>NC_092744.1:65629863-66244627 GCF_047496795.1 Chiloscyllium punctatum
TGTAAAAAATGTCAGTGTCAAGTTGGTCGTCACTAATGGAGATGGAGAGGTCCAGGAAGGGGAGCGAGGTGTCAGAGATGGTCCAGGTAAATTTAAGGTCAGGGTGGAATGTGTTGGTGAAGTTGATGAATTGCTCAACCTCCTCGCGGGAGCACGAGGTGGCGCCAATGCAGTCATCAATGTAGCGGAGGAAGAGGTGGGGAGTGGTGCCGGTGTAATTACGGAAGATCAACTGTTCTATGTAGCCAACAAAGAGAAAGGCATAGCTGGGGCCCATACGTGTGCCCATGGCTACGCCTTTGGTCTGGAGGAAGTGGGAGGATTCAAAGGAGAAATTGTTAAGGGTGAGGACCAGTTCGGCCAAACGAATGAGAGTGTCAGTGGAAGGGTACTGTTGGGGACGTCTGGAGAGGAAAAAATGGAGGGCTTGGAGGCCCTGGTCATGGCGAATGGAGGTGTAGAGGGATTGGATATCCATGGTGAAGATAAGGCGTTGAGGGCCGGGGAAACGGAAGTCTTGGAGGAGGTGGAGAGCGTTGGTGGTGTCTCGAACGTATGTGGGGAGTTCCTGGACTAGGGGGGATAGGACAGTGTCAAGGTAGGTAGCAATGAGTTCAGTAAGGACTCCATGGTCAGGTCAAAACAGCCAAGCAACCTGCCTGATCTTCAACGGAGAGTTGACACTGGCAAGAGGTAGCTATTAGTTTTCACACAGAATGTAACATTGAAGTTGATGGGAAAATGCAATGGAGGATTTTAATACACATTGTGCATATGTTTTCAAAGCAATCCCACTCAGCCTGGAATATTTGCAATCCACTGTCTCCATAGTCTTTTCTCCAGCCACAAATAGCACAAGGGCCTAAGTCGTCTGTTACTTTGGGTTATGCTATGTCGAACAGTCATCTGCTGTTTTACTCAGAGCTGCCTGCTGTGATGCTACAAAATGCAGTGCTGACATTTTGTTGCAAATTCATGTTCCTTTAGCGAAAGCTCTTAGCATCTGCTGATTACAGGGATAAATTAAAGCTGCTTACCAACTCTTGGTCTAATTTACTGAACTGTATACCAGGATATGAACTTCATAGGACTTCCTGTGAAATATACTGTATAATTGGTTCATTATAAGTTACCAGTTGCCCTATTTATTAATATGAGACAAAAATAATAAAATTTATCTAACTTGTATTGTGTATTGAAAATATTGCCCATGTGAGTAGCTTTGGTGTATATTGTCAGATTGTGGGACCACAAGAAACATTTAATCTATTTGTATATCTATTCACTGATTCTAATGAATTGTCTTGTTCCAATTTAAGGTCTATTCATTATTAATGCAATAAAATGTCCATTTCCATATCCCCAAAAAAATCAAAATAAAACACCACTAAATCAGAAATGCAAACAAAAAAAGGACCAAGTTACTTGATCTTTAATTTTTTGCTATGATTAAAGGGCCATTGGTACAGTTTGGATACTTGTAATCTGCATAGATCCATGTAGGCGTAGAAAAGTTGTTTCACCTTGTGTGTACAGACTAGGACCAGAGGGCATAAACCAGAGGGAATAAGACTGAAGGCAGAGATGAGGAAGAATTTATTTTCCGAGAGGTTTCTGAGTCTGTGGAATTCTTCACTGCAAAGAACTGTCGAGAGTCGGTTATTAATGTTCAAAACTGAGAGATTTTTAAATCATCAAGGAAATTGAGGATTATGGGGAGAAAAGGAGAAAAATTGAGGCGCGGATTATCAGATCAGCCATTATCTCATTAAATGGCAGAGCAGACGCAATAGGCCAAATAGCCAACCTCTGCTCCCATGTCTATGGTCTTATAAAAGAAGTGTCTTTTCAGATGACAACAGAGGCAGGCAATTGTGTGAGGAATTCCCTCCCGATGACTACCTCTGTTATTTTCCCCCTTAAATATGTACATAAATCTACCTGTTTGACCAAGATATTGGTCATCTGACCTAACAGCTCCTTATATGGCTTGGTATCTTGCTTTGTTTTATATTTCTTCTGTGAAAACCTAAGTGTGTTTTGTTTCATTGGAGGCACTAGATTAAAAAAAAATTGTTTCCCAATCTGAAAGCAAGTTACTTTTAAATGAATTCCCAATGTTAGTAGAAATTAGACTTTATCTTTGTGAAGATATGTGATTGCATTATTTCTTTATATTTGTTACCATCCCCAAGTCAAATTGATACAAATATTCTGACTATGGCTGCTTGTTTGTGCCGCTGTTAAAGAAAGCATTAATATTGTTTGCTTTATGCATTGAATTGCTGAACAATTCAGAAGGCAAAACTCTTTTGTGCATTTTTAAAATCAAATTTTGCTGTAAATAACAAAATAGACCTGATTATAAATATTTTCAGACTCCTTTCAGACTGCACCTCCTAGCAGTCCCAATTAGTAGTGTAATTTTGAAATAAATTGGATATTTTTTGATTAAAAAAAACATCCTAAATTAATATAGAATATGAATGTACCAATTTAATTAAAAATAATGGTTATGCATTATAGGGCACGTGTGGTTCCTGGTATAATTTCATAATGCTCTGTTGAAAGAATGCTTTTGCTTCTCCCAATTCTCATTCTTGGTTAGCAGTTGCCATTGTTAACCGGCTGGGGACATCTATTATTCATTTGACTAAATAAAAATTAATGTAAAGCTACTCAGTAGAACGACTCTGAGATTTGAATAATTATTGTTTCATTGCAGGTATTTGGCAAAGGACAGTGAATTTCAATTTAGATTTTACACAGGCCTTGAGCAATTTTTCTCCTGAAAAACCAGTTTATAAAATGTTAAATCATTTCTGCCTTTTACTTACCCTTTGCAGAGATCTTCATTCTCTATTCCTGTGTGCAATAATGCTTAGACAGGTTTTCACCCAAAAATCCATTCATACTTGCCTGCTGATGTTAACTCCAGGGCGTCACACACGATGTTGCTTCAGCACGCATGCAGTCATTTCCTGTTGAATTTGCATGATGATAATTAGGAGTGTATGATCTTTTAACATAACTGTTGGAGGATCGTTGATGTTAATTGTAATACTTGCACTAAATGAGATATCAGGGACCATTGGTGCTGATAAACACAATTCACAGAGGGGTAGTAACTTCAGATGGAAAAATTCAAGAGTAACTTTGGGGAGAAACGTCAAAATTGTACCCTGGATACTTTTTGATGAGGCATCAACCTTCTAATGACTCCCACTTTACTGGTATACAAACCGAGATTCACAAACCATTTGCAGTTAGTGGCCAGATTGCAATAGTAAATCCTTAAATTCCCATCCCTTGACATTCCATCCTTTCCATGCTAGGCCCATTCCATCATATCATCCTATCCATTCCCACTTTTGTCATGGCCTCTCCTCAGCATTACGTTACCACAGTATTTTGTTGGTTTCTCCTTACCTTCGTTTGATCTTTATCTCTTCAAATCTCTGCCACAACTGCCACCAGGAACTGTTGTCAGTCACACAAACCTCGCATGCTACAGTCCTCCCTATTATCAGTCCCATACAATTCAGTCAACCCACTGTCCAATCAGAACAGTGCAACAGAAAAAATATTGTCTGTTCATGCCTTTACTTCCATAAATTTAAGTTATAATCACTCTCATATCTTTATTGTACTTGTTATCTCATTGAAGTCCATCTCAGAGTTGATGCGAGTTCACTTTGAAAAATTGCTTTTGTCTATCTTGTCTTGAGTACTTTTGTGGTGTGGGTAGCAGATGCCTCTGAGCCAGAAACTCTGGATATGAGTTCTACCCCAGGATCTGATATCCAAGTGAGTTGGCTGCACAATGCCACTTGTAGATCTGCACAACATATACCAGTAGCAGGCAGGAAAAGGGAGAGATTCCCAGTCAGCTACATGATGGAAAAACCACCTACAGTTTCAAATTACAACATGCTTGTAAAAGTTTATGTTAGAACAACAACTTGTGATCTATAAAAACCTTCACTACCACCCTGCCTCTCTTTATGTGACACATGCCTACATATGCCATGGAAAATTGATATAAACCACCAAACAGTTTAGCAAAAGGTGAGGAAACCCAGAAAACACATTGTGGTCTTCATTTGCCCTGCTTCCTATCCAAACCAAACCATCAGCAGTTTGAAATTGTTCCCCCACCTCTTTTAACAATAAAGTAAATGGATAGAGATATTTATTCATATAGTTGTACTGACAAATCTCTAAGTTTAGTCATATTTATACTCCTTTCATAAGGTGTTAAAGAGCTGACAGGTTTAAGCACTGATGGAATAGCAGGAATCTTTCTTCTTTAAAATCTGACAGCAGCAAGTTTGTATTTGAAATGCATTCTCAAAAACGGATTTTAAATAGCTCACCTAATTCCTAGTTAAAGTGATCAAATTGCTTTGATGATTGGCAGTGCCTTTAAAGATGCTGTAATTGTTATTTTTTCAGATCCTCATTTACATTTGGTACACATGGTGTTGCTTTCTTTTTCGTAAACAATACATATTTACTAAGAAGAAACTGAAGATTATTCCTTTGTCAGAATAGGTAACCTAAATCATTTGCCTGAAAATAAAAGAAATTATTGATTGCAGTTGTTTACTGAAAGGTGGAAGCTTAATTATTTTAAGTGAAATCCATTAGAAACTATAGTACAATGCCATAAAATGAGAGAACTAATTCATGTTGTGTTCCTAAAATGAAGTAGTGAATTGCTAAAGCACTTTTGTGAGCATCACAATTGGGGTTTAAAAAATGTAAATTGCAGTATCTGATAAATTCTTTAGTCTAAGGTTTCCTGATTTATTTACAAATGCCTTCATGAACACTGAATAACAGGATTTTCAATTTCTGGCTTTCTCAAATGAAGATTATCTAAGAATAGACACTATCAAAATTTACAGATTAGTACTGCTATTCATCTATCTTTAACCCTTTCTCTTGTACTTGTCTGTGTGCTCTCCTGTGCTCTGGCTTTGCCCCATCCGCATCCCTACTAAAGCACTAGCTTTCAGAGCACTGCTCTTTCACCAGGTGGATGAAGGAGCCACGCTCTGAAAGCTAGTGCTTCCAAATAAACCAGGATCATAACCCGGTGTTCTGTGATTTATAACTTTGTACACCCCAGTCCAACACCGGCACCTCCAAATCCTGATTGGTTGATGTATTGTCAAGGTGAATTTACCAGGAAGCTATTGACCCCCTTGCTTCAAAAAGGAGCAGTGCCTCGATATGGAAACAACAAATGCTGGAGATTGCAGTGAGTCAGACAGCATCCATGGAGAGAGAGCAGGCTAATGTTTCGAGTCTATTTGACTCTTCATGTTGCCTTTTCCTGCTCAGGATAGATCCCTGTGTATGAATATATGTAACTCCTCGCAAGCAGAAGTGGGACACATTGAGAACCTAACTGGGATGCTTAATTGGTTGCTGGTGTCATTTTTTGGAGCACTCAGTTGTTCAGGAAGTGTTGTCAAAATATAGAAATACATCTGAAAATGAACGTTATGTTCTGTATTTTGCAAGTGTAGGTTGACCCATTACAGTTAGATTCTGCTGATTGCAAACCACCAAAGGGATTTACTGATTCAACCTGTGATGTCAGTGTTGGCTTTCAGTAAGAGCAAACCCACGAGTTACATTTCTCCCTCCTATGATCCTGCAGCTCTTTTCTGGTTACAAGCCTCTTTGTTTCCCTTTAGGAAGACACTGTTGAATCCACAGGGGCATCAAGATCCTAACACTCACTGTGCCAATAGTTCATAACTGTCTGTAGCTGGAATCTATTTAGTTATAATAATTAGTCATTCTTGTTAAGTACAGAAACTCAGTTTATACTTTGTCAGCCTGGGCCTGAAAATTGAAGCATTTCATATACTTCTAAAAATGGCATGGTTTTGTTAATTAAGGTTGAGAAGCAGATCCAGATTTAAGTAAGTTAGCACAGACAGCTTACACTGGAACTGAGTCTGAAGGGGTTCCAGATTGTTGTTACTATTAAAAATGGATTTTTGATCAGCAAGTCAGGACAACCTGACAAACCTGCAGATAAAGGGCAGGTGTTCATCAAATA
The DNA here is from genome assembly GCF_047496795.1 of Chiloscyllium punctatum. NCBI lineage: Eukaryota > Metazoa > Chordata > Chondrichthyes > Orectolobiformes > Hemiscylliidae > Chiloscyllium > Chiloscyllium punctatum. The sequence continues at coordinate 65,635,943 of NC_092744.1, forward strand.
TGGTACCACTCAGAATTGTAAAGAGATACTGTGAGTAGCTCATGAACTTCCTTTGGCAGGGCTGATAGGAAAACAGAATAAATAGGCAGTATACATGGCTAAAACTTCATAAAGGCATAATGCAATTCTGCAGAATTGTCATTCATGTCAGGCACTAGGAAAATGTCACCATGTAATGGTTCGGGGGTGGTACGGTGGCTCATTGGTTACCTGGTTCGATTCCAGCCTCGGGTGCCTGTCTGTTTGGAGTTTGCACGTTCTCCCCATGTCTGCGTGGGTTTCCTCTGGATGCTCCGATTTCCTCCCACAGTCCAAAGATTTGCAGGTCAGGTGAATTGGCCATGCTAAATTACCCGTAATGTTAGGTGCATCAGTCAGAGGGGAATGGTTCTGGGTGGGTTACTCTTTGGAGGGTCGGTGTGGACTTGTTGGGCCGAAGGGCCTGTTTCCACACTGTAGGGAATCTAATCTAATCAAACGTACCAGTTTTTGAAGAACTATTCAGTTGAGCCATGGAGTCATACAGCATGGAAACAGACCTTTCAGTCCAACTAGTCCACGCTGACCATGTATCCAACTAAACTAGTCCCACTTGCCTGTGTTTGGTCCATATCGCCCCAAAGCCTTTCCTATTCACACACTTATCTAAACGTCTTTTAAATGTTTTAATTGTACCTCATTCACCACTTCCTCTGGCAGTTCATTCCACACACTAACCACTGTCTAAAGAAGTTGTGCCTCATGCCCCTTTCAAAATGTCCTTCTCTCATCTTGAAAATGTGCCCCCTACTTTTGTACTTCCCCACCCTAGGGAAAGAACTAGTGTGTCAGGTGGTTAGAGTAATGGAAGATGACATAATAAGAATGGAGAAAAAGGGGAGCTAGTCAATTCTCAATGCAAACTCCCCATAATTAGATAATTAACACAGATATATTGCAACAGTTGTACAGGGTGTCCTATTTAGAAAAAAGATGATCTCTCCACTGAGAAAGTATGGGGTAATCTATAGAGGCACACCTGGGTGTATCATATTAGTTAGGCATAGAGTCATTCAGCACCGTAATAGACCCTTCGGTCTAACTCAATCCTGCTGACCATGTATCCTAAATTAATCTAGTCCCATTTGCCAGAACTTGGCCCATTTCCCCCATACCCTTCCAATTCATGTATTCACACAGATGCTTTTTAAATGTTGTAATTGTACTAGCCTCCACCACTTCCCCTGACAGCTCATTCCATACATGCGCCACCACCTGTGTGCAAACATTGCCCCTTAGGTCCCTTTTAAACCTTGCGCCTGTCTGTTCTTATGATCGACCACTCGACCCAAAACGTTACCTCTGATTTCTCTCTACAGATGTTGCCAGACCTGCTAAGCTTTTCCAGTAATTTCTGTTTTTGTTTCTGATTTACAGCATCTCCTGTTCTTTCAGTTTTTAAATGAATCAATGTGAGATATCCCTGATTTTTCCATATCTTTTAAAGTGGTGATTTATACAAATGCCTTGGGGATAGAGGCTACCTTAGTACAGGATAAAGGATTAGGAATAGAGAAGCTAGTAGGGTACTAATGCAAGAAATTAAATTCATATCAGGAGAAGCAGTCTATTGCAAAAAGTGGACCTTTAGGTTTAAATTTGGAATTCAGTGTTCATAGAATTCCTACAGCATGGAAACAGGCCCTTCGGCCCAACAGGTCCACACTGACCCTCCGAAGAGTATTCCACCCAAACCCATTCCCTATTATTCTACATTTACCCCGATTAATGATTCTAACCTACACATCCATGAACACTATGGGCAATTTAGCACGGCCAATTCACCTAACCTGCGCATCTTTGGATTGTGGGAAGAAACTGGAGCATTGGAGGAAACCCATGCAGATACAGGGAGAATGTGTAAACTTCACACAGACAGTCGCCTGAGGCTGGAATCAAACTTGGATCCCTGGCACAGTGAGGCAACAGTGCCCCCGTGTTCTAGAGCCTTGTCTGACACACTAACAAGGAAATGCTAATTTACACACAATTGATTGGATTGCATTGAAAAGTTTAAAACTCTGAATGCAAGGCCATGCAAATGGAGTCTTCTGTTTCAACCATTTAAATGAAAGATTATTCACATTGCTCAGAGGGAGAATGCATCGACAATTACATTGGCCACAGCTGGAAAGTTTAAGGGTTGAGGAAATAACATTGCATAAGATTGAATGGTGGCCATGGGAAGGTAGGGGGCACAAGTGGATGTAACTCTTGTGTTTTCCTTCCAAAAGATGTGATATGCAAATAGCAAATGTATATTTGAAATGGTGTTTATTCTCTTAATAGGGGAGGATATAATCATTGTGTATTTTGACTTTTCTATACTTGTTAATAGTTAATCTTTTAAACAGGGAAAGAAGTTATTGAAGGATATCTGCATACTTTTGAAATCAATTAACTTGATATTCACTGTAAGAACTTTTAAATAGCTGCCAGTTCAAGCAAATGTGGGAGACAGTACAGATGAGCGAGAGCTATGGGTGTGTCCAACTAGAAATCAGCCAGCAACAAGTAGTTGATTGGCCTGTGGACTCTTGTCCAGTTATCAATGACAAAGGCCTTCTGCCTGCCGCCAACTATGATTGGCTGCCCAACAGCTGAACATCATGAGGCTGTGAACAAGATAGTGGGAGTGGTCAAAGCTCCATCAAGAACTCTATTCTCTCTGCCCTAAAAACAACTTTATGCTGGAAGAAAACCAGTTTACTTTTCATTCAGCAGTTATTGTAAACTGTGACTTTTAACGAATAGGGCAGTATATTCTTTGTTTGTAAAGATGGATGCAAAGTATCCCAGTATCCCAGCCATGCCCTCTGCCTCCATTTATAGGTCCTTACTCAGATCCCTAATTAGCCTTACCTTTATCTTGCAATCACTTTGCTATTTATATGAAAATAGAAGTTTTAAAAATTCTCTTTTATGTTAACTGCCAGTCTGTTATGCTCTATTTTTGTCTTTCCATTTTTTTTTACTTCTCGTGTGATATTCTTATAGTCAATTAGTTCTAAGTAGTCTTATCAACCTGATACCTGTCATATACCATTTTCCAGCTTCAGTTACCTATCTCTTCCATCATTCAGGGAGCTCTAACTCTGGTTGCCCTAATTGTGAGCGATGTGACATCACAACAAGAATAGAAACAGAAAATGCTAGAAATACTACACTCAGCAGGCTGCAGAGGCATCTGTAGAGAATTAACATTTCAAATCTATGATCTTTCATCAGAAGTGGAGAGACGTTAGAAAGGTGTGACCTTTGGGTAAAGGACAAAAGTGAGGTTGGTGATAGTGTGGCGGGGTTAGTCCCCCAGGGTCAATGGGAATAGTGATGGAGCAAGAAAAGAAGCAAAATAAAAGCATCTGCCAGGTACACATATATTGCTCGGAGAAAGTGAGAACTGCAGATGCTGGAGATCAGATTCAAGAGTCTGGTGCTGGAAAAGCACAGCAGGTCAGGCAGCATCCGAGGTGCAGGAGAGTCGATATTTCGGGCATAAGCACTTCATCAGGAATGGGTTAGGGTTAGGCTTACATTTCGGGCATAAGCCCTTCCTAAGGCTTATGCCTGAAACATCGATTTTCCTGCTCCTCAGATGCTGCCTGACCCGCCGTGCTTTTCCAGCACCACACTCTTGACCTATATATTGCTGGCTGAGAGCAAAAAAACAGTGCAAAGAAAGAAATCAAAATGGGCCCTGATATTGATGGTCTTGAGAAAATTTCAATTATAGACTCAGCACTGAATTGTGCAACTTCAGACCATAATCTCTTTTCTTACCACACAGATGCTGTCTCTGCAAGTGTTGTGATAAACTGCTGGGTATTTCTAGGAATTTTTTTTTTATCCATACCTACAGTGTTTTGTTTTGATTAATATTAAGCAATTTTATTAAGAGTTGCAACAATAAAATAATGTATGTATCAACATAAATAAAATGAATTTCTTCTAAAGGAAAAACAAAATGTTGTAATTGTAAATTGTGCTTTCATAAGTAATTCACATGCATACAGCTCCTGTCCCTTCTAGCGATGAGACTTTTATAGATTGCAGATTGCCGTTTGACCTCATTTTCAAACATTTCTCTTTCTGTCTGAACCCTTTACTCAACAATGAGGCCAGTCCTGGATTACAGTCTTGACTACTTTTGCCACCCAGTTTTTGCAATTAACCAGTCTTAGATCCTGGATGTAAATCAAATATAAAACAGTGATACTAGTCTCTCAATAATACTTAACATTGTTTGATGAATGAGCAAACCTTATTCCTGAAAGTATTGACATCGATGAAATTGAGAGTTTAAAACCAAAACCTGAAAAAGCCTTGACAGTTAACAGTTAAGTGATGTTATGGACCAGGCCAGACCCCATCAAAATATTCCAAGAAGGTAGCCTCGACCCAACTGTTTCTTATTTTAAAGGCAGTTATGTGGTGGATATTCTAAGTGCAATGCAGCTGGTCAAGCCATGTGACTTTAAACAAAATAGAATTGATTTAAACACTACAGTTGAAACACGAGCAAAAAAAACCCCAGAATTTAAAATAACTTAACTATTGGAAAACTGAACTGACTTGATACCGCAACTTAACCAAGGAGCTGTTCCAATTCCTGTAACGTTCCATTAAACACACCCCTTGGTCGAAGGTAAATTAAAACACAGCTTCTTGCAGGCAGAAGAGATTTCTGAGAGAAAACTCAGACAAAGATCATCTGCTGTAGCATGGAACATTTTTTTCACTGCAGCTTCTGACTACCTGCTAAAACGAAACCAAACCAGAAAAAACCTGAACAGGGAGAACTGGCCACTCCCTTGCCATTGTTGAACAGACAATTCCACATGATTGCCTTTAGGACCTCTCTTGAAAAAAAAACAAGGACAAAATAAACTTGTTAAAGAGACAGCATTGTCACAGCTAGCAGATTCTGTCTAACATATTATGTGTCTTTCTAAAATTTTTTGTCTTAATGTTAGATCTAAAAATGTTTTGCAGTGCCCTGTGTACTTGTGTATCTAAAGTCATTAGCATTTTAAATGGAGTTTTAGTAATGAGGAATGGATTTAAACAGATATGTCAATCAAATCATGAAAAAGGGCATCTAACATTTGATGGGATGTATGTTATCATTGTGGTGACATTAGCTCTGAGCAGAAGTCAGTATGCTTAAAAGCATACTGTAACATAATCATTGCATCTTATGAAGATGTAAACCAGACTTGTTCTGCTCTTATAAATTGTCCTGCTATTTACAGTCACATGTGATGCCCCATGTTCTGACCTCTACAAGTACAGCCTATTATTTTATGTATAATCTGTGTCATTTTTGATAGTTGTCACAACATCAGCTTGCTAGAATCCCATGTTACTCAGAAATGACAAGGGATGCTAAAATAAATGCAGAGCCTGCAACTTAACCAGAAGAAAGTTGTTTTTGACTAGCGTTGTGATTTGTGAAGCAAAATGGTCTTCTACTCTACTTACAGAATTATTAAGCCAAAAAATGGACAAATCATTTTCAAGGTTTCACCACATTTGCTGGGTTGAATGTGTCCATTTGTTATAATACTAGATGCAAACATATCACTAATCACAGTGGAGATGTCTGTTGATTTCAGACCTCTCTACCCAGTCATAAGCCAATTTTTCTTGCTATGAGACAAAGAGAACAATCAAGTATGATATAGGGTGCCAAGGTGGCTCAGTGGTGAGCACTACTGTCTCACAGTGCCAGGGGCCTGGGTTCGATTCCACTTTTGGGTGACTATCTATGTGGTATTTGCACTTTCTCCCCATATCTGCGTGGGCTTCCTCCAGGTGCTGTGGTTTCCTTCCACAGTCTAAAGATGTGCAGGTTAGGTGGATTGGCCATACTAAATTGTCCATTGTGTCCAAGATGTGTAGGTTAGATTAGATTCCCTATATTAAGTACAGGACCTTGGGCCCAACAAGTCCACACCAATCCTCTGAAGAGTAACCCACCCAACCCCATTCCCCTACCCTATATTTACCCTGGACTAATGCACCTAACACTATGGGCAATTTAGCATGGTCAATTCGCCTAACCTGCACATCTTTGGATTATGGGAGGAAACAGGAGCACCCGGAGGGAACCCACGCAGTCGTGGGGAGAATGTCTGCGTGGATTTGCACAATCATCCGAGGCTGGAATCTAACCTGGGTTCCTGGTGCTGTGAGGCAGCACTGCTAACCACTGAGCCACTATCTTTTTTCTGGTTGTTGGCCTTCAGTTCAAAAGGAATAAGGTGCGATAACAAGGAAGTCTTATTAGAAAAATACACTTAGAATATGATGATCTTAGACTGCTGTGTTTTGGTCCCTTTATTGAGGAAAGATGTACTGGCATTGGAGGCAGTCCAGAGACTGTTCACTGTGTTGATCCTGGGCATAGAGGGACTTTTTTATGATGAGAGGTTGAATAGGTTGGGTCTATACTCATTGGAGTTAAAAGAAATGAGAGGTAACCTTGTTGAACTATGCAATAGTCTTCGGGTACTTATCAAGCAGATGGAGATAGGTTCCCCTTGAGAGTGTTGGACCAGTGAGTAAAGGGGTCACCCACGTAAGACAGATGAAGAGGAATTTCTTGTCTCCCAGGCTAGTGAATCGATGGAATATTTTTACTGTGGAGGGTTGTTGAGGATGGGCCATTGAGTATATTCAGGTCTTCAGTTCAAAACAACAAAGGAAGAGTGGTTTTGCTTTATCCTGACAATTCACCAGTCAGGACAGGTAAATAAAGATAAAGTTAATTTAAAATGTAATCAGCACTGTACATTGACAGGAAAATTTGTACTTATGGCTATTTCAAGCTGATGCCGGCATTTATTTATCAGTGACATTGTCAATAAACCATACAAAACAAGCCTTTGGGAGTATTTCACATGTAAAATGATCATGCAACCCCCATGAAATTATAATAGCTCAGATTCTGTGACTCGACGCTGTACAGCCATCTGCATTTGTCACCAATATTCTGCAAAACTGACAGCAACTTTTTTAACATTAAATATGGGAATTCTGGAATTGCTGACAGTGGTTCTCTGCTTAGCCCTTGTCGATGAAAATCAATTAGAAATCTCTGTAAAAGTCACATATGACAGTCTTACTTTACAACTTTGGAAGGTAGTGTGGGAGAATAAGTTTTTCATGAGGTGTGGCATCTCCGTGCATACAAGCAGACAGAGAAACCAAAAATATCCCCTGTATTTAACTGGAATCTGCACGTTCCTATTCTGTGAAAATCATTGGCATTGTAAAGAACTGCACATTTATAGCACTATGATTAATTATATGTTATAATAGTGATTAATAACCAATGTATAGACTGAAATTTTACACCACCCCAGAAGTGGCTGGCAAGCTGGCTGTATAAATATAGTTTCTATAATGACAGTGCTGTGCCTGTTGCCCCCCTCCCTTCTTCCAATGGCTGTAAAGTTTTGGACAACAATCCCACCCCCTCCCCACCTACCTTTGGTTCAATTGAGGCTTTTAAGTGACAAATTACTGGCCATTTAAGAGCCTTCTCTTACACTGACATTGGGAGAAGGTTTGTGGTGCAGTGGTAATGTCCCTTGTCAATGACAAGAGTCGATGATAAGAACCTCGAAGACAAGAGTCTTGGGTTCATGTCCCACCTGGTCAAGAGGCATGTATAATAACATCTCTTAACAGTTTGATTGGAAAACATTTGTACAGTTGAGGGGTGCTGTTCTGAGGTGGTGATGTAGTGCTAATTTCACTGGGCTAGTATTCCCGCACCCCAGGCAAATTTCTGAGGACGTGGGTTTGAATCCCAACATGGCAGATGGAGAAGTTTGAATGGACTAAAGATATAGTCTTATGGTGACCATACAACCTTCGTTGTTAAATGATCCATTTGGTTCACTAATACCTTTGTGGCCGTTGTGGTAATTTCCTTCCCTGGAGGCCAGGAGGCCTGGGTTTAAGTCCTACCTTCTTCCGATGTAGATTAGAACATGTCTCAAGAGGTTGGTCAGCAATATCCATGCTGGCCGTTTACTTGCGATGGGACGGCCACTAGAGGAACCATAGTGAGCTGGTTGCTGCTTTAGGTATAGGGAGGTCCCTGCATTTTCTGAGGCTTGCCATCATCATTGCTCGTGGTGCTTGTTTACTCCCCTGTCGTCCCTTATCATGGATCTCGCCGACATGACTGGACCTGGCAAGCCAACCTGACTCTACTTTACATGTGGTCTCCTCCTTGACTCCTGGAGTCCCAGCAATGGTTCGAGAAGGGAGAGGAAACCATGACCTTAGCCACTTGACTTAATGGCCATAAAATAAAGTCATGATTTCCGGGCCCTGCAAAGGTGGACTTATTTTTTCATTGAGGGGTACATCTGTGATAAATTTCAGCCATAATTATTCCATTAGTAATGCAATCATAAATTATCAAGCTGCAAAATTTATGAAAGTCAGTGAACTACTGTTTAATTGTAGTGGTTATTCTTGTGAAATAAGGTTCTTGCAAGTGAATTACATTGTTATTTAAAGAATGCATTTTGATTGTTCTCTCCTTTCGGAAGGATGTTGTGAAACTTGAAAGGGTTCAGAAAAGATTTATAAGGATGTTGCCAGGGTTGAAGAGTTTGAGATACAGGGACAGGCTGAATCAGCTGGGGCTATTTTCCCTGGAGAGTCAGAGGCTGAGGTTTGACTTTATAGAGGTTTATAAAATTATGAGGGGCATGGATAGGGTAAACAGGCAAGGTATCTTCCTGAGAGTGGGGAGTCCAAAGCTAGAGGGCAGAGGTTTAAGGTGAGAGGAGAAAGATTTAACAGGGACCTAAGGGGCAACTTCGTGCAGAGGGTGGTGTGTGTATGGAACTACCAGGGGAAGTACTGGAGGCTGGACAATTACAACATTTAAAAGGCATCTGACCAGGTATGTGAGTAAGAAGGGTTTAGAGGGATGTGAGCCAATGCTGGCAAATCGGACTAGATATATGTAGAATATCGGGTCAGCATGGATGAGTTAGACCGAAGGGTTATCATGCTGCATACAGGTCGTTTTTCGGGAAACACAATGGTGCGTTCTAGCGCAACCCTGTGCTCTGGAAGAATTGTGCTTTATCAAAGTGTTGGCAATGTAATCATGTTACAGCCAACACACATTTTAAAAGTTCATGCTTCAGAAACAGTGTCCTCTATTCGTCAATTGCATTTTCACGAATTAATGTTAACGAAGCACGCATTGTAGCAGAAATAATTTTTATATTTGTGAACTGCAAATTCTAAATGGTACATGCTCAAAGCTTTGTGTAGCAATACTAATATAATGCACGTTATATCTCTATGACTTTATTATAATTACGTCCAATAATTGCCTCTTTTTTTGAGCTATCTGCACAGGTTATTTAACTTATGCCTGAGTCCCTTCAAACTACTATATTGTTTGTTAACTTCACAGGCAGTTCGGGGCTTGTGCCTGAAGTTCCCATGTAATGGGCTTGTCACCGCAATCTGATTTTGGACCATGTACTTCAGCTAGGTCTTCTATCAAGTCACCTAATGGTTGATGAGTGTACTTTTTGAGATACCTTTTTGTTTTGCTTATTCCTAGTATCGCATAAATGATATATTGGCTGTGAAATGTTTGAGACCAGCTGTTTATATTTTTGACCAACATCTAGAGGTATAGTTGGTAAGTTTGCTGATGACACCAAAATTGGAGATGTAGTGGACAGCAAAGAAGGTTACCTCAGATTACAATGGGATCGTGATCAGATGGGCCATTGGGCTGAGAAGTGGCTAATGGAGTTTAATTTAGATAAATGCGAGGTGCTGCATTTTGGGAAAGCAAATCTTAGCAGGACTTATGCACTTAATGGTAAGATCCTAGGGAGTGTTGCTGAACAAAGAGACCTTGGAGTGCAGGTTCATGGCTCCTTGAAAGTGGAGTCGCAGGTAGATAGGATAGTGAAGAAGGCATTTGGTATGCTTTCTTTTCTTGGTCAAAGTATTGAGTACAGGAGTTGGGAGGTAATGTTGCGGCTGGACAGTACATTGTAGGCAACTGTTGGAATATTTCATGCAATTCTGGTCTCCTTCCTATCGGAAAGATGTGAAACTTGAAAGGATTCAGAAAAGATTTACAAGGATGTTGCCAGGGTTGGAGGATTTGAGCTACAGGGAGAGGTTGAATAGGCTGGGGCTGTTTTCCCTGGAGCGTCGGAGGCTGAGGGGTGACCTTGTAGAGGTTTATAAAATTATGAGGGGCATGAATAGGATAACTAGACAAAGTCTTCTCCCTGGGGTGGGAGAGTCCAGAACTAGAGGGCATAGGTTTAGGGTGAGAGGGCAAAGATATAAAAGGGACCTAAGGGGCAACTTTTTCACTCAGAGGGTGATACGTGTATGGAATGAACTGCCAGAGGAAGTGGTGGAGGCTAGTACAATTGCAACATTTAAAAGGAATTTGGATGGGCATATGAATAGGAAGGATTTGGAGGGATATGGGCCATGTGCTGGCAGGTGGGACTAGATTATGTTGGGATATCTGGTCGGCATGGACGGGTTGCACTGAAGGGTCTGTTTCCACGCTGTACATCTCTATGACTCTATGTAGCAATGCAAGCATCTAAGAATTATGCTCATAATAGGCTATTAAAAACGGTCCTGCAAGTGCTATTGTAGTTGATCACCTTAAGCACTTTTTCCATTATTGGAACTGTATACTCAAGAAATGTTGTAAGCAGTTTTGATGGTCTGAGCACACAGGCACCAAATGATACATTTGGCCCCTGTGTAGTTGTGGAGTGTTATAATTAGATTCAGAAAAGTGATGTCATGAACAGTGAATTTTAATAATGCAAAAACATTTCAAGCCTGTCTGCTCTTCGCTCCCTGAAGGAGACTATTTCTGTACTCTTAGTGACCCCTGAACAAGCATGATATATTAGTATTGCTACAAAAAGCTTTGAGTGTGTACCATTTAGAATTTGCAGTTCATAAATATAAAAATAGAAATAATCTTTATTTATCCATTTCCTGAATATAACACGTGGTTTGCATTTCACAACGTTTGCAAACAGATAGCTGTTAATTATTTTCTTCAATAAATTGAATTGGTGGGCGGCACGGTGGCACAGTGGTACAGTGGTTAGCACTGCTGCCTCACAGCGCCAGAGACCCGGGTTCAATTCCCGCCTCAGGCGACTGACTGTGTGGAGTTTGCACGTTCTCCCGTGTCTGTGTGAGTTTCCTCCGGGTGCTCCGGTTTCCTCCCACAGTCCAAAGATGTGCAGGTCAGGTGAATTGGCCACGCTAAATTGCCCAGAGTGTTAAGTGAATGGTTAAATGTAGGGGTATGGGTGGGTTGCACTTCGGCGGGTTGGTGTGGACTTGTTGGGCTGAAGGGCCTGTTTCCACACTGTAATGTAATCTAAAAAAAAGTTAATTCCAGAAATAATTGAACAGAATATATTTAACTTGAAGTGAATAACTAAGTGATTAGACTCATTGAGCATTGGTTGGTGGGTCACTTCAAATGAATGGCACCTTATTTTTACTGGGAAATGGATGCTTAACATCAAAGATAAACTCTAAAGAACTGCCGACTCTGGAAAACAAAAACAAAAATGGGATTTGCTGTTAAAACTCAGGTCTGGCAGCATTTGTGAGGAAAAACCAAAGGTCCAGTGACCCTCCTTCAGAACAGTTCTCCAGCAATTTCTGTTTTTGTTGCTTAACATCTCAGTTTTTTAAAGAGTTTCATTCATCTGGTAACTGCCAGAGGTGTGCCTGAAACTATTTTGAGATAAGTGCATTTTATTTATAAGGACACAAACCCGGGGTCGAGGGATATCTTGGAGCTGTACATAAATTGAGCTTCTCCACCAACTTCAGAACCTACAGCCATTTTTAACTACTTCAACCCGGGATTAGCTATTTAACAGCCATGGATGCCAATAGTTGCATTAGGTATGTAGTAAACACTCTTTGTGTGTTTGTGTCATGTGCTCCCAAGCCTGTCTCATGCTAGAATATTTGAACTCAGTTCACACTGCTGTTTATACAATGATCTGAAGCTGCAACACTGTAAGATTTCTGCAGAGTCCTAATTCTCTTACACATTATAATATGGCAGTTGGTTATATTTGGAAATACCAGCCCAATTAGAAATTAAACTTGGAAAAAAAAATGGGCTCTGCATTGTGTACAAAGACATTTTTCTGTCCATACACGAAGACCAAGTGTGGAATATTAAAATGCTTGGCTTCAAGTCCCCAAACCACAATCAAGAAGTTAATGACGTGTGTAGATTGCATAACCACCTTGGGCACATTTTGAAGAAGGCCTGCTTTCGGGAGGTTTGGTGGATGTGGGTGTGTACAGCCAATTCAGTCATTTAATAAGTCTGGAATTTTTGGGATTGTGGATAGGCTTTCCACCAATGGCAAATCCTGGTGCGAGCCCAAATGTCTGTTATCACGTGGAAAGTCAAAGAGACTTCTTGGTTACAAAGGGGATGTAATTTAATAAGTATTGTTGATATAGCTGTCAACTTTCCGTTTGTGACACAACTGTTACACAGCAATAGCAACATTTAATGCACATACAATTTGCTCAACTTGTCAGTGAGAAGACTCTTTGGAAATAAATAGGAAAGCGGCAAGTTGAATGGCTCGTTAAGAAAAGCATATGCTGAACTACCAATCAACCTCTGAACAGAAAACCTACCTACTCGGAAGCATTCTATTTTGCAGGGGCTGATTCTACTTTATTGGTTAAAAAGGTACCTAGTTGTGCATGTCAGAAGTATGAAAACACTATAGAGCATTTTGCTCAAAGATTCCAACTCTGCTGTCAATAGGCAGGGAACCCACAAATGCCAGCAGTGGGATCTAGGGAGACATTTTGGAGCAAGGCACCAAATACTGGCTTCCACTAGGATCCTGATCCAATGAAGGACAGTACAAGGATGATGAGCTGCTGAGTCTGGAAGGTTAATAAAAGGCCATCCAACACTGGAAGATCTGCTTGGAGCAATAATGGAAGCATCAATAGCCCCCTGGCTTGGCACCTAGAGGCCATATTCATCCATCAGTCAGAATTCAGCAATGGTGGAGGGTGGGTTTGCTGTCTGGAATTTTCTACGACATGGAGGTGCCGGTGTTGGACTGGGTTGGACAAAGTTAAAATCATACAACACTAGGTTACAGTCCAACAGGTTTATTTGATAGTACAAGCTTTCGGAGCACTGCTCCTTCATCAGGAATATTCCAGACTTGCTAGGCCCTGATATCACCTAATTGGCTACGCACCACCCACATCCCTCCCTGCCTGTCTGAAACAGTCGTCTTTAAAGTATGCCCAAGAAAGGCCTGTGCCAGGAACCCATCAGGAGCACAAAATTCACCTCTTAGCTACTTTCCTTGGTTCTGTGGCAATCCTGCTTATTCTGTGCCAACTCAGAGGCATTTCCATCTGTATGCTTAAATACATTGTGAATTGCTTTTCCAGCATAGGAAACAAGATAGCGATAGAATAGGTTAAATTGGTATGTGATGTGGACTCCATTCAAAATATTCTCTTGTGGTTCACATCAATTCAAGGTAGATTGGAAACGAGAACTTAAAAGAATCTGAAGCTGCTTTCATCAGGACAGTTCAGCTGTGTTAACTGAACACGATTTGCTTAAGTGTCTGGTACCTCAGCAAGATTAGAATTGATACAGGAGTATTGTTTAAGTGAACAGGAATAGGCAGATCTATTCAAAGGAAGAAACCGATTTCAAAAGAAATGCTAACCTTCCCTAAGTAGGGCTGGTGGTATGTCAGTTTCAACTTGCCAAACCAGCATCACGATTAATTTTCAATCTGCAATGGCTGGTTGGACCGAAAATCGTTAATAAAGAAGGAAGAGCAGAAAACAATTTGAATGTAACCCTGTCACAGCTGAACTGCACCTGACGAGCGGAATAAAAGTATCAAGTGTATCAAAGTGTATTGCTGCATCCTCTAGTAGTTTGCCATTTTTTTTGTCTTTGCTATGGGAGACATAAATAAACATTGATTGTTTAACATGCTGGACACTGTTATGCCAATTTTAATGGCATTTTAAAACCGCTCAGGCATGGAAGCATACTTGACTAGTCAGCTTCTAGGAGTGCCAAAATAATTCAGCATCCTGCATCACCACACTGCATCATAAAAGTTAGGTCTGTGCCTGCATCTCCTTAAATAAACCATGATGCATTAAGGAAACATGAAATCCAACTGCTTCACCAGCTGTAGATAAGAAAGTCAGAGCCTTATCTCTTGTGCCCAGAAACCCCATGAAACTTGAAACTGGCCTACAGTCCATGTGTTGTTCTTGAAGGGGCAAGTGAATGTGCGCAGATTTCCACAAAAAAGTAGTAGATTGTGGTGGTCACAGGTAAATTTAGATTTATGGTAACTGTAATTGCATCAAGGGAGTTGGATAGAAAATTAGTCTTGATGTGCTTCTGCCTGGACAAAGCTATTGTGGAATTCTGCAGGGTTGGATAAACATAGATGCTTTTGTTCTACTGTAACGCTAACCCAGTGCCTTGCTGATGGGAAATTGACAATGGAGGAAATGAGCCACTACAAGTTTCAGATACTGACAACAGTGACTAACAAAGGAGTTCAAATCTGCATAAGTGAAGATAAACTTAAAAGGGTTTTGGAATATGATTAAGCCATTCTGAATTTGTATCTTTGCAGTGCTGAAGGCAGTACCTATGACATTCTAGCATTGTTTCAGTAGCACTATCAAGAAGAGTGAAGTTTAACATTATTCCACCAACATTTGTGAAATCAGGAGCACTATTTAAACATTAAATCTCATGGGAGTCGGGAACATGATCTCATTTGGGGCTCTCACAAAATAGATTAATTGATTGTGGATATCAAAGGACATAGATCTTGTGGGTGTTGTGGTGGCATAGTGATAATATTGAACTAGTAATCCAGACCGTCTGGATAATGAAGATTCTGGAGACAGAAATGGAATCCCACCATAGCAAACTGAAATTTGAATTCAAATGAAAAAGTTGGGAATTAAAAGGTAGCTTCATGTTAACCATGTAAACATTGGCAATTATCATAAAAAACACATCTAATTGACTCATGCCCTTTATGGAAGGAGATCTGTTCTCCTTACCTGGCCTGGCTTTCATGTTACTCTGGACAGACAGCAATGTGGTTGACTCTTAAGACGTCTCTGAATTAATGGGGTATTCTGTTCAAGAGTAAATTAAAGATAGATAATAAATGCTAGCCCAGCCAGTGATGCCCACATCCAATCCAATGAATTAAAGAAAAATTAGGTTTCAATGACCTCTGATCTAATTGAATAGCAAATCCTACATTGAAGGAGTTGAATGGTCCTTTCTTATTGGCTCACACATTGGGCATATTCAATGGCTGTATCATCAAAAATAATGATTTTGGAGCAATTTCTTGCCCAATCTTTGTCCAAAATCAGGCAAGTGTTTGATATCTTAGACCATAAGACCATAAGACATAGGAGTGGAAGTAAGGCCATTCGGCCCATCGAGTCCACTCCGCCATTCAATCATGGCTGATGCGCATTTCAGCTCCACTTGCCAGCGTTCTCCCCGTAGCCCTTAATTCCTCTAGACAACAAGAACCTATCAATCTCGGCCTTGAAGACATTTAGCGTCCCGGCTTCCACTGCACTCCGTGGCAATGAATTCCACAGGCCCACCACTCTCTGGCTGAAGAAATGTCTCCGCATTTCCGTTCTGAAATGACCCCCTCTAATTCTAAGGCTGTGTCCACGGGTCCTAGTCTCCTCGCCTAACAGAAACAATTTTCTAGCATCCACCTTTTCAAAGCCATGTATTATTTTGTACGTCTCTATTAGATCTCCCCTTAATCTTCTAAACTCCAACGAATACAACCCCAGTATCCTCAGCCGTTCCTCATATGCTAGACCTGTCATTCCAGGGATCATCCGTGTGAATCTCCGCTGGACACGTTCCAGTGCCAGTATGTCCTTCCTGAGGTGTGGGGACCAAAACTAGACACAGTACTCCAAATGGGGCCTAACCAGAGCTTTATAAAGTCTTAGTAGTACATCTCTGCTTTTATATTCCAACCCTCTTGAGATAAGAGACAACATTGCATTCGCTTTCTTAATCACAGACTCAACCTGCATGTTTACCTTTAGAGAATCCTCGACTAGCACTCCCAGATCCCTTTGTGCTTTGGCTTTATTAAGTTTCTCACCATTTAGAAAGTAGTCCATTCCTATATTCTTTTTGCCAAAGTGCAAGACCTCGCACTTGCTCACGTTAAATTCCATCAGCCATTTCCTGGACCACTCTCCCAACCTGTCTAGATCCTTCTGTAGCCTCCCCACTTCCTCAGTACTACCTGCCTGTCTACCTAACTTTGTATCATCGGCAAACTTCGCTAGAATGCCCCCGGTTCCCTCATCCAAATCATTAATATATAATGCGAACAGCTGTGGCCCCAGCACCGAACCCTGCGGGACACCGCTCGTCACCGGCTGCCATTCTGAAAAAGAACCTTTTATCCCAACTCTCTGCCTTCTGTTAGATAGCCAATCCTCAATCCATCCCAGCAGCTCACCTCGAACACCATGGGCCCTCACCTTGCTCAGCAGTCTCCCGTGTGGCACCTTATCAAAGGCCTTTTGAAAGTCCAGATAGACCACATCCACTGGGTTCCCCTGGTCTAACCTACTTGTTACCTCTTCAAAAAATTCCAACAGGTTTGTCAGGCATGACCTCCCTTTACTAAATCCATGTTGACTTGTTCTAATCAGACTCTGCTCTTCCAAGAATTTAGAAACCTCATCCTTAATGATGGATTCTAGAATTTTACCAACAACCGAGGTTAAGCTGATTGGCCTATAATTTTCCATCTTTTGCCTTGATCCTTTCTTGAACAAGGGGGTTACTACAGCCATCTTCCAATCGTCCGGGACCTTTCCTGACTCCAGTGACTCTTGAAAGATCTCAACCAATGCCTCTGCTATTTCCTCAGCAACCTCTCTCAGAACTCTAGGGTGTATCCCATCGGGGCCAGGAGATTTATCAATTTTAAGACTTTTTAACTTTTCTAGCACTATCTCTTTCGTAATGGCAACCATACTCAACTCAGCCCCGTGACACCCTTTAATTTTTGGGATATTACTCCTGTCTTCCACTGTGAAAACTGACGCAAAGTACTTGTTAAGTTCTCCTGCTATTTCCTTATCTCCCATCACTAGGCTCCCTGCATCAGTTTGAAGTGGCCCAATGTCTACTTTTGCCTGTCGTTTGTTTCTTATGTACTGAAAGAAACTTTTACTATTATTTCAAATATTACTGGCTAGCCTACCTTCATATTTGATCCTCTCATTTCTTATTACACTCTTTGTTATCCTCTGTTTGCTTTTGTATCCTTCCCAATCTTCTGATTTCCCACTGTTCTTAGCCACTTTATAGGATCTCTCTTTTTCTTTAATACATTTCCTGACTTCCTTTGTCAGCCAAGGTTGTCTAATCCCTCCCCGGTTAATCTTTCTTTTCTTGGGAATGAACCTCTGTACAGTGTCCTCAATTATACCTACAAACTCCTGCCATTTTTGCTCTAGTGTCTTCCCGGTTAGCCTCTGCTTCCAGTCTATTTTAGTCAGTTCCTCTCTCATGCCCTCATAATTACCTTTATTCAACTGTAACACCATTACATCAGATTTCGCCTTCTCCCTTTCAAACTCCAGACTGAACTCTACCATATTATGGTCGCTACTTCCTAAGGGTTCCCTTACTTTAAGATCTTTTATAGAGTCTGGTTCATTGCAAAGCACTAGGTCCAGAATAGCCTGCTCTCTTGTGGGCTCCATGACTAGCTGTTCCAAAAAGCCATCCTGTAAGCATTCCATGAATTCCCTTTCTTTAGATCCACTAGCAACATTATTTACCCAGTCCACCTGCATATTGAAGTCACCCATGATCAATGTAACCTTGCCTTTCTGACATGCCTTCTCTATTTCCCGGTACATGTTGCGTCCCTGGTCCTGACCACTGTTAGGAGGTTTGTACACAACTCCAATTATGGTTTTTTTGCCTTTGTGGTTCCTCAATTCCACCCACACAGACTCCACATCATCCGACGCTATGTCATTCAATACCATAGATTTAATTTTGTTCTTAACTAACAAGGCAACTCCACCCCCTCTGCCCACCTCTCTGTCTTTTCGATAAGTCGAAAAACCATGGAGGTTTAACTGCCAGTCCTGACCCCCCTGTAACCAAGTCTCTGTGATGCCTACTACATCATAATCATTCACTATTATCTGTGCCATTAATTCATCGGCTTTGTTATGAATGCTACGAGCATTCAGGTAAAGTGCCTTAATGCTAACTTCCTTATTAGAGATGTTGTAAGTCATATGTCCTAAGTTATCCTTGCTTTTTTCTGCATTCTCAGTCTGCCTCAATTTTAAATCCGCCTGGAAACATGCTATCCTGCTGCTTATCTTTCCATTTACCTCCATACTCCCTGTTGCTTTCACTTTCCCTTCCCTTGGATGAGTAAAGCTTCTTAAAACAACAAGTATATCAAGTAACACAACAAAACTAACATTTGTATTGCCAATATGCTCATCAAGATGATACCGTTTTCTTAAAACACCAACAAGAAACTGTAAATGTATTTACTCAGATGCTTTATTCTTTGACTAAGAAATAATTGTGTATAAATTATTGCTAAATCTAAGCGCTGTAAGTTCATGAAGATGACTCTCAGAGCCACTGATAGGTAATTATTTGTTAATTGTAAACTGACTTTCCCTCCTCCTTTGTACTAATCTATCCTGGAGTCATCTATTAAATATTACTACAGAAGTTATGTTATATTTAATTTAAATGGTAGGATTTATTTAAATATGCTGGCAAATATTGGAAATAGCAATTCTGTAGGCATCTGAAAGAGAACAGGGAGAACAGCTAATATTTTGAGTATAATCCAATTCTTCTGTACATTCCAATTATTCTCCATATCAGTTTTTATATCAAATTTGCAGCTATTGGGTGGTTGTTTCAACCAAACACACGGTTTATGTTGTGTCAATCTGGAATATTTGGATTAAATTATATGAGCGTTTATGTATATATGATGGGCTGTTATTTTTAAGGTTCAATCATGTGATATAATCATGTTGTTATTGACCATTTTGGGGAGGAAACAGCTTAGTCTAAGCTTGATACCTGTAGGGTAAACATCTCCTTAGTAAACCTTTGGCTGTTTAACACTTTGGCCTCCTGTTCCTTCTTGGAACTTAACAGGTTATTTAAGAACAATGGGCTGAATTTTTCCTCTGAAAAAAACACAGTACAAAACTATGTTTTGGCCCTAAACTGATCCTGAGGAAGCCGGTTTGGCATTGGAATTTTAACAAAGCTGTCACCTTAATTGTCATGGAGTCAGGTTCTCTAACTAATTAAGAGGAATAGGCATTCTTTCAAAGCTAGATAGCTAATCAGTGGCCTCCTATTTTGAGAGGTGCAGCAGGCTGTGATGGTAGGAGCTATGGATCAGATCAAACCCTCTTCAAATATATCAAGGAAATAACCTAAACCCCGTTTTTCTTATTTAAAGGCAAAAAGCGAGTGTAAAGTACTGTGTTCCAGATGTAATTCAATTGTTACACTACTCAGCTTTAACCAAAACACACTTGCTTCTTACTTTCCAGTTAAAATACAAATAAAGGAAGAATTAGTCTATTTTTAACTCTATTGGAAAACGTAACAGAATAATAGGTTATTTAACTACTAAACAGCAACTGTACCAATAAAGTAACATCCCATAAACATACCCTTGGCAAAGGCAAATTCAGTGAAACAAATTGTCTCACGTGCGATTCTGGCAGCAGAGTGAGAACTCAAGCTTTTAGCTGTAACAGAGAGAAAGATGTAGCAGCTTAGACAAATACCTTCAAAAAACTCCACCAATTACTGAAAGCTAAACTAAAGCCTTGGTTCTGTGGGAGCTGGACACCATGCATTCATGCTGTTTTTGTTACGCCAACTTAAAAAAAAACACCAAGGCCTCACAAGGTGTTTACCTTATTGGCTTGGAACAGAACACTTGACCTCTCTTGTTAAAAAAAAGGACAAAATACACCTCTTAAAGTCATAGTATTATCACACAGACAAGTAAAATCTTAGGCTCCGTGACACTACAGTTGTACGTACTGCTGTGAAAACAGTAGGTGACAAACTGACATCCCATTTCATGGTATTTCCTGTGCTTCATTATTTTCAGATGAGCCTATAAACTGATGCCTGTCCACTCCACCACCCCTGATGAAGGGCTTTTGCCTGAAACGTTGTTTTTCCTGCTCTTTGGATGCTGCCTGACCTGCTGTGCTTTTCCAGCACCACTCTAATCTTGACTCTAATCTCCAGCATCTGCAGTACCCACGTTCGCCCACTCCACCTCCTACCCCGCCCCCACCCAACATTGAGACAATTGTGAAATATTTCCTGGCAGTTTTTGAATTCTCACAAAGGGTTTCTCTCCATGTCCTGGGCAGCATTTATCTCTCAGTTAATAACATAATAAGCAGTTTATTTTCTCCTTTGCCACTGCTGTTTGTGAAGCTTCGCTCTGTGAAAATAGCCTGACACATTTACTTTATGTGACAGCAATGACTGCATTTCACAAGTCGGTAATTGACTGTGCAGTCCTTTGGGGGGCATGCTGGGACGTGAAGGTGCTATATTAATGCAAGTTTGTTCGCGTGTCAGCCTACTGTGAGAAGAGTAGATTGAATACGCAATTATTTTTCTGCAGCAAGCTGACTCGTAATTACAACATTTGAGTTATTTTCCCAAAACGTGTGACATATTGTCCCAGTTTCCACTTAGGCAATGTTTTAGTGTGACACACCAAATTAATGTTCAAAGCCTGTACAAGTATAAATAAGTCACAATCCTTTAGTCCTAACAAATGAAGAAGTTTGAACAGATTGTCGATCATTTTACACCAATGTCTCATTCTAAGGATCCTACGGAATGGCCCAATAATACTAACTCATGTTTGTTACTTTGCTACCAGATTGCTTCAGTGCTTTTCAGCAATTGAGAATACACAATGAATCAACTGTAGACTCGATGTCAATTCAGTAATGTTTGTTCCTAAACTCAGCTGCTGTCAGTTCTCTTGTTTCAAGTGACTCTCAGTGATGGGATCACTTTAAAGTTTGACGTAAGGTGCTAATCTGTGTTGTTTGTGCTTCAGCATGAAGTCATTATTTCCCACTCATCAAAATAGTCACCTTCCTGTGATAGCAAAAAAACACTCAGGAATTTTAAGGCAGCTTGACATTTTACTGTGCTGAGGTAGCATTCGTGACTGTGAGATTGCTCTTTTTAGTAGAAGCAGAGGAATGCTTGCTTTACTTTGAGAGATGACAGTTCACTGCAGAAAGCACATAAAGAATCTTATGTTTCAAAGCTGATCGTACCCATCGTATTATGTGTATTTTCCAATAGGGTTTACTGAACACTGGTGAAGAGCTGAAGCCTTTGTTGATTGAGTCCTCTATGTTTGTCTTTATCCACTCCATTTACCTTCCTTCCCTGTCTTTTCCTAACCCAGAATGCCCAAAGCAAACTGATTCTTCCACTGATGTGCTGACTGAGACTAGCTAACTCAGCATTCTGGGGGCTACCTTTGTATAACTCATGATGGTGACTTGATTATGAGTTGCTGAGTGTTGGAAGATATTGATCCGTAATGTGCAGTTGGTCCAGAATTATTTGAGGTTACCTGCTGGAGTCATGGATTGGACCAATTATTTAGAAAGGCATTTTGTTGATCTACAGTTAACTAGTAGAGATTTTTTTTTTCTCTTTCAAACTCAATCCTTGGTTGAGGTCTAGTGCTTTGTACACACAGTGTATGGTGAGTTTCTTCAGGGGCCAACTGACTCCCAATACTGATCAACAAGAAAACTCCAGAACAGGTTGTAATCAGCCACTTCAGAGCTGACTGATGAGCTTGCTGGTGTATCACAGGCTTTTCAACAGCGGCCCTGTCCTACCAGAAGCTCTGGGTCCTAGAGATTTTTTCTCTAGAGATTTTTTCTGCAGGCAATGAGAAGTGATTTTTCTTTTGGGGCCTTGATGGGAGAGGGAGATTAAGGATATGAATTCAAAGGCTAGGGTATGTGCCCCATCCCTGTCCTCACTTCCTCCTCAGTCCACCCAGTAGGCAGCTTACTCTAATTTTCTACACAGGAAACCAACCACTTTTCTTGCCACTGGAAAAGCAGATCATTGAGCCAATTATTGAGGTCTTTAAGTAGGTGTTAATTGATCACTTTAGGGCCGTCGTAAGACTGTGAGACCAGAAGACCTAGGAGCAGAACTTAGGCCATTCAGCCCACAGAGTCTGTTGTGCCATTCAATCATGGCTGATAAATTTCTCAACCCATTCTCCTGCTTTCTCCCTATAACACTTAATTCTCTTGATACTCAAGAACCTATCTATCTCTTACTTAAATCTACTCAATAACCTGGCCTCCACAGCCTTCTTCTGTGTCAATGATTTCCGTAGATTCAGTGGTTGAAGAAGTTTCTCCTTATCTCTGTTCAAAAAGGTCTTCCCTTTACTCTAAGGCTGTACCCTCAGGTCCTAGTTTCTCCTGCCAATGGAAACCTCTTCCCAACTTCTACTCTGTCTAGGCCATTCAGTATTCTATATATTTCAAATAGATCCCCCTCATCCTTCTAAACTCCATGGAGTAGAGACCCAGAGTCCTCAAATGTTCCTCAAATGTTAAGCTTTTCATTCCTGCGACCATTCTCGTGAACCTCCTCTGGACACACTCCAGGACCAGTACGTTCTTCCTGAGCTATGGGGCTCAAAGCAGCGCAAAGGATCAGTTCAAAAGATCGTCTATCAATCTTTTTGGCTAGCATTAATTGTGGAGGTGGCGAGAGTAGGCTCAGAACTTCTCTGGTATCAACTGTCCCAATCTATTGCTCTCTTTGGACGGCACAGTGGTTCAGTGGTTAGCACTACTGCCTCACAGCACCAGGATCCCAGGTTCAGTTCTAGCCTTGGGCGACTGTCCCTGTGTCTGTGCGGGTTTACTCCGAGTGCTCCGGTTTCCTCCCACAGTCCAAAGATGTGTAGGTCAGATGAAACGGCCATGCGAAATTGCCCATAGGTTACGTGCGTTAATCAGAGGGAAAAGGGTTACTCTTCGGAGGGTCGGTGTGGACTTGTTGGGCCGAAGGGCCTGTTTCCATACTGTAGGTAATGTAATCTAATCTTGTCACCCTAAATGCCACCACCAGGAGGGGATAGTCATACCAATTGTTAATTTGCTACATTTGGACTGAATGTTTAAATGCAAATGGTGGATGGTGTTGGGTGATTTTAACCTGATTTACCAAGTGGGAAACACTCAGGATTGGGAGTTTGACGGCAACGGAGAATAAAACCAAATGGGTCACAAAAACAGCATTGCACCCAAACTCATCAGATTTCTGTTTAGATGGTTTAAAACTGAAGTTCTGGTCCACCAGAAAACTAAACCAATCACGCTGCAAAGAATACTGGAGCTCTCTCCAGAGGGACTTCACTTGGTTGACAGTTATTGAAATATGATTGTTTTACTGCCGTGAATTTAATATCTTAATGAGCCAAACTGTAGACTTCCTCAGACTCTGAGTTCATAAAGAAGAAAATGACAAAATGTTTAAAATGACAAAATGTTCAAAATGTCGAGGTGTAAACATTTCTGGGACAACATTTACCTATAAACTGGGGATGATTTTGTCATGTTTTGAACACTGAATAGGCTTGTTAGCTTAGTTCCTCATTTGTTTTTCAGTTTAACTTTCTATCCCCATTCCTTCCACCCCTGTCTTGAATGCAATGATTCATGAGCAAGAGTGAAGTTGTGTTGGTGCAGATGGCAGTAACAGCCCCTGTTACCTTGCAAAATTTGACCATTTTTCATCTGTGCTCAGTATTGACAGGAACTCGAGCAATGGGAGGTGTCACGTTGAAATCAAATCCATCCATGCATAGTTTCTGCAGTCGGGTCACTGGCTAACAATTGCCATTGGGAAACCTGAGGTTGTTTCACCTAAACAGATTGATTGAAGCTGGCCTAAAATCTGCTGTGAATGTAGCTGCTAATCCATCAAGTCAGCAACTCTCACGTTGTTTTAACCATTGTCTAGAAAGTTTAAACTCAATTCTTAAAAAATGGTCTTGCTTTCCATATGTGGCAGTACATTCCTTTTTCAGGTGTGCTTCATAATGGGAGTTATCCAGAAATGTAAACTTCTTGAATGATTAATCATTGTTCAGCTTTTTAAAAAATCCCTTGAACATTATTCCCCACTTCTCACACTGTTCATTTTAATTAAAAGTGAAGGAAAAAAGAGAATTTAAATAGTTTGCTAGTTGCTTAACTACTGCAGGGAAGTGTTGTTGTGAACAAAAACAGAAGTTGCTGGAAAAGCTCAGCAGGTCTGAGGAAGGGTCACGGGACCCGAAACACCAACTCTGATTTCTCTCCACAGGTGCTGCTAGACCTGCTGAGCTTTTCCAGCAATTTCTGCTTTAGTTTCTGATTTAGCAGCCGCAGTTGTTCAGGTTTTTATTTAGCTTTGCTGTAAACTTTCCTTCAGATGGTAAGAGCTAAACCCTTTCTAGATTTGACAGTGACTTAGTGGATGTTTAAGGTTCTGAGCAGAGATCTGAAGAAGATTATTCAATTTCCAAGCCAACACTCTCCTCAACAAACTTAACCAAAGAAAAGAGTTGGTCATTCATTCATTAAGCAATCACGGAATGCAACTGTTTGCTATGTTTGGCTCAATAAAAGCATTTAATCCACTTGATAAATTTGTGATGTGACAACTCCTTGGAGCCTTTTTCAGAGTAATGTGAAGTTGTATATAAATCCATCTCTGTATAAGATTTCAATGAAAGGAAAATGTGACTCCATATATATATTTATATATATTGAGTAAAATATGGATCTTTCATTTATCAGCTTCTAATAAACAGTCACAGATGCTGGCTTCTAATTGACAGCCTTGGGAATTTAGCTGGCTGCACTGACGATGCGTTTCATTTAGTTTGAGAATGCTCTGATTATTATAAGTTAATGAGACTTCCAACTGTCTGATCCCTTTGCAATCAGATGGTGTAATGTGTTTCAAAGTGACTATCTTTAAAAATAAATTAAGGGAAGATGCATGACATTGAATTCGGAAAACTAAAATAAGTAAAGCAAATAACAAAATACGCTCTGGGGGCTTTGACACCCATTTCTGTCGTCTGCAACTCCTTGGATACAGAGTTGCTATGGCATAAAATGTAAGCAGTGAATTGAAGTGAGCATGATTATAATTCAGAGGTGCTGAAAGAGAAGAGTATATTCATTATTGAAAATAACATTATTCCTGGGGAATTTAAATTGATGGATTCAAACATATCATGGTAGCAATCTTGTTTAAGGGATTTACTCTTTTATTTGTTCTGATTTTTTCAGCACTCTTTCTATGTTCCACCCAGACTTATATGAAAAAATTGGAGAATGTATAAATTGCTGCCTGTGAACCTAATTCATTGTCCATTTGTTGCCATTTTGGCTAGATTAAAATGGAATGGCAGGCATTTGGAGCAGTTAAACTGGATGTCATGGTAGAAACAGTGTATCTGTCGCTTGTCTTGTCTCCATTATGTTTTGATCAGTGGTAGAGGATGTGTTGGATGGTCAACTTGTCCATGGCTCCTGCTTTAAGGATAATCTCCCACCACAGCTGTGATGCAACACAATGAGGAAGGCCAGAATTAAGCGTCCAACCCGCTAGGTGGGCAGCTGGATGGGGCAGGGAGGCTCTCTCTTCATGGGTCCCATATGCCCATCAGAAGTTCCTTGCACCACCGCCCATCCCACCCCACCTCTTTCTATTCCCACTCTACATCTCCCTTCCCTCCTTGCCCTGACCACCCAAGCCCTCATCACCTCTTTGCTGAGCCCTAGCTCTGAACCTACTTGTATCTGGGCATCTGGGCTCCTTCTTTTCAGAAGGCTGCCTGCGTTTTCAGCATTGGCTATTTGTCCCAATAGTGCCACAAGAAAGTTACTTGCCGTTCGATTTCCTGGCAGTGCTCAGTGCCAGGACTTATCCGAAACATTGGTAAAGGCCTGACTCAGGCTGATTAGTGAACCAGCAGCTGGCAAGTTTGGGCTAACCTCAGCCTTTATACTAGGAGCATACAGGGTCTTGACCCCCGACATAAAACTAACTCTAATACACTAAGAACATAAGAACATAAGAATTAAGAGTAGGTCACTCAGTCCCTCAGGCTGTGTGAGAAAACAATTGCCCACCTGTGAGTTTACATCAACAGCAAGAAGATGGACTTGGCATCCCATCACAAAGACGGGTAAGCTCTTGAAGTTGAAGGTCTGATGGGAAGCCATTCAGCAGATTGCCCTGGGAGCAGAGTGAGAGCAGTGCTCCCCAAAATGGAGGCATCCCTTTCTTTATGTTTCAAATAAATAAAAAGGCCTTTGTAGTTTCTAAGTTTTCCAGTTCCACTGCTATCTCTAGCTTCAGACAGCTCAGTTGTCCCCTGCTGCTTGTAGAGATTTGAAGGCAGACTAGAAAATCCCACTTGATCGCCATGAAAAGGCCTTCAGTTACTTAAGTTGTCTACCTACTGCTTAACAGCAAGAAGCCCTGCCATCCTTCCTTTGAGAAAGTGACCATGGTAGAGTTGGGTTGAAGTGGAGGAACCAGCGCGCTGATCAGTAGTACCACATTTTGGTGCCTGCCTGTGATGGGGACTCAAATTCCTGTACGTAAAATCAAGGGTTTGAATAACTGTATAGTTGCTTAGTCCTTGCCTTTGGTTTACACTGTTCATTAAACTTCTTGACAATTTTATTTATATCAATCATTGTGATCTTAAAGTGTGAAATAGTTTATGGAGTTCTTAAGGCTATAACATAAATAGATCAATCAGCCCAATGGGTTTATCCCTCCCACTAAGTCATCTGAAAATGTATTAAGCTGCAAATTCAATTTAATTAATGTTTTGATGAAATGTTCTTCAGTTTCTCCCATCTGAACATTGTTACCAATATTGCTAACCTGCCAGACATTCACGATCCGCACAATTAAAATTACTTACAACTCATGAAAAAAAGTTTGAATGGGATGAAATTCAACTTCAGAGAAGCAAAATTGTGTGGTACATCCTACCCAATTTTTTTTCAAATTGTCTAATCTCATGTGAAATCACCTGTTTTCTGCCCTGTTAAATTTGAAATTCACTCCTAATTCTTTTATAAATGCTTATTTTTCCAGTGGGAGGTATTAGTTTTGTATTGCAAGCTGTGGTTGTTAGCAATCAAACATATGTTTTTTTTATCATTTGATCTCTCTATACGATTGTGGGAAGATATTTTGGTGCATTGGGTGTTGTCCCTGCCTCTAATCCATAAGCTCCAAGTTCAAGTTGAACCTTGTGCTAAAGAAGATGAACGGGATGACGATCAACTTGCAATTGCTCCTAACGCATGCCCGGAGCAGCTGGGAAGATCAGGAGAGATTCCTGGTCAACTTTATGAGGGAAGGAATGTTAGAACTTCTGTCTTCACTCCTCATAGCTCCAGAGTATAACACACATGTACAAATGCATTTTGCCAGACTGACTTGGAGAATCTTATAGCGATTAATGATGTGGATTATGACAAGATTTGTGGCAGAATTGAACTATCTTGATGTCAAGAGCATCTTGTGCCATCATTTATGATTTTGTCGAGAAAAGTTTCTCCTAGGCTGTGCTGAGTTGCACTTAATGGGGAACCAACTTGGCTCATTAATTTTCAGTTTCTTATCCTACTTAATATGCTGTATGTCGAGAAATATGGAATGGAAATCAAAATGGTTCCTTTGCAACTTCAGCTTACCGCTTGCTCCATGTTGTTAAGCACTAAACAGCATCTCAGAATGACCCACCTGCACCAGCTGCTAACACCCTACATCCATGGATATTGCCATCCAATATTTGCCAAGTCTTCCTGGTCACCAGGGCATCTTTCCAGTGTAGTTGCAAGAAGCATAGACATGCAGAGCCCACTGGCAATGGGTATTGAAAGGCTGCTGCAAGTACACTTTGCCCACAGGCAGGCACCCAGCTCACAGATTGGATCAGGTTCCATTTCATGAGTCCTCGCTTGCTCTCTTAGCTCACACTCACTTAACACCAACCTGCATGCTCGCAGCATCTATGTCTTGCTTTGCCAGACCTGCCAAGCCAGTTAGCACCTTGACTCTTTAACCAGAGCCAAAGTCTATTGACAGTATAGGATCAATGAGCTCCTTAGCACAGACATACAGACAGCCCGCTTGTCGTGCTTATCAGGAGGGACCAACACACAGTGGTGCACAACAAGCAGGCTCTAGGACAGGACAATAAATCAGGGCATAATAGCTAGGAGTGTAGGAGGCCTCTGTGCTTGGGTTGGGTGTAGGACAACTGTGTGCAGGCTGCGGGCAGACTGGAGCCAGTAACCCTTCCAGGAGCAGCACTGGAGCCTTTGATTTCTCTCTCTGGCCCTACACACAAAGAGAAGCGTTTAGGTTCTAGCTATTCACAACCTTGTCAGTAGTTTGGATGTGAGACCAGTTGTAATATTTCCAAGTTTGCAGATGATACAATACTTGGTGGAAATAATAGTTATGGAATGGATGTGAAGAGACTTCAAGGGTAAATTAGGAGAAAGTGAGGATTGCAGATGCTGGAGAGTCAGATTCGAAAAGTGTGGTGCTGGAAAGGCACAGCAGGTAAGACAGCATCTGAGCAGTAGGAGAGTCGATGTTTTGGGCATAAGCCCTTCATCAGGAATGTGGAGGGACGAAAGGGGGCTGAGACATAAAAACAGGGTGGGGGTAGGTCTGGAGGGAAGGTAGCTTGGAAGGCAATAGGTAGAGACAGGTGGGGGGTGATGGTGATGGGTAGGAGCGGTGAGTAGACAGGATAATTGGGAAGGGAGATTGACAGGTAGGACAATTCAAGAGGGCGGTGCCAAGTTGTACGGTTGGATCTGGGATGAGGTGGAGACGGGGAGATGAGGAAACTGGTGAAATCGACGTTGATTCCGTGTGGTTGGAGGGTCCCAAGTCAGAAGGAGGTGTTCTTCATCAAGGTGTCGGGTGGTAAGGGTTTGGTGGTGGAGGAGGCCCAGGACTTGCATTTCCTTGGGGGAGTAGGAGGGGGAGTTGAAGTGGTCAGTCACAGTGCAATGGGGTTGGTTGGGTCTCCCCAGTGTAGAGGAGACCACATCGAGAGCAATGGACTCAGTAGATGAGGTGTTTGGATGTGCAGGAAAATCTCTGCCAGATGTGGAAGGATCCTCTGGGGCCCTGAATGGAGGTGAGGGGGGGAGGTATGGATGCAGGATTTACACCTGTTGTGGTGGCAGGGGAAGGTGTGGGGAGTGGAGGGTGGGTTGGTGGGGGGGCATAGACCTAATGAGGGAGTCACAGAGGGAATGGTCTCTGCGAAATGCTGATAAGGGTGGGGAGGGAAAAATATCTCTGGTGGTGGGTCTGACTGTTAGGGCGGAAATGGTGGAGGATGATGCATTGTATCCAGAGAATGGTGGGATGGAAGGTGAGGACCAGGGGGTTGCATCTTTGTTGTGATTGGAGGGGTGGGGTTCAAGTGTGGAGGTGCAGAAAGTGGAGGAGATGCACTGGAGGGCATTGTTGACCAAGTGCGAGGGGAAAATGCATCATCCTCTGCCATTTCCACCACCTACAGTCAGAGCCCACTACTAAATATTTTCCTCCCTACCCCTATCTGCGTTCCGCCGAGACCATTCCCACAGCAACTCCCTCCTTAGGTCCACGCCCCCCACCAACCCTCATGTCCACTCCTGGCATCTTCCTTTGCCACCCCAAGAGTTGTAAAACTTGCGCACCCTTCCCCCCCCCCCCCCCCCCCCCCCCACCTCCATCCAAGGCCCCAATGGATCCTTCCACATCTGGCAGAGATTTTCCTGCACATCCAAACATCTCATCTACTGTATCCGTTGCTCTCAATGTGGTCCCCTCTACATTGGGGAGACAGGATGCCAATTCATTAAGCATTTCAGAGAAGACCTCTGGGACACACACATCAACATCTCCACCGCCCTGTGGCTGACTAATTCAACTCTGCCCCCCCCCCCCCCCCCCCCCCTCCTCCAAGCCACCAAGGGCATGCAAGTCCTAGGCCTCTTCCACTGTCAAATCCTAACCACCTGACGCCTGGAGGAAGAGCGCATCATCATCCGACTTGGGACCCTCCAACTAGACGGCAGCAATGTCAATTTCACCAGTTTCCTGCCAAAAATATGCAATGAAGAAATATCATAAACATCCAAAAATATTCTCAATAGAGATCAGAGGCAGGTCTGGCATGTCTTGTAAGAGTCAGCGTGTTCAGTAATTATGAGACATAAACCTCGAAATTATACTGTGATATGTTGTGTCAGTTAACTCCATGCTTAACTTTCAAACTTTAGTGAAGGAGATGTATTCAAAAGCTTCACACTGAATGATGGTTAACATTCAACTAAATATGCACAAAAGCTACATTTACCAAAATGATATGTGAATCAATTTTTTTTTAAATTATCTAAATTAGAGCCAATGCTGTCAAATCTTGGATGATCAACTTTTTTTTATTGGCCCACTGTGATCTTGAGGAAATATGTTAGAAAATTTGTTCAAATGGTAGTACTGAGTGGGATGTTACAGGTTGGATCAATACTGTTTCTGATTGATATCATTAACACAAATTCAGAAATTTGATGCAAATTTCTCAGCTGACAGCAAGTAAGTAGGGGGAAGCAAATTGGAAGAAGCAGATGAGATGGAATGTCATGTGCAAAATTTCATTAAGAAAATAAATGTTTGTGACAGAACAGATTTGGTGCCGACTATCCAATCAACAGGGAGTAGCAAAATTCAGCACCAAAATAATATTGAACCTCACCTAAAATGAGAAATCCAGCTCAAAGCAGAAAGTACTCAGTATAAAATGCCTTAGTTAGACTGCAACTTGAATATCTTTTATAGTCTGGTTACAAAGAAAAAGAAAACAAAAATAATCCAATAAAGAGGCACAAGATTGATCTTTATGTCACTGTCTAATGAGTGAAAATACAGGGCTGGAAAATCTTTGGTATCTCTATATATTTGACATAACCTTTCAGATGTTTTGCTATCTTAAAGGTAAAGCCAGAAAATTATCTCAAACTAAATAGTCAGAATTGAACAAGGCAGATCAAACTAGTTTTGACTTGAAGTTCAACTTACTGCAAAGAGTAATTATACTTAAAATGGATTCAGTTATAGAAATAAGGGAATAATTAACAAAAACATGTGATTAGAGATGTTGCAATAAGATGGTAATTGATCAAGTAAGATGGTAATAGTCTTTCTCAATTGTAAAAATGTTCTGACTTTATGAATTGGCAGTTTCTACTTATGATTAACTCATCTGGCAGTAGAAAATGGTCAAATTCTCAATTATTTTTGTTTTTTTGAAAACAAACAATTGCAATATGAGAAATAAACTTTGGCATAATGACAGTTCAAGCTAAGTGTTTTCACTTCTGCCAAGATCATTCAAATTTGAGAGTGCCTATAGTATTCATTCTACATAGTTCACACAAACTTTTTTCTATTTCAGGTGAGATTTGTGCTTTTAAGATCCACGGACAGGATGTGCCTTTTGAAGCTGTGGTGTTAAACAGAACATCTGGCCAAGGTCTGATACTTGCAAAAAGTCCAATTGACTGTGAACTTCAGAAAGAGTACACATTCATCATTCAGGCATATGACTGTGGAGCCAGACCTAGTGGAACTTACTGGAAAAAATCACACAAGTGGGTAGCTTGACCCTAACATAGTTAGAATCAATTTGTTACTTGTATGATTCATTGGTGAGAAGATTGATTGTGTATAACTATAGGAAATGGACTGGATTTGAATTAGCCAGATTTTAAGCTGACCTATTCTATTGATTTATTGTACAGTGCATGAATGCCAAATATTTTTGATTTCAAAAGACATTCTGGAAACTTAATGGGTGAAAGCCATTTGGATATAATTATGCTAATTGATTGATGATTAATGAACAGCACACTTTACACCCATGTATATAGAACTTGTCATTATTTTACAACTATATACACACCTTGAATAGTGTGTATATAGTTGTAAACTAATGTACCTAGACACAGTTCAGATGCCGCACATGTTGTACAGTTATTAAAGGTTTGAACTTCAAAGTATTGAGTAACATAAAGTCATTCAGAATCTAAATTTATATTTTTAATAGCAATACACAGGATAAATGGCACAGAAACACACCATGTGGCCCAGGCAGTAAATGCCATTGTTTGCTGTCCACTGAAAGCATTTCCCATGTAAATCTGGCATAACTATCTATACCCTTTGCTTCATTTGTGTGTCTAGTTTGTGGTTAAGGATACCTATACTATTAGCTTCAACCATTCTCTGTGATAGTAAGTTTCATGTTCTTATCACATTTTGGTGACAGTGTTACTTTTGAATTTCCTATTGGATCTCTTGCTGGCTATCTTCTATTGATGGCTTCTTGTTATGCATTTACCACCAAAAGGAACATTCTGTTTCTTTGTGCTCACCACCAAAACCTTTTAGAATTTTAAAGACCTCTCAAGTCACCCTAAACCACATGTTTCCAAGAGGGGAGAGATCCAGCCTGTAATTCTGCTCCTGATAAGTACACCCACCTGTAGAATTGCAGAAGTATTATGTTGCAGAAGGAGACCGTTTGGCTCATTTTGCCTGCACCTAGCTCATGAAATGAGCATCATTGCCTCATGCCAATTTCCTGCTTTTTCACCATGTTCTAGCACATTATATTTATCCACATAATCTTTCAATGCTGTCTTCAATGCCTGCATTGAACCTACCTCCACCACACTTCCAAGCAGTGCATTCTAAACCCTAATTACTCACAGAGTGAAAATGTTTTTCCTCACTTAACCCTTGCTTCTTTTGCAAATCATTTTATATCTACACCCTGTTGTTCTCGTTCTTTTTATGACCAGGAACAGTTTCTCCCCATTCACTCTATCCAGCCCACTCGTGATTTTGAAATTCTGATTTATTTCTGCTATAGATGGTGGCACGGTGGCTCAGTGGTTAGCACTGCTGCCTCACAGCGCCAGGGACCCAGGTTCAATTCCCGCCTCAGGCAACTGTCTGTATGGAGTTTGCACATTCTCCCCATGTCTGCTTGGGTTTCCTTTGGGTACTCCAGTTTCCTCCCACAGTCCAAAGATGTGCAGGTCAGGTAAATTGGCCATGTTGAATTGCCCGTAGAGTTACGTGCATTAGTCAGGGGTAAATGTCGGGGAATGTATCTGGGTGAGTTGCTCTTCGGAGGGTCGGTGTGGACTTGTTAGGCTGAAGGGCCTGTTTCCACACTGTAGGGAATCTAATCTAATCATAAGCCTTGCAAGTGTTCTGTGCACCCTTTTCAGTGTCCCATCCATTTTATGGTATGGTGACCTGACCCATACACAGTAGTCTCAGTAAATGCATAGTTAATAACCAGGAATGCTGAGTGAAAAGTAGTTTCCTATTAAGGACTGCCCATATAGAAAACACTCACTTCTTTGTAATAAAAATCAAAGAAGTTCTAATGCATTTCAATACTGATTAAAATAGTGGTATCAACGTTTTGGAGAAACTATTGGACAAATACTGTGTACAAATTAATCTAAAGTGCATATTTGAAGCATAAGTGCCACTGGTTTCATGGTGACCTCTCCATTGATATCCAGCAGCCTGCCTCACGATAGATGCTAGTTTACCTGCTGAGTATTTCTGGTGTTTTTCCTGTTTTTTCCATGCCTCGTTGTATAAATCTCAGTTTAGCATCTGTCAGGATCTACAGAACATGAAAGGGTTTTAAAATAAATAGTTCTTTGTGATTTTTCTTTTCACTTGTATTAAAAAAAAGGTAATCGTAATTGTGCATGCCATCACTAATTTTGTTGCTGATTTGGAATAAGAAATCAAAAATTCGCTTAACCGTCATTTGCCAAGATTCTCCATTTTATTTCAAATATCTGCTGACTTAACTGATATTGAAGATGTGACCAGAAATGGAATACGCAACACAGTTTTTCTATACAGCACTGGCCAATTCTGTAGGGAAAAATGTAACCTCAACTTGCTTTCTCCACTTGTGAGTTTTCTTTAAGGTCATAATTATGAATAGTCTCTCTGAGTAAAGGGGATGCATTTGTCTGTATTACAATTAAAAATAAGTAGTTCCTGCCTATAGCATTATCTGTCTTTTTAAGTTGCTTTATTATATTCAACTTTATTTCATTTCTCGGCAACATCTTGAGTAATTGTGTGGAACCAAATCTTTCATGGAAAATAAGAATTCTTTCAGAAGCATTACCATTGACGTTATGATTTATGTGTATAAATTTTTGTCCATTTCTTGTTCTATAAAAATAGATGTGAACTTGTATAAGAGATTAGTAATTGGAAAACTAAAAGTGTTGTGATCTGTTTGCAGGGCAGTAGTGCACATTCAGGTGAATGATGTCAATGAATACACACCAACATTTAAAGAGACAATATACAAAGGTGTGATCACAGAAGGGAAACTGTATGACAACATATTGCAGGTGGAAGCTGTGGATGAGGACTGCTCTCCACAATATAGTCAGATTTGCAATTATGAAATTGTCACACCTGATGTCCCATATGCTATTGATAGGAATGGTAAGTTCCAATTAAATAAAATGTGCTGTATTTCTTTGTTATAAGTGGAACTACTGTCCCCTTGTTTTGTAAATGTTTCAGATTATCTTCCTCTCCTTAACGTTTTAAAGGTATTTTCCTTGCTGCTGCGTATCTTGATTGAATGGATGACCAAGAGAAACCTCATAGTAGGATGAGCAAAGGGCAACATACAAGATACCCTGACTGATTCAACAGAGTGGCAGCATTTTTGCCCCTTCCCTGTGCTAGGAACAATGTGAACTCAGCACTATGAAGATGAGAAACCTGTTCCTGCACCTTTCCACATGAATTTGCTACCTTCCGGAATTAGCCTTTATTTTCAACAATTTCATTGGTACCCTGGTGCAATTCCAAAACTTTTAAAAATTTTATTTCTTAAAATTTTGAAGCTTGTAATGTGAATAAAAATTCCAATGAGAGATTTGTTGAAGTTTCAAAACTCAAAGTGTATCTTGAGTAAGAATATGATCATGAGGGGTATTGATACGGTTAATGGTAGGTGTCTTTTTCCTAGAGTGGGGGACTAAGGGGCACATGTTTAAACTGAGAGGAGAGAGATTTTAAAAAGACACAAATGGCAATTTTTTACACAGGTATTGATTCACCAAAGGAGTGAAAGAAGTGGTGGATGTGAGCACAATTACCTTTAAAAGACATTGGATAAATGTATATGAAAAGGAAAGGTTTGGAGCGATATGGGCCAGGAGCAGGCAGATGGGACGATTTTAAGTTGGGATTAGTTTATCATGGGCTGGTTGGGCTGAATGGACTGGTTCATTGCTGTATAATTCCATGAAGGAACTTGTCATCACATGTAATGTGATGCAAAATTAGGTGAAGATGTAGGTGTTTGTATATGGAAGAAAATGGAATGAAAAACCTGTGAAAACAGTGGTAAACAGAAGAGAACATCTTCAGAGCCTAAGCAAGAATCACTGTGAACACATGGACCAATTCCACTTAATAAGCATGGAATATCACCAGCAATTTCCTCATGAATTAATTTGTGTCGCATGTCGATTTTCGCACTGTTGGCTGTGTATGATCAAATGTGATGTAGCAAACAAAGTGAGACAGAGAGGAGATGTTTGAAATGATACTGCAGTTGGAACTAGTCTATGACCAACAATTTACTTCTTGGAACAAATATATCCAAAGGAACCCTTCTGTATTTAAGTAAAATTCGTTTTCAACAACAACATTTAAGTTTGAAAAATTATTACAGTAACAATATATATCTTTTGCTCGTGCATTTGGGTATTGCTGGGAAGCCAGCATTTTTGCCATCCTCTTTCCCTTGAGACATTTTACTGTTGTTGTAAAAGCAATAACTCCATGCTTTTTTGTCAGGCAACATTAGGAACACTGAGAAGTTGAGCTATGATGAACAGCACCAATACAAGTTTATGGTTACAGCATATGATTGTGGTCAAAAGAAAGCGGCAGAAAATGTATTGGTTCACATTGAAATTAAGCCAGTTTGCAAGCCAGGTTGGCAAGGTAAGAATGCTTAACATATTTACTGCATTGTTAACACTGCTTCCAAATGCTGCAAAAAAATCACAGTGGAACTAAAAATATTATACTTCTCTTATATCAAAGTGATTAAGTTGGCAGATTCAATTTTTAGTGTGTATAAATTATTCAGCATTGAAATTCATGGTTGTTCAGTTATAAACTGACCACCGTGTATTAACAATAAAGCCTAAGTGTGACCAAATCATTGCCATTGAATTTTATCTTCACTTGCTTCTTAACACTTACTTCCCTTCAAACTCTCACTTATGGAGGCAATTGGCAGATCACATGACTAAGCATGATAGATTCCCTCTTTGAATTGATTATTTATTATCTCTTCCCTTGATACATCATAAGAAATGTGACAATCATAATCAGGTAAAACTTGACAGAAAGCAATACATAATCAGATGATGAAGAGCTTGGTCAAAGAAGTAAAGTTTAAGGAATATTGTATAAGACGAAAGAGGAAGAGAAAGGTGGACAGGTTTAGATTTTAGATTTAGATTACTTTAGATTTAGATTACTTACAGTGTGGAAACAGGTCCTTCGGCCCAACAAGTTCACACCGACCCTCCAAGGAGCAACCCACCCAGACCCATTCTTCACTTAACACTACGGGCAATTTAGCATGGCCAATTCACCTAACCTTATGCAGGAAACTCCAGTGTTAGAGCCATGACAGCTAAAGGAGCAGTTAAAATGGCAATGTTGAAGAAGCCAGAATTAGAGGAACATAGCGATCTGCCGGTGATGGAGAGAGCATTTAAAAACTAGAGATGATTACAGAGATGGGGAGATACGTGGCCATAGAAAGATTTAAAGTAAAGTTGATAATTTTAAAGTAAAGATGTTATTTAACTAAGAGTCAGTATAGATCATTGAACACAGGGAAGATGGTAAGTGGTACTTGTTGAGCATTCAGGCACAATAGCAGAGTTTTGAATGACTTCAATTTTGTGCAAGGGCGTACTCAAGAGGCTGGCAAAGAGTGGAATTTCAATGGTCATTTCTAGATGTATGCATCTATATATAGAGTAGTGGATGAGGGTTTCAACGATAAATAAGCTGAGACAGGAGCCGAGTTAGTGATGGTATGGAATGAAAATAAGCGACCTTTGTTATGGTGTGAAATATATTGCAGAAGCTGATCACATGACCAAATATTACACCAAGGTTGCACACCATCTGGTTCAGCCTGAGCTGTGAACGTGAAAGGAATTAGTAGCAATGTTCTTTAGGGGTTCCAATGACAATGGTTTTGATCTTCCCAATATTTAGTTTATTTGTGGTTGGAAGTATGAAATTTGTCCTTTATGTGGTATGTTACATGTATCACACAAAAAAAGAGATTCCATTGTACAACAGGGGTTCTCTCCATAATGGCAGATAGCACAACTCCAGTTTATGTCATATTTCAGCTGTTGTAGAGTTCAATGTTCATTTCTGCTTCAATTCAGAATCATTTCTCTAAAGTCTCTTTGAGTCACTTCTGCTGGAAATATCTTGATAGCCTATTTTTCAATTTCCATGATCATAAATCATTTATGTTGGATTCTTTAGGAATCAAAGTAGCCAAACAATGTTAAAATATTGCTTAATACTCAATGTGAGGGAAGATTTCCTTTGTGTATTCTTCATAAAAAATGAGTTTGTGCTTCTGTTGTGTGTGATGGTAGTGAAATGCTGTATTATGTAATTTCAAAGGAAATGTTCACCTATTGAATGCCATTTTTTTTTCCAACAAGAATAGTGGACCTTCACTCTCCACATTCAAGCATAACAATTATTTTTTTCATTTTGTGTGGAAAATTGGATGTAGTGAGCTCATTTTTCAATACTTCTGTTCCAGCTATATTGCCATTTTTAAACCCCTATCTGCGCTTTACACTTACCATAAATATTGACTTTAGCTAATGAAACAGTGTAACTGTGCAATATTAATTGTACTGTACTATTTGGATTAATCCCATACTGGAAAACTTAGTTTTCAAACATTGATTCATTTTACAATGTGCAATAAAAGGCCAAGTTGTTTATGTATTTTCAGGTTGGGATAAGCGCAAAGAATATGAGTCTGGCTCTGGCAGTAAAGCATTGTTTCCCAACATCCATCTGGAGACCTGTGGTGAACCTGTTTCTTCTGTGCAGACCAGAATAGATCTTCAGACTAGCCACATTGGAAAGGGTTGTGATCGTGACACTTACTCTGAGAAATCTTTACAAAAATTGTGTGGTATGTGACAACTCAACTAATACGCAGAACAATGTTTCCAATGCAGTAGCATTGATATCGTGTTTTTTTTTCTGTTGTTTCATTATTGGACGAGCAGCTTCTCCCTAATTTAAATGCTAGATGCTGACGTTTATTACCCAGTAAAGCTCCACGTTGTAATAAATGAAAACTGTTTAAATGTGCAATGCAGGTTCTCTGCATGTTTTAAAATGGCCAGATTCACAGACACGCATTTTCATGTTTGTGTGATGCCTCTAGTTCTCTAGAATTCAGGTCACTTACACTTGGGAGTGTACCTGACAAAGGATGTTTATCCAACAAAGGGAGACGCATATGTATGCTGCCAGCTAAATTCCTTTAATGTGAGCAAAAAAAGCTTTCAGATTACTAATGCTTACAATTCCAATCAATTTTTAAATGTTTCCATTCCATCTGCTCTAATAGTTATCTATTCAA
Organism: Chiloscyllium punctatum; assembly: GCF_047496795.1. NCBI lineage: Eukaryota > Metazoa > Chordata > Chondrichthyes > Orectolobiformes > Hemiscylliidae > Chiloscyllium > Chiloscyllium punctatum. Next base: position 65,675,095 of record NC_092744.1, read on the forward strand.
GATGTGCTCATTAGGTTCAAGATTTGAGTGAAAATACAGATGTTCAATTCACCAATGTATGTTAAGTTGCTTTTATGAATTGTTTAAGATATCAGTGTTGAATATGGAATACCTTTTCCTCCTTTATCATCTAGTGTCAGCATTAGTTTTCTCAGTATAACACGATTAGAGGTATAGGTCTAATCTGCTGTAGCAATATGTTTTCATGTCATCGTTGAAGATCTACCTTGTTCTGCAGCAGTATGAGTTCTACTCAGAACTCATTTCACCAACAGTCCCCAAGATTTTTCTTTTTACAAGTGAAAGCTGATCTTGAGCTGAGAGAACCCAATTTCCCTAAAAGAAATGGATTCAAATTATTGTTTTTAAAAAAGTACAAATGGCAGAGAGATCAGTTTGGTTTAGTTCAGTTCCAGGCCCAGGTCCAAAAGATGAAATGAAAGACTCAACCAGATGATCTAATTTCTCATCTCAAAAGGTTTTTCTTGACTGCCTCCACATCTGAGTGGCCTGAGTGTTTCACAATCTCAGCAAATTTCTGCTTGTTTTTGTGATACAACGTTTGGGTCCTATTTTAGTGGCTGTGAGACAATATGGTGGAACAAATAGGGCAGAATCTTACTGGGTCTGAATGCTATCAACATTGGTGGGAAAGGTGTTTGAAAGTCCTGTCTCAAGCCTGGGAATGACTTGTGCATCTTAGAAGGACATGGACACAAGTTTCTCAATAGGGAGCTATTGATTAACTAGAAATTATTGCAAGTTAATGACCTTATTAACTGCAAATTTTATTTTATTTCATACTCTGCAACATTTATTTTATTAGCTGCAAATGTTTATTAATATGCAGCAATATGTCATATCGACTGGACACTGTGCCATGGAACTCAGAATGAGTCGGCTTCAGCTCACTGGTTGCTTTAAAAGACCTCCATTTTGCACACCAGGCATGGGCATCTCAAGGCATACTCCCTGGGCGTGCGCGCACACGCACGCACACGTACACACACACCACATCCACAGACATTGGCATCTGACAAATGCCAGCCTCTGAGAACTCTCATCCGCAGATCACTGATCCACCTGCGCCTGATTCTGCACTTCAGTACTGCACCTCACGGTGAAATGGCAATTCTCATTGTAATCTTGCAGCAAGAACACTGCGTGTGCAGGGAGACACACCCAACTCATGGACTAGACCAGGCTGCATTCCTGGGTTCTTTGCTTGCTTCATTAGAGCTTCTTCACCTTGGATGCTCATAACATCCCTGCCTTGTCTTTTTATATCTTGTCCCCCAGCCAGTGATACCATGCGCATGGAGTACCATGGTATTGCCATGCTGTTTACCACACATGCAAAGCCAGGAAGCTTGTCGTGCTTGTCAGCAGTGATCAGCCTTTCCTGATAAAGGGCTTATGCCTGAAACGTCAATTACCCCACTCCTCAGATGCTGCCTGACCTGCTGAACTTTTCCAACACCACACTCTCAACTTTGATCTCCAGCATCTCCAATGTACGCAACGGCTTCCTGCTGGTTCCTCTTCCCCTTGAGAACATTCTGCACGCTCTCTGAGATATCCTTGATCATGGCACCAGGGAAATAACACAGTATTCTGATTTTTTCCCAGCCTCAGACATGTCTGACTGTGCCTCTGACTAGAGGGTCCCCTATCACAATTGATCACTTGAAACCTGACATATCCTAGAGCCATTCTTGGTACCAGAAACTTGACTATATTCCCCTAAGAGTCCACCCTCCCCTACATTTTCCAAAATAGTGTACTTGTTTGTGATAGTGATAGGTACTACCTGCCTCCCTCTCCTATCTTTCCTGGAGTTAACCCATTTACCTGGCTGTATCTCTATTTTTCTCCCTTCCTATAACTGCTGTTCATCACACCCCCTAGCTCCTGTAAATACCTCATTTCCTCTAAATGTCACTCCAACTGATCTATGTGATCTGATAGGATTCACAACCAAAGACACTTCCTGCAGATATAAACATCAGTGATGTGGAAACTCTCCCTAATCTCCATATCCAACAGGAAGAGCACATCACTCTGCTAAAGATTATCCTTGCTCCTTAACAATCTACAGACACAGAAAATAACACCATCTTACTGTTCTGAAAAACACTGCTCTAGGCTAACTGAGTACCTGTGTTTTATATTTTTAAATTTAATCAAGAGACAGATCTCACTAAAATATAAAATCAAAAAAGAAGCCGCTGAATTCACTATTGTAGATTTACAACAAGGTTAGACTTAAAAACTATGCACCTATGTGTTGCTGTGCTGTGAGCTCGCCAATACAACTTCCTCCAAGGTCAGCTGTGAATTTCACTGTTTGTTCATTTTTCTTAGATGCACTCCAAAGCCCAAAGATACTTGAACTTAAACAGCAAAGGTAGTAACTGTACAGATTCACTGCTGTGTCAGACAGTGTAGACTTCTTTCTCTGACCATGTGGTCTCTTACCTTTTGGAAGAAAGTGAGGACTGCAGATACTGGAGATCAGACATGAAAAGTGTAGTGCTGGAAAAGCACAGCAAGTCCAGCAGCATCCAAGGAGCAAGAGAGTTTTCATTGCAAGCATAAGCTCTTCATCAGGAATCTTGCCTTGTCTGAATTCCAGGAATCAAAGGTCTATTGCCTTTGTCTGCCGTCTTTCTTTTTAAAGTGCCATTGTTTTGAACTGTTTTCCCCCAAGGCTCCAAAACAATGCAACTATTAATATATATTTTAAACAGTTACAATCCCAGTAGTCACTCCTATGGAGCCCCACTGGTTTTACAGGTCTCCAATTGAGAACAAATCCCAATTTGGAATAAGTGGGAAAGATGGTGCAGACAATAGTTAGCGTGGTAGGGCATTTGTTGAATTGCAGACATCGAGTGATTGTGAGGTATTGGAGGGAAGATGTTGGATTGGAGAAGATCATTGACCTCCCTCCTACATCGCTATGCATTCTTCCAGACAGCTGAGATGACACTGACCTGGGTGGCAACCTCAGGCCAGGCTGGCATCGGCTGCTGTCAGGGCCTCCACTGCATCTCCTGGGGGAAGAGAATATCTTGCCTCTATATGACCACATCCAGCAGGACCTCCAGGTCCCTGACTGCAAAACGGGCATATACTTTCCCCTGTCTGCTAGGTCAGGCCAAATGTTAGTAACCATACAGGGTAGCTCTGGATGAACAGTGCGTGTTCAGTTGCACATACACCTTTTGAACATTACACGGGTGCCAGTGAGGCCAATCCATTTGGGGATGTCCTGGCATTGGTGAGTTGTTCTGGAGACAGCAAGTAGTAAGGTGGGATAGAATTGGATGAGAGGTGGGCTTTAGGAATGTCGTTAGTCATTAATGATGGGGGTTTGGTCAGATGTGGTGAGAAAGCCTGTTTGGCCTTGTGGAGAGAAACTCTTCATGAAACTTGACAACACTGACACCTAGCCACAAAAACATAGATATTTTCTAATCGACCCTGTTCAGAGACACACTCACAGCAGGTGGGATTTGAACCCAAGTCTCCTGGCACAGAGGTAACAACAGTACCACACTGCCACAAAAGCATAAGGTTCAGTCAGCAGTACCTTTGGAAACCGTATTCCTCTGAGGCAAGATGTCTTGGATGTTGCCAATACTTTCAAACAAAAAGTAAATTCTGTCCCCATTAAAAATATTGAGGTCAATTTTTGTTTGTAGCAAGTCAGTTCGTGCTTAAAGAAACTAGACAGTAGCAGGAGCAATATTACGTGAACAGTGAAAGCAATGACATGCCCAGATTGCTATAAGTTCTGATTTTCATGTTGATCTCCAACCCAATGGCCAGAGCTTCCATCTGAAACAGGCATGAGGCCGGGTCATATATACAAACTGGAGTTAAATGATCCAGTGCTATTTCCTCTTGACCTGTTGAACGACTGCCAATGAATGGAGGAGCAGACTCTAAGTGCTGAATGGCCGACTCCTGCCCCTATTTTCTGTGCTTCTATTTAAAACCTGGGAGACAGTCATTTCCTGTTAAACTGAAGGACTCGCTAGCTATACTTGGAAGAGCAGGTGGAGTTTAGGAGTGTAACTTATAGCCCACTTCGGAGCCCAAAGGTGTTTAAACTTAGTTTAATTACTGCTGTGGATTCTGCAATCATGTTTCCTGTTCCTGTGAAGTATTGCTTCTTTTGCCCCTCCCCGAGATTCTAGTGCAGGAAGAGACCTTGGACTGTAGCTTCATAGCCCCTTGAAAGTGGATTCGCAGGTAAATAGGATAGTGAAGAAGGTGTTTGGTATGCTTTCCTTTATCGGTCAGTGGATTGAGTGTAGGAGTTGGGGGAGTTCATGTTGCAGCCATACAGGGCATTGCTCAGGCCACTTTTGGAATGCTGCGTGCAATTCTGGTCTCCCTGTTGTAGGAAAGATGTTGTGAAACTTGGAATGGTTCAGAAAAGATTCACAAGAATGTTGCCAGGTTTGGAGGGCTTGAGCTACCAGGAGAGACTGAATAGGCTGGGGCTATTCAGGCAGCATGGTGGCTCAGTGGTTAGCACTGCTGCCTCACAGCACCAGGGACCTGGGTTTGATTCCCACCTTGGGCCTCTGTCTGTGTGGAGTTTGCACGTTCTCCCCATGTCTACGTACGTTTTCTCCAGTTTCCTCCCACAGTCCAAAGATGTGCAGGTCAGGTGCATTTGCCAAGCTAAGTTGCCCATAGTATTCAGGGATGTGCAGGGTAGGTGCATTTGTCAGGCATAAATGTAGGAGAATGGGTCTGGTTGGATTACTCATCAGTGGGTTGGTGTGGACTTGTTGGGCCAAATGGTCTGTTTCCACTCTGTAGGGAATCTAATCTATTTTCCCTGCAGTATTGGAGGCTGAGGGTGACCTTAGAGATTTATAAAATCATGTGTGGCATGGATAAGGTTGTATCTCTGAGGTGGGAGAATCCAGAACTAGAGGGCAGAGGTTTAAGGTGAGAAGGGAAAGATATAAAAGGGACCTAAGGGGGAGCTTTTTCACCACAGAGGGTGGTACATGTGTGGAATGGGCTGCCAGAGGAACTGTTGGAGGCTAGTACAATTGCAACATTTAAAAGGACTCTGGATGGGTATATGAAAAGGAAAGGTATAGAGGCATATGGGCCAAATGCTGGCAAATGGGACTAGATTAGGTTGGGATATCTGGTCAGCATGGACGAGTTGGACAGAAGGGTGTGTTTCCATGCTGTACATCTCCATGACTCTATGACTTGGCCATCCCACCTGGTTTCCTGTCTCTGGATCAATGTGCTGCCTATTGGAGGACACATTTTTTATTGGCACCTGGCTGGCCTAATTAGGAACCAAAAGAATTATCAGGTCCCACACAGTTCACCAGGAAGCTTGTAGAATTGCCCCATCCTGCACCTGCCAGACTGTCATGCAACGTTAAAGTCACCTCACACCACTTGGTCGCCTTTCTTTGAGGCAGTTGTAGACACCAAAATTGCAAAATAAAAGATTCAGAACTTTGTCATCAATATATTTGAGAAGCAGTTTACCTGCAAACCCACCTAGAGAAAAACAATTATGAGTATTCCAGAAGAAAAAGTATGATTTTTAATCTTAGTAACTGAATGGGTTCATAATCCCAGCTGTGACAGCTGGCAACAGATTTTCTATGTTTAGTCAAAATTGCGATCAAGAATTCTTGAAGTTGTGTGTCAGTTAGTAATTCCATTTTGATTTAATAAACTGACATCAGAACTGTCCTTTCTGATAAATGTCATAATTGTTTTGCCCTCAATCTGTACAAAATATTTAAATTTCAAAGCAGCTTGTCTTTTTATTCTATTGCACATAATAATGTGTGATATGGTTGTGTAACTATTTCAAAGTCAAGATGGAAACAGCATGTAACAATAGGGTCAAGCAAAGGATTTTTTTAGACATGAACTGAATGGTTGAATTTGCAGGCAGGACTGAGAACACAGGATCCACCTCCACTTAACTAACTATGCATTCCTACAACATATTCTGCTTGTTCACCGTTTTGCAACCTAATGGCGTTCTGCCAGTGCCTTATCAACAACTACACTGCTGCATTTATCTTTTCAACTAACAAGCAGCTAGTGTGTCCCGTTCTCGTGGCATCATTTATTGCCATCGATGGCCCTGTCCATGTAGTTGGCCATTGACTCATCACAATCGATCACCATTACTACTGCTGAGCTTCAGATTTGAATTGACACAAAAGAGGAATCGTCAACATATTCCTATACAAGTTACAAAGGACTTCTACAGTAGAAATGTGTCAGGGTTCAGAATGTCGGTTATGTTTTTGAGACCTGTTGCCACAAGGAAACCAGACTGTACAAGCATATTGTTACAGAAGCATTTACATATCAAAAGATCTCGGCTGTGAGCTGAGGCGGAACAGCAGCAGATGGTATGTTGCAAACACCTGCACTTTTAGTCCTTTGACGCATGGCATTTTAAAAATGTTTTATTCAGAGTCCCCAAGTCCCACCAGCAACCACCCTCACCTCTTCCCTTGTCGTCCCCACCCTAACACACTCAATTTGAAAACTGGTAAGATGCAAAAGTGAAGTGCTGCAGATGCTGGAATGAAAACCAAGTGCTGGGCACACTCAGTACCTTTGGTCAGGCAGCACCTTTGGAGAGAGCAACTAACTCAGTCGGGCAGAGGTCTGCAGTTTTAATGACAGCTAAACGGTCTGTGTTCACTGTCTGTCTTCCTCTGAAATAGCAGCTTTCAGAGTCCACTGTTGTGCAGTTGAACATAGAAATCTGTTGCTGTCAATGATACTACACATTTCTACAAGGCACACTGATGAAGCCCCCAGATTACAATGAATCAGAAATCACTGATAAGACCTTTCTGTTTAAGCATAAAATCCCTACAATGTAGACTCAGGCCATTTGGCCAATCGAGTACACACTAACCCTCTGAAAAGCATCCCATCCAGACCCACTCTCCTACCCTATTCCTGTGACCATGCATTTCCCATAGATTATGGACCTAGCCTGTACATCCCAGCACATTATGGGCAATCCACCTTACCTTACATCTTTGTACTTTGGGGAGGAATCATGAGCACCCAGAGACATGGGGAGAACATGCAAACTCCACACAGACAATCGCCTGAAACTGGAATCGAACCCGGGTCCCTGATGCGAGGCTGCAGTGCTAACCAATGTGTCACTAATCTTATAAGGTTTAGTTTATTTAGTTTTAGTTATTAGTTTAATACACACTATTATTAGTTTTGCTACAAACTTCCTTGAAAAACTACAGGTTTTTAACTGGAGGAGGTAACTGAGTTTTTAACAGTGCACAAGATTGATCAGCCTCACAATGATGAGGCCATTTGGCCCATCATATCTGTGCTGGCACTCTGTGAAGGAACAAATCACCTACTGCCATTCTTCCACCCCCTGTACCCCTGCACATTCTTCTTTTTCAGGGAACAGTCCAGTTCAGTCACTAACCCCTCAATGAATGTGCCTCCATCACACACTCAGGCAGTGCATTCCAGGTCCTGACCACATACTGCATGAAAGTCCCTTTTTATTGTCACGTCTACTCCTTGCTTCTTTTGCCAATTACCTTAAGACTTGATCCCGTCATGAATGGGCATAGTTTCTCCCTATCTACTTTGTCCAGAGCTCTCATGACTTTGTGTACCTTGAGCAAATTTCATCTCAATCAAGTATTTCCTCAAGGAAAACAATCCAAATTTCTCCAATCTTTCCATGTACAGGCATTCCCAGGTTGTGAATGGGTTCTGTTCGAGAGTCCATTCATAAAAATGAGCGTTTGGAAGTTGGAGGGCTCTGATATTCCTCATTCCTGGAGATATGCTTGTAAATTGTTGCTGCACTCTTCCACACCCATTGGAAAGGGCGATGCCCAACTGAATGCTCCAGCTGTGATTGTATCAGTATTTTATACAGGTTTCACATAACTTCCTTGCTTTTGTACTCTTATGCCCCTATTAATAATGTCTAGGATGTTGTATGCATTATTAAACCATGCACTCAACCTGTCCTGCCTTCTTGGGTGATTTATGCACATAATCACCCAGGTCTCTCTGCTCCTGCAACCCCTTTAGAACTGTGTCTTTTATCCTATATCTTCCTTCTACATCTTTCAATGTCTCCACATTAAATTTTACATAATTTGTCTGTCAATTTCGCCAATCTCTTTATGTCCTCCTAAAGGTTTACCTACCCCTCCTCCCAGTTCATTATATTTAAATGTTTTGTATTGCCTGCAAATCTTGAAATCATGCTTTATAAACCAAGATTGACGTTATTTACATATATCAAAAATGCAGCAGTTCTAACACTGATGCTTGGGGAACTGTGCTGTATAAAGCATTCTCTAGTTTGAAAATCATCTGTTTACCAATGCTTTTTTATTTTGTCACACAAAACTGATTTTGTATCCATGTTGCTACAGTCTCTTTTATCCTGTCAGCTCTAACTATTGTGTGACACTTTATCAAATACCCTTTGGAATTTCATGTAGACCTCATCAACCCTCTCTGTTACTTCATTAAAATACTCAAGCAAATTAATTAAATATGATTTTCCCTCAACAAATGGAAACCACTAAACAAAATTATAGCACAGAAAGAAGTCATTCAGCCCATTTTGTCTGTGCTGATTGAATAAACCAACCTTTCACTCCAATCCCACATTCTCGCACTTGATTTGTGACCTTACAGGTTACAGTCGTTCAGGTGCATATCAGGCGAGTTTAGGGTTTTCACTTCAACCTTCAAACCAAGCAATGACCATTAGACACCTACCACCCTTTGAGTCATAATGTATTTCCTCATGTTCCCTCTGCTACTTCAACCAATCATATTAAATCTGTGTCCCTGGGGTAATCAACTCTCTGTTAAGGGAAATCAGATCTTTCCTGTCTACTCTGTCCAAACCCCTCAATATCTCAGATATTGTGCCCCTCTGCTGGAAGGAATACAACCCTAGTTTATCCATTTTTCCCAATAGGCTGTAATTTTCAATTCCTGGAAACATGCTTGTGAATTGCCTCTATACTCTGTCTCTATGGAAGTGATTCCCTTGTGGTGAACCAGAGCTGTATACACAACTCCAGGTAAGGCCTAACCAGTGTCAAGTAGATTTCCAGAATTACTTAGCTGCTTTTGTTTTCAATACCTCATCCAATGAAAGAAAGCATTCCATATGCTTTCTTTACCACCTTATTTATCTGTCATATCATCTTTAGGGACCCGAGTACATGCAGACCAAAGTTTCCCTATTTCTTTCCCCTTCTCAATATCCTCATGTTTACTATGTATTCTATTGTGTCGCTTACGCTCCCAACCACATAACCTCGCACTTCTCTGGACTGAATTCTAATTGCAACTTTCTCATCTGCTCAACCAAACTGCTGAAATCATCTTCCAAGGTCTGTAAATTTCACACACCTGTCTCTCACATTGAAGTCTTAATCATTGATATACACTACAAACAGCAAGGTACCCAACAATGAGGTTTTTTTGTGGAATTGCACTGGAAACAGCTTTTCATTTCCAAAACATCTGTTGACCATTGCCTCTTGTTTCCTGTCACTGAGTAAATTTTGTTTCCAACTTCCCACATTCCACCTCCCTTGCGAGATACCCTTGTATATCCTGCTGACCTGAGAAGAATGAATATTCCAACCATCTTAATGCTGCAAGGCACTCGTGGCTAATGCCATGGTCTGCACACTATTACAACATCCAGAGGTTGGTCTGGGATCTGACTGCCCACAAGGATCACCATTCTGTGGTTGGAGGAAGCCAGGCGGTGCACTCCTGAGACCTGGCAGCACTCATGGTCAGGATGCATTCCTCCATCATCTGTCCCTGACTGCACATAACATCTGGCAGAGCTGTTCGGGGTCTACCATGGACCTGGCCACCTACAGAGCACAGAGTGACTGTATCTGTTACAGCCTCCGACAAATACGCACGTGGGTCAATGTTGTGCTGACTGGCAGATGCAAGTATCATGCACTGGCTGAGGATGAGGAGCCCATAATGTAGTACACCACCCTCTGAGATTTCCTCCTCATTCCCAGAGCTTGAGAGAGGGAGGTGAGAGGACAAAAGGCCCAGGGAGGATGAATGACACCCTTTAGTGATCAAGGCAGGGCATGAAGGAATGAAGGAAAGGGACCAGTCCCAAGGAACCACCACCATCCTATCAAATGGTAAGAAAGGGACGTGTGTATGGATGAGGAGCACCACTTACAGCCACAGGGAGTGCTCAGACCCCGGGAGCTCATGCAAGTGTTTTAACTGTGGTGAAGAAGGGCATCATGCCAGAGACTGTCCAAACCCACATCGGGGTGGGGTGAATCAGATGCAGGTCTAACCCTTGCCACTAGAGGGACCTCGCCCTGCACCAGAGAACAATGTGCAACTGACTGAGGTAACAAGTGCATTGTACCCCAACCTCCAGGACGCCAGTCTCTGTAGCTGTCTGACTTTCTGAAATCCTGAGCCCTATATGAGAGAACACAAACAGGGATTAAAGACTTCACCTCTCCCACTTCCCTCCATATCTGCTAGGGGTCTCCATTGTTCCTGGGAAGGAGGGTTGGAAGTCATGAACTTGACATCTTCTTGGGTTAAAAATCCAGTCTCACCCTCTCCAACTGCTTTACAATCCAAGGCGTTTGTTCTGTTACCAGTGCTTGAGATGGAATATCACATCAGACCTGTCATTATTGTGCAGATGTTCTTGCAAGCAGAAGTTGAGTTTTACCGCATCTCAGAGCAGAGTCATTAAAATGGTGGTTCCTGAATGCCTCCTCTTTGTGGGATGTCATGGGGATAAGCAAAGGCAGGCACTGGCTCTTGGTATCATGATCCCATGCATCAGAAGAGATCTGCTGCTGCTGCAGCTCTAGATACACACTGTCTGGTATTGGCACCCTCAAAAGAGGAGAGCAGTCAGGAGAATTTGCCATGAAGGTGTGAAGGAAGTCATTGACATCATTGTACCATTGTACCAGGATGGGACGATGACTACTAATCTCACTGTAGCCTCTATAAGATTTGCTTGGTCAGATAGCTTGATCTCATCCTGTCGACCATGAGGAAGAGCACCTCCTGCCTTTCCCTGGCAGCCTCACCGAGGATCAGCAACCAGGCTTCGCTAAACCAGGGAGCAAGCTTCTGTCCGTCGTGAATGCTGTAGCCCCCACCATGGCCCAATCCATGATTCCTGTCACTTGGGCCTTCTCAGGTTCGTCAGGATGGTCGCCTTCGGGCACAGAAATGGAGGTGTGGATTCTGGGTGCTGAGGCTTCCTTAGGGCATGGCAGTGTGGGCAGGCCTTTAGAAACAGTACCTGCCCTGTGAGGTGATATTGCCACTTCATGGTCCAGACCTCACTCAATCAGTGGATGGGCTGCACACTTTTGAATGGCCATTAATTGGCCAGTTATGATGACAGTGGGCAGCTGCATTTCTCTCACACAGCAACCCCCCCTATGTCCAGTGCCACTGATGTGTCTCTCACACCTTTCATCCCAAGTTGTCAGAATACGGTACTAAAAGGTTGATAAATGACAATAATCTTCAGTACTGAAAAATTTGCTGTGTGCACTAATGCGCTGTTACAACGACATAATTATGTGCCATACGTTATTTTCTGTTCATTAATCTGCCAGCTGGGTCCTGCAGCTTTTTGGAATCTCAATCATTTAGGTTAACAATGCTTGAACATCTTGAAGGTAAAGTCATCAACTTCAAATTGCTTCCTGAATTATTAAAACCCTTTCTATTAATTTCATTCAATCTCCAGGTGCCTCTTCAGAGAGTGTGAACTTGCTTCCAGCACCCTATGGTTTATCAAACTGGACCTCTGGTCTCCTGCTGGACAGTGGGCATGACAGTGATTTGATCTTCAGGTTTGATGGCAAGCATGCTGCAAAGATCCCCGATGGAGCGATCCCCAAAAATCTCTCAGATCAATTTACCATCACAATGTGGATGAAGCATGGACCCAGCCCAGGGCTGCGAGCAGAAAAGGAAACCATTCTCTGCAATTCTGATAAAACAGGTGTCAGATTCAAACAGTTTGTGTAGTCTGCTGGATGACTTGCCTAATGAATGTTAAACTATATTCATAGAGGTAACCCGACATCAGAATGATCCTGAACTTTGCCTGAGATCTCATTCTGTTGCTGATCTAAACTGGTTGAGTTTTGTGCATTGATTCTCTATTTCAGTAATCCAATCCCATTTCAGAGACGTTCTGTGCTCATATTGATTCAGGGGATGAAGATGTGCTGGGTTTAGCTTCTGCTTTCTATGGATTAAGAACAGAAGCCATAAATCATGGTAGTTTAATTAAAACCATGAAATGCTGTAAATAAAGAGCAAATCAGTTAGCACCTGAGAGATCACAAATGAGATTAATGCTCCTGGTAGCTTTCGATGTGGATTTTTGAATGAGCTATTATTTGGCACAAATTCCAAGCTTTTCCCATAGCGACACATTTCCAACTTTCATATAATGCACTTCTTTGACCCTTCAGGCCACTAGAACACACTTTGCAGTATCTCCCCTTCATTCCTACTGTTCTTTTTTAGAAGCATGTGCTTAGGAGTTCATGTCACGTGTTCATAGTATCCCTACCTCTGTTCCACACCAGGACATGTTGACCATGAAAGATACGTTTGTAACATGGGCAAACAGGTTGGTTGCCAGCCTGTAAATCCTATGAGAAAGTGCAGACTTCAGATGCTGGAGATCAGAGTCAAAAGTGTGGTGCTGGAAAAGCACAGAAGGTCAGGCAGCATCCGAGGAGCAGGAGTCAACATTTTGAGTATAAGCTCTTCATCCCGATGAAAGGCTTATGCCGGAACATCGACTCTTGTACTCCTCAGATGCAGCCTGACCTGCTGTGCTTTCTCAGTGCCACACCTTTGAGCCTGTAAATCCATCCAATATGCCTGAGGCAGGTAGAAAGAATAGGAAATCTGCTAGTCAGCCATCCTGCAGCAGGAGAAAGTGAGGACTGCAGATGCTGGAGATCAGAGCTGAAAAATGTGTTGCTGGAAAAGCAGCAGGTCAGGCAGCATCAACGGAGCAGGAGCTTATGCCCGAAACATCGATTCTCCTGCTCCTTTGATGCTGCCTGACCTGCTGCGCTTTTCCAGCAACACATCATCCTGCAGCAGGCAATGGTAAACCAATGCAGTGCTTTGCCCGCAAGTGTTAACCAATCAACTGGAAGTTTGTGTCACAAACCTCTTAAATAGGGATGGGAGAAGATGCAGACTGACCACTCTTTTGTACACTGGTTGATTGTGTGCATCTTGCATACATCCTTCAGCTACTGTAAAGCTTTAGACTGTGAAAGGAATGATTGTCAGCAGCCATCACAGCCTTTGTAGTTTATCTTCTCATAAAGTGGGCAGAACTACACCATAGTTCAGTTGAAATATTTACAACTCAGTAGTTGACAGTGATTAGATTAATTTGTATGTAACAGTCGTTGTTATGTTGTTTGTTTAATGCAAATAACCACTGAAACTGTGAAATTAAATAATGCTGACTGCATTATTGTAGGTATAATCTTGGCAGATCTAAACCCACCAAAACGGTGGTATTGAAAGGTACACAAAATGTTAATGTTATTTATCTTTTCCAATTTTCTTATCAACCCATTGGCCCATAATTATATTTAATCAGCATGCAACATTTTAATTTCCAAAAGTGAAATGCCATATCTGCCTTATCATCTGTCATAACACAAACAAAGAAGGAGGTGTGCACAATTTAAGTCATAGAGATCTGGTTCATTTTATATTTTTCTGTATTTCCTTATTCTGTATTAAACCCATTTTCCTAACTGTAATTCATTCCCATACTGACATTAGTGTCTCCATTACATAAGGTAAATAAAAGTTTGGTATCAAATCCTATCCAGTTGGTATTATAAAAAATATTTTTTATTGTTTGTTCGGGTTGGTTCACCACTTCACTGTATTTTCTCCATTTGGTCTCATGGATTTCTTTGATCATCAAACCCAAAAGCATGTTCTGCAACTTTGCCAATCTGTATTGGTTACTTTGAATGAAGGGTTATAACTTTAAAGAGTGCAGGATTCCCACTGACTCACTTTTCCTTTTGCCTTCAGAGATGAATCGGCACCACTACGCGCTCTATGTTCACAACTGTCGGCTAGTATTTCTGCTGCGTAGAGATTTTGATCAAATTGACACTTTTCGTCCAGCTGAGTTCCACTGGAAACTGGAGCAGGTAAGTGAGTTATTTGGCCATTAATACTGAAGAGAAAAAAACAAGATGCATATGACAAATATAACAGATTGAATTATTTTGTTTGAAGGAAACTTCGAACTGGTGTAAATTAAACTGATTAATTGGTATTACCTTGCATCTGTGGTATGCAGAATGCATCAATTCACTGCAACTTGTAAGAGAGGTGTGAGCCCACTGTTTTCATAGCTGCAAATGAGCATCCAATCCCCGGAGCCCCCACAGAATTTTCCAACTCATGCAGTTGTCAGGAGACAATATTTTCAACTCATATTCTGAAGTGATTTAATGCAGTGCAACAGTTGGTGGGATGGTGTATGTACACAGTGAACTAGCAAAACAAAACCTGGTATTGTTAGCTTAGTGATGATTTTGGTACATTATTTCTTTAGTTTTTGATCACCATTGCCTACTCGACCACCAAGTAACTTTTTTCTAAGATGGCTTTTTATGTTGTTAATGATTTGAAGGTTCCAAAGTATTTCAGTGACCCTGAAGTGAGTCTTCATTTGTTCCTCCTCCCTCTCCATGTATTTGATTAATGTGGTCTTTCTACTGCCAACACATCTGATGGTGTGAGTCCGAGATCATAAACTCAGTGTGTGGAAAATCATGTTTTCTGAGAGTACTTTGATACTTAGCATCTGTGCTACCATGCTGCCTCTTTGAAACTATGTAATTATTATAGAGCTGTATAGCACCGGAGTAGCCCATTGCTGTCATCATGTTTCAGGTAGTTCTTTGTAAGCGCTGTCTTCCTCTTGGCCAGCAAATTTTCCATTTCTAGTAAAAGAAGATTGTGGTGTCCTGGTAATCTCACTGGACTATAATCCTAAAGCACTGAGAACATTGTTTCAGATTCCATTTTGACAGTGGATGGAATTTAAATTCAGTGAATTAATCTGGAATTGAAACGGGTCAGAGCAATGGTAGACACAAAGCTATTGCGAATGGTTTTAAACATCCACGTAGTTCACTGATATCCTTTAGGGACAGATGACTTTTCCTGGTCTGATCTACAGGTGATTCCTTAACTGGTTCTCAAATGATCTAGTGAGACATTGAGTTCACAAGCAAATGGGGATGGGTAGCAAATGTCAGCCTTGTCACTAACACTGACATCCCATGAAAAAATAACGAGTAAATAAATCTAATTTCATTTAGGAGGATGACACAATATTCTGTTATCAATCTCCCCAGTGAGATTATTCAATATGTGTCGATAGAGGTGTCTTAAGCATCCTACAGCAAGAAGCAAACAGAAGGCCAAGAATGTAAAATAATATTTTATAGCAGTTTTTATTTGAGCGCTCTGATTAAGACCATTTTGTCAACTACTGAAATAACTGTTCATATGATTGAATTTCCATTTCACTATATGCTGTTGCCTCAGGCTGGATTTTGCACAGAGAGAAATTCTCGCAACAGATTTGTTGCTTTAAATTCATGAGCTTTTAGATAAATTATTTTATTATGACTTAGAGTATTTCATTTAATGGCTGCCAGATTCACACTTACATACATCAGCATTGAAATCGGAGATTGCTGCCTCTATTATCCGAGGTTTCATGAAGCACTGTGGTGTATAAAACATTATGAGGGTGATTTATCATTTTCAGGATACTTTGGGCACATGGTGGGTGAAGCAATCCCATTATCTGCAGGTGGTCCCATCAATTTTGGTGATAAGGACTCATTTAAGTAAATCCATTGCGCTGCTCCTGTTGAATGAGTGCTGATTCAGGGAAGGGAAAGGTCGGAGTAGAAAATTCAGTATTCCTACACAAAGGTGAGATACCAGGAAGATCTTAAAGAACAGGAAGGTCATCCTGCTGAAGTGGTGGAGTTAACCAGTAGCTAGAAAGGTATTATTTGTGATCTTGGCACATCAAAAGGTTTTCTTTTTTAAAAAAGACGTTAGGCTAATGTTTTTGAAGTGAACTCGCATAGTCATTCAGGTGTAAACATAAATTGCAATAAGGTTTGTAGCGTATTTGGGTACCTGGTTTAAATATATGGAGCCTGTTTCTAGCAAGGAGAAAGTGAGGACTGCAGATGCTGGAGATCCGAGTCGAGAGTGTGGTGCTGGAAAAGCGCAGCAGGTCAGGCAGCATCTGAGGAGCAGGGTTATGCCTGAAATGTTGATTCGCCCACTCCTCGGATGCTGTATGTGCTGCTGTGCGTTTCCAGCACCACACTCTCGACCCTTTTTCTAGCAAAGCTGTCAAAGTTGAGGTCCCCTTGAAATTCTCAAATGTTGGAAGATCAGTGGAAAAATAACATATACTTTCCTTTACAATCTTTGTCTTGTTTCTGTTCTGTGTCTTCTCAGGTGGGAAAGGCTGCAATTAGATGAAAACTGACTCTGCTTCTTACTTCTCACACATTATTTTGTTCTTGATGATCCAGCAATTTAGCACATTCAGACAACAAAAAAACAAATAAAGTGCAAGACGTTTTGTTTTTTCCTGGGCTGTTGATATCTACAATTTTCCTTATTCATACGACAGGCCAAGTTTCAGAGTATCAGAATTAGTATGACAACAACTTAATTAAAAAAAATGAATGGCCTGTCATCCACTGTCTCCCCCTCCCCAACATTCCCATTCTCAGGGCTTGATGGACTCCATTGTGAAACATCAGGGCATGGCAAACCATTTCTGGAATCCTGTGAGTCTGACAGAGCCTGTCCACATCCCTGGGCCTGGCCAATCACAGTGTGGAACTCAACCTCCTTCAACAGTCCCGGAACTCCTGGGCCCAGCGGCATTTCTGCAGAGCAACTTGAGTCTGTTGGACACCTGCCTCTGTATCCCTGCCATTTCCAGATCCCTTGCTGAACCCCAAAGCTTTCAGAATCCATACCCCTGCACCCCAGATCGTTTGGACCCTGCACCCCAGATCATTTGGACCCCACACCCCTGCACCCCAGGTCTTTTGGACCCCACACCCCTGCACCCTGGTCTCCTGGACCCGACACCCCTGCATCCCAGGTCTTTTGGACCCCACACTCCTGCACCCCAGGTCTTTTGGATCCCACACCCCTGCACCCCAGGTCTTTTGGACCCCACACCCCTGCACCCTGGTCTCCTGGACCCGACACCCCTGCATCCCAGGTCTTTTGGATCCCACACCCCTGCACTCCAGGTCTCTTGGATCCCACATCCCTGGACCCCATGTATTTTGGACCCCACACCCCTGCACCCCATGTCTTTTGGATCCCACACCCCTGGACCCCATGTCTTTTAGACCCCACACCCCTGGACCCCATGTCTTTTGGACCCCACACCCCTGCACCCCAGGTCTCTTGGACCCCACACCCCTGCACCCCAGGTCTCTTGGACCCCACACTCCTGTACCCCAGGTCTCTTGGACCCCACACCCCTGCACCCCATGTCTTTTGGACCCTACACCCTTGAGAGAACCAGCATCTCTCACAGTGGAGGTGCCCTTTGAAGAAAAATTTTAAAGACCACAGTTGACAGGCCACTGAAGTGAAAGGGCACTGAATGGCCACAGCAGTATGGGTCAGACTGCATTCCCACAGCAGGATTTCAACGTGATATCCTACCCTTCCGTCTGCAGCTGGAAGGGAGATATGAAAAAGGGTATCACTTCATTGCTTAGTATTAGCACAGACACTGAAGTTCTTGTGATTTTTAAGTTTGTAAATAGCAGGAGCTTTGATAAATGTCTATTGAATCTTCCAATACTGTGACTAGTTCTTATGTTACTGCAATTAACATGAAAATGAATTCATTGGGTATCAATGCTCCACTGAATATAAAGGTCCATCTCTGCAGGTTGTGAGAGCATTTCCACTGGGTCCCCTGCCCCAGGCTGCCAGAGGGACACCACCTCATTTAACTGGCAGCACCATCACCTCACACTGCTTCACTGTCAACAAAATACATTTAGCACTGTCAAGTGGCTCTTAACATCTTATTTAACAATGCAACTGGGAAGATACCTCCGCAGTATGACTGTGCCCAGAGCCATTTGAGCACTGTTCCCATTCTATCTTGCTGCCCAACTCCCTATCAGCAAGAGTTTCTTGAAAATAGAATAATGAGAATGGTACTAATCATTTCCAGGTAATACTGATCAGCAGGTTTCTCAATCACAAGCCCCATTTCTCCAGTTCAGAAGAGCCTTCCCATTCAATACTACTGTGTGGAGATTGGCCAGATTGACCTGGTAGAGTGCGGTCAAGTCTTATCATTCAAGAGTTCTACATTGATATCAGCCAATATTGCCCCTCTCCCTGTTATAATGAGATGGAGCGCTGTTCACTGGGTGAGAGAGTTAGAAAACTCACCCCTACCAGACAATACTGCCTGAATGACAGTTATGAAAGTCTTAGCTAGATTGTGTGGTTTACCAGCAAACATGTCTGCATGTTAAAAGTAAGAGAAACCACTGAAAACTAGTTTCATTTTGTAATTCACTGTTAATATTAACTTTTTTTTTCAATTCAACCCATTCACAGATGCCTCCCGGCTCAAAGGCAGGGACACTGCCAGTTTGCCATAGAGAAGTGTAACCTATTACTCGGACTACATGCAAATTATCTTTACAATGGCTTGTAAAGTTGGATTACATTTCAGTGTGCCATTTCCCTTAAGTATAAACCAGCATTATAGTGTCCACTGTTTTTGCAGTAGGCTTTATCCAAACCACATTTTTCTTACGAGCAATTCAGGTTCATTATTCAGTTCCCCAAAAATTCAATCTGACAAAATTTCAATATTAATAACTCAACAGGGTAAGTAATCAGTACAAAGTGTGAAGCCTGGTGAAGGATTCACATCTAAAGCTGTTGATTGTATTCCTTCTAAAAATGCTTGCATTTTTAATCTTCTGATTAGAATACGTCTTCCGAATTTTCTTTAGAGTACTTGAATTTTTTAAAAGAATTTTCAATAAAACCCCCCCTTTAGATATTGTTTTATTCTGTACAGTTTTGTTTGATGAAGAAGTGAGTCATTATTAGTTATTCAAATCGCTGATAATTGCTGGATTAACTCACAGGTAAAGTAAAAGGGGGAGTCCCGAGGGTGGTGATGTGTGACTTCACAGGACAGTAAATGAATCAAACTCAGGCTGGGCCCCCCCACCGGAATTAGATCCAAGTACAAAACTGCCTTGAATCCAGGATGTAATTAGTCAGGTGCAGCTCAGAGGATTCAAACAGAGAGATTAAAACCACAGAGCTGATGAAGTCAGCCAGCTCTACCCAGCTAAACAGATGAACTGCCATGTCTGAACCATATAAGCTACTGCTGAATATTTGACCTAAAAAAGAACCAGCACTGCAATAGCAATAAAAAGTGTGCATAATTAACATTCCAAAGGGATTGCTATAAACACAGAATAAAACAAATGAGTTTGAATCTACCAAAACATGTTCATAACATTAATATAAGAAATCCTGGATTGTAGCTAAAAACTAAAAATACAAAAATGCAATGGGGATAATTGCTGACAATTAGAATATATGATAAAGTTCAAGCAGTGAAGAAGTACCTTTATTGATCTCTCCAATGTTCTCTCTCTCTCCTCCCCCTCTCTAAGCAGGCTTTGTCATTTAATGATTACATCAATAGGACATCAGAGAAAATTCACTCAAGGGAAATATGCATAAACAATACTTTGAGTAATTAATTGATGGCTTCAATTTACTGCAGTTTTATGAGTTCTACCTCTGGAATTGAGAACAGTCACTCTGGTGCAATGTATTTAATTTGATTTACCACTTCGATTAAACCAATTAAATTTATAGAAAAACTTTGTATAGACATCTTATGTGTGGAGTATCAATGTCTACATTTAAAATCAACAAAATGATGAAATGGAATAAGGGGACTCTGTACTAAAAAAGCTGCCTGTTGACATGGAGGTTGTGCAACTATCTAGTGAGCAGTCAATTAGGGTAGCAATGCAATTCTACCAAATCAGAGAGTCTATATTAAATTCTACATAATCCAGTAATTATATAAATGAAGGAAAAAGTAATCGTGTGAAAATTGGGTAGAATATTTATAAGGGGAGTTTGTGTTTATAACAAATCAGCAACATTAAATTTGCATGTTATGAGCTTTACTACTTGGAAGAGTCAGGACAAATTTAAAGTTTATATTAAAATACCGATTATTAGGTTGTATAGAATATCTTTAAAATCTGGTTCATAATATAATTCAAGAATATAGGTGAAAGATTTAGTAATTTCACCACTGGATGTTATTTGTCAATAATTTTTCAGGTGAATGTAATTTATTGTATGAATATTCCACAGAAAGGTCACTGATTTCCAGGAATCGTCAATAATTTTTGATGGTTAACTTTCCATATGAAATGCTTTGCCTTTGTTTGATAGTCTTACTGGATTATTAGCATGGTATCAAAATGTTAATGTAGGCAAGAACAACTGTAATGAACTGGAACATAACAAAGCCACCCCAAAGCATTTCATAGTGTTAAGCAAAATTTTACATGAGTCAAATGAAGAGATATTTAAGGCCAGTGGCCCGAAGCTTGGCCAAAGACGTAAGGTTTATATAATGGTTTAAAGGAAGAGAATGCTGGAGAGATGGAGGTGGCTTCTGGGGACACATCCAAAACTTAGGATCCCAGTAATTGAAGCCATCTGTGCTGGAGTTGGGAAAATTGAAGATGCTCAAGAGGTCAGGCTTAGACAAATGCAGAGATCTTGAAGGGTTGTGAGGATGGAAGGAATTACAGAGATTGAGGAGAGTGAAACCCTGGTGAAATTTCTGAAATCAGGCATTGTTAGACTCGGGCCCAGTGTGGCTCAGCAAAATTGGTGGTCATTATTGAATAAATTTGTACCAGTTAGGATATGCAAGATTGGTTTTGATGAGCTCAAATTTATAAAAGGTGAAAAGTGGGAGGCAGACAGTGTATTACCATATCATCAGATATATTCCTAGTTTCCCTCTTCTCAAGCCTTCCAACACTCCAGACATACTGCTAACCCCCTGTCTCCCACTGCCTCTACTACTCACCCTTTACTCATTCCTGATCATCTAACTTGCAGCTTACTGTTCAACATCCCCCCATCTCCAACAGTCCCTGACCCTTCAATTTCTCCCTGAGCTTCCAAACCCCCAGTACTAAAATCTATAAAGTAACTGCATGAGAGAACTTAATGACAGTGATTTTTAATCTGATGATCTATATGATGAATTATCAAAACACATGGCCATGGTGATAATAGATGTATTGGTGGTGATCTTTCAAATTTCTGCAGACACTGGAATGTTCCCTGGAGACTGGGTTTTCCTGACGCCTTGTTTGGCAAATTTGGTAAGATCGCAACCAGCCTATTAATGAGGTACGTTGGGCCATCATTGAGGAGCCTACCAAGCAATAGTTACTGGCCATTGGCAATTCTCCACTCTCTGACAAGATTCTCACTATGCTGCTTGTGAAAAACATTGAAGATGGGGCAGAATGATTTTGACACATGGGGATGCGCCTCACCAAACATCTCTCCCAATTCTACCGTACATCTTACCGTAGACCACACCACACAGACCCCTATGAGATTCAACCTGTTGTCTTCCATGGTTCAATTCCTGAATGCTAATCATGGTCTTCTCTGAAGTCAACGGTTATTTAAGAAGATATCAGAAGCTGCAAAAACTTGGATAATGTGTTATGGACCAGGCCAGACCCCTCAAAATATTTTAAGGTAACCCAGGTACTAACTTTTCCTTATTTTAAAGGTAGCTATGAAGAGGGTATTCCTGGTATGATGC
Source organism: Chiloscyllium punctatum (assembly GCF_047496795.1). Taxonomy (NCBI): domain Eukaryota; kingdom Metazoa; phylum Chordata; class Chondrichthyes; order Orectolobiformes; family Hemiscylliidae; genus Chiloscyllium; species Chiloscyllium punctatum. The sequence goes on from NC_092744.1 coordinate 65,697,191, forward strand.
AACTGGTCCAACCACTCTGAGTTAAGCAAAGCACAATTTATTTAGTTGAATCATGAATAAAAGGAAGCAGAATTTAGAATAATTTAACTACTTAACTGTTCTAACACAGTAACATCCCATAAACACACCCCTTTCCAAAAGGTAAATTTGAACACAGATTCGTACAGGCAGGAGGGAAATCTCCAGAGAGATTTCAGAGAAGGTCAGTTAGGAATCATTTACTGAAGCTTGCAATACTTCTAGACTCAAACATCTTACGACTGCTACAGCTAAAAAAAAACTAGAAAGCCTGGACTGGGAGAACTGGCCACATAACTTTCATTGTACAACTGTTCTGAAAAAATACTAAAGACCTCCTCTGATTGTTGACTTAGACAGGTTCTCATAGCCATTTTGGCACCACTGCCATTACAACCACTCATCAAAAAAAAGTACCAGACAAAATAACCTTTTTAAAGTGACAGCATCATCACAAATGGCACTTCCTCCATTTTCAGTAGCTTGAGGAGCGTGGAAATTATTTTTTGAAAAATAAAGTCCCTCTCTTGGTTAATTACCAAAAAGACATAATTGAGTGCAACATTTCCAATGTCTGTTGTCTAAATTTTTTGAACAGTGTCCAAGTTCTCAAATGCTTTTCTAGAGATTTCACTGAACTCCTTGTGGTATCAGAAATGACAGAACAAGAGTTCTGATTATTACTCTGAACGTTTCAAAGAATTAATCTCTTTGGTTGAAGTCTTTGAATTGTCAGTTAAATGTGTGATCACATATTAACATATACTAATACACTGCTCATTTGAAAGCAATGGTATCTGAGGATACTTTTTTTCTATTAACAGCACAAAAGTCAATAGACCAGTTTGAATATTATTAAGCACAGGAGCTGTAGAAAAGTCCATTTATCATTAAATGAGAAAGAATGCCTAAGGGATGTGCTTTTCCAAGCAAAAAGAAAGTCTTAGCTTTGACTTCATTAGTCATTTTTCCTCTCATAGTGATCTATCATTACAAGTCTGTTTATACACCTGGTACCCTGCTGATAACAGGGTTCCTGGGGAAGTACTTATGCATCCCAGAATGGTTCCATTGAGCTCATCGAAAATTGGTGGTCTGGCTTATTTCGAGGTGCTGCTGTTGGGATTGCGAAACTTATTCCTAACTGGGGTTCCAGTGTGTGTGTGTGTGTGTGTGTGTGTGTGTGTGTGTGGTGTCTGTCTCATGTGTCTCTGTCGCATATTTACACGTACTATATTTTAAATTGGCAATTGAACATCTCATGCACAGTTACATATCTATTTTGATTAAATATTTAGAACATACACAAATGAATGCTTTTCCTTTGTGAACAGTCATTCATAAACAGTATATTAAGGACTTAGTAGACAGGAAAATCATACAAAAGTCACACATTTGAGAAGAGAAGCAAACTCATTGGATTCTATTCCTATTTGCTCTCAGGGTATTGAAATCATTTGTTTTTTTGCCAGACTGAATTGGTCTTACAGAAGCATACAAATACATTGTCTTTCAGAGATTTAATTATTTAGTCACAAAGAATAGATAAGAATTCAAATTGGATCTTGCAAGACTCTCCAAGTGTCTGTGGTAATAGGGAGTTGAACCAGAATGGCTCCCTAATACAACTTCATCCCCAGGAGGTTCCAAAAGGAAGTGGGTGGGCAATTTCTAAAACGGCAGGCTCTGTTGAAGGTGACTTTCCAAATTTACCTGAATTAACAAGTGTTGGGAAGGCAACATCCCATTAGCTATCCAGTCGTCATTGGACCTAGCAATTCCATTCTTCAGGAAGGATTGCAGTTAAGGAAGTCTGTTCCTTCAATCTTAGTCAGCCTATTAGAGCGGCTTACCTGATATTCCCTATTGCTTTTAAATGTTTCACTTTTTGAGTTTTAACATCTGTAACATTTCGATCCCTGAAGCCTTAGCACTATCCTCTTCTCCCAATGATGCTGTAGAACAGCACCACTATTTTTGGGCCAGCAGCATTTATATTACACTCACTACTTTTAATTATGAAGCAAATCCAGAGGTGGCTCGTTATGAGACTGCCTCCAGTAAGTGTCAAGCCAGTCCCTCTGCTGCGAAGAGTAGCTTCTGGACCCCAATTTGGTCCAGATCAGTGTCCCAATGCCCCCATTCTTTCTATTAAGATCTAAAGGAACTAGGAGTTATTTGTCTTCACACATTATGGCTTTCCAATGATTAGTTCCTTCAGGCAAAACTCATCCATTCTTCCTCCTGTTGATTTTAAAGTTTAGTGAGAATCATAATGCATATCTCTTATTTAATAGTCTGTTAAGACAATAGTGTCTTAAGTTGGTTTTGCTGATTCCAGCAGTTACCAGCTACCTTTGCTCAACTAATTAAAGTCTGTTAAATGGTCCTGTATACTCCTCGTCATCAATTTGCAGTTTAACGTAGTTTTGTCGTTATTAAAATTTTCTCTTGCATTAAAGTTCTTATTGTTAAGGGTGTTTGTAACAGAATTCTCCCTCAAAAGAACCATTTAGAGTATAGATTAATGTTGGATACAAATGCTACACTCAGTTGTGAGCTGTCTTTCAGTATGTACCTTGCAAATGACTGAAGGAAAAACATTTGACACATAATCACGGGTGTCACACAATATAGGAAGTACTTGTGAACTAGAATATCCTTCATCTTGCTCTCATTGGTCAGCATGCTGGTTTGCAGATATTTTTAGATGTAAATTGAAACATTTTCACCCTGGTTAAGTTTGATACAAGAGAAAGATTTAGTATTATCAAATAAGGATCTTGCTACCTAACCAAACCTTATTGATCCCAGCATGTCGATTAATAGTGTCATTATGTTTCTACTTCTGAGAAGGATTCCTGTTGTCAAGTACTTACACAAGATAATTTAGTGTTCTGAAATTGAAACTAATACTGCAAAAATGGTTCATTAATTCCCCTTTCAGTTTGTGCTGTAGATTTACCAAGTAAATAACAAGTGCTTTAGCTGGAGCTATACTAATATCTTGTTTTGTTATGTAGATTAAAGTTAATTATTTCAAAACAAATCCATATGCCTTGGGTCTTCAGGTCTGACTAAAGTATTCTGTCTAGGATTTCCAACCCTCCTGGATTCCCTGAGAGACTACTGGATTTGTCATCAATCTTTCGGCAGTTTTCTGAAAGCAATTTGAGAGATTTTAAACACCGAAGGTTCACTGACTGAAAGTCTCAGTTTGGTAAATGTGCCCAAGATATGAGGTTGAAGTGAGTGCGCTTACCAAGAGAAACATGCCCCAGCTGGGCTAGTCCTGAGCTGCAGTTCTGTTGCAGACCCCACTGCCACACTGAACACTTCTCCTGAGTTAGAAATCCTGATTCTGACAGCTATAATGACATAAGGGGGTGTTGCGGGGAGGTAAAACATTTCTGTGGTCACCTATTTGAAGTTCAGCCTCTGCAGATATTCCTCCTACTCTTTAGAGTCCCTGGGTGAGTAAGATCACCCCTTCACCTCATGCTCCTCGCTTTATGGACATCTTTTCTGTTCTCTGTGATGCTGCAGTCTAGGGGGAACTGCAGTTAGATCTGTCTTGAGTGGGAAGAAGTGCCTTTCAACTCCACTGCACTCCTTCCAGAACTCCAATACTGTTACCTTCACGGTGAAGGAATATCTCATCATCCCCTTCAACATCACTGCACTTTCACTACTTCACAACAGCAAACAGAAAGCAAAAGGCCCCTAACCTGAAAATGGAATAGTGTAATGACCAGGCCAAGGATCAAGGTTCCCCAGGATCCCCAGGTTTTTATGGTTCCAGATACGATACACTGAATAAGCAAGCTCTGGGGTAAGAAAGGATGCACGCGTATACACACACACACACACACACACACACACACACACACACACACACACACCCCTCGCCCACGTTTGTGAGTGTATTTCTCTAAGGCCAAATGGATTTTTTTAAAAGGAACCAATTTAATCAGCTTTTTGAGCTAATAAAGAGTGGCTTTATTAGTTACTAAATGCAAAAACAAATAACAGCACAAAACCCACATAAATTACAAATGGAAAGGAAGCCCAAAAACATTTTCAAGGATGTATGGTTGATTTGTGAGCAGTACATTGTGGAACATTGACAGTTGAACAGTTGATGTTAGATGTTTTTGGCATTAATGATTTAGTTGAAACGTTTGGTCCTGTTTTCTTTGGACTGTGGCTGGCTAGCAGCATACAGAGCGTGAGAGTCCTTCAGTTGTCCTGTTTGCTTCTGATTGGCTTGCAGGCTAACTGGCTTCTAACGCTCTGAAAAATAGAAACCTTTACCTGCAATATAGGGGTGAACAGTGGGTGGTTCTTCAGCTCTGACTTTCACAGCAATTTAGTGCTTGAATCCAAACTAGCAGACAGTTGGTCTTAAACACATACACAGACCAGGAGATTACACTTCATTCCTCAGAGATTATACTTAATTTTGCAGTGCATTTCTCCTGTATAAGTGCTTTCCTCGTAATTTTCCTTGGCACTTTGTCAGGTGTGACATTCCAGAGTCTGTCTCCCTCTCCCCCCTCTCCCTCTTCTTCTTCCTCACCCTCTCTCCCTCAAAGTATTTCTCCAAACAACCACTGAATTTACACACTCACTAATTTGTTTCACTATAGCAGTCTTTTTTGAAAAAAGAATGTGCTGGAATTAAACATTTGATATGTCTGTAAGTCATGACAGTGATGATACATTCACATAGGGCTGCTGAATAATCTTTTGGGCAGTAGAATGCTGTGTTTTAGAGAAGCCTTATGCCTAAGAATAAATAATGAAGTAAGAAAGCTATTTAAAAATCAATAACAAATGAACCTTGGAATTAATGCTGATCAATCTCGGAAGTGGCACTCGTAAAGAGGGATCTCAGTTCTGCCTCGGACTTTCAGTTTCTAATCTCTTAATGAGTTGGTAAAAATCAATGAAAATGTATTTTTGATTTTGTTTTTACAAGAAAACTAGTCAATCTCCTAACACAGACTTCAAACCCATGACCCAGGGATTGCAGGTGAAATGAACTAGTCAGCTTGTGCAGGAATCCCTCGCACCCAGACGCGATTATAATAATATCACTGACTTATTAGCTCATGCACCCAGTTTGAAATTGCAGCTGAGACTTTCAAGCAGTGTCAGGACTTACAGTGAATATGATTTATTGATGCTAAAATTTACAAACAATTGCACTTATGCATCCCAAGTATCAAATAGATAAATTGAAACCCAAGTAGTGGATTGAATATTAGCATTGTTAATGCACTTAAGGCACCATGGGCCTTTAGTCAACCACAATAGTAATTCCTGAAATTGAATTTAGTAAGTCTGACAGTTTACCAATAAAAATCCAGCTTGTTCATCAATAGCCATGATAAGTAAGTGTTTCATCCATCCAGGGTCTGGGCTAAAAACTTACACACAAGGAACAAGAGTAGGCCCCTCAACCCTGTGAGCATTCAACACACACACACACTCTCTCACTCTCTCTCTCTCTCTCTCCCTTAAAAGTATTTGAAGATTCTGCATCTACTTTCTTTTGAGGAAATGAATTCCAAAGTCACTCAACCATGCATGAGAAAGAAAATGTTTCCTCATCTCTGTCTTAAATCAGTGACCTTTTATTTTTATACTGTGACCTCTAGTTCTAGATTCTGCAATGAGAGGAATCACCTTTTTGACATATAATCTTGTTTGTTCCAATTAAGTCACTTATGATTCTTCTCAACTGCAAAGGATACTGAGTGGCTGTTGCCCAAAAAGTTGATTTTCCTGCTCCTTGGATGCTGCCTGACCTGCAGTGCTTTTCCAGCACCACATTAATCTTGACTCTGATCTCCAACATCTGCAGTACCCACTTTCGCCTAGTCCAGAAGATACTGGCCTGGCCTATCTAGTCTTTCCTCTTAAAGGTAGACAGGTATTAGTTGAATAAACATTCTCTGAATTGCTTTCAATGCAGTGGTATACTTCCATGAATACAGTGACCAGTACTATATGCAGCAGTCCAGGTGTGGTCTCCCAATGTCCTGTATAATTGAAGCATAGCCTTCCTATTCTTGTATTCCATTCCCCTCACAACATTTCCACTTGCCTTTGTGACATCAGCAAATTTAGCTACCATATCTTTGGCCCCTTAATCCAAATCATTTGGATTAAAGAACCAAAATCATCATCCAAGTCCTCCAAAGCATTTATATAAATTGTAAAAAGTTGAGTTCCAACACCGACCTCTATGGCACATAGCTCACAGCATCTTGCCAGCCTGAAAAAGACCGATTTATTCCTATCCTCTGCTTCCTATTCACCAGCCAATCTTCTGTCCATGCCAAAATGTTACCCACTACACCATGAACTTTTATTTTCCAAATAACCTTTGATATGGCACCTTATCAAATGCCTTCTGGAAATATAAATACAATGCATATGGTTACCATTAATCTACAACAAAAGTGACTTCTTTGAAGAATTCCAATAAATTAAACTTGTCCCTTTGGGAAAAGCATGTTGGCTCTGCCTGATTACCTTGAACAAGTGCCCTGTTGAAATGTCTTTAATAATAGCTTTGAACATTTCCGTTTGACAGACTTCAAGTTAATTGTAGTTTTTTTGCTTTCTGCCTCCCTCCCTTTTTGAATGAAGAAGTTACATTAGCTAAAGAAAGCCAATCCTAAGAAATCTTCATCAAATCTAATGAGGTTTGGAAAATTAAAAACATTGCATCAACTACTTTTTCCATCAGGACCTGGGGACATGTCAACTTGCAGTTTCTGTAATTTGCTTGATACTTCTTTCCTGGTAATTGTAATTTTAGAGTTCCTCCCTTGCAATTCCTGATTTAAAGCCATTACCAAGATTGTGCTTGTATTGCCTTTCGTGAAGACCGATAAAAATATTTGTTTAATTTTTTTCTGCCATCTCTATATTGCCCATTACTAATTCCCCATACTCACTTTTTGCTGGCCGACACACAAGTATGGCTACACTTTATTACTGTGAAGTTGACATGTAATGCCCACTAATTAGTAAAATGCCTTGGTTATCTGTACAGCCTTGAAGGCCGACTGATTGCTGTTTTGCCAAGACACTGGAGAATAAATATCCAAAAGCAAAATACTGTGAGTCCTGGAAATCCTTAGTACCTGTGGAGAGAGAAATAGAGTATCCTATTAGAATTGTGACCTTTCATTGGAACTATACCCTGAATACAAATTTAAAAAATACTGTCACAATGAACTCATCTTAGGTCAAGTCTAATAGGGCTTTTGGGATGTAGTAGTTGTATCCCCATCTCTGAGCCAGGAAGTCCTGCTTCAAGATGTGAAATAATATCTCTGAACAGGTTGACTTCGAATATATCTAAATGCACCCTTCGTGATGCTGTATTCAAACTTATGTTAACCCTGAACTATCCTGATTGTTCTGTTAACGATAGACTAGGTGATGCAGCAGACTCTTTAAGAATGGAATAGAGTCGCTTTTATTTGTCATTTCTACCATATACAACTGATACACTAAAAGCGAGACAGCGTTCCTCCAGTACCAAGGGTGCTGGATGTACAGCACAAACTACACAATCATACACGGCATAAAGTGCATAAGAAGTGCAAAACACACAAGTTATAGTGTAACAGAAGAATGATGGATAATGGGCATTTTTCTAGCAGCAAAAGAAAGAATTTCAGACTGGAAAGAGTCCGATTATAGTGTCTTAAGGAGCCTGATGGCTTGGGGAACAAACTGTTGCACAGTCTGGCCGTGAGACACTGAATGTTCTGGTATCTTCTGCCAGATGGCAGGAGGGAGAAGAGTTTGAGTGAGGGGTGTGTGGGGTCTTCCATAATGCTCTTAGCCTTGCAGTAGCAGTGTGTGGTGGAAATGTCTGTCATGGAGGGAAGAGAGATCGCGATGATCTTCTGAGCTGTCCTCACTCTCCATTGTATGATCTTACGATCCAAGACAGTGCAATTCCCAAACCCTGCGCAGAAAGTAGAGGCACTGCTGGGCTTTCTTGGCTATGGAGCTGATGTTGAGGGTCCAGGTCAGATTCTCTGCCAGGTGTATGCCAAGAAATTTGGTGCCCTTCACGATCTCCACAGTTGTTATCCAGCACAGAGTGGTTGCCCCGTGCCCTCCTGAAGTCATGAGCCATTTCTTTCATCTTGTCCACGTTAAGAGACAGGTATTTGATTCTGCACCAGTCCGTTAGCCACTGCACCTCCTCTCTGTATGCTGACTCGTCGTTCCTGCTGATGAGACCCACTACAGTCGTCCTGTCAGCGAACTTGATGATGCGAGTCAACCTGTGCATCGCTGCACAGTCATGTGTTAGCAGGGTGAACAACAGTGGATTTAGCACACAGCCCTGGGGGGCCCTCATGCTTAGTGTGATGGTGTTGGAGATACTGTTCCTGATCCGGAAAAACTGAGGTCTCCCGGTCATCATTCTGCAAGTCAAATGCATGTCTCATGTTCAAGACAGGAACTGTCCAGGGAACAGGATTATCTCATTCACAAGAGCTTTGTGGGAATGTGAATAGTTGGTTGAAAATGGAGAAGATTCAGTTCTGGGTGAATCTGACAATGCCAGCCCCTCTTCCCTAATGCTGAATTCATTGCAATGCATAATTAAAACAGTGGAAATATACAAACCTCTCCAAGTAAGGATTTTGTTTGAAATGATAGGAAACTCTGGACTGACTTGCTGTCGAGATTGTGAGTAAAGTTCCAGCTAAAGGATTCAGTTGTATAATTTTTTGTTAACACTGGGAACATAATGGTTTATTGAGTTTAACTGCATTAGTTTATTGGGTAAATGATACACATGGTGTGATACTGCAGCACAGAACCTCTGGTTTGATCCCGAGTCTATTGGGCTGGTAGTCATTGTACTACATTTTGGTCTCAATGGCGTTTGTTTAGAGTAAAGAAAGATATCATCTGCGATCCCTGGTGCTGGTGACTATCCAGTGATCTCTGATGGTTATCGTTTATTCTGATCTCCCAACAGTTTAGGCTTCAGTATCTAATACAACTAACATGTCAGTTGCAAACAAGTGCCTATGAAACTGTAGCCAGTGAGAGGGAGAAAAACTTCTAAGGGAGAAAAGGGGAAGCAAAACAACCAAAAGGCACTATTGTTTAGCTTCTTTACACACTCAAACTTGAACACATTTTCTCATTAATAACATTCCAAGCCAAATAAATGAACTCTGTTTTCAGCAAAGATGTTTGATTCATTTGGAATTCTATCCTATAAAGTAAGCAAACTTCCAGCAAAATACCTAGGATAAAGATAAAGGTTTTCTTTGTTTTGAATACTCACGTTTAATATTCTGCAGCTTTGCGCTCCTATGATTTGCATGAATGTCAGGAATATGCCTCAAATTTTAAACATTGCAGCAAATCTCACCAAACCACCTTGCTTTTTATAACCCCTTGACAAGAAAAGAATATTATGAAAAGAAAATTGAACATCAGAAGACAGGAAATAGAAATAAATTTGTCCCTGATGGACAGACTAATACAGAAAATGATCAGGAATCGTATCTTTCATTGTATAACTTTTTTCAGTGATAATATTTTCAAACAAGGTGCCTTGCTATTTTTATAGAAAAGATTCATATCTAATTATAGATTAGCTATTCAAGTACTATACAAATTGAGGAGTTCCATATGGGAATTGTAAAAGGTACACAACAGCTTCTGGAAGTAATCAAGTTTACTACCTTGAGATTTTGGGAACTATTCCCTCCTATGACCCAGTTTTCAAAACTTAATGGGTAAGGATACGGTACATAAAAACCATTCCCCACTGTAATGAGTATTATAAGAGGACCTAAGTGAGGTATAATCCTATGTGCATAGTGCTCTGTCCTATTACCATTACTTTATAGGTCTCAGAGATAGAGCACAGTCTTCCCCCTGGTATTGAATCATTAATGATGTAAACTTCAAACAGAAGTAAAGCATGCAAAATTTATGAGCATATGCTAACATGCTTTTACTTGTTGCCATTATTTCTCAAGTAAACTTTAAAGATCATCTCCAATATACAAAAATGCAATTCAAATCATGTCCTGAAGCAAATCTTTTCGTTTCCATTTAAATGCACGTTAACAGCCAAATTGGAAGAACAAGCTGGCCAGAGCAGAAATCCATTTTTTTTTCTGAACCATCTCACTTCAGGAACTAAGTTGTTCGATCTGTTATAGGTTTTTTTTGATCCTCCAAGAGCACAGGATTATCTCTGAATTCCAGTTCTTCAGATTCCAATTCCCTACTTCTAAGTTTCTATTCATCCTTCTGCTCTTATGCTGCACTGTTGATGCTTCTTTAAGATGTAAGCCATTACACATTCATGGTTGTTTACTTTACCAGTTCTCTCTAAGTTTCAAGTGATATGCGTTCAGACTCAGAGACTCGTGGACATTTACAGTACAGAAGAACATCATTTGGTTGATTGCACCTCGATCTCTTCATAGGCAACTGCTGCCACGACATTAACCACCTCAACCTCTCCACCCCTCTCACCCACTCCAACCTCTCACCCTTGGAACGTGCAGCCCTCCACTCCCTCCGTTCCAACCCGAACCTCACTATCAAACCGGCAGACAAGGGAGACGCGGTAATAGTTTGGCACACCGACCTTTACACCGCTGAGGCTAAACGCCAGCTCGCGGACACCTCCTCCTACTGCCCCCTTGACCATGACCCCACCTCCCACCACCAAACTGTCATCTCCCAGACCATCCATAACCTCATCACCTCAGGGGATCTCCCATCCACCGCCTCCAAGCTCATAGTCCCACAACCCCGCACCACCCGTTTCTACCTCCTGCCCAAAATCCACAAACCTGACTGCCCCGGCCGACCCATTGTCTCAGCCTGCTCCTGCCCCACCGAACTCATCTCTGCATACCTCGACAATGTCCTGTCCCCCTTCGTCAAAGAACTCCCCACCTATGTTCGGGACATCACCCATGCCCTCCACCTCCTCCACGATTTTTGCTTCCCCGGTCCCCAGCGCCTTACCTTCACCATGGACATCCAGTCCCTGTACACCTCCATCCCCCATCATGAAGGCCTCAAAGCCCTCCACTTCTTCCTTTCCCGCCGTACCAACCAGTACCCTTCCATTGACACCCTCCTTCGACTGACTGAACTGGTCCTCACCCTGAACAACTTCTCTTTCCAATCCTCCCACGTCCTCCAAACCAAAGGAGTAGCCATGGGCACCCGCATGGGCCCCAGCTATGCCTGCCTCTTCGTAGGTTATGTGGAACAGTCCATCTTCCACAGCTACACTGGCACAACCCCCATCTTTTCCTCCGCTACATCGATTACTGTATCTGAGCTGCCTCGTGCTCCCATGAGGAGGTTGAACAGTTCATCCACTTTACCAACACCTTCCACCCTGACCTCAAATTCACCTGGACCATCTCAGACTCCTCCATCCCCTTCCTAGACCTCTCCTTTTCTATCTCGGGCGATCGAATCAACACGGACATTTACTATAAACTGACCGACTCCCACAGCTACCTAGACTACACCTCCTCCCACCCTGCCCCCTGTAAAAACGCCATCCCATATTCCCAATTCCTTCGTCTCCGCCGCATCTGCTCCCAGGAGGACCAGTTCTAATACCGTCCAACCCAGATGGCCTCCTTCTTCAAAGACCGCAAATTCCCCCCAGACATGATCGACGATGCTCTCCACTGCATCTCCTCCATTTCCCGCTCCTCCATCCTTGAGCCCCGCCCCTCCAATCGCCACCAGGACAGAACCCCACTGGTCCTCACCTACCACCCCACCAACCTCCATATACATCGTATCATCCGTCGTCATTTCCGCCACCTCCAAACGGACCCCACCACAATGGATATATTTCCCTCCCCTCCTCTATCAGCGTTCCGAAAAGACCACTCCCTCCGTGACTCCCTCGTCAGGTCCACACCTCCCACCAACCCAACCTCCACTCCCGGCACCTTCCCCTGCAACCACAAGAAATGCAAAACTTGTGCCCACGCCTCCCCCCTTACTCCCCTCCAAGGCCCCAAGGGATCCTTCCAAATCCGCCACAAATTCACCTGCACCTCCAAACACATCATTTACTGCATCCGCTGCACCTGATGTGGCCTCCTCTATATTGGGGAGACAGGCCGCCTACTTGCGGAACGTTTCAGAGAACACCTCTGGGACACCCGGACCAACCAACCCAACCACCCCGTGGCTCAACACTTCAACTCCCCCTCCCACTCCACCAAGGACATGTAGGTCCTTGGCCTCCTCCATCGCCAGACCATAGCAACATGACGGCTGGAGGAAGAGCGCCTCATCTTCCCCCTAGGAACCCTCCAACCACAAGGAATGAACTCAGATTTCTCCAGTTTCCTCATTTCCCCACCACCTTCCTTGTCTCAGTCCCAACCCTCGAACTCAGCACCGCCTTCCTAACCTGCAATCTTCTTCCTGACCTCTCCGCCCCCACCCCCACTCCGGCCTATCACCCTCACCTTAACCTCCTTCCACCTATCACATTTCCAACACCCCTCCCCCAAGTTCCTCCTCCCTACCTTTTATCTTAGCCTGCTGGACACTCTTTCCTCATTCCTGAAGAAGGGCTCATGCCCGAAACGTCGATTCTCCTGTTCCTCGGATGCTGCCTGACCTGCTGCGCTTTTCCAGCAACACATTTTCAGCTCTATCTCCAGTATCTGCAGTCCTCACTTTCTCCTCCTTGATTGCATCCATGCCAATCAATAAAGATCTGAATATATTAATCCCATTTACCAGCTTTTGGCCCATAGCCCTGGAGGCTGTGGCAATGAAAGTGAGTTCTCTAACAATGGCTTCAATGTTACAAGAGTTTCTAACTCACCCAGCCAGTGAAAGTCCCACCACCATTTGGGTGAAAACGTTTCTCCTCGACTTTCCTCTTAGCTTTCTCGACGTTCTCTTAAATCTGTGCCTCCCCATGATTAACCCCTCTGCAGATGGGCAATATGCCTTCCTTTTCACCTTATCTATGCCCCTCATAATGTTATTCACTCTGTCAGATCCCCTTTCAACCATCTCTACTCAAATGCAAACTCAAATCAATCCAAACTTACTTCACAGGTCAGAACCTCCAGCCCAGGCAACATCCTGGTGAATGTCCTATAGAGTACACTCATATCATTCTTATAACGCAGCAGCCAGTGACTGCATGCAGTGTTCCCATTGTGGTCTAACCAGTGTTTTTTTATACAGTTCCAAGGATATTATTAAGCTGGAGAAGGTTCAGAAGAGATTTGTCAGGATGTTGTTGGGTATGGAAGGTTTGAGTTTTAAAAAATGGCTGGATAGGCTGGGATTTGTTTCACTGGAGGTTCAGAGGCAATCTGATCAAAGTTTATAAAATAATGAGAGGTATAGATAGAGTTAATGGTAGTTGTCTTTTCCCTAGGATGGAGGATTTCAAGACTAGAGGACATATTTTTCAGGTGAAGGAGAGAGATTTTAAAAAGACATGACAGGCAATTTTTTTTTGAGAGGGTGGTTCGCGTGTGAAATGAAGTTCCTGAGGAAGTGGTGGATGTAGATACAATTATAACTTTTAAAAGACATTTGAATAAATACATGAATAGGAAAGGTTTTGAGGGATATGGGCCAGGAGCAGGCAGGTGGGACTAGTTTAGTTTGGGATTATGTTCGGCATGGACTGGTTGGAGCAAGGGTTCTGTTTCCATGCTGTATGCTCTATGACTGCCTTCTCAACAACTTTATCTATTGCTCTGCTACTTTCAAGAGTCTATGGATATACACATCAAGGTCCCTCCAATCTTCAGTACTTTCCTGGGTCCTGCCTTTCATAATGGGTTGAATCCCATCTACCCATTGGTTTAATTACTCCCATAGACTGCACTACCACTTCTTTGCCTGCTGCTGTCCAAGTCCTCTGAAGCCTCCCCACTTCCTCAACACTGCCTGCCCTCTACCCATCTTTTGGCATCTACAAACTTAGCAACAATTCTCTCAGTTCTTTCAGCTAGATTGTTAATGTATAACATGAATAGTTGTGGTTCCAACATGGACTTAAATTTGCAGGTTTCTTAACAGCATGTGAGCATTGTCATTGGACTTCTAGGCTGTTGTTCCGTCTCCAGGGGAGTGTCATTCCAATGGCAAGAGGTAACAATTTTGTGAACCCATTTCAGTTTCTAGGGAATCAGGGATCTAAGGGACATCCTCAACTCTGTACAGATGGTGAGATCACACCTTTTATTCAGCTCCTTTCAGTGAAGGTACAACTTATCCAGTTGTATGTAGATGTCTGAGATTAGAACTATATATTTGTTCATTCATGTTCTCTGCAAACATCTTAAGGTGATAACAATTCAGTACAGGTCCCAAGTTGCCACATGGGCTGACTCCTGAGGGGAGTGCTGTATATTTGTACTCTGAAGGACACTCCAAAGCTCAGCTCTGGCAATAACTTTGCAGTTTTATCAGAATGAAATTTGGCACTCCAGCTTCACATCAATTTTGTTCTTCTTGCTTGTTACTATTTCTGGCATCAGTATTTTTTTCACTATTGGAAGAGTAAGTGTGGGTGTGGCATGTCTTTGGACTGAACTACTTTCCATATCTTCAGAAAATGTGTTCCTCTTCCTAAGGATTGCTTTGTTCAAATCTCTTCTAAATTTCTACAATTTCTTTGGTGATTTTCACTGTAGCCTAATTCTTACCGTTTGATGCAGGGAGCATGAGGAGATGATATATTGTGTTAAATTTCCCAGTCTTTCATTAGGAGGCTGAATACTTCAGATGTGAAATGAGGGCCATTTTTACTAATCACAGTGTCTGAAATGCTATAATAACTGATTTGTGATTTGTGCGTTCAACAGTCTCATTGGTAATCATTGCTGTAAGATGTTTCACCAGAATAGTCGATGACAGTGACAAGATAATCAGTTTCTATGAGAGTAGCAAGATCTTTTCCAAGTTTCATCCATGGTCAATCTGGGATATTATGCATCACAAGTGGCTTTTGTGCTTGTTTAGTATTTATTACTGACTGATATAGTACTTCATTTCATTGCTCATATTTAGCTAATTGAGCTCTTCTGCTGCCTTCCTCTGACTACAGTCAATTCGTAGAATCATAGAATCCCTACAGTGTGGAAGTCGTCCATTCAGCCCATCTATTCAATATTAACCTTCCGAAGAGCATCCCACCCAGACCAACCCAGCCCCCCACCCTATTCCTCTAACGCTGCAATTCCCATGGCTACCCCAAGTCTGCACACCCCTGCCCACTAAGGGCAATTTAGTTTGGATAATGTATCTAACCTGCACATCGTCGGACTGTGGGAGGAAACCGGAGCACCTGGAGGAAATCCACGCAGACACGGGGAGAACATGCAAACTCCACATAGACAGTTTCCTGAAGGTGGAATCGCATCTGGGTCCCTGGAGCCATGAGGCAGCAGTGCTAACCACTGAGCCACCATTCCAACGCCTTGATGGCTTGCGTGAGTGTGTTTCAGCATCTCATTCTTTCCCATCCCCTTTTTGGATAATGGAATTGTTTCCCTTATGTGAGGTGCAGTGTTGGTCTATGACTGCATCTTTGTATGTCCAGTACTCTGTTACAAAAACAGGTGCGTTCTTGATGTTTTCAGACCATCCTTCCCTCAGTTTTCCCTGCATTGCAGATGCAGAGTAATGTTGTGTAGTTCACTTGATTGGAGCAAATTGCTTGGTTTTTCTTCAATTCAGTGTGTCTTTCAGGTTGATGACTTCCAGAGTATGTCAAGCAGTTGCTTCTTGTTGAATCTGGAAGATTTCAGCTTCTGTCTTAGAATCTTCAGCTTTCTTCATAGGGATTACTTCCCTCAACAACCCAATGGTAATGTATGCCAGCTTCCCTTACTTGTATGTCATATCCAAATTATATCTCTGTGCTCAAGGTAACAATCTTTACAAATGCTTTGGAGTAGATAGAAGTGGTTTGAGAGCTTTGAACTGGCATATGGATTCCATTCTTTTTCTGTCCAATAAATTTATGACTAAAAATGCTCACAAACATAGAAAACAGCCAGGCCATTAGCATCCAACAATTTACATTAACAATCTGGATGCAAATTCAACTAGCTGGCCTTGA
Organism: Chiloscyllium punctatum; assembly: GCF_047496795.1. Lineage (NCBI taxonomy): Eukaryota > Metazoa > Chordata > Chondrichthyes > Orectolobiformes > Hemiscylliidae > Chiloscyllium > Chiloscyllium punctatum. Next base: position 65,713,374 of record NC_092744.1, read on the forward strand.
TGCATAAGGGTTGCTCCAAGTCCTGTCTCACTGGCATCATGCTGCGAAGTGATTCCTTCTTTGGCATCAACACACCTCAGCACTGACATTCTCATCACTGATTGTTTAATTCTAATCAAAGCTGTTGCTTGTTCTGTGCTCTGGGACTACTGCACATCCTTCCCAGTGAGGCATTCACACTATGGTGGCAAATTAAACATGAACTTTGCTGAATAGTTCATGAATCTAACAGATCATTACATCGCTTTCATGCCTGTTCAGCTCTGTATATCAGCAGCATTCACCTTTTCAGGCTCATCATTTTCTGTCAGTACATGGACATTGTATTTGACTTCAGGTTTATTCATCTGACAAGCCCATCTAGGAGTCACAGTAGATTCAGATTATGATCTGCAGTACCTTCATCCATTGTGTTTCCAAGTCTACAGATTAGTAGATAATTCACAATACACTCGCCAGGAAGATTTACAAGAACTGCAGAATTTTCTTCGTATTCTTCTAGGATTTGTTCAATGGTCAATGGCTTTGTACCATGCCAATTGCTCTAAATTTATTCTGCCACGTATCGGGTTACTCACCTAACCTTCCTTCAGTTGAAATGCATGAATTTTGCTTAATGCCTACTATCCAGAATTCCAAGTATTTATTCTTTCCATTTGACTGGGTTCTTAGTTTGTCCTTTTCACAGGACTATTGTTTCAACATATAGCTTCTACCTTACTTTTAAAGGCTTCATTTTTGGGTTGCCATTTTGATCCACTTTGCACAGGTTTGCCAACCTCATGAAGTTGCATGAAACACTGGTGTATATTTGACACTACACTTTCACTTGATACTCTCCTTCTGCTGTCATCCTTCTCACAGTCACAAACCATTTCTTTATTTATTTGTTTGTAATCAGCTTGTGCAGGTGTGTTTCAATACACTCCTGGAGCAAGTTGGGGGCTTGACCCAAGTCCCTTGGCTGAGAGGTAGGCACTGTACCACAAGACCTCCCTGGATCGACTTGATTTAAAAAAAAACACGTTTAGCTTGTTTTTCAAATTAACCTGTTCAGAGATGTTACTACACACCATTGGATCAAGTGAGACATGAACCTAGCCTCCCAGTCGAGGGGTAGAGACACTACCATTGTGTCACATGAAGGCCCTTTACATGCCATTGATTATATTGGAGGAGAGTTTAAACAAGGGATCTCTAAGGCAAGGTATGTGGACCACTTGGATTTGAATCCAGGATATTATGTTTACTAGAGATATGCCTTAAACAACTAAGCAACAGTGCCCCTACACAAATCACTTATCACCTTTAGACCTGGTCAAAACAACCTGTTGTATGACACAAACTGATTAGTCAGAATCAACAATGGTATCTCTCCTACCATCATCTTTGCAGGCTTGTTCTGCTTCTTTGTACAGAAACACTTACAGCTGAAGTTATTCAGCTTTTTACAAACTGTTTTACTCACATTGGACATGCTTCCTTTACTTTTATGTGATGCTTTTGAAAGTGTTTCTTACTTTTTTCCAATTTATCGCTCTCAGTCAGCCTGGAATATTGTTATGAAGTTGAAGGTGCGTACTGTACTTTTAAAAGAGAGTTAATGCTGTTTTGCACTGAGAGCTTGCAGGCACCTGTCATATGACTAACTAGCAGCCCCAGGTTGTAGAAAATTGAAAATATGTAACATTTGGCTGTAAAACCCAAATGGTGTTTGAGTTTATTATTTTTACCAACATTGAACCAATGAGATGTTGGGATATAAAAAAGGCAGGCAGTTTGAAAGTCAGACAGTAATTGCCATCAAGAAAGACCCAAAAGATTGAAAAGGTCTCTATCATATTAAACATATTCGCAGTAAAAGAAAAAAGACAACCTAGGGAGATTTTCAGCCAAAAGTAGAAAGGCACCGGAGATGACAGCCGCTGTACGATTTTGAAATTAAGTTGATCAAATTTTAATAAATGTTTACAGAGGAACCTCGATTATCCTAATATCATTTATCTGAGTTTCGGATTATCCGAAGAAGATCTCAAATTCCCGATAGAAACATTACATCAAAGAGGTGTTTCCGACACTGATCGCGTCTTTTCTTTACAATGATTAAAAGTGAACTCGACTTACTGAAATGTTGTCAAGAACAGTCCTGGACATTGCTGGGAGCCCAGGCACCATTTCCAAATGACTGACCGCCCGTCCTTTCTTTCTCTCGCCCCACATTTTCCCTGAAGTTCTCCACATGGGTGTACCCTAAACCCCCCTTCCCCAGATTATCTCTCCAACATTGTCTTGTACAGGGCAGAGGGGGATCTTGTCAAAAAGTTGCAGTAAAAAAGTTGTGTATGTGGCTGGTTTTTTGTATGTGTGTGTGTTAGTTTGAGACTAACCCCCCACCAAAGGCAGCAGCAGTCTTGCTGTTGGTGTCCAGTCCAGCTGCTGTCTCCATTCTGTTACGTGATTTTGGGGTTCTGGAGTCCCACTAGGGAGAAGCATCTGGCCTCTTCACTCCATCCGCTGGCTGGAAACGTGGAGAGTTGAAAGCACACAGCGGGGATGGGGAGGGTGCACGGTGTGAACGGGGAACAGACTTAGCAAGTGAAGCAGCAGCAAGGAGAGGCTTCAGCAATGCTGCAGGTCCCTTACACACAAGTGTGTGTCTGCTCAGAAACAAACCCTGAGACAGAGAAGTGGGACAAGGCAGGCAGAACGAGGTAAAAGGAAACTGCAGAAAATTCTGAGTCCCAGAGGAAAGGAATTGAATCAGTTATCCAAATAATCAAGTATCCAAATGAAATGCTGCCCTGCCCATCTCATTCAGATAATCAAGGTTCCTCTGTATTGGAACACCATGTTGTTATAGAGTTGGAGGCAGGTTAAGAGAAAGGGGACTTAGAGTTGTGAATAGTTGTTGTTTTATGTTAACTTTTAGAGTGAAAAAATAAATAGACATTATTTTCTTTAAATAATGGATGTTGGGAGTTCTCTGTTACTCATATTTTAACAGATTATGAGGCGAGGTGAGCTTTTCTGGGTGTTTGGTTTAATTTACAGAGGGGTTCACTGCTGTGTTGAAACAATATTTTCCCAGGACAATATAAAGCTTCATCTTTTATCCCATTAATTGGCTCAGGCCAATTGTGACACAATCTTTACCCCACTCTCTCTCCTTCTATCCTTAGTAACGCAAACCTAACTTGTCTTCATATAATTATATTAAAACCTCAACCAAGACAAATGTCAGATCATTAAATGAATTAATCAGCTTTATTTATTGCAGACTATGGCCTGCAATAAAATGACCAAACTAGCAAAATTATCTCAGAGTAAAAAATAACTAAGGGTATGATAGTAGGAGCAATTTCTTAACCAATATCAAAGTGTTATGGACCAGGCCAGATCCCTTCAAAAATATTTTAAGAAGGTAGACTAGACCATAACTTATTTTAAAGGCAAAAGTAAAGTGTCTCAGATGCAATACAACTGATCAGACTACTCAACATTAAGCAAAATACAATTTATTTAAACACTGTTGTTAAAATTCAACAAAAGGAAGAGGAATTTAGAATAACTTAACAGACTGGAAACTCAACAGAATAATTGATGCAGTAGCTGTTACTAATTAACAGTTCCAATATAGTAACATCCCATAAACAGACCCCTCGGCAAAAAGGAAATTTCAGACACAGATTGTTGCATGTAGTTCTCCAATCCAGGAGGGAACTAAACATTGAGAAGATTCAGAAAGATTAACAGCCAAGACACCTTCACAGAAGCTCCTACTCTTTAGAAACCCCAATATCTTCTGCTATTACTGAAAGAAACAAAACCGAGAAAACTGCATCTGTGAGAGCTGGCCACACCCATTAATGCTGTTTACAAAATGTCAAAGGCCTCCCAAACTGTTTACTCAAGCCATTTTCAATGGGCAAAATAACTTCTTGAAAGCTGGAGCATTGTCACAACAGATAGAATTCTAACTCTGTTTCTGATATTTATGTATGAGACCACAAGCATCAAAAACTTACTAATAAATGTTTATTATAAGAATCAATTTTGGCTTACATTGTAATAATGAATAGTATAGTATAAAATATGTTAATTAAACATGGTTATTGCAAGCTTTAAATTTATTTATAATATCTAAATCCACCTGAACAACACAATTGACTAGTCAAAAAACATGTGAAAAAGATTATTCTCATTGTCCACTATATTTTCGTAACAGTTTGGAGTGTCTTCATCTCAACAATATTCACATGTTGGCTGTTAAGAAATTGTCTTTGTTGCTGTAACTGAAGTCAAGCTGTTATTGTCCATTGTGGAGAGATCTAGAAGAACATAACAGCCCCTTTTCTTGAGATCTAGATTCAAGTAAACATTGTCATAGGCCGAAGGTTAGTAACATTTAGTAAGACCTTTTCATGCTTCCCTCTGTCTGCAGTACTACTGATGAACCTCCTTCTGGCAAAATTTGAAAAACATACTGCTTATGTTCTGCTTTAAACTGAACACCTTAATTGTTCAATTGCTGGATTACTTTGGTTACTTTCTTTCCATTCCCCACCCCAAGTCTTGATCCAAAGGAATTCTTTGGTACTGCCAATGCATGAAACATGTTTGAATATTGTGACCAATATGATCTCTGACTCAATCTTTAAAGCTATTGGTAAATAATATTTATCTTTAGCCATAATTAATGGTTGCAGATTGCTCCTCCTCTATATCCCATGTCTTAATCCAATATTGCTGCACTTTGAATTGCCCTGGGCATTTGTCAGTGATCTTCAATTTCCTACGTGTGTCTTTATAGATTCCTCAAAATTGTTGATAATCATGAAATCTCTTTTGTTTGAGCACTAACATGCTGCACCCTGAGCCAAATCACAGCAAAAATTGCTATAATTGAAGTTGTTGTGACCAGAAAAGAACCTAATACTCTGAAGCAACGACATCTGTATTTTATTCTGATGTAGTTTCTCTTGTGTTATTTTATTTTTCTACATCTAAGTTTTTTTGTCAATAATTACGAACTTAACCATTCTTTCGCTGTGGACGTTTACTATGTCAGTTTTATTCCACTTTAGTCTCTGAGTTCCCAGTCTAAGATTTGTTCATTCTTGTACTGGTCCTCATATTTGAGGAGACCGGACTTTATTAATTATGATTTGCTCAAAATGTCGATTCTCCTGCTCCTAGGATGCTGCCTGACCTGTGCTTTTCCAGCACCACACTCTTGACTCTAATCTCCAGCATCTGCAGTCCTCACTTTCGCCTTTATTAATTACTGCTTTCTGTCATTAATATTCTTTCTCTTGGTGTTCATTTTCATGTATCATATGTGTAACCTGCAGTTTAAGTTATGGTTGTGCCTGTCTATCCCATGTAATTTCTGGAATTTCTTAACTAGTGGTTGTGTGAGAGGTATTTCCATATGTGTACCAAATAATACATACTGGGGATTCACGGGAGACACTGTATCATTTGACTATTATGCTTGTTTAGTTAAAGGCATTAGAATGGTACACCTCTTTTAGAATGGTATACCACTCACCACCACATACCTTTCTTTACTTCATAGTTTCTCCTTCCCAGCATTCCTGCTGAATCAGAGCAATATTGTATACTGGCTCTATTAAGATCCCTTTATTGTTTTACACAATTTTGGTGGGCTTTATAAATGAAAGATTTGCCTCTATTAGAGTACACTCCTTGGCATCCCAGCAATAGAAAGTGACATTCTTTCAAGAAGACCGATAAACAAAATAAGTACAAAGTTACACCTTTGGGGATACACCATACCAAATTAGTGCAATGTTCAATGTAAGCCCATTTTTTGTAAATATTTGATTATGCTCCCAATCTAATAACATCAATTATAATCTGATCCAATTGATGGTCTACCTTTTTGACCACAATTGGTAGTGTTTTTAAAGTAAGAGATTTGTTCACCTGGTTACAGGCTGTACATTTTGCAATGCAAGTCTTCCAATGCTAGGCTATGTGGGCCATCAATAATATTCCGTTAATATACAGGAAGTTCCTTGTCCTCCTGGATTTAAGTTTCTAATCTATGGTGCATTTCTACAATCAATTAAAAATTAATTTTGTTTGTGTTTTGTTGGTATTCCACGTTTTCTATAGTGCAGTTCAATCAGAACTTGTCTTCTGTACTTCGACAATACCAATATTTCTTTTGATATCTAATTGGAAGAGGTTGAGACAAACAGTAATTGTTGCCGCTCAGAATCCATGTTTTCTATAGGTCTTGTCCTAGTAATCATTAGAATATGTTTATCATCCAAGAGTTTAGCCACTGCTGCTTTTGCCATCAGGTCGATCATATTGTTCCCTAAAAAATATATATCCTATACTTGTTACATCCTTTGATATGTATTACCTAATAATCTAGTTTAACCTTCCTCAGGTTAACTATATTTTCCTTTTTTTTTGGCATAGTGTATTAGTTTATGCTCTGGTTTGAAATGTCATTTCTTGTCCAGTGAAGTAAAAGGGTATAGAAGGTTATTATACTACATTTAGACTCTTAGAGATGTACAACAGGGAAACAGACCCTTCGGTTCAAGACGTCCATCCCAATCTTAGAGTCATAGAGTAACACAGCCAGAAAAAGATCTCTTGGTCCAACCAGTTCCTGCCAAACAAAATCCCAAACTAAACTAGTCCCACCTGCCTGCTCATGACCCATATCTCTCCAGATATCTTAAATTAATATAGACCTATTTGCCAGCATTTGGCCCATATCCCTTGTTATAGACCAGGGCAGACCTGCACAAAATATTTTAAGCCTAGGCCCTAACGTTTTCTTATTTTAAAGGCAGATATGAAGTGGATATTCCTGATGTGATTAGGCTGGTCAAACCACTCAGCTTTAAGGAAAACAATTTATTTAAACACTACAGTTGAAACATGAACAAAAGCAATCGGAATTGAGAATAATTTAACTATTGGAAAACTTAACTAACTTGTCACAGCAACTTAACGAAGGAACTGCTCCAAATCAGCAACACCCCAAAAACACACCCCTTTGCAAAAAGGTAAATTTAAACACAGATTCTTACAGGCAGGTGGAAACAACTTCCAAAGAGTTTTCAAAGAGAAAGGTCAGTCAGGAATCATCTGCTGAATCTTGGAATCTTTCTGTTGAAGCTTAGAACCTTTCTGCACTGCAGCAGTTTCTCACTGCTGCAGCTAAACCAAACTAACAAAAAAACCTGAACTGGGAGAACTGACCATTCCCCTACCATTATTAAACTAGGCTCTTTCCAGACCCCTTGGCACCTCTGCCTTTACAACCCATCTTAAAAAAAACACAAGGACAAAATAACCTTGTTAAAGTGACAGCATCATCACATCCTCTAAACCCTTCCTATATATATATATATATCCAGGTTCCTTTTAGATGTTGTAATTGTACTAGCCTCTACCACTTCCTCTGGCAGGTCAGTCCATACATGCACCACCCTCTGCATGGAAGTGTTGTTCCTTAGGTCCCTTTCAAATCTTTCCCCTCTCATCTTAAACCTCTGCCCTCTAGTTTTGGATTCCCCTACCCTGGGGAAAGTGCCTTGACTATTCATCCTTTCCATGTTCCTCATGATTGTATAAACTTCAGTAAGGTCACCTCTCAGCCTCCAATGTTCTGGAAAAATAGCCCCACCTACTCTCTATAGCACAAACCCTCCAAGCCTGGCAACATCCTTGTAAAATTTTTTCTGAACCCTTTCAAGTTTTACAACATCCTCCCTGTAGCAGGGAGACCAAAACTTTAGCATGATAGCAACAATCCAGGCAAGTTGGTTGATCCAAAGCTTTTGAGGACGTCTAATCTCTGACTGCTCCTTCAGTGTATTGTTCATTGCGTGGCCCTAGATTCAATGAAATTATCTTTTCTCTTTGATAATCTGTAGCAATTACAAATTTCTCTCCAGCTATCATTTTTAATGCTCTTTCCTGAATTTTTGAGCTGAACCATCACAATGTATAAATTCAGTGTATTTGTTTAAAAGTTTTCCTTTTGAAATTCTATTTTATTTTCTGGTTCAGATACTTACATTTCTTATTTTAGAAATTTCCATACTATAATGGCATCATTTATGAGACAGTCCCACTTGTAAAACTGACATTGGTGGCCTTTCATTTAAGGGACTGTCATGTTCTTTTTATGTTTGATTTTTCAATCCAGATCTCAATTTTCTTTTCTGTTTGTAGGAGTTCAGCTTTACTAAGCTCTGGAGCAGCCAGTGTTGTGATTTTATTTTTAAATTGTATTCATCTGTTAAGCCTCTGCTTGTGCCAGTTACTTTCAAACCTACGAAATCAACATCCTTGATTCCAAGGCATGGATTTTTCTTTTGACGTTCATAATGCATCCCTTCAGTGTGCATCAGTCAGAGGCAGTCTTTGAGTTGCACCTCAGGAGAGAGATATTCAACACATATTTTGTGTCAGTTTTTAGTGTGGTGAAAGAAACAGAGGCTAGAGAACTCTGAAATAAATATTGATGTTTTGAAACCAGTTCACTTTACAGGAGAGGAAGTGCTGGAGGTCTCAGCAAACATAAAGCTGGATAAATCTCTGGAACTTGATCAAGTGGATACCAGGATGTTATGGGAAGTTAGGAAAGAAATTGCATGAATCCGAGCAGAAATATTTGTGTCATCTATAACCAGAGGTGTGGTGCCAGAGATCTGGAGGCTGGCTAATGTTGTGCCTTTACTTAAGAAAGGAGAAGCCTGGGAATGATAGATCTGTGAGTCTGACATCATTAGTGGGTAAGGTGATGAACGTGATTCTGAAAGATAGGATTTACATGCATTTGGAGAAGAAAAGAATGATTAGGGATAGAATGCATGGTTTTGTTTGAGGGAAGTCGCGACTCCCAAATTTGACTTGAGTTTTTTAATGAAATAACCAAAAGGATTGATGAGTATTGAGTGGTAGAAGTTGTTTACATGGACCTTAGTAAAGCCTTTGATAAGGTTCTGCATGGTAGACTAAGTAGTAAAGTTAGATCACATGGGCTTCAGGGTGAGCTTGCCAATTGGATACCAAATTGGTTTAATGGCAGGAGACAGAGAGTGGTGTTGGTGGGGTTTTTTTTGGACCAGAGGCCTGTGACAAGTGGTGTTCCACAGGGATTGGTCCAGGGCCCATTTATATAAATGATTTGGACAAAAACATAGGAGGCATAGTTAGTAAGTTTGTGGATGACACCAACATTGTTGGTATAGTGGACAGTGAAGAAGGTTATCTAAGATTACAAAGATATCTTGATCAAATGGGTCAATGGGCTGAGGAGTCGCAAATGGTGTTTAAATTGGGTAACTGTGAGGTATTACGTTTTGGTAAAACAAACAAGGACAGGATTACACAATTAATTTTAGGGTGCAGGTAGTGTTGTAAAACAGAGACACCTCGGGGTTCAGGTACATAATTTTTTGAAATTTCCATCACAGGTTGACAGGCTGGTTCAGAAGGCTGTTAAATCTCTTGCCTTCATTGCTCAGACCTTTTGAGTATAGGAGTTGGGATGTCATATTGAGATTGTACAGGTCATTGGTGAGGCCTCTTCTGGATTACTACGTGCAGTTCAGGTTGCCCTGTTATAGGAAGGATGCTATTAAACTGGAGAGGGTTCAGAAAAGATTTACCAGCATGTTGCCAGGATTGGAGGGTTTGAGTTATAAGAAGAAGTTGGATAGCCTGGGACCTTTTCCACTGAGGAAAGGACGTTGAGGTTTGACCTTCTCTGGGTTTATGAAATCATGAGGGGCATAAATAAGGTGAATAGCAACGGTCTTTTCCCTAAGGTGGGCAAGTTCAAAGGTAGGGGACATATTTTTAAGTTGAGCGGAAAAAAAACTTCAAAAGGATATGAGGGGCAACATTTTTTCACAGAGAGTGGTTAATATGTGGATTGAACTTCCAGAGGAAGTGGTGGATGCAGGTGCAGATACAACATTTAAAAGACATTTGGGTAAGTACATGAGTAGTAAAGGTTTGGAGGTATATGAGCCAAATGCAGGCTGGTGGTGTTGGTTTAGTTTGGGAACTGGTCAAGCGGATTGGTTGGACTGAAAAGTCTGTTTCCTGCTGTATGACCTGGTGACTGTTTATACACTGTTCAGGTGTTTTTGCAGGTCATCAGAAATATAAATATCATCACTGTAAAAGTCAACGTGCTTCAGATCTGTGCGTATCAGTCATAGGTGAATAGAACAGTATTGAGCTATTTTCAAAGTATTTGGGTAATCAAAATAAGAGATTGTAAACTGAGAGAAGGACAGTATAGAACTTCAAAAAGGCATTGACTGGTTGATGGCATGATGGACTGTACTCAGCGTTTCCCTTGTCTTGGTTGGTTATTTTGCTTGTTGGATAGTTGGCAGTGCAAAGAAGTGTGAGGTGGTACACTTCATTAAGAACATGATAAGACGGTATAAAATAAAGGGAATGCAGGAACAGAAATGTTGATTATGTGCACATAAGTCGTTACAGGTGATAGGATAGGTAGAGAGAAATGTTAATAAAATATATTGTATGCTGGGCTTCATTAATGAGATTGGAGGGAGAATACATGAGCAGGGAGGGTATGCTGAACTCATGCAGGACACTGGAGTAATTGTGTACAGTTCCGAATGCCTTGCTGAAGGAAGGATTTGAATGGATCGGAGAGAATGCAGATAAGATTTATGAGAATGGTTCCAGGGATGAGAAACTTCAATCATGAGAAAAGATTGGACTGTTTTCCTTGGAGAGGACAAGACTAAGGTGAGATGTGATTGAGGTTTTCATCGCCATTAGGCGTCTTGCCAGTGTAGATGGAGTGAAACTATTCGCTGAGAAAAGAGGATCAAGAAACCGGGCACAGCTTGAAAGTGTAAACCAGTGTGTGTGCTTTTAAACAGGGCTTACCACCAGTGTTAAAAATGGTGGCAATCCAATCAGCAAAATAACGAACCAAGACAAGCTTAGTACAGTAATGTGAGAGACACAAAGGGAGTTAAAGAGAAGGGGTTGTGATGAACAAGAGGGGGAACTCTGAAGGGGGTTTGGGAAAAAGGAGCAATTGTAATGGGAGAAGAGAGGGGATAGTCTTGTTATGTTGTGTAGACATGTTTGGTTATTTAAAGTGCCAAAGTTAAACAAAGCTCCAACACATAATAGTTATCAGTCTTGACCAAAATGTCCAAATGAAACAAAATAGCTAACATAGCTTTCACTGCTGTATCCTCTGTTTAAACGAAATAACACATATAATTTAGCTTGAGCAGTATATCAAAACCTCAAAACAAAATAGCAGCATTGTAACCTTTGCTATTGTAATTAGACTTCCTAATGAATGATTTTATTGTCCCATGTCTTTTACAATGAGAAAAACAGTAAAATGCAGGGAAAAGCTTGTCCACTGTCGCCACAATCCAGCACCAGTTTTAATAATAAGAAAAAAAATAGAAAGATGGAGCTTAGAGAGAGTCCATCAGTCCTGAGCCAACTTATTGTCAACGTTGCCTTTGCCACCATCACACCTTGCCGCCACCTACACAGGACCCAACCAATGTTAAAGTCACCACACTTCAGACGCCATCTTTTGCTGCTGGGCCAATTCTCCTCCCCACCACCAATGCGGTATCCAACCCAATGACGAAGTCACTGATCCTCCGGCACCATACTTCGTCACTGGGCCTACCTCACTGATGTAGCAGCCGCCGATTCCAATGCCAGATCCAATGCTGGCTTCAGCAAATTAAGTAGGGGCTTGCTTGAGTCTGTGCTGGGTAAAAGCAAGGACTGCAGATGCTGGAAACCGGAGTCTAGATTAGAGTGGTGCTGGAAAAGCACAGCAGGTCAGGCAACATCCGAGGAACAGGAAAATCCTCGGATTTTACAATTCCTGTGGTGGCAAGGGAGGGTTCCAGGACGGGAGGGGGGTTTGTTGGGGGGCGTGGACCTGACCAGGTATCACAGAGGGAACGGTCTTTGTGAAAAGTGGAAGGGGGTGGGGAGGGAAATATATCCCTGGTGGTGGGGTCTGTTTGGAGGTGGCGGAAATGACAGCGGATGATTTGGTTTATGTGAAGGTTGGTAGGGTGGAAGGTGAGCACCGGGGGGGTTCTGCCCTTGTTACGGTTGGAGGGGTGGGGTTTGAGGGCGGAGGTGCAGGATGTAGACGAGATGTGTTGGACGGCATCTTTAACTACGTGGGAAGGGAAATTATGGTCTGTAAAGAAGTAGGTCATTTGGTGTGTTCTATGGTGGAACTGGTCCTCCTGGGAGCAGATACGGCAGAGGCAGAGGAAATGGGAATATGGGGTGGCATTTTTGCAGGAGGTAGGGTGGGAAGAGATGTAATCCAGGTAGCTGTGGGAGTCGGGTTTTTAAAAAATGTCAGTGTCAGGTCGGTCGTCATTAATGGAGATGGAGAGGTCCAGGAAGGGGAGGGAGGTGTCAGAGATGGTCCAGGTGAATTTAAGGTCGGGCTGGAATGTGTTGGTGAAATTGATGAATTGCTCAACCTCCTCGCGGGAGCACAAGATGGCGCCAATGCAGTCATTAATGTAGCAGAGGAACACGTGGAGAGTGGTGCTGGTGTAATTACGGAAGATGGACTGTTCTACGTAGCCATCAGAAACAGGCATAGATAGGGCCCATACGGGTGCCCAAGGCTACCCCTTTGGTCTGGAGAAAGTGGGAGGATTCGAAGGAGAAATTGTTAAGGGTGAGGACCAGTTCAGCCAAATGAATGAGAGTGACGGTGGAAGGGTGCTGTTGGGGACATTGGGAGAGGAAGAAACTGAGTCTGTGCTGGGCCACTGCCGTTGCTGACTGAGCGCAGAATAAGAGGTAAGTAAAGGAAAGACAAACAAAAAAGAAGAAAAGAAAAGTGGTTTGTGCGGATGAGCCTGGCTTGGGACCCCTACTCCACTGCTGACTTGATGACATATTAGGGCACTCGTCCAACCCTAGTGGAGGACATGGGCATTCATGTTGCGCACAGTCTGTCGCAATCTAGCTCTGTGATCAGTGGTGGACATTTCAGCTTTGATGTGTCTTCAAGTGCTGATCGATATCAAGATTTGATTCAATATATAGTGTGCTAAATCCCAGCTTCACACAAATGCACACTGACAAAAGTAAGCACTGTTTGCAATGTAAGCATTACGATATCAGGATGAAGTCTTCACACCAAACTTTACAAAAAAGAAAATGTTCTTTTTTCTAAACATTAATGATATGAAATTTCAATGAGCTGCTCGATTTCAATTGCAGGTGAATTCAGTTGTTGAGACTGACGTGCAAAAAAGAATGCATTGTGTATCTCCGGGCCACTGAGGTGGTCAGTGATCGCACAAGTGGGCCACTACTTGTTGTCATTTATTGAGAAAAACTTGGAATGTATGGAAAGCAAATCATAGTTCAGCCTCACTATATTATTCTTCCACAATGCAATTTTCTTCACTCTGGGCCAATCATTTGTTTGCAGAATGTTTGAGTTCTTTCCTTGGATTCTTGAATTCAGTTCATTCAGCGTCACAAATATGATTACAATATAAGCGAGGAGGCCTATTGTGATCTTATTACAGAGGAAACCAATGTTTTGGAAGTCAGTTGTAACTGCAAGTTGATCACTTTGTTCCAAACATCTCTGCAGTGCCCATCCTTCAAACAGCCAACAGATCTCAGTGTGAAACAGTAACACATCATGATCAAATGCAGCAGAAGTGTGTGAGATTTAATGTAGTTCACAGTTGATGAGATTTGGTGTAATATTTCACCTATAGCTGTGTCCAGTTCTTTTGTAACCAGTTTCTCCTTGTGAATCATACGACAGTCCAAATAGCATTTGGAGCATTTCTCTGCACTAAGGCATGTGTTCTAAAAAACTAAGACCTGTGCCATCAGTATAAAATCCAACCAGCTGGTCTGAGGAAATATTTGCACACAAAAACAGAACTTGCTGGAAAAGCTGAACAGGTCTGGTAACATCTGTGGAGCTCAATCAGAGTTAACATTTTGAGTCCATTGACCCCTCCTCAGAACTGGAATATTTCATTCCTCCCGATAGCCAGTTCACACTAAGAACTGTGCTATTTCATGTTCAGGAAACATGAGACAAAACAGCTTCAATCATAGAATCCCTACAATGGACAGAAAGCGCTGTTTGGCCCATTGAGTTAGCACCAACCCTTCGATAGCATCCCACCAAGACCCAACCTCCTCCACCCATAGCCCCACATGGGGTTTTTGTATGGCTTACCCATCTAGTTTGCACATTTCAGGACACTATTGGGTAATTTTTGGCATGGCCAATCCACCTAACCTGCATACCTCTGGACTGCAGAAAGAAACCAGAGCACCTAGAGGAAGCTCATACAAACTTAGAAAGAATGTGCAAGCCCCACTCAGTCGGGAAGGTGTTATCAAACCCAGGTCCCTGGTGCTGTGAGGCAGCCATGCTAAACACTGTGCTACCCAATACTACCTTCCAGCATGTATCTTGTGAAAGACAATACATGTGCATCATTGTTCTCAATACCCAGATCAATCTGAAGATAAAGGCAGCTATACACTTCAGGTGCTCCACCAAGTCGATTCCTGGTCAGTTACATGGTGTTATTTGAAAGAGGCCTTGCTGCCACTTTCTTTGTCTGTCCTTCCCCATAATATTTCAACCTTTTTGAACTGGGTATAATCCATATTAGAATCAAACTGTCATACAAGAACTTTCACTGCTGCGCTCCTTGTTAAAATAAAGCAAAGTTGCAATAAACTTCATTGGGACAGTCCATGCTAGCACCAAACAAAACAGCAGCACATAAACTTGCTTCACTGCTGCATTTGAAGTTAAAATGAAATAAAGGGCAGTATTTAACCTTCAGGAGCATATCAAAACTAAAAACTAAAAGGAAACCACATAATTTGTGCAATTGTGTGTGATTTCCAGGCCAGTGCAGTCTGATAACTCATCTCAAAAGCTACTCGTTGGGCTTGTTCTGAGATGCTAAGGAGTCTCTTAAAGTCAGGTTGTTGCTGTGAAAGCTCCTTTTTCCAGCAAAAATGATTTAGTTTCTCAATGTAATCTCAGCTTTGCTTCAGCTTATTTGGCTTCATGCTTTCACTGAACAATATTTGTGGGTGTAGGAGGCATTTTGGCCTTTCTTCAGATCTCCCTGAAGCAGCCTTGAAATTGTACTGAAGGAAACTATTGTCAAATCAATAGGCTTTCTTGGTTTTCATTTCTAGCCCATCAGTGCAAAAGGTAAAGCTGAAATAATTGCAATAGTCTTCAGCCAGAAGTGACAAGTGAATGATCCATCTCCGCCTCCTCTCGAGGTCTCAGCATCACATGTCAGGAGTGTAATGGAATACTCATCACTTGTCTTTTCAGGTGCAGCTCTAACAACAACTCACAAAGTTTGACAACACCCAGGAAAAAGCCACCCACTTAATTGAATTTCACCTGTACAATATGGCTATCTATTTAGTATTATTACTCATTGAATGGCCTCACATCGCATGAAAAAGGAACATCTTCCCTCACAATGGAAAACTTACCTGGGTGTGGTGGCAGCCATTTCTATCTACATTGCACACTTTCGATTTGCATTGCAAGTGGTATGGTCAGCCTCACTGTCTAGGCGACACCCTCCCAAATTTTTACCCCCTGAGCCCTGGGCATATCGAGTCATTGTGCCGGTTATCCATCAAAGCTAGGGTAGTGCTGATCGAGGTTGAAGGACTCCCAAGAAATTGAGTGAAATTGCCAGTAATTGCGAGTTGAGCACTTGGTAAAAATTTTCCTTGTGTTAATAAAAATGACGGAAAAAGAAACTATCAGTAACTTCCTTTCACTCTCATTCTCCCACCCTTTCTTTCACTCACTTTCATGGTCAGACATAATCAGCGGCAGACATTTTTATCTGCATTACACACTTTCTATTTGCACACTTACTCAATCTCTGTCACTCATTCGGTCACTTACACTCACAAGGGGAAGGAGCCCTTTGAAGGCAGAGTGCAATTAGGGAGTGGTCCTCAGACACCAGGGTGTGAAGGCGTGATTGAGCTCTGAGGACTTTCCTGCACCTTGCTGCAATCCACGGCCACCATTAAGTATTTGGGAGTCCCAGCTCCTACATTTTGCCAGCTGGGGATTGTGACTCTCAGTTTGAGGAGCCTGGCCTGAAAAGGTTTTCTTATGTTATTAATGGAGTACCATCTGGAACACAGGGTAAATATATTCTTTCATAATGAATGTTCAATGAAGAATGCAGTAAGATATGCCCGGACCAGTATCAGGCATACCTACAAATGAGGTGCCAACCTGGTGAAGCTATAACATGAGACCATCAGCATGTCAAACAGCAAAAAATAGTCGAGAGTTGAGCCATTCCACAATGATGGATTGGAGCTAAGCTCTGTATTGCTGCCACATTGTCGCCCAAATGGTAATGAGCAATTAAACAGCTCACTCAAAGAGGACTCTCCACAAATATTGCCATCCACAATGATGGAGAGGCCCAGCCCATCAGTGCAAAAGGTAAAGCTGAAATAATTGCAATAGTCTTCAGCCAGAAGTGACAAGTGAATGATCCATCTCCGCCTCCTCTCGAGGTCTCAGCATCACATGTCAGGAGTGTAATGGAATACTCATCACTTGTCTTTTCAGGTGCAGCTCTAACAACAACTCACAAAGTTTGACACCATCCAGGAAACAGCTGCCCACTTGATTGAATTTCACCTGTACAATATGGCTATCTATTTAGTATTATTACTCACTGAATGGCCTCACATCGCATGAAAATAGAACATCTTCCCTCACAGTGAAAAACATATCCTACCCACTCTGGGTGTGGTGGCAGCCATTTCTATCTACATTACACACTTTTGATTTGCATTGCAAGTGGCGTGGTCAGCCTCACTGTCTAGGTGACACCTTCCCAAATCTTTACCCCCTGAGCCCTGAGCATATCGAGTCATTGTGCCAGTTATCCATCAAAGCTAGGGTAGCGCTGACTGTTAATGACCCCTTCTACCCATAATGTATCATCATCCCCTCCTTGAATGTTCAATTCATTCTCATATCCTCTCTTCACAATTGTCGTCCCCTCTGTATCCCAGCACTCTGTCTTTGATCCCGACAGTTGAGATTCCCCAGCTTCCCTCCAACCCAATTTCTCTCGATAACCTACCTTTGACTATTAGTGGACAGATCCCCTGGACTAACCATGGCCTACTCTGTTGACAAACTTGTACAGACAGCCCTAACTGATGACTGACCAGATCCCTGTCTGATGTCTATAAAGCTCTCCAACTTACTGTGGCTCCCTGGACTAGTTGCACTTGACTCTCAAGGCTGACTGCAGTCTGCTCCCCAGACTGTAATGGTAGGGACCCCTGAGCCTAACTGACCATGTTCCAACCTCTGGACTGATTTCAAAGGCTGCCCTTGACTTACTTTACTGGGACTACCTGACTGATGGGTGTCTCTCTTAACTGAAAACTACTTGTTTTGTATTTTGACACATGGCCATTAGTTTGCTGCACACACAGTGTGCTTGCTGGGTATTTTGCTGGTACGTAGTGCAACTATAACATTGACATTGCACAGTGTGTCAAGCATCATGTCCATTCCCTTGACTGATCACTGTGAAAAACCATGACCAGCTGCACTGAAAGACAGTCAAGATCAGTAAAGACAGTGGTACTGCTGGCATTTCAACTCTGGCTGAGGACAAAACAGAAAATGACAAGGCAACGCAGAGAGGCTGTAAATATTGAAAAAGGCACAAAGTGAATGAATGCTAAGAGAGAAAACGAGGATCCACGAGGTGTACTCCCAACCCATTGCATGAGATGGCCTTATGCCCCTGTGCATATATTATCCCTGCAGCAGTGTCCTGATGAAAGGTGAATTGAAGCGCAGAACTATATTGTAAATGGATCAGAGCTGTGTCAAGTTCGAGAGCCAGAGGATGGTATGTGTCCAGCTAACCTCAGTGGATAGGGAGTACGCACAATCACTGCCTATAGAGTGTGCTCTGAGATATTGATGACTGCTGTCCAAGATGGAGGACCAGAGTAAGTGGCAAACTGGAGTCACTAAGAAACTGCTCGACTTTCATGTGGGGAATTGATGCCATCTAGTTTCCGTCCAGCAGGTGGGAGAATGGGAAACAGCATGTAGGTGAAGCAAGTCTAATTAATCATGTCGTGCTAATGCATGGAAGTAGGCCTCTTGCTGCCCACTAAGGAGATTCTCATCTCATCCTTCGATACCCCAGGTGGAGGATGGGACTTTTTGATCTTTACTGCTGATCTCAACCTATTTTCTCAACTTGTTCACCACAGTCCATGTTGTTCAGTCACTGGGAAAATTCCACCCATGATGTGTTAAGAAATCACGTCCATTTGGATTATTGGGTGCTTCTTTCTCCCCTGCTTCTGTAGTTTATCCTTTAGCTCAGGAACATGTTAACTGGGGTGCTGTGCTCAATATTTATGTTTGTAAATGATCCTCCTCTTGTGTCCTGACATTTAGTGGAAGGTTTGTAAGTAATCTTGGAGGATTATGATGTTTAAGATTCAATGACTGAGCTTGTTGATTAGAGGATATTGGTGTGTGGTTATTTTTTGCCTTTACTTTTAGGATATTCATGAGAGCATGTGCATTCTCAATAATGATATGAAATTGTAGGAATTTATCCTGATTATTTTGTGTGCTTGCTTAGCTGTTTCACAATTTAAATTTTGTGACTGCTCTTTGGTGTCAGCACTATGCTTCAATTATCCCCTGTAAGAATTTGACTTATTTCACAGGCAAAAGGTCTTTGTGTCCCTATTTTTTTCTCTAAAATGATTGGTCATTCAGAAAAGAGTGGCTTGCTATGTGTTTTTCTCTATTTCATTTTTCTTTGGCATTTGTCTTGCCTTCTGGTTTTAGACAGATTTGCTAAATGTTTTATTAATTCTTTTGCCCTCAAGGAAGGCCTATTCCTGGCATTGCCAGACCATCTGGAACAGTAGGCTTGTTTAGGGCTGTTTCAAAATCTAAAGCAATTTTGTAGGCACAGAAACAATGTATCAGGACACCACAGGTGTAAGTGCCGCATAACAAGCCTATCATGTAGATTTTAGCCAGTATATTGATTAAAGGCTGCAAGACAACATTTTGCTGTCACTTAGTTTATACTGTCCCTGTCTGATTTTTGGTAGGAACAAGTAACCATGGAGTTTAGATTGTTCTTGTATTGGTCCATTGACAGGAAAGATTTAAACTTGACTGGGTTGAGAAAGTAGAGTTACATTTTGTTGTTGGGAAACAGTCAACGAAGAGTGGCCCATCCCTGTGCTGTGCAGACATGACCTGGTTTATTTGCCAGGGCATCATCTCAGCAAGGTCCTTAAGTTTAAGGTGCTTTTTAAAGGAAAATATTAAAAATCACACAACATCAGGTTATAGTCCAACAGATTTATTTGCAAGCACTAGCTTTCGAAGCGCTGGGTCTTCAACCACTTGATGAGGAAGCATAGCTTCAAAAGCTAGAGCTTCCAGATAAGTCTGTTGGACTATAACCTGGTGTTGTGTGATTTTTAGCTTTGTCCACCCCAGTCTAACACTGCTCCTGCAAATCATTTTTAAAGGAATTTTTGCATAGCCTCTATCAGAGGATAACTCTGAAGTCAAACAACACCAGGTTATAATTCAACAGATTTATTTGAAATCACAAGCTCTTGGAACGCTGCTCTTTCGTCAGGTCACCAGGTATATGGGTTATTGATTGCCAAGGGGTGAAACATCAATTGGGGGTATGCAGGAATGTAAAGTTGACTTTAAAATCAGATCTGCTATGATCTTATTGAAGGGGGAGCAGGCACGGAGGGCCAAATGGCCAACTCTCATTCCTTGTTCATTGTAATCCCTTACTTCAGGAAGTCTTGTTTGATGTAAATAAGCTTCACAGGTACAAGAATATCAAGACTTAAGTATGGTCATTTCATACATCATGGGTCTGCAATATTATGAGAGCTTGTTTCTGGCAAAAATTTCAAAATCTTGTACCACTTAAACTTTGGCTTTGGATGAAACAACTTCATTTGGTGATTTTCTTTACTGCTGAAGATGATGATTGACAATCTCAGAACATTTTCACATGTTGATAACATGGTTTGAGAATAGATTATTCTGTTCTCACAGCAAAGATTGTTCTGGTCTAAAATAGCCGTATGTCTGAAGAGGTCATCTTTCAGTTGTCCAAACACTCAGGAGTCAGCTAGATGTACTCATGCGGTCACATACTGATCAGTAGTCTTCCTCTCCCTTGAGCTCTGATGTTAAACAAATACCATTCATAAGTAGCATTGATATGAGCTCAGTATGTGTTTTCAAAGTCTGCAAAAATTCTGCTATCTGGGATTTCTGCTCCCCAGTGGAACCTAAATTACAAAAGCTTGTAGCGTTCTTATCTCAGCACAGACAGCAGGATTGCAGCTCTAGTATGTTCAGGTTTGTTTTGAACTAATTCTGTTGCTGTTTCACGGTTTTACCACTGACAGAAAAAAAATTCAATTCTGTCTCCTTCAATACCACAGCATTGGGAGTGAAAAGCACACAGCCATTAGTCGCACCAAGGAATTCAAAGTTGCTGACTGTTTTCATTTTACTTTCTTGCTGTTTCTTCTAGAAACTGGATCTCTTTCTGCTGTGAAAATCCATGCATTTTCAGTTGCACTTTTCCTGACACCATGTTTCAAGTGCTTTTTGCTTAAGGGCTCCAACAGACAGCAAACACGGGCACTCAAAGCAGAGATGGAGTGACACGACTATGGCAAGCCAACAAGTTCATTAAGTACAGTTGGGTTTGTTCTGATACTGTCTGTCCACCCCATCTCCTAGCTTACATAGAAATGAGTTAAGCCAAACTTAATTTATAGTCATAATGCAATTTGTTTTCCAAATGATTTAATTAAACTGATTTTCCCACAGCTGGTGAATAAATTACATGGCGTGCAAAGTGCGTTCGCACAAGCTTTCTTTGCATCTGTATTTAATGGTTTGGTATGATTTTTATCCTACTCCATCTTGTCAGTAGAGCAAACAATGTGTCAAAATGTTTTCCCATGTGGTGTTCTGGTTATTACATTATTAAAGGTATGTTATTTGAATTTGCCTTTGACAAGAGTTTTTTTTTGTTTCAACAGTGGACGAAAGGGGTGAGTGGTTCTTACAAAGGCACAGGTTGTGTAATATCAAATTAAAGACCTATTGTACAACTATGCCATCTTATTGTATGACAGAAATAATATTTACATTTTAGAAAATAGCCCTTGCTCCTCCAATATAATATGTGCACCAGAACATTTGGATTACAAAGTTCAAGATTATTTCTTAATCTACGATAAATAGACTGATCTTAGTCAGGCTGGAACTGCATATATTTTCAATGGCTTTATTACTGTTTTTGGTTTATGGAGAGTTTGAATTAGCTAGGCTGTCTCGTTTTGAAAGACCATCATATGACATAAGAGCAGAAGTAGGCCATATAGCCCATCGGCTCACCTCAAATCTTCACCTTCTTATTGTTCAGTCTTGAATCTGCCAGTTATCCAGCAGCATCTTTTCCAACAAAGTTTTTGACTGCCCTTGAATGAGATCATGGCCGATCTGATAATCCTTAACTACATACTGTGATCTTTTCCCTGTAACCCTCAATTCCCATACTGATTAAAAATCTCTGCCTTGACTATCCTTACTGTGGCAGACACAACAACCCTCTGAGAAAAAGAATTCCACAGATTCACTGCAAGCAATAAATGCTAATGGCAGCTCTGATGAAAAGTCATCTAGACTGGAAATGTTAGCTTGCTCTCTCTCCATGGATACTGCCAGACCTGCTGTGACCTCCAGCATTTGTTGTTTTCAGTACAGATTCCAGCATCTGCAGTAACCTGCTCCTCCGCAGGTTCACTACCATGTGAGTGGAGAAATTCCTCATTTCTGCCTTAAATGTATAGCTCCTTATTCTAAGATTATGCCCTGTAATCCCGGACTGTCCCAGAAAAGGAAACAATTTGCCACATCTCCCTTGTCAAGTACTCTAAGAATCTTGCATATTTCAATAAGGTCACTTCTCATTCTTCAATATTCCACTGGGCTACCCCATAATCCTGAATACTAAATTCTTGCATGTGTTCATCGGATCAGATTGGGCTGAGTAGTTGAATCGATTCCCTGGATCCCATCCTCTTGGCTACTGTCTCATATCATTTATGAAGAATGAGACTAGAGATTTACAGCACAAGTCTTTTGGTGGGGGAGGGGAGTATGTTTTTAAAGGATAAATAGAGGGATAACTGTATGAATGAACACAAAGTAATGTTGATGATGTTGCGATCAGCCTAACAGGAGATCCGGAAAGCTCCCTACAAGGATGCTTTCGAGCAAGTATCATACCTGGAGATGATGCCATTGATATGAGTTGTACTGTCCTTGTTTGTGTTGCCTTTTGTTCTGAAGATATTTTTAATCAACTTGTTTAGAAGTGTTACAACACACCTCTGGAGCATGTGGGACTCGAAGCCTTTTGATCTGAATATTGTCCCAAGTCAAATCTTCCCCTGCCTACTGTTCAGAATGAAACTGAGAGTCATCTGGCAGCATCTTTTCCAACGAAGTCCATGACTGCCAGTCCTGGCAATGCTGGAAGTTGGCCCTTCTAAGTCACTTTGTCTCAAATTTTCTGCACCTGAAGAGTCATTTGTAGAATAAAGCCTCCAGAGAAAGCTCAAAGTATTTAATGTTTTAGTGTCTTGCTGGTTACAAAACAAAACAACACTGTTATTTTCTTAAATAGTTTTGCCAATAAAGGAAGAAACTGCAGCCAATAAACCCAATCATTAACAACTTAATCATGCTCTGACTACACTGCAATTAAAATAGCCTTTCAAGGCTTTACAACAGTACCAGTAAAATAGTTTGAAAAGTGTCTCAAGCATTGAAATACATGGGGAACAATGCAGAGTTTTACATGTAAAATTATTCACAAAGCATCTTAAAAAATAAATCAACGTGTAACTGGATGAAGGCATGAAATAATGAAAATATTTAGTCAGTCAGACAACAGCTGAAGACATGGAAACAGATAGGCGTAATGGGTCAAGGCACTGCCCTTTGCCGAACACTAAAAATTTAGATGAACTGGTGTTCCAGCAAGTACAGCAGTAGTGGAAGGCAAGAGAGGTTAATGTATGAAAGTTATGATACTGCAAAGGCAAAGGGAGTAGCTTTGGAACAAATAAAGAATCAATGTCACTGGCTGACTCTCTAAAGGCCATAACAGTGAGTTGGTGAACAGCTGAAAATCAGCCCCTTCTCAGTTCATTTAGAGGGCAGTTTCACATAGATTGCAGTGGCAATAAAAATGTTTATCTTCTGTAAAGTGAATTATATTCCACCTTTACAAGTCCAGCAACGTGCTGAACAGTCGATGACTATCAAAAAGGTTCCTGGTCCCATTTTTGGTCCTGCTCTGTCCATTTAAGTTAATCGCTTGCTGACTACTTGGCCTGACTACCTGCTTCCCTAAAGTACTTTTCAGACTCAACTTCTGTTTATTGCTGATTGTGAGCTGTCAGTTTCCTTTGCCCATTAATATCTGTGCAACTTGAGATTGTAAGAATCCATTCTTCAGGACACACAGAAGGGACATTCCCATGAGAAGTATCAGTTGACGATTATTTGCATTAATGAGCACGATGAATTTAAATATTCTGTTTGACAAATTAGAAGGAAAGTCACTCGACATCTCTGGATTTGATAGGGGTCTATGGAATGTCACAACACAATCAGTCTCAGTTTTCTTATGCAAATTTGACCAATTAGAAACTGTTCTCTGCAATGGTTCAGAAATGTCCATGATCTTAAGTAAATGAAGACTATAATAATTTTTTTTCGATTTGTTATTATCATAATCACCATTTTTAATATTCATATTCAAAGCAAATTTGCATTGCTGCTGATTACTCATAATGCGTTGAGTTTATGCAAGGGACTGTATTAAACTAAAATCTAACAATGTCATGAAATACAAGGATAATGTGCACCCTGAAGAAGGTAGATTTTTTTATTTGCGGGAATGCCCCAGGATTGAAGAATGAAGTAATTACCTTAAATTATATTCTACCCATGTGCAGCAAAGAATCAGTTGCTTTGTTTTAAAATAAATTACTGAGAACTGTAATTTACATACTTATTTTTCGTTGACAGAATGAATAAAAATGGATTTTCAGAGCTCAATTCTGTCCCCTTGAATAATGATAAAATTCTGCTTACTACATCTGCTTTAAGCAGACCCATTTGTTTTATGGTCCCATCTCTTGCAAATATGGCTTTCAGATTAAAAACCAATTCTAAAATAGCAAGTGCATTCAAGCTATGGAGGGCAAATGAATTCATCTTTAAATAGAGCTGGCAATTCTTTCAAATATGATTATGATTTAAATTACCATTGTCTTATTGGACTTTTATCATGGTAATCAAATTTCAGTCTATCTACAGGCATTTACCAAGCACAGGCAAGAATGTGCACACTATTAAATTTTTTCAATTCTGTCATAGCAATAACGCATATTGTCTGTTATCATGTCTTAATGTAATTTATTTTACAGGGCTGGCCGTAAAACACTGAAAAGAAGGATATTGTTGAATGAGTTTTAACACAAAAGCAAAGTGAAAGGATAATTAAATGTTTTCTGCAATTTGGGATATTCTAAGAGAAAGTGGTCGAAGGTGCTTGTGCTCCTCAGAATGAAATATAGCTCATGTCTTTCTCCACTTCAGATCTGTGACAAGGAATGGCATTATTATGTCGTTAATGTTGAGTTTCCTGTGGTGACGTTGTACGTGGATGGAGTCACTTACGACCCATACCTAGTGACGGATGATTGGCCAATCCACCCATCACACATTGACATGCAGCTCACTGTTGGAGCCTGTTGGCAAGGTAAGATTTTCAATTAGTGGGGAAGATGGGTAAAATTTGGGTTGAATTTTGATTATATTCCAAGTTAGCAAGAATTGAATATTGTCACAGGGTTTGTACCAAGCTTAAATCACAGATGTGGTATCAGAAAACTGCCTTATACAATGATTAAGGTTATTCCTTTAGAAATGTCCTGGTTACATAGACTTATAGAGTAATACAAGTCCTTTCTATAGTCCAACTCTTCATCTGTGAGATTGGCATTAAATCTATATGGATCAGAAATGGCTGGGTGAAACAAAGTGGAGTATATCAAGCTGTTGATCAAGTTTCCACTAATGGTATTAAAAATATATATAGCTTCAGTAATGTGCATATATGACTATGACAATTAATTATTTTGAGTTCTCTCTTTTTTTTCAATGGAATCTGAGTGTCTCTGGCAAGATCATCATTTGTTGCCCATAGCTCATTGGTGTTGTATTTACCAATTTTATATAGATGTTTATCATTTGTTTTTAAATTCCTTTTTATTTAGGGTATAAATTTGGGTTCACAAAGTGATATATCTTCTATGTAGTGCGTTAGATGATCAAGAAAAAAACACTTATGTTTACCCCACTAAGGCCTTGTCTAAAATACTATATTTTATGAATCATTAATACATTTTGGAGGATTGTTATATGTTTCTTCTCTGCCTGATTTGTAGAGTATTGTCGAATAGATGATCTACTAAACCAAACGCAAAGCAAACCCCAGGCCATAGTAATATTATGATTCTCATTATTATGTTTATTAAAATTATCATGTTAGATTTTACAAATTGTAGAATTGGCATGTTTTGGATCAGATTGATTGAAAATTTATTAAATGTGCAAAAACTTTGTGTTTTCTTATTTACACTTCAACTACTTGTTTAAATGAAAAATTTAAATGAGGCAATGTGTTGCCATAGTAGCAGCAGTTAATTAGCATGGGTAATTATTTCTAATAGCTGTTGTGCTTTCAAGACACCTCAGCAGGCCCGGGTGTCCCTGGAGAGGGAGCACACAGCATCTACCAACACCCTCCAGGCTTTCAGAGAGAGGTGGGCACCATGGGGTGTGGAGTGTTTTATTTCCCCCTTTGATTCTATCTTGATTTAGTCCCTGCCCTCCCCGCCACCTTTTTTGATCACTCAGCATTGCCCTTTGAGAAAGGCACTGCTTGTCACTGGCCACTCAGGTGTTTCCTTTCTTCCTGGTGGTGGAATATAAATAAAGGATTCTGCACTTGTTGTTCTTCACTGTGGCCTACACCTGCACACACACAAAGAAAGAAATAAAAAATAAAGACACCTCTGTTAACAGAAACCTGCAAGATCCCCTCCACTGTGGAAACAGGCCCTTAAGCTCAACAAGTCCATGACGGACCTCCAAAGAGTAACCCACCCCTGACTCGTGCACCTAACACTATGGGCAATTCACCTGCTATGTACATCTTTTGGAATGTGGGAGGAAACCAGAGCACCCGGAGAAAACTCGCACAGACACAGGGAGAATGTGCAAACGCCATGCAGACAGTCGCCCAAGGCAGGAGTCAAACCCAGGTTCCTTGCACTATGAGGCAGCAGTGCTAACCACTGAGTCACCATACCGCCCTTGTTGTGTAACATTGTGCCAATTTATAGCTGTAGGTTTAGAGACTGATATCACAGAATTGCTATATTTACCCCACATTGTACAATGAAATGATGAAATATAGTACAAGAGATTGGGTGCTAGAACACAATAAGAGGGTTCAGTTTGATTGCTGAGGTTACTGCAAATTGCCCACATATCAGGTAAGTACACTCTGGCTCATATCAAGCAAAGACTTACCATTGGGCCTGAAGTGCCAAATGAAAATAATATCTGTGACAAAAACCACAATGCAGCACTGTGGCAGGAGAAAAAGAAATAAAATATTGTAGAATAAAAAGCCATTAAAACATATTTACGTCCAAGTAAGTTGAACAATAACAGTTGAAAATTCTTGCAAAGGCTCTAAAATGTCTTGTAAGTAGAATGGCTCAGTGGTTAGCACAGCTGTCTTATAGCACCAGGGACTCAAGTTCAATCCCTGGGGCAACTAGCTGTGAGGAGCTTGCACATTCTCCCCATGTCTGTGCAGGTTTCCTCCAGGTTCAACTGTTTTCTTTCATAGTCCAAAGATGTGTTAGTTTAGGTGGATTAGCCATGCTAAATTGCCCACAGTGTCCAGGGATGTGCAAGCTCGGTGGGTTATCCATGGGAAATGTGGGGTTATAGGGTATGAGTGTGGGTCTGGATGGGATGCTCTTTGGAGGTTTGTGTGGGCAGAGTGGCCTGCTTCCACGCTGGAGGGATTCTATGATGATGCTAAGTCAGTCCATTCAATTTTCTTAAATAGTCTCCCATACCGTTGAAGAGTGTAAAGTCACTCGTGGAAGTAATTGTCCATGTGCTTTGGCATTTCAGTGGATGCCTAGAACCTCCAACAGTTATCCTCTGTATCCTCAGATTCAGGAGCCTTAAAATGAAAAATCTGTAAGGGTTCTTATTCAGACAGCTCCTCGTGCAAAGTCTATGTCTGTTTTCCTTTGGCATAAGGACAAAACTGTGCTTGGCTGTGATGAGCCTTCTCTACTTCAAATATTTAACGATTGACTGGCAAACTAACTCTCCTGCTTGCACATGAAGAATGATTTACCTGGGGAAGGAATAGAAACCCTTGTGGAACTGTAACTCAATGAGAAAATAGAAAAAAGGGAGGTGATGTTAAGACTTGCCTTCTACACAAAAGACTAAAATGTCTGCATCCAAAAAAACACAGTAGTGGATTGAATATAATTTAGGAAGGGTGTTAATTTTTTTCTCAAAAAGCTGGTAAGAAATCACAGTCTCACTAACTTGTTCACAGTAGCGTTTTGTACAGCACCATTGCAGTCGAATAAACAGAGCATGAAAGTGACAAACAAAAACAGAAATTGCTGGACAAACTCAGCAGGTGAGGCAGTATCTGTGGAGAGAAATCAGAGTTAACATTTCAGATTGAGTTCTGAAAACGGGCCAAAGTGTTAACTCTGATTTCTCTCCACCGCTGCCTCTGGACCTGCTGAGCTTTTTCCAGCAATTTCTGTCTTTGTTTCTGATTTCCAGCATTCACAGTTTGTTTTTATTTAGAGTATAAAAGTGATTATGTAAGTATTCTCTACACACACACACACACACACACACACACACACACACACACACACACACACACCTGTTTTTAGAACATAGAACATAGAACAATACAGCACAGAACAGGCCCTTTGGCCCACGATGTTGTGCCGAACTTCTATCCTAGATTAAGCACCCATCCATGTACCTATCCAAATGCCACTTAAAGGTCGCCAATGATTCTGACTCTACCACTCCCACGGGCAGCGCATTCCATGCCCCCACCACTCTCTGGGTAAAGAACCCACCCCTGACATCTCCCCTATACCTTCCACCCTTCACCTTAAATTTATGTCCCCTTGTAACACTCTGTTGTACCCGGGGGAAAAGTTTCTGACTGTCTACTCTATCTATTCCTCTGATCATCTTATAAATCTCTATCAAGTCACCCCTCATCCTTCGCCGTTCCAACGAAAAAAGGCCGAGAACTCTCAACCTATCCTCGTACGACCTATTCTCCATTCCAGGCAACATCCTGGTAAATCTTCTCTGCACCCTCTCCAAAGCTTCCACATCTTTCCTAAAGTGAGGCGACCAGAACTGCACACAGTACTCCAAATGTGGCCTAACCAAAGTCCTGTACAGCTGCAACATCACTTCACGACTCTTGAATTCAATCCCTCTGCTAATGAACAATAATACACCATAGGCCTTCTTACAAACTCTATCCACCTGATTGGCAACTTTCAAAGATCTATGTACATAAACCCCAAGATCCCTCTGTTCCTCCACCTGACTAAGAACCCTACCATTAACCCTGTATTCCGCATTCTTATTTGCTCTTCCAAAATGGACAACCTCACACTTGGCAGGATTGAACTCCATCTGCCACTCCTCAGCCCAGCTCTGCATCATATCTAAGTCCCTTTGCAAACCAGAAATGCCCTCCTCACTGTCCACAACTCCACCTATCTTCGTATCATCTGCGAATTTACTGACCCACCCTTCGACTCCCTCATCCAAGTCATTAATAAAAATTACAAACAGATAAAAATTACAAACAGATAAAAATTACAAACAATTATCTGGGATAATTATTGATTGGTTACAAATTTTTAAAATGTCTGACACAAGCAATAATATTGAATTCACAATCGGAACCAGTACAGTGAAGAGTCAATTAGGACTTTTCCAAATAATGAGACATTTGTTTTGTTGCTCTACTAATGTCACAAATCACAAACATTATTAAATGCTCTAAGTTGATAACTTTTCCATTAGATGTTAGAGCATTTATTAGAGGAAACTGATCAACTGTAGGGTATGAATTCCATAACTGCCGAACTCACCAATTCAATCAGTTTCTTGTCTGCAGACATCTATTTGATTGCTATGGTCTGATAGTGGGAAATCACAGCATGGTAAAATTTCTTGCAAACAGCTATGGGTGAATGCAATGTATTTAGCAATTTAAGATCTGGAATTCTGTTTCAATTACCTAGCCACATATCTGTTTCAAATAAAGATGTACATTTTATTAAATCTATTAGTAATGTCAGCTAACATTTTACTTGCACAACAAAACCTCCAACAACTTCTAACTGACTCTGATCATGTTAAACATCTGGCATAGTAAACTTTATTTAAAAAGAGATTCTGCTATGCAAAATATTTAATAAAATATCAAGATAGAATTAGCAGTTTTATGAATATTTTTGAGTTCCCTACATATAAATGACAGATGTGCACACACACACATACACAGGAAGCGAGAGAGAGAAAATGTGCAGAGAGAGGAGAGAGAAACACAAAAGTTGAGGGACAGCAGGCACAAATCCACACACAAACATATGACTTATTAGATTTATGCAATGTGAACAAGCTGTTCCATGTCTTACTGCTAGTATTTCACTAGATTCCTTCAGAGTGCTTCACAAGGGGATAGTGAACAGGGAAGAGTCTAGAAAATCAGTTTCTGATGGTCCACAAAAGGATTGGGAGATGCACTTGTCACCTGGAGTCAAAGAAATAGAAGGAGTGAGGTACAAGGCTGAGGAAGTGAACTTAGATACAGTGGAGTGATACGATACAAGGATTTGCCATGATTTCAAAATACTTCTCCACAAAATACATAACTGACTTTTGCTTAACATGATGTGAAGGTGCTGGTGTTGGACTGTGGTGGACAAAGTCAGAGGTCATACAGCACCAGATTATAGTCCAATAGGTTTATTTGAAATTATAAGCTTTCCGAGTGCTGCTCCTTCATCAGGCAAAATGGAGGGAAGCGCACAGGCACAGAATATTTAGGAATAAATTACTGAGATGCTGGAATCTGTACTGAAAACAACAAATGCTGAGATCATAACGGGTCAGATAGCATCCATGAAGAGAGAGCAGCTAACATTTCAAGTTTAGATGACGCTTCATCAGAGCTGCAGCAGTTGATTAAACAAAATGTAGGACCAAGTTACTGCAGATGCTGGAATCTGTACTGAAAACAATAAATGCTGGAGATCACAGCAGGTCAAATAGCAGTCATGGAGACAGAGCAAGCTAACGTTTAAAATCTGGATGACTTTTCATCAGCTCTTTATAGAATTTATATGTAGAGAGATTTAGATTCTCTACAATGCCCTTCAGCCCAACAAGTTCATACCACCACCCCTCTGAAGAGAAACCCATCCAAGCCCCTATCCTATATTTACCCCTGACTAACACAATGGGCAATTTAGCATGGCCAGTTCACTTGAGCTGCACATCTTTGGATTGTGGGAGGAAACCACACAGACACAGGAAGAATGTGCAAACTCCACATAGACAGGTGGGAATTGAACTCAGGACCCTGGTGCTGTGAGGCAGAAGTGCTAACCACTGAGCCACTATGCCATCATTGCAAGGTAATTATACGTAATTAACAGTGTCAAAAGATAGTACAAATGATGTGAGTGGAGCATAGACAGGCTGAATAAGAAGTCTTTGCAAGTGCTCAAAAGTGTCAGCTGGTGAGAGTAAAGTATCAACAGTTGAATAAAAAGTGAAAGGATGAACTATGATTTGATTAATTAAGGCAGAGAGAATGAAAAATAGAAAATAAGATATGTCTAGAGACAAACCAAATGGCTGGAATAAAATGATACTTAGAAGAGTGGCATGACGAGGGTCTCACCAAAGTATCAAGCAATCCAAAACTGTACAAACTAATTGAGGTCGAGAGATCATAACAGTTATGGTGACGGTTTCAAAACAGCACAGTAATGAAGATTTTACAGACACAGAACTGTATGTTGGGGATACATGTATCGCATCATGAATGCAAGATCACGGTTGAGGCAGTCTTCATGGGTACAGAACTTGGCTATCAGCTTCTGCTTGTGAATTCTGCATTGCTTTGTATCTTGAAGGCCATCTTGGAGGATGCTTACCTGACTCGGATGCAATTGTTGCACAGTGTCCTTTCGTCTGTAGTCGTAGCGTCTGCACGGCCTTGCTGATCCACCAACGCTCGGAGCATCCTTGCCTGCAGCATGTGAGGTAGACAACATTGGTCAAGTCAATGAGTGCCTGCTGTGTACATGGTGGGTGGTGTTCCCATGAGTGATGGTAGTATCCATGTCAATGATCTGGCAGAGGTTGCCATGGTTGGGTTGTATAGTGTTCTGGTCGTTGTTTTCATGAAAGCTGGATAATTTGCAATGAGCAATGGTCTGTTTGAGGTTTGGTGGTTGTTTGAAGGTGAGTAGTGGAGGCTTAGGGAAGGCCCTGATGAGATGCTCATCGTCAATGATGACATTTTGAACGCTGCAAAGAACATGACATAGCTTCTCCACTCTGGGGAAGTACAGGACGATAAAGGGTACACTTTAGTACCTCACTCTACTACAAGGCTACAGCCTTCAAGGAGAAACTGTTAGTGAAGCTACATACCATGGACTCAACCATGATCTTGGGTTCATGTCGCGGTACTGTTCTGTGTTTGTAAAAATTTTCCTTACTGTTTTGTTTTGACACCATCACTTTGATAACTTATGGTCTCGCTATCTCAATTGGTTTGTACAGTTTTGGATAACTTGCTATTTTGGTCAGAACCTCATCATGTGACTCTTACATCTATCATGTTATTCCAGCCATTTAATTTGTCTGTAGCACCATCTTATTTTTTATTATTAATAATTATCTCTCTGCCTTAATTAATCACGTCCTAGCTCATCCCTTCAGTCAATTTGCTATTCAGCTATTGACACTTTACCACACTGTTTGACACGTTTGATCACCTGCAAAGACTTGTTATTCAGCCTGTCTACTCATGCCATTTGTATGATACTTTGGCACTCTTAATTAGCTAGGATTATCTTGCAATGATCCCTCTGCATATAAATCCTGTGCCTCTACTTCACCTGACAAAGGAGTAATGCTCTGAAAGCTTGTGATTTCAGATAAACCTATTGAACTACAGAGGTAAATTATTGCGGATGCTGAAATCTACTGAAAACAACAAATGCTGGAGATCGCAGTGGGTCAGACAGCATTCATGGAGAGAGAGCAAGTTAACGTTTTGAGTCCAGATGACTCTTCATCAGAGCTGAAATGAAGTGTCGAGGGGACAACAGTTATGGGGGGGCGGAGGGGGGGATGTGGGGATGTGGAGGTAGTGGGTGTAGATTGCTTTGGAAAAAAGATGTTGATAGATAGTTCAGATTCAGTGATCAGAATGTGAGAATGACAGAACAATGGTGTGTCACAGGCCAGACTTGAAAGGACAAACAGTCCCACTGGGCTGGGGGGAGGGGAGAGAGGACATGATAACGGAATGTAACAAGCTAAAAGAAAGTAAATAAGTGGTAGATTGTTCAAAATTTGAAGGCATTGAACTCAATATTATGAAGAAGGGCTCATGCCCGAAACATCGATTCTCCTACTCCTTGGATGCTGCCTGATCTGCTGCGCTTTTCTAGCAACACATTTTCAGCTCTGATCTACAGCATCTGCAGTACTCACTTTCTTCAACTCAATATTATGTTCAGTAGGCTGTAAAGTACCTAGTCTGAAGATGAGATGTTGTTTCTCCAGCTTGTGCTGTGGTTCACTGGAACACTGCAGCATGCCTAGCACAGACAAGCATGCATGCAAACAGGACACTGTGTTAAAATGACCGACTGCGGGAAGGTGAGGATCTTACTTGCGCACAGACCAGAGGTGTTCCACTAAGCGGTCACCTAGTCTGTGTTTGGTTTCTCCAATGCAGAGTAGGCCATGTTTGGTGCAACGAATACAATACCTAAGATTGGAGGATGTACAGGTGAAATACTGCTTCCCCTCGAAACACTGTTTAAGCCCTTGGATGGTGAGCAGGGAGGGGGTGAAGGGGCAGGTGTTGGACCTTCCTTGGTTATATGGGAAAGGGGTTGATGTTGTTGATCAAGGAATGGACTAGGCTGTCCCAGAGGAATGATCGCTGACAAATGCAGACAGGGGAATGAGGGGAAGATGTGTTTGGAGATGGCATTCTACTGGAGTTGTCTGAAATGGAAGCCAATCCTTTGAATGCGGAGGCTGGTGGGATGAAAAGTGAGTACAAGGGTGACCTGATCCCACTGCTGTGAGTGAAAGGAAAGGGCAAGGATGGAAGCATGGGTGATAGGTCGGATGCAGTTGAGGGCCCTGACAATCATAGTGGGTGGGAAACCATGGTTATGGAAGAAGCAAGCCATGGCAGCAGCGTTGTTTTGGAAGGTGGCATCATACAAACAGATACGATGTAGGCGAAGGAATTGGGAGCATGGGATGGAGTCCTTGCCCTTGTAGGGGTGTGATGAGCTGTGGTGAAGGTAGTTATGGGAGTCTATAGCTTTGTAGTGGACTGTAACCTGGTGTCATGTGACTTCTGACTTTGTTGAGTGACAAAAATGCAGTTGCGAAAGTGAGAAATGTTAAATCTGTTTCTTTCTCCAGAGATGCTGCCAAACCTGCTGAGCTCCTCTAGCAACTTCTAAGGTCTCCAATATCTGTAATAGTTTATTTGAAGGATCCAATACAGCTTGGCAAGAACAGATGAAATGGAGATATAGAGCTATTCAGGAGAATACTCCAAACACAGAATGATGGGATTGTGTAATAGACCCCCTAATAGTCAGAGAGCAATTGAGAAACAAACTTGTAAGGAGATCTCAGCTATCTGTATGAATAATAGGGTGGTTCTGGTAGGGGATTTTAACTTTCCAAACATAGACTGGGACTGCCATAGTGTTAAGGGTTGAGATGGAGAGGAATTTGTTAAATGTGTACAAGAAAATTTTCTGATTCAGTATGTGGATGTACTTACGAGAAAAGGTGCAAAACTTGACCTACTCTTGGGAAATAAGTCAGGGCAGGTGATTGAGGTGTCAGTGGGGGAGCACTTTGGGGCCAGCGACCATAATTCTATTAGATTTAAAATAGTGATGGAAAAGGATAGACCAGATCTAAAAGTTGAAGTTCTAAATTGGAGAAATGCCAATTTTGATGGTATTCAGTGAGAACTTTCAAAAGCTGATTGGGGGCAGATGTTCACAGGTAAAGGGACGGCTCAAAAATGGGAAGCTTTCAGAAATGAGATAATGAGAATCCAGAGACAGTATATTCCTGTCAGGGTGAAAGGGAAGGCTGGTAGGTAGGGGAAGGCTGGATGACTAAAGAAATTGAGGGTTTGGTTC
The DNA here is from genome assembly GCF_047496795.1 of Chiloscyllium punctatum. NCBI lineage: Eukaryota > Metazoa > Chordata > Chondrichthyes > Orectolobiformes > Hemiscylliidae > Chiloscyllium > Chiloscyllium punctatum. The sequence continues at coordinate 65,748,228 of NC_092744.1, forward strand.
AGAAAAAGAAGGAAGCATATGTAAGGTATAGACAGGATAGATCGAGTGAATCCTCAGAAGAGTATAAAGGCAAGAGGAGTATACTTCAGAGGGAAATCAGGAGGGCAAAAAGGGGACATGAGATAGCTTTGGAAAATAGGGTTAGGGAGAATTCAAAGGGTTTTTACAAATACATTAGGGACAAAAGTGTAGCTAGGGAGAGAATACGGCCCCTCAAAGATCAGCAAGGCAGCCTTTGTATGGAGCCCAGGAGATGGAGAAAATACTAAATGAGTATTTAGCATCAGTGTTTACTGTGGAAAGGACATGGAAGATATAGAATGTAGGAAAATAGATGGTGACAACTTGAAAAATGTCCATATTACAGAGGAGGAAGTGCTGGATGTCTTCAAATGCGTAAAAATGGATAAATCCCCCTGACCTGATCAGGTGTACCGCAGAACTCTGTGGGAAGCTCAGGAAGTGATTGCTGGGCTTCTTACTGAGATATTTATATCATCGATAGTCGCAGGTGAGGTGCCGGAAGACTGGAAGTTGGCTAACGTGGTGCCACTGTTTAAGAAGGGTGGTGAGGACAAGCCAGGGAACTATAGACCAGTGAGTCTGACCTCAGTGGTGGGCAAGTTGTTGGAGGGAATCCTGAGGGACAGGATGTACATGTATTTGGAAAGGCAAGGACCAATTAGGGATAGTCAACATGGCTTTGTGCATGGGAAATCATGTCTCACAAACTTGATTGAATTTTTTGAGGAAGTAACAAAGAGGATTAATGAGGGCAGAGCGGTAGATGTGATCTATATGGACTTCAGTAAGGCGTTCGACAAGCTTCCCCATGGGAGACTGGTGAGCAAGGTTCAATCTCACAGAATACAGGGAGAACTAGCCACTTGGATACAGAACTGGCACAAAGGTAGAAGACAGAGGGTGATGGTGGAGAGTTGTTTTTCAGACTGAAGGCCTGTGACCAGTGGAGTGCCACAAGGATCGGTGCTGTGTCCTCTACTTTTTATCATTTACATAAATGATTTGGATGTGAGCTTAAGAGGTACAGTTAGTAATTTTGCAGATGCCACCAAAATTGGAGATGTAGTGGACAGCGAAGAGGGTTACCTCAGATTACAACAGAATCTTGATCAGATAGGCCAATGGGCTGAGAAGTGGCAGATGGAGTTTAATTCAGATAAATGTGAGGTGTTGCATTTTGGGAAAGCAAATCATAGCAGGACTTGTACACTTAATGGTAAGGTCCTAGGGAATGTTGCTGAACAAAGAGACCTTGGAGTGCAGGTTCATAGCTCCTTGAAAGTGGAGCCGCAGGTTAATAGGATAGTGAAGAAGGTGTTTGGAATGCTTTCTTTTATTGGTCAGAGTATTGAGTACAGGAGTTGGGGGGTCATGTTGCAGCTGTACAGGACATTGGTTAGGCCACTGTTGGGATATTGCGTGCAATTCTGGTCTCCTTCCTATCGGAAAGATGTTGTGAAACTTGAAAGGGTTCAGAAAAGATTTACAAGGATGTTGCCAGGGTTGGAGGACTGAGCTATAGGGAGAAGCTGGGGCTGTTTTCCCTGGACCGTGGAAGGTTGAGGGGTGACCTTATCGAGGTTTACAAAATTATGAGGGGCATGAATAGGATAAATAGACAAAGTCTTTTCCCTGGCGTCGGGGAGTCCAGAACTAGAGGGTATAGGTTTAGGGTGAGAGGGGAAAGATATAAAAGAGACCTCGGGGCAACTTTTTCACACAGAGGGTGTTACGTGTATGGAATGAGCTGCCAGAGGAAGTGTTGGAGGCTGGTACAATTGGAGCATTTGGATGAGTATATGAATAGGAAGGGTTTGAAGGGATATGGCCAGGTGCTGGCAGGTGGAACTAGATTGGGTTGATATATCTGGTCAGCATGGACAGGTTGGACCCAAGGGTCTGTTATATGATTCTATAACTGGGGGTTGCAAAGGATGAAAAAGGGAAATCAGTTTGAGAAATCAGTTCTACACTTCATGAAGATCTGAAGAACAAGGGGAACTTATGAAGTGGAAGTCAGAAGTACTTAGTTGCTAGTCTAGATGTGGGAAAAGATAACATCGCTTATAATGACACTAAAATTAAGGAAATTTGACCTAAAATTCAGCAATTGCTTAGGAGCTTATCATGGTGAACAGGTAGTGTTGGGAATTTTTAGTGGATTTGTGAATGATTACCATGAGTTGTGTGAGATGTTGTTAATGAATTGGAGAACAGAATGGTCGAAGCTCCTGTCCACAGCATAGCTAATTACAAGCAAGAGGATATATCATGCTGGGGGAGAGATAGTCCGAAAGGAATGGGGAAATCATAGCACAGTGAAAATAAATCATCGATGGGAGACAGTGCAAGGAGAATGGATTACTTGACAGTATGAAAATGGCAAGGAAGTTCTGAGGACAGGCAAAACAATAAACTTTTGAAACCAGTCACCAGAGTATCAGTAGGAAGTAAATTGCTGTCAACTGGACTGGACAGAAAGAATGGAGACAGGATTGACTGAAAATTGGTACTCAGCAAACATCTGCTAGGTTTCCTTCGGTCTGTGTATCTGGATCATTTTCAGGAGGAGAAGGTGATTGGCAGTCTGTTCGACCAACCTGTTAGCTTTTTTAGTGACTGAGCAGAAACCAGATCGAACTTTGCAGTTAGCTTTTGGCAGCCCCACAGAGGCCACAAACATGACGGGGGAAATGACGGTGGTTTTGCAGCAGCTGGCTGAGGGCTAGGATACCATCTTGCCATCCGGCTGTGGAAATGCTGTCTGTCTCATCGAACTGTGGCCATTGAGTGCCCTTGCACCTCTTTGGCCTGGCAACTGTGGTCACTTTAATGCAAGGAGTCTCAAAATTTCCTTCAGGGGGCACCCCCATTGTGAGATATCTGGGCTCCTTCTGTCCTCCTTCCACATTCTCCTCCATCAGCAGCTTCCTTCTGAGACAGTGACATCGCTGTCATATATCCTATGATATACGGCCTCCAACCAGCCCTGGCGATCTGCCTACTGTATTCATTTGATTTATATGTTTGTGCTCTCTGACACTAATGGGTCATCGCTACAAAAATTGCACCTCTGACTCTGATATAATCTGGGATTGGACCCCAGAAATTTAGCAGATTTCAGAGTTCTACCCCCAAAACAAAACTCCAGCGTTAAGTCTCTACATGTTACTTTTCTGTCCATTCTATCACTGGTGGATCATTAACCTTTAATAGGTTAAAGATCCCCAAGTTCCTTCAAACATCTCCATGGACAGTCTGAATCATCTATTACTCATCCACAGCTCCTGGATGGCAGTAGCATTTCTATTTGGATTCTTAATCCATATCTATTACCAACATCCTAACTATCACAACCATCTTGCTAATCGTAGTGAGTGGTCTGTCAGGCACATTAAAACTGCTCCTTTTGATGTCTTTTTGAGGCTCCTATAGATGTAAATGTGAAGTCAACCCCTTTGCTCTGGTGGGCAGCTGAACCTTCTGCACTGGGGTGTATCTATAAATGTACCAGTGCAATATAGAGGTCAATATTCTTCTTGAAGAGCGACTCAACTATCCTGATGCCATGTTCAGCTTTCCTGTTCAGTTCTGGGTACTTCAGCAAGCTTGTGACATTTTCAAAGCCAGAATGGGCTTCAGTTGGCTGAAGCACTCATTTGTGAACTCTGTGACCCTTATCTAAAAAGACCAAATCTAGAACACCATGCATTTCAATTATCCATTGCCAAACTGATAGTTTCAGCCATAGCTGCTGTATGCAACTTCTAACTTCTTTTCATGGGGAAAAATAATCACTGACATCAAGATAAGTCCTTCCATTAAAGCAAATGGATCTGGGCCCATGGTCTGGTGGGGAAGGTCATGGGTATCAATGGCTTTTGTTACTCTCGTCTGTGGATGGCTCAGGTCTCTCAAGCTGTGATGAGAACCTCAAAGTTCTTGGAATTCTCAGGACATGACACAACTGACTGCACTCTGGCACTGAACTTGTTGATTCGCCTGGCATTTCCTTCTGTCATCTTCCTGAAGTAAAGCTAAAATAACCAATCATTCAACATGAAATAATCTCTTGCAAGCCCATGTAACCAAAAAAGTCTCCCTCTCAATCACAGTATATTATATTTGTGTGTCTGTTAGCATTTGTGATGCATAGAACATCAGCTTGTGACAATTATCTGGTTGCGGACTGGAGTCAAGGCCCAGTGCGGTCTGGAGTCAAGGCCCAGTGCGGTCTGGAGTCAAGGCCCAGTGCGGAATGGTGTCAAGGCCCAGTGCGGACTGGAGTGAAGGCCCAGTGCGGAATGGTGTCAAGGCCCAGTACAGACTGGAGTCAAGGCCCAGTGCGGTCTGGAGTCAAGGCCCAGTGCGGAATGGTGTCAAGGCCCAGTGCGGACTGGAGTGAAGGCCCAGTGCGGAATGGTGTCAAGGCCCAGTACAGACTGGAGTCAAGGCCCATTGCAGACCGGAGTCAAGGCCCAGTACGGTCTGGAGTCAGGGCCCAGTGCAGTGTGGAGTCAAGGCCCATTGCGGATTGGAATCAGGGCCCAGTGCAGACTGGAGTCAAGGCTCAGTGCGGTCTGGAGTCAAGCCCCAGTGAGGACTGGAGTCAGGGCCCAACGCGCTATGTCTGTAGCGGATGTATTGACTGCAGTGATAGTGAGAAAGGATGGATTTGTGCAGATTAGCTAAGACATGAATGATGTTATCATGTCCTTGATCTTTTCTTGTGAATTCCAGTAACATTCTATATCTTCTTGAGGTATTGTCTCACAATTTCTGTAGTAGCTGCCAAGTGAGGCAAACAATTTCACCGATGGTTTTACCATCCCTAAGGGTCTTTGGAGATCCTGGACTGACCTTGAAGTGGAGAACTCTGCAATGGTTTTAGTTTCCCATGGACCCACATCTATATCTTCTGTCCCAAGAACCAAAATATATTACTTGGAGAATTCTCGCTTACTGTTAAGAGTAAGTCATTCTGCTTGTAAGCACTTTAAGTCTACGAGTACTCTTTGAACATGCTCTTGAACTATTCCCCGTATATAAATGTGGTAAGCATCCATGATTGCACGATCAATGGCACCAGTAGGAACCTACGATTTGCTTCCAGTTTTGTGAGACCCTACTTTTGGGTAACTTAGTTAACTCATGTCAACCATAGACATAGGGTGGAATTTCTCCCAACTTACCACAGTAAGGTTAACACCATTAAAATAGTGCTGTTAGGCTGGAGTGCAGTAACTATGCCTGAGCTGTACTCAGTTGACATACTGAGAAGGGAAATGATGCCCCTTCTTGCAAATTGCTTGTCAGCTTGCCTCACTAATGGATGCAGAACCTTCCTGTTTTAACATTTTTCTTCAGTGTAATGTTGTGTTCAGTATTCAACTGAGAAATTGTTTACTCCGAGATAACTATTTCTGTGTTCTAAGTGGCCCATCCCTGAATTTAAGTAGGTTTGCCACCCTCCCCCTATACCACAACACCTAAATTAATGACAGAAGTCACAAGTAAGACAAAAAGAAGTAAAAGCTCGACACAGTTAAACTAGCGACTCTTGGGTATGGGGTACACTGGAAAACCAGGCAACATAGGTCCACTAGGAGAAAGTGAGGACTGCAGATGCTGGAGATCAGAGCTGAAAAATGTGTTGCTGGAAAAGCGCAGCAGGTCAGGCAGCATCCAAGGAGCAGGAGAATCGACGTTTCGGGCATAAGCCCTTCTTTCAGGAATGTGGTAAGCATCCATGATTGCATGATCAGTGGCACCGGTAGGAACCTGCTGAAGAAGGGCTTATGCCCGAAACGTCGATTCTCCTGCTCCTTGGATGCTGCCTGACCTGCTGCACTTTTCTAGCAACACATTTTCAGCTCTGATCTCCAGCATCTGCAGTCCTCACTTTCTCCAACTCAATATTATGATCTCCCTGGTTCTGTAACCTCACTTTTCTCATAGCCCTTCATTTCCCTTTCTGTTGCCATGCTTCATGATGCCAGCTCACTCTGTGGACGATGTTCAATCTGAACTACAAGTTTTTTAACTACTTACTTTCCAGCATGGATTACTGAGCCATTTTATAACTTCTCCTCATCCGCCAGGAATTTCAAGCTTTACTCACAGAGACCCTGACGCCTGTCCCCTTGCTAGTGAACTCTGACTCAGGACCACTAAATCCTGTACCATGATGCAATTGAAATATGCTTTGGGCTGACTAATTCTCCTTCTCCAGAGAGTCACTAATTCTGCTGTTGCAGAGCATCTGTTAGTAGATCTGAAATGCTTTTACCAGGCACACTAGAGTATTTTTTCCTTGTTGAGGATTGCTGCAGGTGTTTTGTCTGTAAAATTCATAAATGTTCAGCTCTCAGGCTGTGTGAATATAAGCCACTGGCAGCACAGTTTGAAGATCTCTCACTGTTGCTCAACTTGTATTGTCAAGTCGAGTCTGCACAGCTGCCTGTATAGACATACCAGCTCACTGCACTGTATCAGCTGCTGCTCATCTGAACATCGCTGCCACTATCCTCTTCAAATGTAGGAAACTCCAGGGCCTGCTCAGTCAAGTGTGGAACAGGAAAACCACTCGGCAGTCTGACCGGAAGCTGATTTGTAGTTATTAAGCTGTAGTTTCTTGCATGTTAACAACAAGCTGTAGGTTACATTGATATGACGTGTACTGTTGCGAGGTCTGTGAGGAATACCAGATTTTGGAACACACCCATTCAAGATCCTAAGCTATTCTGTCCACAATATGCCATTTAACATGATAATGGCTGGTGCTTACAGCATTCCTTAGTATTAATACTTCCAAATTTGTTAATAACACTGTACAGCATAGAGCAAAAAAACTAATATGTGCTTTCTTAACTGCTAACAAAAGTCAAGTAGCTAAATTATAGAGGTTTAGAAAATGATTTAAGGTTATGTCTAGGTGCTTTAACTTGATACATGGTCAATCAAGGGCATGCGTGGATGGTTAGGAATTAGGATGGATTAAATACCGATGCTAGTGATGATTTATTTTCGCAAAGATCCATCAACCAATCATCTTGCTGATCTGAATACTTAATTAGTATAGACCTCCATCATGAACCTTTCAAAAATAAAGATCTCTTGAGAACTGATGACATCACAAGTTGTAGCAAAATGCAGAAGACTGATATTATTGATAAAACCCCTGATGTCACCTACCTTGAGAATAAAAGATAATTGGGACCAGCATCAACTGCAAGTTCCCCTCCAAGTCACTCACCAATCTAACTTGAAACAATATCACTGTTCATTCACTGTCTTGGCAATGAGGGACAGGCATTAAATGATTGCCTAACCAGGGACGCCCACACTCCATAAGCTAATAAATAAGAAAAACATTACCATAGGCTCTAATATATCTTTTTTGTATTTAGTGCTGGCACAGGCGACTATATTTATAAATGAAAGATGGTTTTTCTTTGCTCAACTGGATGGGATGACATGGAAGATGATTCACATGGCATGTTAATGACTGCAATAGATGAGATGGAGCAGTTTTTCTTTCCATGTCTTGCATTGTATTTGCGCACTCTGATCTCTATAATTCCAAATTCTGGTGCTCATATAGATATAATCTGTGATTTATGATCTTTTGAATTATAATGCCACCTAGCGTAAGTAGGAACCGTAACTGAACGTTGTTTTCAGTGAAATACAAGGTAGGTTTGGAAAGCTCAGAAAGACATAAGCGTTTTTGTCTTGTTGAAACGCATATAACTTAATAAAAAGGTGGTAATTTTAGCATTTTCAATCCATCATTTCATTGTGCTGTAAAAGATATTGAATATTCTCGCAAGATGTCGATAAATTCACTTGCATGTCCTCTGTCCAAGACATTTCCTTGGCTCATCTACTGTCTGCAGATGCTTTATTCTGAACTGTTTTCTTGGCAGTAGTGGTTTGCACTCTGAGGGCAGGGTGAGGAGGCAGGTCCTGAGTGTACCTCAGCTGGAACAGAAATTAGGCCTGTGCTGTTGGCAATATTGTGAAGCACATGCTGGCCATCTAAGTAACCAGCCCCAGGATGGTAACCCAACTGAAATAAGAACAACACGTGCCTCAGCAGATGTGACAATATCTGTGGAGAGAGAAACACAGTCAGATTTCCTCAGCTTTATGAATGGTGCCATAGAATATAATGCTAAGGAAGTTATGCTAAATCTTTATAAATCATTGGTTGGGCTTTGAAGTATTGTGCCCAGTTTCAGACACCACAGTTATAGGACATATATCAGCATTATAACATGGACGCAGAGGAGCTTTAGTGGGTAAGAGGGACTTCGGTTATTTGCAGAGACTGGAGAAAATGACCTTGTTCTCTTTATAATAGAGAAGGATGATCAAATCATTCTATAAGGAGGATTCTGATATTCAACTGAACAGAACTGAAGTGATACCATTCCATATGTGTTGAAACTATTAAATTACTTTTACAAACTGAATTGTTGGTTTCATCTATTTAGTATGGAAGATACTAATTTCTGCAGCACTCCCAAGGCTGTGAAGAGCTGTCAATTCTTAAAGGATAACAGGCTGAGATGTGAGAACAAATATCCACTTGATAAAATAAACAGTTATAAACATAGAGAAGTTTTGCATAAAATTTTAATACACGAAAGTTTAATTTTGAATGCAATTAAATCAGCAAGTGAATCCTCAGTGTTCAGGACCACCAGCTTGCTTCAGCTTTGAGAAAGTAAATAAACAATTATTTTCAGTGAGTACCACAAGAAAGAAAGAATGAGTAAATACTCTCATTTTTATCCCCCGGGATAAAATCCACCAACGTTTGGCAAAATCTTTGCAGGCCCTGAATAACTTGGCTGTCACATTTTCCAACTAAATTCTGGATGTAGTTCTTGCTAGTGAGCAGCAAGAGGCCTAATAAGAGGGCTTATTGCTTAGTATCACCCTGATTACAACCTAATCTCACCTCATTAATGTGCAAGGTCTCATTCTTCCACTCACTGGGGAGAAACTAGATACTGAGAATTCCTAACATGAGTGCATACCTGCTGACTTCAATTTGCCACTTACTCATGTTGACTATATTTTGGACATCATGCACCAACATCTTAAGGCAAACTCCATGGGCTGTGTCTATGCAAACCCCAGATCCATGTCCCTGGCACCTGACATGTATCAACCAATCTGCACACCGATGGCTCATCTCCGATCTGCAGGCAGTCCATTCCTGCACTGCTGTGCTGTCTTCCTATCATTGCAATGCTGCTGCACCCAGCACTCATCCATTACATACCTACCTGGATGCCCACAAAGCATTTTGACACTTTGAAACCCTCAGATAGAATTGAACGGTATTGCTGGATTGTCCTGCAGTCAAGTGTGGACAGGCAGCTGTTGGCCATCATCAGTGAAGGGGATGAACATCTTGCTATACGGCACATGGCTACTTGAATCTCTCATCTGCACTGTGTGGCAACAATGATTGTGCCAAACAAGCTGCACATGCATCAACTAATGTTCACATCTCAAAGTCTTAAGGGGAGTAGTGCTTTATGAAGTATAGTTAGACACCCATCAGTCAGGGGGTCCAAGCATAGCAAGTCAAGGGAGGCCTGTGGGATCAGTTCGGGCTTGGGCCCAATCACTTAGCCAGTCAGGATGGTCAGCATTGGGATCCTCTTCCCACAGGGGGTGAGAAGCTGAATATCAAGAGCCCACCATCCATTCTAGCACTTTCAGTCCTATTGAGAGCTGTGTTTTAGTAGCATGATGCAGGGTGTTGTTGAAAGTTTGAAGGGAGCTATTGCATGAAATAGTAAGAGTGGCAAAGCATGACCCCTGTTGGAATGTGGGTTTGGTAGGAGAGAAGGAGTGATGAGAGGTAGAAGAGAGAAGACAGTGAGACTATCATTCACCTTCTTCCTTCACACACATATATTCCTGCAGATGGGCTGAGTTTGTACTGAGTTGGGTGGCATCCTCCATCTTGGCTGGCAGTGTCTGTCATCGTGGCCTCTCCTGCCAGTCCTGAGGAAGAGACAATCTCCCCTCTCACCACCTCATTCATCGAATCCCTGCAGTGTGGAAACAAGCCTTTCAGCCCAACAAGTTCACACTGACCCTCAGAAGAGTAACCCACCAAGACCCATTCCCCTGTCCCTATTACTCTACATTTACCCCTGGCTAATGCACCTAACTTATATATCCCTGAACACTATGGACAATTTAATACGGCCAATTCACCTGACCTGCGCACCTTTGGACTGTGGGAGGAAACCAGAGCACCTGGAGGAAACCCATGCAGACACTGGGAAAATGTGCAAACTCCATACAGACAGATACCTGAGGCTGAAATCGAACCCAGGTCCCTGTCGCTGTGAGGCAGCAGTGCTAACCACTGAGCCACCATGCCACCTCAGGAGAACTTCCGCATCTGTGTCCACAAAACAAGGCACCATTTTCCATTTTTCTCCCACATCCAAGGCAAATATCATGTACTGTGCCGGGCAGCTCTGACTGACGGTACTTGACAAGGTGCACAATGGTCTTTTAACAATGGAGTTGGTACCAGGCATCCTGGAGTATTCCAACATATTCTGACAATGACCTCTGTCAATGCTGAGTGGGAGAATCAGCTAATATCAGAAGAGAAGAGAGGGGAAAGAAGTGAATGAGGTGAGCTTGGGATGACTTGATGAGAAAAGTCGCTCAGCATCATAGAGTGAAATCCTCCCTGAAACTCAACAAAAACAGAACTTTGCAAAAAAAACAGTATGATTCAGCCAGTACTTTTTCCCTCGTGCAACATTGAGGCAGTTTAGATGATGTGTGCATATTCTGAAGGGGACATTTAATTTGAGGGAAAGTACTGCAATCTGCCCTAATGTCAGCTTGCACAGAGCATTCCCAATCTAAAGTCTTGTCTTTTTAACACCAGGCAAATATTCTTGCGTTGGATCCATGTAACAACTTCGAAAAGATATGTAATCCTTAAATTTGTTGAAACAAAATACTTGTGGAATGTTAGCAGAGGACAAAGCCAGCAGTAGCTGTGGCATTGTCAGTATCAACCTCTCCAACATTTTCATTAATTACTCTGAAAGAATTGCTTCTATTAGGCACTTAGACAATATATTAATGTTAATAGCTCGTTAAAGAAATATGCTGGCTCGGTTTTATGCATGCAAATTAGATTAATTATACATAGCCAGAAAGCTGCAAAACCCTTTTGTGAAATTTGGAAGACATATTTAACTAAAGGATTGAAAAATGAACACGCTATGTTTATTAGACCTAATTTGAATGTGCTGGTTAGATTAATCTTCTTATTGAAAAATAAATCAATGTGGATAATAAAATATTGGGATTTTTCTGGCTTACTGATTCTTCCAATCTAACCATTGAGTACCGCTGGTAAATTGCAATTTGCAGACAGGATCAATCACATGTGTTCACATTCCAAAACAAAAATGGAAGGCCATCATTATAAATCAAATTACATGTGTCTTTGAGTAAGTTAAATTGAAGTTCTGAATTGCTATAGGCCCTGTACTCTGAAAGATGCCTGACAGTCAGCTCATGTGCAAACCGTAATAGCGATGCAAATTACTGAAAGCCAACCTTCCATTGCATATTGACCTTGAAATGTAACTGGAGGAAATAATTTCTAGGTCAAAGAGCAGCCTTGGATATTCATGCCTCCCTATGGTCCGTTGGCAGCCAGTTCAGTTCAGATATTGTCAGGGCAGGGACAGTGAGAAGGGGAGTAAGACATGTCGTCAATGGGAGTAGGACTCATCAAAAATAGTTCACCCTCCTTTGGAGAAAACCATTGATGAAATGGGAGGCAACAGCAGGACAAGGAGATTGGCAAACAGTGAGGAGGAACCTCCAAAGAAAAGCAAACAAGAAGATAACCACAAAATAACTGAGCAGGAGAACGTGGCAGTTAACCCAATCAGACATGTCTCTGGTGCAGGTGATTGGCCCCAAACAGGAGAAGCAGCAAAGTGCCAAGGAAGGAAAGGAGATGAGGGAACACCAGCTGAGAGATGACAAGGGAAGACCTCCTTCAGAATGCCGGATGCCTCGATGCACACTGCATTCCCCAGCTCCGGGCAACCAGGAGCAGCGATGCTCTTGGCCAGGATTGGAGTTTGCCAACATCCCTGCCAGATTCTGAGCCTGATGCTTAACCTAATCTTCCCGACTACACGTCTCCCCACGAGACCCAGATAAGACACTGCCCCCAGAGGAGAACAGGATCACCATCTTAGCCTCAGGAGACCACAGCAGTCCATTCACACTGCGAGGATGTAGTAGCTTATCTGGAGCAGGCTTAGAACTTTGGGTTTTTTGGACACTTAGACCAGTAATCCAATTTAAAGATGCATCTAAAAATTGCAAGTATCAGCATGTGCAGTATTTAAGTCACTGCGCAATGTGTTTTCCACTTTGGCTTACATCAAAGTTAACCTACCATTTCGGAAAAGCATGCAGGATACTGCACCTCAGCAGCTACAGGAAATAGTCAGGCTGGTGGTCCCAGACACCTCCACCGATTTGCTCAGGAGGTAACCATTGCTGTTCCTCCAGCCTGTATTTTCTACTGAAGAGAAGCAACGTCACCATCTCCAAAGTAAAGGAGCTGGTGAGCAGAATGCGGACAGTGCAGACGTTACATACAAAAACGAACCACTAAGGCTAATTAATGGCTGTAAAGAGTAAACATTTTGCTGTCCTTCAGCAACTCCCACTATTGCTGTGTACATGCCAGGTCAATTTTTCTGGGCAGTCACTTCAACTTCATTGTTGATATTGCTGGACAATCGGAGGGACTGGTAGCAAACTCAATACCCCATCCAGACACCTAACAGTAACAAGAAGCAACTGAATAGTTTCTCAGCAATCTTTCAGAAGGAGAGACACTTGGTTACGGCAGGAGGGGCCTATCTGCTCAGGATAGACTTCACATTTGTGTCTCAAGCGATCTTAATCAAATTTGCCGACCACTGCCTCCTGCTGGCCAACTGTTACTGATAAGACAACCAGATGGGAGGCTTAGGAGCCTGCGAGCTGAATGTGACTCTGTTGACCCGAGAAAACACTGATGAAATCTAAAGGAAGAACTGAGACGCCCTGGTTGAATCGCAAGCCCATTGGTGGGGAAGCTGTCAAAGCAATCATCAAGAGGTTCTTCATCCTTAAAGATAATCAGAAAACTAGAAAGAGATATGTGGAGTTATCCCAATTCCAGAAAATCTGCAGAACCTACTCCTGCAAACAAAGGGGTTTGATGTCAAGAAGGAATTCCAGGAGGTAAAGAGCCAGTAAGCCTCGTTCTTTGCTTTACTGGCCTCCAAAGTAATCCCCTGGTTCAGGGTCTGCTCTGTCGATCATGATGCAATGTGCTTGCATCTCTCCTTCCAGAAGGGGAGGAGGGAGAGTGGTGAGATCAACAGCCTGAAGGAAGGAGGTAGCTCAGTAACATCATCTCAGTCTGCCATTTTGAGGATCAATAAACCCTTTTCTAGAATCCATAGAATCCCTACTGTGTGGAAACAAGCCATTTGGCCCAACAAGTCAACACCAACCCTCTAGAGTATCCCACAAGACACATGCCCCTACCCTATTACTTTACATTTCCCCTGACTAATGCACCTAACTTTCACATCCCTGAACACTACGGGCAATTTAGCATGGTCAATTCACTTAACCTGCACATCTGTGGCCTGTGGGAGGAAACCAGAGCACCTAGAGGAAATCAAAGCAGACACAAGGAGCAAGTGCAAACTCCACACAGACAGTCTCAAAACTTGCTCCACACAGACAGTCGCCCAAAGCTGGAATCAAACCCAGGTCCCTGGTGCTGTAAGGCAGCAGTGCTAACTAGTAAGCCTCCATGCGCCATCTGCAAGACTCAACTTACTATCTATGGGCAAGCTGGCTGAGGTCCTCCAATTCCTTGAGAACAGTAAAATAACTGGAAGCAACAGTTTACTGGTTGAGTTTCATTCAGCTCTGTGGGACTTGTTTGGCTGAAACTTGCTGGACATGTACAAGAGTACAAAAACAGAAACTCTGGAAAAGCTCAGCAAATCTGGCAGCTTCTGTGGAGAGAATTAGAATTCGCAGGGGAGGTGATGGCCTTGTGTTATTATCGCTGGACTGTTATTCCAGAGACTCAGGTCAAATGTTTGGGGTTCAAATCCTGCCACGGCAGATGGTAGAATTTGAATTCAACAGTAACCTGGAATTAAGAGTCTAACGATGACCATAAATCCATTGTTGATTGATGGAAAAACCAATCTAGTTCACTAATGTCCTTCAGGGAAGTAAACAGCCAGCCTTACCTGGTCTGGTCTACATGTGACTCCAGACCCACAGCAATGTGGTTGACTCTTACGTGCCTTTTGGGCAATTAGGGATGGGTAATAAATGCTGGCCCAGCCAGCGACATCCTCATCCCATGAATGAATATAAATATAAAGCTTTGGGTCCAGTGACCATTACTCAGAACACAGTGTACAAGAGTATGCTTCTAGCTGGTAAGTATGTACGAATCCTTGAGGAAGGGCACCCTCATCTAGAAGTGGAATGGGGAGAGGGAAAAAATTAGGAATAGGCAACCAATCACACTGTTGAACATAGTCAACAAAAATCTCTCCAAGTCATCAGCAACAGGTCAGGTCTGAGATAACCACTGGATTTTCTATTCCCTTGTAGCAACATTGATCCAAGCACATTTCCCACCCTCCGTGCAACAGTCTGGAATTGTCCCATTGGATTCAATGGAATGATGCTGAGGTACATTTGACAAGAGACAGGTTGTCTGCTAAAACTGGCCACTGCCAAGTCTAAAAGATTGAGCATAACACTGGCACTGTCTCTCAGTGCTATTATCTGTGTCAGAGAGCCAAGCAGAGTATGAGGTACGTTGAACCACTTCCAGTGAGTATATCAGGCCTAAGAGATTGATTGTTCTTATTTATTACTCCGGGCACTTCACAGTACCTGAGATGTTTTGCTTCGATTCATTGGAGCTGGGGTTTATTTTTGGAACCGGCTTTTTAACGTGAGGAAAGTATCTGAAGAGTGTTTTACTGTATCAAACAAGACATTTTAGTCCTGGGGCACATGGAAAAATTCTATACAATTTGAGAAAGAACAGGAAGCTCTCCCAGCAATCTTGACGACTAAAAATAAAGAGAAACTGATCATTCATCTACTTACTGTGTGCGCTTGCCCGTGTAGTAATGTGCTTCAGAGTAGTTCATTGTGAGTGAAACAATTTGTGGCTGAGGTAGTAAAATGTGATTTAAGCATAGATATTTTCTTCTTTAGGATACAACTTCAAATAACTCTGATTTTGGTGAAAATTTAAACAAGCTTTTGCCAGAGTGGCATATTTATAAAATTGAATGGCCATTTCCTTTCCTTAAATTTTGCTTTGCAACTATTTTCCGTAAGACCCAAATGGTGTTGTTTCCTTCATTTCTTATGTTGCAGAACGCTAAAATAATGACTACAAATGTGGGACTTCAATTCGAGCAATTGAAAATGAAAGTTATCCTGTTTAAAAAAAAAAGCTTTAGTAATGCAGGCAGCTGAATATGTATCACTTCAACAAAACTAAATTTCAGACAAAACGCAACCATGAACAACCATAAAAATGTACAAACCCAAGGGGTTAGAGAAAGAACAGGAGGTCTGAAATGGTTGATTCTAGTTGCTGAGCAATGATGGTTTTCACAATGGAAACAGTTGACACTGCTTGGCCTTGGTTGGAAAGAGACATCACCAGTCGTCTATACACTGCCAAGGAGCAGTTGTCACTTGTTGTTATTCCCTTGTCCAATTTGAACCCAACTTCTACAAAAGGGAATTGGTGAACTGACCCCTAACAAATAACTAAAACAAAGAACTGCGAATGCTGAAGATCTGAAATCAAAACAGAAATTGCGAGACAAATAAAACAGGACCTTGATCAGATAAGACGATGGGCCAAGGAGTGGCAGATGGAGTGTAATTTAGATAAATGTGAGGTATTGTATTTTGGAAAGGCAAATCAGGGTAGGATTTGTACATTTGATGGTAGGTACCTGAGGTGTGTTGCCGACCAAAGAGACCTTGGAATGCAGATTCACACTTCCCTGAAGGTGAAGTCGCAGGTAGGCAGGGTGGTGAAGAAGGCTTTTGGTCAATGTATTGAGTATTGGAGTTGAGAGGTCATGTTGTGGCTCTACAGGACATTAGTTAGGCCACTTTTGGAATACTGTGTTCAATTCTGGTCTCCCTTCTGTAGGATGGGTGTTGTGAAACTTGAAAGGGTGCAGAAAAGTTTTACAAGGATGTTGCCAGTGTTGGAGGCTTTGAACGATAGGTTGAGGCTGAATAGACTGGAGCTATTTTCCCTGAAGCGTCGGAGGCTGGGGGGTTACTTTGTAGAAGTTAATAAAATCATGAGGGGCATGGATAGGGTGAATAACCAAAGTCATTTCCCAGGATGGTGGAGTCCAAAACTAGTTTTAAGAGAGGAGGGGAAAAATATGAAAAAGACCGAAGGGAATCCTTTTCACGCAGAAAGTGGCGCATGAATGGAATGAGCTGCCAGAGGAAGTGATGGAGGATGGTACAATTGCAACATTTAAAAGGCATCAGGAAGGGTTTAGAGGGATATGGGCCAAATGCTTGCAAATGGGACTAGATTAATTTAGGATATCTCGTTGGCATGGATGAGTTGGACTGAAGGGTCTGTTTCCATGCTGTACAGCTCCATGGCTCTATGACTCAGCAGGTCTCATCCATCAAGGTGGGTAAAAACAATGACTGCAGATATTGGAAACCATATTCTGGATTAGTGGTGCTGGAAGAGCACAGCAGTTCAGGCAGCATCCGAGGAGCAGTAAAATCAACATTTCAGGCAAAAGTCCTTCATCAGGTCTCATTCATCCTCAGCCTGGAACGATGGTAAGGATACAAAGTGTGTATGAAGTGCAGAGAGCAGGAAGAGTTTGCAGTTTGGTGGGATTGAGTGAGTGAGAGCCATTGTGGGAAGGTACTGCATACAACTTTGAGAATGGTAGATCATGATGCAATGGCAGAATTAATGTAAGTGTGAGGCAACAAAATGAAGATGTTTGTATGCACCCTTGCAGAGTTAAGAACATCATTAACCTTCATGAGGAATTGCTGGGCTTTCCTCTGGAGTATGGGCACTGCACTGACCTGGGTGGTTTCAAAAGATTGGCTGGTAACGTTTGCACAACTGGGATTTACATATGGCATCTGCAGCATGGATCTCCTTAGATCCAAGTACTTGTGAGCATTTCCAATGCTGTTGGATGCCAGATTGTGTGAGTGTCATGCTGTGGAAATATGCTGCAGACTTGATGAGGTAAACTTCATTAAATTGCATAAGCAAATTCAAGGTGACTCACAGGTGGAAAGCCTTCATGAAACTCCTCAAAACTGACAATTAACCAAAATGTAGGAAAGTACACCCCAATACTTCAGTCAAACAGCAGCTGTGAACACTGTGCACAAGTCAAGTCCTGGGAAAAGACCAGGTACATAGTTTTATTTACTATTGATATCTTGATTAGTTAAAAAGTTAAGAAAGCACAATCACACTCAGTTTTAGATCAATGTCTGCAAAGTAAAAATTAAATGCAGGAATATTTTTTTAAAATTGACAGCAAAGTAGAAATAAATGCAAAAATATGAACTTGCTAAAAATATGATTACAATCAATTTATCTGCAAATTAACAATCATAGACATCAAAAAATTGCATCTTCCCTTTTCGGCATTACTGTTAGCTCACCTAGGATTATCACCACTCTCCTAGCTCTCTCCCCACTTTCCCAGATCCCTTGTGGCTCTCATCACTCTCCCCTCCCCATGGGCTCTCACCACTCTCCCAGATCCCCAGGGGCTCTCCATTACTCTCCCGTACCCTGGGGCTCTCACCACTCTCCCCACCCCTGGGGCTCTCACCACTCTCCCCACCCCTGGGGCTCTCACCACTTTCCCAGATCCCCAGGAGCTCTCCATCACTCTCCCATCCCCTGGGGCTCTCACAACCCTCCAAGCTCCCTATGGGCTCTCACCACTCTCCCAGCTCTCTCATCACTCTCCCAGCTCCCCTGGGGCTTTCACCACTCTCCCAACTCTCCTGGGGCTCTCACCACTCTCCCAGCTCTCCTCGGGTTCTCACCACTCTCCCAGCTCCCCATGGGCTCTCACCACTCTCCCAGATCCCCAGGGGCTCTCCATTACTCTCCCCTACCCTGGGGCTCTCACCACTCTCCCCACCCCTGGGGTTCTCACCACTCTCCCAGTTCTCTCCCCACTTTCCCAGATCCCCTGGAGCTCTCCATCACTCTCCCATCCCCTGGGGCTCTCACAACCCTCCAAGCTCCCTATGGGCTCTCACCACTCTCCCAGCTCTCTCATCACTCTCCCAGCTCCCCTGGGGCTCTCACCACTCTCCCAACTCTCCTGGGGCTCTCACCACTCTCCCAGCTCCCCTGGGGCACTCACCACTCTCCCAGCTCCCCTGGGGCACTCACCACTCTCCCAGCTCTCTCATCACTCTCCCAGCTCCCCTGGGGCTCTCACCACTCTCCCAGCTCTCTCATCACTCTCCCAGCTCCCCTGGGGCTCTCACCACTCTCCCAGCTCCCCTGGGGCACTCACCACTCTCCCAGCTCCCCTGGGGCACTCACCACTCTCCCAGCTCCCCTGGGGCTCTCACCACTCTCCCAGCTCCCCTGGGGCACTCACCACTATCCCAGCTCTCTCACCACTCTCCCAGCTCCCCTGGGGCTCTCACCACTCTCCCAGCTCCCCTGGGGCACTCACCACTCTCCCAGCTCCCCTGGGGCACTCACCACTATCCCAGCTCTCTCACCACTCTCCCAGCTCCCCTGGGGCTCTCACCACTCTCCCATCCCCTGGGGCTCTCCTGCCACTGTCCTGGGGTTCTTCACCTTGTCTCGCACTCTCCCAGGTGCAGAGTGTGAGGGTATCTAAATTGTTTCATCAAAGCAACATTTTTCCAGTGATTTTTCTGCCGCCTGTTATCCACAGGAAAGCTGGTTCAGATTTGTCCCCATTATCACCTCTCCGTCAGTTGTGCTCTGAATCTTTGTATTCACCAATCCTTTCATGATACTGGTTGTATAAAACCAGCTGGAAGTGTAGGTTTCTGACCAATGGCTTTCCCAGTGTAGATAACTTTTAAGAAGTCTGTATCAATAGACAAACAGTAGACAGGCAGGAGGCTGGAAGAATACAGCAAGCCAGGCAGCATCAGGAGGTGGAGAAGACAACATTTCGGGCATAACCCTTCTTCAGGACTGCGGGTGGGTGTAGGGGAACTGCAGATAAAAGGGGGTGGTGGGGGCAGGGTAGTAGAGCAGGGATAGGTGGAGACAGGCAGAGGGTACAACCTAGTTGGTCAGTGGGAGGAATGAAACCGATTGGGGGCTGAGAGCTCAATAGACAAACAGACAGAAAGACAGGACTGGATGGGAAGCCTATTGTAAAACGAGGATTGACAGCAGAGGCATCTTGTATCAAGTGTTATAGCAGTTTTGAGGTTCCAATAATTTCTGCTACATGCCTCCCTATTTCTAGGGCCTTTATGTCTCCATATCTCAGAAATATAATCTTTGTAATTTTGTTTTGTGCAAAAGAAAAATGGAACAATGAACATTCATGGATGTCAATTGTATTTTGAAAGTGGAAAATTCATGTTTGGGATGTTGCAGATTAAACACTAGTGTCATAACCATTATAGACTTGGCAGGTACCCTATTCTGGCAAAATGTGTTGATGTTCAATAACAGTACCATGAACAAATCAATGTAGCTAGTGACACTTTGAATGCTCAGGAATATTGCAATGGTCATAGCAAACATCAGACAGCAAGGTAGAACTTGTAGATTGACCTTGAGGAGATAATCCGATGCACATATTACAGTCAGAACTCCTGGGCTGCCTGCTGCATCTCAATCATCAAGCCTTACTCTTAGGGCACTGCATCATAGACAGTTCACCAGTTCTCAGGAAGGAGCCTATGTATAAGCAGTTTAGCACGCAATTATACTTGGCAAAATTGGATAACTAACCAATAGACAAGGCTGTACATTTTCTGTCCAGTCTGATGAGTCTCTCAGGGGACTGGGGAACTGTGTGTGTAGTTTGATATGACACACAAGAATGATATACTGACACACAATAATGCATCATGGGAGACAATGTTTGCAGACTTCAGCCAGTCAGTTCCCCATTAGCTGCTGTTAGTGAAATACAACTGACCACAGCTAAAGGTAGCTGACAAACTCTGGTGGCAAGTAATTTATGCCTGGATTTCCCAGTTGTTATGGTGCTCCCCCTACTCACTGGCTCTTCCAGTCAGAGGCCACTTAGATTAAATTGCAGTGATCAATTGATTTTGTTTTCAGTCTAGGACGTCAGTCTCGTCTACTCTCTGGTTTCTTGCACTAGCTCAGAATTAAAGAGCTTGCCTTAATATAGTGCCTTTTGTGACGAGCGCAATCACTGCCATTACAATGTCTTCAGAGTATATTCACAGCTGTAACATAGGAAATCACAAGAGTGAATTTACATAACCACTGTCCTACAGTCACAATGGGATAATGATTACTCAATCTGTTTTTGATGTTGTGTCTGAGGGATAAATGTTGTTCAGGGCACTGTTCTTCTTCCAGTGATGCCATGGGATCTCTTAGCACACACTTGAGACACTGAATAGCAGTATGGTTTCTCATTTCATCTGACTGTCAGCAAATCAAACAGTGCAGCTGTCCTTGATGTCACACATAAATATCAGCCTCAATTCAAGATTCTGGTAGCTCTAGTCTCTGGAATCTGTCTTCAACAAGGTAACAAGGACTAAAGAGGAAAGTGTGTGCTGTAGTCTCCATCATATTGGGAATATACTTCACAGTGTACATGTGAGGCTTGATTCAAAGTGTTTTATTACATCTCATTTGTTGAAATGAAGTAGATTGTGCATGTTCTGGATGTATGTTTATTCACTGAGCTGGAAAGTTCATTTTTAGACATTTCATCACCATACTCGGTAACACCATCAGTGAACCTCTGGATGAAGCACTGGTGGTGTAGCCCACTTTCTATATATGTGTTTAGGTTCGCTTGGCTTGGTGATGTCATTTCCTCTGGTGATGTCATTTCCTATGGTGATGTAATTTCCTGTTCTTTTTTCTCAGGGGTGGTAAATGGGATTCAAGCCAATGTGTTTGTTAAAAGAGTTCCTGTTAGAATGCCATGCATCTGGGAATTCTTGTGCATCTCTCTGTTTGGCTTGACCTAGGATGGATGTGTTGTCCCAGTCAAAGTGGTGTTCTTCCTCATCCGTATGTAAGGATACTAGTGAAAGTGGGTCAATGCCTTTTTGTGGCTAGTTGATGTTCATGTATCCTGGTGGTTAATTTTCTGCCTGTTTGTCCAATGCAGTGTTTGTTACAGTTCTTGCAAGGTATTTTGTAAATGACGTTAGTTTTGCTTGGTATCTGTATAGGGTCTTCCAAGTTCATTAGTTGCTGTTTTAGTGTTGGTTAGTTTGTGGGCTACCATGATGCCAAGAGGTCTGAGTAGTCTGGCAGTAATTTCTGAGATGTCTTTGATGTAGGAGAGAGTGGCTAGGGTTTCTGGATGCGTTTTGTCTGCTTTTTGGGTTTGTTGCTGAGAAATTGGCAGACTGTGTTCATTGGGTACCCATTCTTTTTGAATACACATTATAGGTGATTTTCCTCTGCTCTTTGTAGTTCATCTGTGCTGCAGTGTGTGGTAGCTCATTGAAATAATGTTCTAATGCAGCTTCATTTGTGGATGTTGGAATGATTGCTTCTGTAGTTCAATATTTGTTCCGTATATGTTTTTTTTCTGTAGATGCTGGTTTGAAGTTTCCCATTGGCTGTTCGGTCTACTACAACATCCAGGAATGGCAGTTTGTTGTTGTTTTCCTCCTCTTTAGTGAATTTTATGCCAGTAAGGGTATTGTTGATGGTCTTGAAGGTTTCCTCTAATTTGTTTCGTTTAATGATGGTAAAGGTCTCATTCACATAGTGGACCCAAAATATGGGTTGGATGGTTGGCAGAGCTGTTTGTTCGAGTCTCTCTGCTTTACTGCCTCTGCTAAGAACCCTGATATCCGAGATCCCATGGGTGTTCCGTTGGTTTGTCTGTAGGTTTTGTTGTTTAAGGTGAAGTGGGTGGTAAGGCATAGGTCCACTAATTTGATATTGTCCTTGCTGATGAACTTGGTGGTGCTTGGTGTACATGTCTTTGGTTCTCTGATATCAGGATTCTTAGCAGAGGCAATAATGCGGAGACTCAAACAAACAGCTTTGCCAACCATCCAACCCAAACTTTGGGTCTGCTATGTGGATGACACCTTTGTCACCAATAAATGAAACAAATTAGAGGAAACCTTCAAGACCATCAATAATACCCTTACTGGCATAAAGTCCACTAAAGAGGAGGAAAACAACAGCAAACTGCCATTCGTAGATGTCACAGTAGAGCGTACAGCCAATGGAAACTTCAAACCACCGTCTACAGGAAAATGACATATGGACCAAATATTAAACAACATCCACAAACTAAACTGCATTAGAACATTATTTCAATGAGCCGCTACACACTGCAGCACAGAGGAACTATGAAGAGCAGAGGAAAATCACCTATACTGTGTATTCAAAAAGAACGAGTACCCAATAAACACAGTCCGCCGATTTCTCAGCAGTATACCTTGCAAGAACTGTAACAAACACTGCATTGGACAAACAGGCAGAAAACTAACCACCAGGATACATGAACATCAACTAGCCACAAAAAGACATGACCCACTCTCACTAGTATCCTTACATACGGATGAGGAAGGACACCACTTCGACTGGGACAACACATCCATCTTAGGACAAGCCAAACAAAGACACGCATGAGAATTCCTAAATGCATGGCATTCCAACCGGATGTCTTTCAACAAACGCATTGAGTTGGATCCCATTTATCACCCCCTGAGAAAAAGAACTGGCAATGTTGTCACCATAGGAAATGACATCACCAACTCAAGGAAACCCAAACACATAAATAGAAAGTACGCTACACTAACAGTGCTTCACCTGGAGGCTCACTGAAGATGTTACCTAGTATGGTGACACAATGTCTGAAAAAGAACCTTCCAGCTCAGCAAGCAAACCTATACTCAGAACCTCAACCTGAGCTACAAATGTTCTCAAATCTCTATAAGATTGTGTATGTGTTTGTAATAAATTTTGTTTGGTGTGTACTGTTTGTATTACAATTTCAAATATGTGTGTATCCCAGTTTTAGTTTACCTTCCTCACCATTATTTACCATGATGATACAATACAGCCATTATTTAACATGAAGACTTTTGCTTTAGTGTTGTTTCACACTGGACCTGACAGAGCATGTATCTCCCAATTGGTGCTATTTTAAAGCAGCCACTCTTTGCTCCCCAAGATTCTCTCCTATTCTCTGAACTACTCTTCAATTTCCTCCCAAGAGTCTCTCCTCCCTTTGTGGCTCTCCCACTCTCCAGTTCTTCATACTTATCGCTTCCCTTCCTGACTCTCACTTTTTCGCCTACTCTCTTGTTACCCTTCTGCTGAGTCCACACTCAGGGTTTCAGGGAGGAAGTCGTGAGTGAGAGAAGGTTGGCAGGGAAACGATAAATAGGAGAGAATTAGCTTGTGAGAGAGCTGATCTGCATGGTGGGGGGTGCATTGAAATAGTTGCTAAATTTTATTCATATGTTTTAATTAATTTAAGAGGTATTTATTTACAACTATGTCAATTTAGGAAGTTTTTCAGTGCAGAATGGTCCTACAGAACATCACTAGAGTTTTTACATTGGTTGTAATGGAAATCTGATTCAATTAAAGTTATTTCAGTTAAAGTTGTTTTTTTCAGGAATACATTTGCAGCTTGAAGTGAGGAATTACTGTGCAGAAATAACTATCCATCAATGTTTCAAGAACTTTTCTTTAAATCATAGTTCTGGAAAAACCACTGACAATATCCAAACTTTCTTTTATCAGCAACTGTTCTGTACAACAGCAATTCAAGTTGTTTAAAAAGGGCTTAAGAGAGTCCATTTAAGACAAATGTATTTAGTTTGAGGTAGAAAGTAGTGACTAATTGGCAGGAGGTGTTTTTTTGTTGTAACTAGATGTTTGCAATTGGAAAGTTTAGGTACGCTATAAATTATCCCTTTCTAACACCAATACTCTTCTTGCTTGTTTATGCATGACAAGGACAACAGGACACTTACTATTAAATAAGATGGAGCTACTGCTGTACTTGCATTGAGTAGACATTGATTTTTCTTAAAAAAATTATCTTTTAGGTGGGGAGATTGTGAAGCCTCGATTTGCCCAGTTTTTCCATGGTAGTCTTGCTGGTTTATCTATACGTCCAGGCAAGATTGAGAGTCGGAAAGTTATCTCCTGCTTGCAGACTTGTAAGGAGGGCTTAGATATTAATTCCTTGGAGAGTCTTGGCAAAGAAATCAAGGTGAGGGATTATAATGGCTTATAAGTCTGTTGATTGAAGATTTTCCATTAACGTATGTCACTGTTCACGAAAGGCTAAATGCATGTACAATTAATTTGATGCAAAAGAATAGCACTAAAAGATTACCATTTTCTTAATTATATTGACAAATAATTTGATACTAAATTGCTTTGAATTTAAACTTTATCTTTCTTGAGCACACTAAACTTCAAAATATGCTCGTATTAATGATTTGAGAACGATGATAAATTTATTTTACTGCTAAATCGATTCACTCCAAATTTACTTGGAACTTACAGATGAAATCCAGTGCTATGGATGATTTGTTTTGACAGTTGAAGCAGAGGTTTTATCTGTAAAAGTCGAAAGCAATTTTGATCAAGTTGTGTATCCAACTTCATTCTGTTCTTTTCTTCTAGTTTCACTTCAATCCTGCCCAGTCAGTCCTGGTTATTGAAGGAGATGACATCGACACTGTAACTCGAGCCATGCAGTTGGTTGCATACATTAATTCAAGGCAGTTCCCAACTCCTGGTATTCGACGCTACACCATTTCTACCACAGTCCAGTAGGTTACCTCTACAATGTTCTGTGTTCACACACATGCGTTGGTTAATTTTAATCAGAATAAACAGAAAACAAGATTTCAATGTAATTTTTCCCCCAATAAATATCGATGTATATTGCGTTTATCCCATTGTCAAAAAATAATTTGTAAGAATTATATGAAGCTCAATTTGGTTCACCTAATGATTGAAACCAATTTTCAATTAGTTCCAGCTATAAATACACTCTTAGGCATCAATCATTCTCTTAAGTGCTATACATTACCTGATGCAGTCCTAAATTTATTTATATAGCATGTACACCAACAATGTAACACAACGCCTCAAACTTTGGACCTGACACTTCTGTCTTTCTCACATGTATTTATTTCTCCATTCGCTCTGAAGGCTTATTCAGATGCAACTTCATATGAATCACTAAAGTCATCAGTTGAAGGTATAGAATCACATTGGTGTTTAGATTCACTTTGTTTCATTGATACAACTTAATTTTGTGTGCTAATGTAACACCTTATCTCACTTCAGTGAGTCATCATATTTGCATTTGTACTTGAAGCAAATTTCCTAACTCCTTTCTCTTGCATTCCATTTCTTCCCTTAGTCTCCTGTTTGCATGATTGCGTTTAGATTTTGAAGATCTCTGTTTTAAAAACCCAAGCCCAATATCAGTGTTTAGTTAAGCTGACTGCCTCTGTCAAGAATAGAATCCACTAGTCTAGCATGGAGGTGAAATCTGCTGAATTGAACTGAGGAGTTATTACAGCAACAATAACTCTGAATCATGACAGGGAAATCAATCCCACTGTCACAGGTACAGTGGTTCAATTGTCCCATTTGAAGCTTGCAGTTTCTGCTGTCCTGTGAATTTAACCCCTTGAAAGCTAAGTGATAAACATTGGCCTCTATTGAATGTGATGATGACATTGCAACATTTTGGGATTTTTCGACTATCAACTATAAACAAGGTGCATGACGGGACTTGCTGTTTATTTTCTTTGAAAAACACAATGAGTTGAATCTCCACAAGTCATTTCCTGTTCGAATTTATGATATGTTACCTTCAGCATCGTTTGGATTACTTTTCTTGGATAGTTGTCCATAAAGACCCCTAACTTGTAAAACAAAATTCAAGCTTCCACGTGAATGACTGAAAGGATCAAAGATCAAGATTTCAGATTTTAAGAAATTTACTGTGACAAAATTAGGCAGTTTGAAAAATATCATGATAGCATTGCCTGGAAGAACCAGAGAGTGTGACAGCAAGTCTCCATTGTTAACTACATAGAATGTGGTGAGAGTTTGTGCTTGGATTGAGGAGGCCATCTTCATGAGGGTTTCAATGAAGGTTCTCTTAGCTTTAGCTAGAGAGTGAATCAATACCTTATTGCAAAAGTCAGTTTGGGGACCAGACGTTATCCGGGGTGGGTGGGGGGATCAAAAATAGAGGTAAGAATAGCTTTTGTTCTGTTTCGTAGATTTCTTAATTTATCTACTATGGCTTAGAATTTAATTTGAGGGTGGTACGGTAGCTCAGTGGTTAGCACTGCTGCCTCGGGCAACTGTCTGTGTGGAGTTTGCACATTCTCCCCGTGTCTGCGTGGGTTTCCTCCGGGTGCTCCAGTTTCCTCCCACACTCCAAAGATGTGCAGGTCAGGTGAATTGGCCATGCTAAATTGCCCATAGTGTTAGGTGCATGAGTAGAGGAATGGGTCTGGGTGGGTTACACTTCGGAGAGTCGGTGTGGACTTGTTGGGCCGAAGGGCCTGTTTCCGCATTGTAGGGAATCTAATCTAAAAAAAACTCTTGGTAACTTTGCCTAAACACAAAATTAGTAGATAAATTAAGTTCTAAACTACAGAAACCCTTTAAATTAACTGAAAGTCCTCCTACCATAATTCTACTTTACTTTGTTTCTTAAGTGTACATGTCATGATCTAGGAAACAGATCAAAAGCTATTCTTACCTCTATTTTTGTTCCCCCCACGCACCCCGGATAACGTCTGCTCCCCAAACTGACTTTTGCAGTAAGAGATTAATTCACTGTCTAGCTAAAGCTAAGAGAACCTTCATTGAAACCCTCATGAAGATGGCCTCTTCAATCCAACATTCTATGTAGTTAACAATGGAGATAGAGTCATAGAGATGTACAGCACGGAAACAGACCCTTAGGTCCAACCCATCCATGCTGACCAGATATCCCAACCAATTTAGTGCCACCTGCCAGCACCTGGCCCATATCTCTCCAAACCCCTCCCATTCATACACCCATCCAAATGCCCTCCAAATGTTGCAATTGTACCAGCTTCCTCTGGCAGCCCATTCCATACACACACCACCCCCCAAGTGAAAAAGTTGCCTCCTAGGTCTCCCCCACATCCTTCACCTCTCACCCCAAATCCACACCCATTGCCCTGGACCCCTCCCACCCCAGGGAAAAGACCCTGCCCATCCACCCCACTCATGCCCCTCATGATTTCGCAAACCCCCACAAGGTCACCCCTCAAAGAAGAGCTGCAGAATTATCTTGGGTGACCTAGTCAATATTCTTCTGGTCAGTGTCTGGTTTTGCTGTCACTCTTGAAAAATGTGATGCTGGAAAAACACAGCAGGCCAGGCAGCATCTGAGGAGCAGGAGAATCGACGTTTCGGGCATAAGCCCTTCTTCTTGAAGAAGGGCTTATGCCCGAAACGTCGATTCTCCTGCTCCTCAGATGCTGCCTGGCCTGCTGTGTTTTTCCAGCATCACATTTTTCAACTCTGGTCTCCAGCATCTGCAGTCCTTACTTTCTCCTTTGCTGTCACTCTCTCTGGTTCTTCCAGGCTGATGCTATCATGATATTTGTCAAACCGCTAATTCTACAATCACTCCTGTGGTTTTATTCCCTGTCAAAGCACATGTCAGTAGCAATGTGAATCACATCAGAATTGAACCCAGGTCAAAAAGCTACTTTGCTATCGTCCTCCCTCCCAAACTCAGTTCAATCTTGAAATTACACAGTAGTGTAAAGTATACTTGTGGGTGAAGACTGACATTACTAATATATCCTTGAGAATTAGAGACTATAGTCTATCTACCAGCACAGCTAGTCTGACCATTGTTTGCAAGTTTGAAGGTTGTGCACCTCCTATTCAGTAAGACAACCTGGGCTCTCCTTTTAACTTTGAACTACTCAGTATTCAGGTTTGTTGCCAGCCAAAATTCAGAACACATCACATGACCCTGTTCATTCATCCATTTTACTTTAAAAGAGTGTCAAAACACAACAAACCTTTAAAACTTTGCTTTTGTTGCACCTCACCTCTAAAAAATGAAAAGTTAGGAGCTCTCACAAACACTATTCCAAAGTATAACATTGTAAAGAATAGTCACTAACTGACCACATACATTATTAGTAATCTTCTCACTGGCAAATGCCACCAACGCCTCCCCCCCGCCCCCCCCCCCCCCCCACCCGTACAATGCTGTCACATTTTGCCATTAAAGATCTCGCCTTGGCACCTTCATAACATACAACCAGTGTTAATCAAAAGCATGTAACTGTTAGGAGGTGGCTCAGTGGTTAGCACTGCTGCCTCATGGTGCCAGAGACTTGGGTTCAATTTCACCTTTCAGCGGCTGTCTGTGTAGATTTTCCTTGTGCCTGTGTGGGTTTCCTCCGGATGCTCTGGTTTCTTCCCACAGTCCAAACTGTGCAGATTAGATGGGTTGGCCATGCTAAATTGCCCAGAGTGTCCAGGGTTGTGCAAGCTAGGTGGATTAGCCATGGGAAATGCAGGGTTAGAGGAATAGGGTAGAGGTGGCTGGGTCTGAGTGGGATATTTTTCGGAGGGTCGGTGCAGACTCAATGGGTTGAATGGCCTTCCATACTGTAGGGATTCTCTGATTCTTACGCGGACCTTTAAGGTGCAAACTCTCTTCCGACAGAGGGTTCATTCTGCAGCTGCTGGCTTCTCTTTCCACTACGCTTCATGGTAAATCTCCTTTCTCATGTCAAATAAATTTCAAGTGTTTCGATGCCCTTGGTTAAAAGATAACACAATTGGTTCAGTCTGGGTAGCGGTGACAAGAAACACAGCTTTTTGCTGACAATCCCTGTGATTTTCAAATTCCATTAGGTGTAAGCTGTAAATCAAGATAAAATCCTCTGTCACAGCTCCACATGTGGCTTCTGTAGGGTCTTTTTTCTTCTTTAGAAACAGTCTGTGAATCACTTTATTCAGGTTTCACCTCTGGGACTCTCTTATTTTTCATGGATATGAGTATTTTATTGTTCAAGTTGGTAAATAAAGGATCACTCAGACAAACAATGGAATCATGCATTTCCTGCTTAAAGCTAGGAGTACAGTTCTTTACTGCTTTAAGAATCTTGTCAAAAACCACATTAACGTTCACTTAGGAAATCCTGATGCTCTCACTTCACAAGCTCAGGGATTGTTTTAATTTTTTTTCCCTATTCAGTATGAGCTTTGTTAAACCCCAGAGTTAACTGAATTGAATTGAATTGAATTTATTGTCATGTGTACCGAGGCACAGTGAAAAGGTTTGTCTTGCAAGCAATACAGGCAGATCACATAGTTAAGTAGCATAGATAAGTAGATAATAGGTAAATAGCAGCAAAAACAAAAACTCAGGAACAGGCAAATGTTAAGAGTCTGTGTGTACATTCAGTATTCTAACAACTGAAGGGTTATGAAACCGGCTGGTGCGTGTGTTCAGGCTTCTGTACCTTCTCCCCGATGGTAGAGGTTGTAAAAAAACATTGCCAGGGTGGGATGGATCTTTAAGAATGCTGGTGGCCTTTCCTTGACAGTGGGCCTGGTAGATGGGTTCTATAGATGGCAGGTTGGCCTTTGTGATTGTCCGGGCCCGAGTTTACCACTCTCTGTAACTATCTGCTTTGTTATGCTGAAGTATTTAGATTCTACTTTGTCCTCATAGTTTCACAGTATCAGCATTAGTTACAGACAAGTTATCTTGTTTTAAAGCACAGTCTATTGCTGTTGCTCCATCAATAGCTGCTGTATTCCACTTTGTCACCTGTGGACCTGGAGGCAGATTTGATTCAGACAGCACCAGATTGTTTCCAGTTGTCTTTAGCTCTGTGCGTTACCCTGGTTATCTGCCTTAAAGATTTACTCTCCCTGACGCACAGTATGTGCCACTTGCAAAATGCACCTCATCAAGATTTCTTCCAAAGCAACTGCAAAATCATGACCTGTCCATCCCAGAAGGACAGCAGTAGCACATACATGGACACAACATGACCTTTGGTTTCCCCACCAAGTCACAAACCATTCTGATTTGGAACTGTATCACCATTCCTTCACTGTCACTGGTTCAAAATCTTCCTGGAACTTGCGTCTCAACAGCACTGTGACTGTACCCTCACATGTGACATGCAGCAGTTCAAGAAGGCAATTCGCTATTATCTTCTCAAGAACAATTAGGGATAGACAATTCATACCTTGAATCAAACTATCATTCTTTACAACAAATTCAAAGGCAGACATATATTTTTCAACATCCATTAATCTTGCTGATACATCCTGATCGTTAACAATTTTAAATTTTGCAGATACATTTAGAGTTTGTGCAGGTTTTCCAGCCTAGATGTTTTTTCTAACATTAAGGTCAATGTCATTAATAGGCAATTTTGATGCTTCTCTTACAATAACAGTTAGTGCCTCAAGCACAGATTAAATTTGCTCTACTGAGTGGACCAGGTAACTGATTTCTCTTAATGCCTGTATGAGTACATTTTTATTTAGTGAAATTCCAAGTGAGAAATTCATGTATTTCGCGAACATCAGGAATTGAGCCAACCCTGTTTCTCTAAGCTCAATGTTTTGCCTGTTAACAAGACAAAAATGGAGTTATTTCATCCATGTAAAACTCCCATAATCTTATATCTTCCAATATGCACACACTCTAAGTACATTAATAATGTCAATTTGTTGCAAGCTTCATTCTCCAGTACAGCATTTTCTAAAAAAGACATTATCCATCCCTTCAAACACAAAAATCCTAGCTTTTACCTTCCAGCAACAAGGCTTTACATGCCCCCGTTTATGGCAAAAGTAACATGCTGTTCCCCTCAAATCATGCAAATTTCCACAAAGAGAAGCAGCTGCCTTAACATTTCTGCGATTGCCTTTGTGGTCTTTTAAGTAGGGCATTATGTTTTCAAAGATTCTTTAAATACTTTCATTAATTCTTTTTTTCATCGCCAAAATGATCAAAGAGTATGGGGAGAAAGCAGGAACAGTACTGAGTTGGATGATCAGGCCTGCTTCACCAATCAATATGATTATGGCTAAAGGGCTGATGGTCTACTCCTGCTCCTAGTTTCAGTGTTTCTTTCTTGCTTTTCTCCCCCACCCATTATAACTCAGCTGAGCTATGTATCCTGCCCGTTTATGTGTGTATGTGGGATTAAAAGGCTATAGGTTAAATCTGTGAAGTTTACCACTTGTGGAAAAACTAAGTTTGTCCACCGTAAATAAGATTTTGTGTTTATTGACAAAACCCTGTCAGAGTGTTTGTTTACCTTGATAACAGTAAAAACTAAATGAATTCAAACATCTTGGTGATTCAGTCAGGCACTTACACATTTAGGACAATATAGTTGGGAAGTAGAGGGGCTTGATTACCAGCAGATTCTTCCTGCCTGAGTTATAACAATCAGCAGAATGTTTGTCCAAAAGGATAAAGTAACCTCCAATGCTTTCCCTACAAAATACACAAATAAAATTGACCAGATTTCTGTCGGCCATTACAACCTTGTCGCAATTTTCTCAAACAAGTTGAAATGCATTTTAACTCCATCCTCAGTGAATTTAGGCATGATGCCGATATTTCTTACTAAGGCAACGCAAGAATGTAAAGTCGACTCATCAGGTTTTTGGGTAACTCCTCACGATTTGAAACTTTTGCAGCCCGAATCTTCAAAGATCCTGGGGAATAAAATCTGAGTTTGCTGTTGCTTGTTGGATCCTGCAGAATCCATGGCGTATGCATATTGCTTGACTGACCTTCACTGCCTGGAAGAATGCCTCAAAGACTCCAACACTGAGCTCAGGCTCAGAGGCTTGAGCCAAATGTGTGAGACTTCAGCTGGATACTTACTTTGAGAATGCCACACTGGTTAATCTCTGGTACAACGAGTGATTGGACAGTGTAAATGAGCAGAGCATCAAAAATGACCAACCCCACCCTTCCCATCACCTGCTAATCCAAACTCTCTGTCCCACCGCCACCCTCCAGACAAAGCTACACCCTCGAGTCAATTATCGCTTACTGACTCCCATCTCACCCACTCACTGACTTTCATACTCAACCCTTTCAGCCACTGAAGGACTTGAGACTTGAAAAATCTTAGCTTCATACAAAAGCTACTGTGATATGAAGGAGTCATGTCTTCTGTCTGCTCCTCTTCTTCATTTGCTAATCTTTCTCTTACAGGGTTTTATATGCCCACCACGCCGGATGTTATTGCTGAAATAATGAAATATGATCTAGTACATGTAGTGGTATTCTGGGGTTAGCAGCAATGTGTGCAACACTAATGTTGACGTTGAGATCTGGCCTTCTATCTTTATCTTTTTCTTCTCCTTAGAATCCTCATTCATATTTGCACATTCCCTCTCTTTCTCTTTTCCTTTCTCTGAGTTCAATCCTTTCCGGTTTCCTTCTAGTTCAAGTTGTTTCGGTTGCAAATGAATTCTGGTCAACTCTACCTGTGTTCTATCTGGATTACTGCTTTGTCAAAGTTCAAGTATTGAACTAATGCTTCAAGTATCTCAACCTTCTTTGTGCCTGTTTGTAAATTTATTTCTAACTTTTATGCTATTGCCTTCAAACTAACAATGGTTAACTGTTACAAGGCATTCGGACAGATCCTCTCCTTAAGGAACACCTCCACAATAGACATAGGGATGTTAATGTATTAGGCTCTTGAGACATTGTGGTATTGCCCCTAACTTTAGACCAGGAGGTTTAGGTTCAAACCCCTCTTGCTCCAAAGGTGTGTAATAACATCTCTGAATAGTTTAGTCAGAAAATATCATGTTAATGTTTCCACAGTACAAAATAAACCAGTTCATTTAAGCTCTGATAAATCTGAGTGTATTCATCTCATCATGAGGATTCAAAATCCTACCAGATCTCTGAATTTCCTAAGATCTCCAAAGAGACTGACTTTTAAAAAGCAATTCAAGCTTCCAATGAATGACTAAAAGGACCATGTGACAGGTAAAGTTTTAAAACTTACTGTGATAAATTAAAAGGAGCATTGACTAAACACTATTTCAGAAGGCAACTTATACTCCAAATGACAGAAAAGATCTTCCACTTAATTATTTTCTCAAGCAATTAAAAATCTTCCCTGCACTTTACTCTATCCCAGAGATACAAATTTCATTCTCCTGCAACCAGTCCAAAAATATTCTCAGCTTTATTTTCCTCTTCAATTCAGAATACTTCTTCTCCCAGAACTGGCTTTCAGGATGAGAAATGAATAACAGATTATTCTTTCCAGCCAAAGCTAGGTGAATCTTCCAGCTTCATTTACACCCTCACAAACCTGTCCTTGTTAATTCAAATGCAAGGGTCCACCCACATCCTGTACGATGAATGACTGAGACTCGCTGCTTCCATCTCTCAGTTCACTCAGTCTCTGTCTCTCTCGCTCTCTCTCTCTCTCTCTCTCTCATATTTCAACAGCCTGACCCTGTGTGTGATGTT
The DNA here is from genome assembly GCF_047496795.1 of Chiloscyllium punctatum. Classification (NCBI taxonomy): domain Eukaryota; kingdom Metazoa; phylum Chordata; class Chondrichthyes; order Orectolobiformes; family Hemiscylliidae; genus Chiloscyllium; species Chiloscyllium punctatum. The sequence continues at coordinate 65,782,157 of NC_092744.1, forward strand.
TAAAGATAATTTTAGAATATCAGCATTTGTAGAAAGGCAATCTTGGGGAAACTTATAGGATTGAAGACTAATAAAAACCTCAGGGCCTGATAATCTACAAATCAGAGTACTTAAGGAAACAGCCTTGAAATAGTGGTGGTCATCTTTCAAGCTTCTATGAATCTGGAACAGTTCCTACAGGTTTGAGGGTAGCTAATGTAACTCATCTATTTAAAAAGGGAGCAGAGAGTAAACTAGGAATTATAGACCACTCAGCCTGATATCAATAGTGGAGACAATGCTAGTTCCCATGATAAAAGATATAGTAGCTGAGTGTTTGGAAGACAGTGGCAGGATTGAACAGAATCAGCATGAATTTATGAAAGCTGAATCATGCTTGACATATCTATTGGAATTCTGGAGATGTGTCTATGCACTGAGTTGATAAGTTTGACAGGGGGAGTGCAGTGCAGGTTCACCAGAATGATTTCTGGGATGGCAGGAAAGACAACGAGGAGAGGTTAAATTATTTAGGATTATATTGACTGCAGTTAAAAAGAATGAGGTGCAATCACATAGAAATTTATAATACCCTAACAGGATTGGAGGGTTCAACTTATAGGGAGAGCCTGAAAAGGTTTGGGGCTTTTTTTTCTCTGGACTGTTGGAGCCTGAGAAGTTTATAAATCGTGAGGGGCATGCATAGGGTGAATAGCCAAGATCTTTTTCCTGGGGAGTGGGTGGGGGTTTGAAGGGCATAAGTTTGGGGTGAGAAGGGAAAGATTTAAAAGGGACTTAAAGGGTAATTTTTTTTCATAAAGAGAGTGGTGCATGCATAGAATAGTGATCAAAATAGCAAAATGTTTTAGTAAATTAGCATCAACCAATCCATTTGCAATACTGTCTCTCTATATTTCCACTTCTTCATTGAAAAGATTAAAAAGGTCATATGAGTTAGCTTTATTGTTTGGCACATTTTAAGTTTTTTATATTCATTAGTCTGTATTTACAATTATAAATTCATTGCTTTCACTTATTTTTAGGTCAGAAAGTTTTATACGTTTTCTTTATACCTTTATTATTTTTCAAATTCAAGTTTAATTTTGCAACACAATACTAATTGCCCTTGAACAGAATAGCTTGCTCAGCCATTTCAGATGACCGTTAAAAGTTAAATTGTCACAACAGAGGAAGTGTTGGAGGCTGGTACAATTATATTTAAAAGGCATTTGGATGTGTATATGACTAGGAAGGGTTTAGAGGGATATGGGACAGATGCTGGCAAATGGGACGAGGTCAGATCGGGATGTCTGGATGGAGCAGATGAATTGGACCAGAGGGTCTGTTTCCAAGCTGTATGATTCTATGACTAGATAGGGTAGATACAGGAAGGATGCTCCTGATGGCAATGGAGTCCAGAACCAGGGTCATGGTGTAAGGATGCAGGGTAGACCATTTAGCAGTGAGGTGATGAGAAATGTCTTCACCCAAAGAGTGGTAAGCCTGTGGAATTCACAACCACAGAAAGCAGTCAAGGCCAAAACTGTTTAATTTCAAGAAGGTCTTAGATCTAGCACTTGGAGCAAGAGGGATAAAAGGATATAGGGAAAAGCTCACACTATTGAGTTGGATGATCAGCCATGATCATAATGGATTGTGGGACAGGCTTGAAGGGCTGTTAGGCCTGCTCCTATTTTCCATGTTTCAATGTTTCTATCTAAACGTTTGCAACCAGATCCACCAATAATTCCTATGCATTCTTCCTTCCTAAAGTCAATCTCCAGGGCAATGTGAATCATGCAGACGTTGTTTCCATGTAAGTTTGAATAGAGCTGAGGGAGTGCACACTTTTGTGGCACAGTGGCAGTGCCCCCTACCTCTGAGCCAGGAAGGCCATGTTCATGTCCCAGCTGTTCCAAAGGTGTGATGTTACATCATCTGAACAGGTTGATTAAAATATCTACAACTGAGGGCCTAGAGGATAGTCAACTTGGAACTAAATGTTGAAAAGTGTGGCACTGGGAAAAGCACATAAGGTCAGGCAGCATCTGAGGAGCAGGAGTATCGGCATTTTGGACATAAGCCCTTCATCAGGAATGGGGGGGAGAAGGGGGCTGAGAGATAAATAGGAGGGTGAGAGTGAGGCTGGGTGGAAGGTAACTCGGAAGGCGATAAGTAGATGGAGGTGAGGGGTGATGGAGATAAGTTGGAGGGGAGGGTGGTGCGAATAGGTGGGAAGGAAGATGGACAGGTAGGACAGTTCAAGAGGGTGGTGCTGAGTTGGGGGGTTGGATCTGGGATGAGGTGGAGGGAGGCGAGATGAGGAAATTGGTGAAATCGACATTGATGCCATCTGGTTGAAGAGTCCCAAGGAAGAAGATCAGGCGTTCTTCCTCCAGGTGTTGCGTGGCTTGGATTTGGCAGTGGAGGAGGCCCAGGACTTGCATGTCCTTGGTGGAGTGGGAGGGGGAGTTGAAATTATCGGCCACAGGGCAGTGGGGTTGTTTGGTGCGTATGTACCAGAGATGTTCCCTGAAATGTTCCACAAGTTAGTACCCTGCATCCCCAATGTAGAGGAGACCGCATAAAGAGCAATAGACACAGTAGATAAGGTGTTTGGATGTGCAGGAAAATCTCTGCCGGATGTGCAAGGATCCACTGGGGCCTTGGATGGAGGTGAGGGGGGAGGTGTTGGCACAGGTTTTACATCTCTTGAAGTAGCAAGGGAAGGTGCCAAGTGTGGCCGGTGTGTTGGAGGGGGAACATGGACTAACAAGGGAGCCGCAGAGGGAATTCTCTGCGGAATGCTGATAGGGGTGGGGAGGGAAGTATCTCTGCTGATGGGGTCTGACTGTAGATGGCAGAAATGGTGGAGGATGATGCATTGTATCTGAAGATTGCAAGGTGAGGACCGGGGGTTGCATCCTTGGTGCAATTGGAAGGGTGAGGTTCAAGGGCGGATGTGCGAGAAGTGGAGAAGATGCACTGGAGGGCTCGTCCTCTTGGCTCTCCTTACATTCTGAGCTATCCATACTGCTCTTTATGCTCACTGATGTGCACATTCATGACATTGTCGCAAGGTTGCTCCAGCTTCCCAAAGCCCTTGTATAACCACGATCTCCTTCATTTCACCAACATCGTCTAATTCTCAAGAGAGAGTCCCCAAACATAGTGATCTTAGAAAACTTTGCATTTAGAATGTAGTTGGGATGTATTGTATGCAATCCACTTCCAATCAGGCACATGTCAGAGGGACTACGAATTGGAATTGAAACTATGAAAGCAACAACAATAATAATTACATGTCAGTGCTCTTCCAATCAGCTTAGTGTTTCCTCTACAACATAAATATTCTCTTATGAATGCCCACATGTTGTTAAAATGACAAAACGTTCTTATGCTCAGAAACAAAACTGGAAACTGCTGGAAAAATCCATCTGTGGACCTGAAGGATCATTGGATCGAAAGCAATAACTCTGATTTCTCTTCACAGATGCTACCAGACCTGCAGGGTTTTCCCAGCAATTACAGTTTTTGTTTCTGATCATTCCAGCATCCATCGTTCTTAGTAATTTTAAACCTAGTTATATTAATCATCCTAATCACCTTGGCGATGGAAAAATTATGGAACAGGATCTTTCAGTTCAGTAGAATTAATTGATTGGTTGTAATATGGAAGGGTCCAGCATAAAAGCAGAGAGACTTGAAAAGGATCTCCAGATCCTCTTTGCAAGATTCAAGCAATTGTGCACAAAATTAATAAAGTTCTTTCACTGAAAACTGGCTTTAGGCTTTAAGGTAATGAACGTTTTCCTGTAATGTCTTATTTACTTGTGAAGGTGTTTCGGCGAGGACACTTGTATCAGTATCTCCAACATTTCTGCATACATTGTAGTCCTTCAGCCTGTTGAACCAAAGATTACAATTAGTGGGTTGGACCATTTCTCCAGACCGGCATCTGAATTTGAAAACAACAGAGGTGTGATACTCTTCCCAGGCCTCAGAATCATCAGCACAATCCGAAGAGGGCAACACGAAGATGGCAAAGGTGAGAAAACTAAGAGGCAATGCAAAACAGGCAGAGAAAAGCCGCCAAGTTAAAAATCTTGATGCATTGAATTTTTTTTAAATAAGAATTTTGCTTTTTAACAAAGTCTATACTATTTACTTGATATATGTATTGTTTAGTGCACATTTTACAGCAACCGATTTTATTTCAACAATAGCAGCACGTTATATCATATCCCAGAAGTCACCCAATAATTTAACACATATTCCACACAAGTATGTTCCAGTTGTGTAGTTGACCAGTGTACTAACAGGGCACAAGCAACACTGTGCCAACAGTTCATATGTAATAAGCAGTTCAGTTAGTTGCTATTCTTTTGATGACACCAAAATCCATTACTTGTTTACACAGCTTTCATTGGATGTTTTTTTATGCGATGCAATTCTAATCATAGCAACCCTCAAATCAGGAACTTTAATCAATTTAATCATCATCTCTTACAATAAATGTTTATAGTTACATTTTCTAAGATTTATCCCTGATAATACCATACTTCTTGTTCGGATCAAATTTACAGGAAGATTTAATTTATTCTATCAATAATTCTGACTCTTGATTAGTTAGAAACTGAATTTTAAATATTTAACAGACTTAAGATACTGGCTAGGAATCACAATTAGACCTAGAGTTCATGGTATCAGAATTTTACAGTATTTTGATGAACAACATGCTACATTGTTAAAGTGATGGGCTCCGAGCTATAATTTTGGCAGTCATGTTGCTCATATCAGTGGGTTTCCTTATACATGACAAAAGAAATTTGCACCACACATGCTACAAGTTTGGAAATTTGATCTACTTTCTGATATTTTAACTTTGATTTTAACTCGGGCTGGGGTCAGGTGGGTGGAGCAGAGCTGGGGGGTGGTAAATCCTCCTAATCTCAGCAGTGTTGAGGTGATGTTAACTACTGGGCATTGTCTGTATTCTCCTGTGCCTGTTACTGGTGGCAAGAAGAAGCTGGTTACTGGGTGGAGAGCACAGACAGGAGGCTACAGCTTGGTATCCATGGAACATTCCCTGGAAGCTTACTAAGTGAGTTGGTTGAGTGAAAGCTTGTGAAAGGGAGTAAAGGGGAGCATTGTTTAGATGTCCTGAGTAGAGGGCCTAAATGATCCCTATGAGACATGGCCCACCATGGCAGATGGTGGACTTTGTGTTCAGTAATTCCGTCTAATTCTATGTCTCATTGTTGATTATCGTAAAAACCCATTTGGTTCAATAATGACCTTTAGGGAAGGAATGCTATATCCCAACCTGGTTTGGCCCACGTGTGACTCCAGACCCACAGCAATGTATTTAACTCTTAACTACCCTCTGAAATAACCTAACAAACCACTCAGTTGTACTAAAAAAATGTCTGTAAATGGAATGAAGCAGGCAGACCAACCGGTACCAATCTAGGTATAAGAAACAAGGGTAAACTCAGCTGTGTTACTCCTGCAAAATCCTTCTTATCAACATCTGGGAGAATGAGCTGCCTCACAGACTTATTGGCTATTGCTTCACTATAGTCATACTAACAGAACCATACATTGTGTGTCCAGGCAACACTATCACCATTTCTGAGTATATCCTCTCCCTTGGCAGGACAGACTCAGCACAGGTAGCAGCATAGTGACATACAGTTAGGAGAGCATTGCTTGGGAGTCTTCAACATTGAGTTCAATTCCTTGAAGTCTCATAGCAACAGGCCAAACCTGGGTAAAGAAATTTCCTGCTGATTACCACACACCATCCTCCCTCTGTTGATGAGTCAGTAGTCCACTTGCAGAAAGTACTGAGGGTAGCAAGAGTGCAGAATGTTCTCTGAATGGGGCTCTTCAATATCAATCACCAATATCAATGCTTGGCAGCAGCATCTTTGATTAATTTGGTCAAGTCCTAGAGGACATTGCTGCTAGACTGGATTTCTGGCAGGTAGCAAGGGAACCAAAAGGAGAGAGAAACATACTATACCTCATCTGCACCAATCAGCATGCCGCAGATGAGTCTATCTATGGCAGTATTGGTAAGAGCAACCACCACATAGTCCTTGTGGAGACAAAGTCCTGTCTTCACATTGAGAAGACCCTCCATTGTGTTGTATGGCATCAGCTTTGTGCTAAATGTACTGGACGTTAAGTATAGCTGGCAACGGAAGACTGGGCAACCATGAGGCATTGTGGGACATCAGAAGTAACAGAATTGTACTCAAACACAATCTGCAACCTCATGGCTTAGCATATTCCCCACTCTGCCATTAAGCCAGTGCTCAATGGAAAATACAGGATTGCACGGAAGGAGCAACACCTGGCATTTCAAAATGTGAAGTGTCGACCTGGTGAAACAAGCATCATAAGTGATGGACAGTGATTCCTTAACCAACAGGTCATTCAGCCATGAATGGCAGGGAAAAAAAATAAACAATTAACTAGATGAGAAGGATGGGAGAGTTCAGCATTTCAGTGCAAAAGATAGGACTGAAGTATTTGCAACAATTTTCAGCCAGCATAGGCTAAGTCGATGGCCCATCTCCTCCAGAGGTCCTCAGATGTCAGTCTCCAGCCAATTTGATTCATTCCACATGGCACCAAGAAACATGAGGTGACATTGGATACTGCAGAGGCTATGGGCCCTGACCATATTCTTGCAATAGTACAGTAATTGTGTACTCCAAATTTTACCACACCCTGAGCCAATCTATTCCAGTATGGTTATAGTACAGATATCTACCCGACAACTGGAATGTTATCCACCATGTCCTGTACCCAAAAATCAGGACAAATGCAATCTGGCCAATTGCCAGCCCATCAGTTTACTCTCAGTCATCAGTAAGGTGATGGATGCTGTCGGAAACAGTACTAAAAAGCAACACCTGCTTCACCGTAACCTGCTCACCGATCCTGAGTTCTGCCAGGGCATCTTGAGTTCCTGACTTCATTAAGGAAAAACATGGAAAAAAGAGCTGAATCCCAGAGGTGAGGTGAGAGTGATAACCTGTCACACCACAGCCACATTTGACTGAGTGTGACATCAAGGAACCCCAGCAAAACTGGAGTCAACGGCAATCAGGAGAAAACTCTCTGATTGTTGGAGTCGTATAGACCCAAGTACAGCTCCTTTGGCCCTCGATGTTGCACCACCCTGTAAAACCAATCTGAAGCCCATCTAACCTACACTATTCTATTCTCGTCCATATGCCTATCCAATGACCATTTAAATGTCCGTAAAGTTGGCAAGTCTACAACTGATGTAAGTAGTGTGTTCCACCTCTGAGTAAACAAACTACATCTGACATCTGTTCTATATCTATCACCTCTCAATTTAAAGCAATGCCCCCTCGTGCTAGCCAACACCATCCTCGGAAAAAAGCTCTCACTGTCCACCTAATTCAACCCTCTGATTATCTTATATGTTGCAATTATGTCACCTCTCAACCTTCTTCTCTCTAGCGAAAACTGCCTCAAGTCCCTCAGCCTTTCCTCATAAGACCTTCCCTCTGTACCAGGCAACATCCTAGTAAATCTCCTCTGAACCCTTTCCAAAGCTTCCATCCTTCCTATGATGTGATGACCAGAACTGTACGCAATACCCCAATTGCAGCCAAAAGGCTAGCAGAAAGGAAGTTGTTGTTTTTAAATACCAATCACCTCAGCTCTAGGACGACTCTCCAAGAGCTCCCCAGTGTTGTGTTCTTGGCCCGACCATCTTCAGCTGCTTCCTCATTGACCTTCCCTCCATCATAAGGTCAGATATGAGGACAGCAGTGTTCATGACTCCTCAGATACTGAAGCAGTCATTGTTCAAATGCAACAAGATTTGGACAATAGCCAGGTTTGGGCTGACAATTGGCAAGTAATATATATGCCATACAAATGCCAGACAATGACCATCTCCAACAAGAGAGAACCTAATCATTATTCCTTGACATTCAATAGCATTACTCTCACTGAATCCCCTATTATCAATATCCTCGGGGTTTCCATTGACCAGAAACTAAACTGAATTAGTCATACAGTGATTAAACGAACAGTTCAGAGGGTCTCTATCCTGCAGCAAATCACTTCCCTCCTGACACCCCAAACCCTGTTCACTATTGATAAGACACAGGTCAGGCGTTTGGTAGAATACTCCCCATTTGCCTGGACGGGCACAGCTCCAACAACACGGAAGAAGATAGGCACCATCCAGGACAAAGGAGCCACTTGATTGGCACCACATCCAGAAACGTTTACTCTCTCCAACACAAATGCACAGTAATAGCAGTGTGTGCTATCTAGAAGATGCACTCTAGAAATTTACCAAAACTCTTCAGATAACACCTTGTAACCCTCTGACCACAACTGTCTAGAAGGACCAGGGCAGCAGATACATGGGAACAACCACCACCTGCAAGTTACCCACTCACCATCCTGACTTGGAAACATATCACAATTTTTTTTTCAGTATCATAAGGTCATCTCTCCGCCTAATGACATTTTAGGCATATCCACACAAAACTGACTGAAGTGCTTCAACAAGACAGCGTACCTTCTCAAGGCAATCACGGGTGAGCAAAAAATGCTGGCACACCCAGTAATGCCCACATGAATGAATAAAACAGGGGAGCTGCCATTCTTGGCTTCACAAGTGAGTAAAAAATAAAAAATGAAAAGAGCCTTTTGAGCCTCTACCTTCTGCTGGGTGGACATTGAGGGAAAAATAAAAGCTGAACTACTTTCCCCGCTCAGGCTTAACGTTAAACTAGCCATTGGGTCCTGCCTGCACCACCAGAGGCCAGTCTGTTTATTGAAAGAAAAGATTCTGTGGAATAGCCCAAGTTCCTTCATTTGCAAGTTCCAGTTAAAAATCAAGCTGGTGAGGTTGTCAGGGATACTGATAAATAACACAAGTGAGGGCTTTTGACGGTCAGTTGACTCATTTTTCTTTGGTAAACTGGCAAAATTAAAACCACCTGTTTGTGATTTTCTGTGGCCTGACATTGGCTGCTAATCAAGAAACAAGCTGATGAAAATGCTGACCTACCCCACTGGAAGCTGTAAGTTCTGTTTAGCAGGAAATGCCCAGGGTGAGCAAAAGTAGGATTAAACAAAACAGGAAAAGATAAGGAAGGTTGCAAGAGGGTGAGTGTTTGACTGTGTATCTCATGTGTCCTGCCTGACATGTGAAAGATATTTTCTCAGGTACAAGACTAATATTCTATTCTTGGCCAGACTTGTGTGGAGAGTGAAGAATTATTAAGGGTATGAATAAGCGTTTAAGATTTTACAATAATAGGCGCCTGGAGGTTTGGTGCACTTCCACATGTGCAATGGAAGGGAAGGCCCCAGCTTAAGCTATGAATGGTGGCTGACTTCAGTACTTCCCTAAGCAGCAATCTGGCCAGGAGAAAACATGAGCTTTTCTCCTTAAAGGACATATTTCAGCTTCACGTGAAATTTTATCTAGCTAGCTTGGATAAGAAATGAGAAAAATCATCCATCTGAAAGGAATAAATTTGATGAGCAAAACATGGATTTCTATTCGCAAATTGTGACTGGAAGCCAAACACTTGAGCTACTGGTACGGCTGATATGAAACTTTAGAATTTAGGAATGCAATGGTTTATAGTAATCTTTTCTCGTATATAGGAATTGTATTTCAGACATGCTTGAAAATTTGAAATTAAACAATTTTATATTCATTGAACTCTTGTAAATTTCTTTTTTGTAGCCCGTCATATTAGTAGACCAGAAGAGGTTGTTCACAATCTAGATTACTGTGATATTTTGATCGTTGGAGATGAACTAAATTCTGAAGAGGAGTGTTTGGAACTGGAGCCAATTGAGTTGCATGGGAAACATCTGGAGTTCACAAATTCCACATCTGGAATGTCCATTTATGGTAAATTCCTTTTCTTTCTGAGGGAAGAATAGTAAGCATGTCTTGTGGCACTGTGGTCGAATCCTTGTCTCTAAGCCAGAAGCACTGGATACAATTCCCACTCCAGGAATTGATGGCCAATGCAAGTTTGTTCAAACATGGCCAAACAGATAGAGTATCAACTTATAAATCATTCCAACATATGCCAATGGCATGCAGTAAGAGTGCAGTAAGAACTTCGTGGTTCGTCATGTCATGGGAAGAAATTGGAGCTTTACCATGACTACCCATAGCTTCAAGCTACGATGTACATGTAAAATTAGAATGTTGCCACAGTAACCCAGATCCCTTTGGTGAGGGGGGATGGTGGCAGCAGTTAGCTGGTGTAGATCAGATCAGTGCCAGATGGACGAGGTTCAATCCCTGTTTCAACTGGGGTGGATTCAAGGCCTGGCTCCATGCCCCATCTGAGGTAAAGGTTATGACACTGTGTGTCAGATCTGCTTTTGGGAGAGAACACAAGAGGAACAGTAACAATAATGCATGAATTGATTATACTGCAAATTTATTTTGTCTATTATCCCAACGAATTGACTGATATTTCAGAATACTTGTTGACTTGATACGGTGACCGAGTCATCCCCAAATCACCAAATTGAAAATATGTTTGTAATTATTTCACATTTTTAGCTAATTAGTAGACTTCAATATCTATAAAATAATGCTTGCAATGAAATGTATATCTAACTGTATGAAACTTAATTGGATTGCAGCCACAGTGTGCAATAGTTATCCAACAGAATGGTTTATTTCATGTTAATATGAAGACAAAAATGAATTATTTTAATAACCCATTGAGAACTGCTTCAGTATTGTGTCATGTTGAAACTGGTGTTACTTCTGTTGAAGCATGTTGTATGAAATATTACATTATCTGGCACTCTTCAAACCAAAGGTTATGGTTTATTTTAACAAGATTATTTTCAAAACTATTAGTGGGCACCTGTATGAACAGAACGCATTCATATTATCAAAGCTATCTTCCACATGATGAACGTGTCTGCTTGTGCTTATTAGGGGTGGACACCATGACAAATTATGAACATGTTCTTCGTAAACTCCGTTACCGTAACTGGAAAACTGCATCCATTTTTGGCCGAAGGTTTAGGCTGACATGCTCAGAGCTCAATGGACGCTACACAAGCAATGAATTCAATTTAGAGGTGAGAAAAAGACAAATTGAGTGTAGACTTAGAGACAGCTGATGTATTAAGGTCAGATAGAAGAGCTGTTCAATTCATGAATGTTGCTGGAATTTACTTGGTGAGCTGTAATGTACTTAGACTGTCACTGGTATAGGACTGTGAAATTTGATTTAATTTGACAGGATGATTATTGACCACCTTGGTTTCGTTTGTCTAGGTGAATGTTCTGCATAACATTAATCTTATGGACCATGTTAATCATGTGATGGTTCAGCCCCAATTCCTCCAGTCAATCCATCTTCCTGATCTTCCAGGTCACAACCTTAATGCTGCTCATAGTTCAGGTACTAAAGCAATCTTCTTAAAGAAGCTAAACACAGTGAATGACATTAAGTTTAAAGATATGGAAGTATTAACAATAGAAAAATGTATCAAAAGGTTAGCTGTGAAATTTACAAGCGATAAATATCTATATTTATTGGCACTTGAGAATTAGATTTGGACTAGTTGGAATTCTGATAATCAGATATCCACTGTTTGTAAAAACAGATGTTTGTGCAGAAATAGGGGAAAACCTGCATGTCTTTGAAACTGGGGTCTATAGATTTACATACCAAAGGGCTACTGAATATTTTAACTGCAAGCTTTCTACTATCCAAACTGCAACCCTTAAGATGCTTGCAGCTCCAAGCCTTTAAATAAACCCTTTCAGCACAGGAAAACTTAGGATTTCTTCTCTATTTCTGTGTTCTGATTTAATTTTCTGAGTTTAGAGCTTACAAGAGATGTGAAGTTCTTTTTGGCATTTTTGTCCAACTGATGGACTAATAGTAATGCTAAATATATGGATCTAGCTAGACCACCAACTCGAAATATAACCAAAGGATTAAGAATGTTGGATTGAGCTTCATGGATTTGGAAAACACTGACTTTCCGACAGATTCTGCTCTCCAGCCACTGACTCCATCTTCCTCCCTGTCAGCCTTTGGGGGTTGAACCAAACGTGATGTTATATTTGAGCCCAAGATGAGCTTGTGATCATATTTCCACATCTTACACAGGCTTGTGATTAAAGTTGCATTTGTGCCATGAATCTTTGAATGCAGTGGATTGGTAAACGTTGTTTATCCTCTTAAATGTGTGAAATAAGCTTGAGGACAATTACTTTGAACTGCTGGTCTTTCATTTCACTGACTGGCACATGGCAAAAGTAGGAGAATTGGACATTAGCATGTCTTCACACTTCTATACAACCTTTACAGAAAGCAGTAACTCAATGATACAATGTTTCTTTATCCCTAGCAGAGGGATAAGCAATCTATTTTGAGGTCACTTTCAAATCACTTTCTCGCCCACTATTGAAGTTTTGTTGAAAATGGTCATGAGATGAATATCTGCTGCTTGTTCTTCCCCATCATGTGCAACTGGTCCTCATTTCTGCCCATTCCCTGCCACCATTCTTAGAGGTATTTTACAAGCTGAAAAGAGAGTCATTGACATACTTCACCTATCCACCCCAATGCACTAAGAGACTATGCCAAAACCAACCAACTAGAGCATTTGATATTTCTTCCCCATTCCTCCTCCACTTGCCCTTTCCTCTTCTCCTCCTCCTCACACTCAAATTGTCTATCTATACTGCACCCCCCACCCCATCCCCCATCCCTGTCATGTGCTATCACCTTAATCAGGTACACTCTCCTCTTTCACTCTTTTGGTTTTCTTCTTCCCTTTGTTAATTCCTGCATTCTCTTACCTCCTCATTCCCTTCACCTCCACCTCTCTCCCAATGAAGTTATCTGCTTCCCTCTCCACTCTCTCCTACCTGGGTGTTTAGCATGGGCTATTATGTTCATTGCAGTGAACGCTTAAACCTCTAGCTTTGCACCAAGAATATATTCAGTTTTACCAATACAAATATTCAGTTAGCTAGACTGAATAATCATCAACAAAATGGTACTGCACAACTCTCCAATGTGCCTTACCTTTTATTTAATTAAACTCATTATTGCCTTTTTGATCAGTAAAGTTGCCTAAGGCCAATTTCTTTTCAAACAGAATTGTTATTGTATTATAATTTGGTATATAACCATATAACACACATCTGCTCTCCAAAATAAAAGCTGAGCATACTCGTCATGACCTCAGGATGTGAAGACATCCCAAAGTGCTTTACAGTCAATGAAATGTTCTATTAAACATAGTAGTTATTTTATAACATTGCAGTCACTTGTGTATACATGTGGCATATATGCTCACATGATGCACTCACACACTTGCTTTTGAGTACACACAGTGTATTTCTTTGCATGCATTTCCCAGCTCATTCACCCAGAAGTGTTCAATATTTCACTCTCTCCCCATCTTAACCTCTACAGAATAGTGTTTCTGTACGTAGACCAGAGAAAGAAATAAAATGAGGATTCAATAAGCATGCTGGTTCTAAGTCAGTTGCGATGGTTACCAGGAAAATAATTTTGAAAGCAATCTATTATTTGGAACATTACTGCAGTAGCTTCCAGAATTCATCTCTCTGAAGGCTTTTCTGCTGGCTAAGATCAGGCAGCAGCAGAGTGCATTTAAATTGGGCTTGCTGAGGTTCAGCATCTATTTAGAGGATTGATTGTACTGACAGCTATGGCAGAAGTAAACAGTACTTTGTCACATTGCATTGTTGTAGAAGTTACTTGCAAGCCAAGGAAGCAAAGCATGCACAGTAAATCACTTTTGAGATGTGCACCGTGATGGAATTTGCCAAGTAATAAATTTATGGAAAACATATGGAGCTTGGGAGAAAATAAAAATGTCTTGGAGTTGCAAGCAATGTCGATATCAGAATTACCAACTGTCAAACTATTTTATAATTACTGAAGTTATTTTCAGCACAATTAAACTAAGCCTTTCTGAGTTTTATTAAATGCTGCATCTTAATGAGCACAGTATCCATATGAAAAGAATGTACTCTTTCTATCCCTAAAACTGAAATAAATACAAGATGTTAGCTACAGGCAAGTTCTTGAATCTCAAAATCTTAAACGTTTATCTCATTTCTGACACACAGTGTATAAAAACTTTGTTTTTCAGTTATTCCCAATGCTGCCACAATTGTCATTGTGGTGTGCATTTGTTTCTTAGTCTTCATAATTGTTCTGGGGGTCTTCAGGATCCGAGCAGCTCACCAGCACACTAGTCGGGAAAACGAGAGTGGAAAAGAAAATGAAATGGATTGGGATGACTCTGCTCTGACCATTACTGTTAACCCAATGGAGGTGAGTAATGCCAGATATTAGGTTAAAGATTGATTTGATATTTTGTGACTGAAGCAGCATTAGCCCATATGACATAGGAGCAGAAATAGACTGTTCAGTCCATCCAATCTGCTCTGCATTCAGTGTGTTCGTGGCTGACCTGATAGCCCTGAACTCCACTTCCCTGCTTTTGCCCATAATCCTTGATTCCCTTAATGATTAAAAATCTGTCCATCTCAGCCTTGAATATACCTAATGGCCCAGCCTTGGAAGTCTTTTATTATAAAGCATTACTACCCTTAAAGAAAAACATAACATTGTCATCTTTTTTAATAGGGACACCAATCCTCAAATTATGCCCTCTCCCCTATAATGACTTCAACCTCTCCATTTGTACCCTGTCACATCTCCTAAGAATTTGATACATTTCAAAAAGCTTGCCTCTCATTCTTCTAAACTCCAATGAGTAACAAGCCCCAGTCTGACCTACTCACCCTCTTCTCAAGAAAACCCATATATCTGGAACCAACCAACCAAACCTTCCCTGGCCTGCCTCTAATGACTTGTTTAGCTTTCCTTTCAAAGTAAAATAAAACTGTTCACAGTATCCCTGGTGTGGTCTGACAAGTATAGTTTTCACAAGATTTTATATTCCATTTTATATTCCATTTCTTTTTGAAGTAAACGACAATATTTTATTGGCCTTCTCTGTAATCCCCTAAGTATAGATCTAGCTTTTTGTGATTCTTGCAGTAGGACAGCCAAATCTCAGTGTGCAGCAGTTTTCTGCATCTTTCCTAATTTAAATAATATTCAGCTCTTCTATTCTTCCTGCCAATGGACCTGACATCACATTTTCCCATATTATATTCCATCTGTCAACTTCTTGCACACTCATTCAATCTTTCTCTGACTCTCTACAAACTCCCTGTGCCATCCTCACCACTTGCCTTCCCACCTATTTTTTTTAATGTCTCCATAAACATGATGACTCTGCATTCACCTCAGTCATACAAGTCATGAATCTCTGGTCTCCCTTTAGGTAACATATGATAATAGGATGATGAAAAGCTTTTCGGAAGATACCTCCTGACAGTTTACTGATTGTTGCTGTGATATTATAGAGGGATATTTTAGAGTTTTACTGAGGAATTAGATAGGGAATCCATTTATATGATAAATTCCAACTGGATCCAAAGTAGTGAATCCAAGCAATGCAAGGAATCAAGAAATATGTTAACTTAATCGCTGTAATAGAAAATTTAGAATGTATTCTATTAATACACTCATTATAAAAACAACATTATGAATAGAGCAAATTATTATTTCTAAGTGTTATAACTGATATTACTCAGTAAACTCTACAGCCTGAAACACTTGTGATCAAGGTGTTTTGGAATTTCAGAATTGTGTGTGTTGTGTAAGAGCACTGGAATGCTAACTACAGTGTGTAAACCAGATATGAGTTATGTACCTGAGACATAAAACAGTAGAAAAATGTTATGAAGCACAAATAAAAAATATTTTATTTCTGTAAATGCTGTATAATCCATCTTTCCAAAGAACTGCTGTGTACTAAAATGATGTTGTTGCGGGAACAGGTAACTCTGTAGAATGTTTATTTCACAAGGACGGTACCCAATTTACAAACATCCAACTTATGAACATTTCCTGTACGTACAAAACAGCTCCTTTGTATTGTCAGGCATTGTGTTGTGATTTGCATACAAATTGAAATGCAAACGGACTCAAACAGGACCCACTTACAACCTGGCAGCTGCCTGGAGTTGGAGTTAGTGTCAAAGAAGGTAGCTGATCATCAACAGCAGGAATAGTTAATTCTTTGGCTTTGGTCCTCTCTGCTGGTGAATGGCATTGGGCTTGGTGATGTTGATGGTGTGCGTGTGGTGTGACTTTCCAAATGCATCAAATATTTGCGACAACCTCATATGGCTGTTCTTATATTGATTTTGCCTGAATCCTGTGCACATGCTGACTTGTAAAGCATCATTGCTCTAGAAAGCCAGTGAAACAGGAAGCCAGATTTATCTTAATAACCTTCCCCACGGGAACATTATCTTCTTCATCACTATTGCCATTCTATACTTATGTAAAACTATTTCAATAATTTCTACATCTGTTTCTTGTTGAACAGCTGGAGCATTATCCTCACAATTTAGCCATCTCCTAATGTTTTCCTTGTCTAGGTCAATGTCTGCATCACTTTGCATTCACTTGGCATAGTACAAGATATCAGTTGCTTTTGCCTTGACCTTGTTTCCATTTAAAGCTCTGTATCCTTATCACCAAAAACTTTTAAAGGACACCACCTGTGCCACACATTTTACAAGATTTTCCCAGTGACGATCATCCATACATTTGCCCAACACCAAATCACAATCAATATGGAAGGCCCATTTTAAAGAGCACCAGACTACAACTGTTCATAGACATAGCAAAAACTGTGCCTGTATCATTGAATTAGACCATAAGACCATAAGACATAGGAGTGGAAGTAAGGCCATTCGGCCCATCGAGTCCACTCCGCCATTCAATCATGGCTGATGCGCATTTCAGCTCCACTTGCCAGCGTTCTCCCCGTAGCCCTTAATTCCTCTAGACAACAAGAACCTATCAATCTCGGCCTTGAAGACATTTAGCGTCCCGGCTTCCACTGCACTCCGTGGCAATGAATTCCACAGGCCCACCACTCTCTGGCTGAAGAAATGTCTCCGCATTTCCGTTCTGAAATGACCCCCTCTAATTCTAAGGCTGTGTCCACGGGTCCTAGTCTCCTCGCCTAACAGAAACAATTTTCTAGCATCCACCTTTTCAAAGCCATGTATTATTTTGTACGTCTCTATTAGATCTCCCCTTAATCTTCTAAACTCCAACGAATACAATCCCAGTATCCTCAGCCGTTCCTCATATGCTAGACCTGTCATTCCAGGGATCATCCGTGTGAATCTCCGCTGGACACGTTCCAGTGCCAGTATGTCCTTCCTGAGGTGTGGGGACCAAAACTGGACACAGTACTCCAAATGGGGCCTAACCAGAGCTTTATAAAGTCTTAGTAGTACATCTCTGCTTTTATATTCCAACCCTCTTGAGATAAGAGACAACATTGCATTCGCTTTCTTAATCGCATGTAGTACTTTTTATTGATCTAATAACTTCACGGTCCTTTGGTTGAATTAGAGATGTACAACAGGGGAAAAATATGTTTACAAGCATAGAAACAACAATCTAGAGTAGGCCATTCGGCCCCCATTGCCTACTCTGCCATTCAATATGATTATGGCTGATTCTCTATCTCAATGCCATATTGCAGCTGTTTCTCCATACTTCTTGTTGTCTTTAATATCTAAAAAAAGTATGTCTCTTTTTGAATAAACTCAGTGACTCAGCTCCACAGCCTTCCACTGGTTGATCACACTCTGAGTGAAGAAATATTTCTTCATCTCAGTCCTAAATGACCTACTCCATATCCTGAGAGTGTGAACACTGTTTTGAGGATCCCCAACCCCATGTGTCCAGTCTGTCTAGCCTTGTTAGAATTTCTATCAGATCTCTCATTTTCTTAAGTGAATACAAGCCCAGTTGAACTGATCTCTCCTCATAAAACAGTCCTGCCACCCCTGGTATCACTGCAGTAAGATATTCATACTTCTGAACTCAAATCCTCTTGCAGTTAAGGCCAATATGTCATTTGCCATCCTAATTGCTTGATGCACTTGCCTGTTTACTTTCCTTATCTAATGTACAAGGACACCCAGTTCCCTTTGCACATCCATATTTCCCAATATATCATCATTTAAATAATGCTCTGCTTTTTTGATTTTCAAACTGAAGTGTATTACTTCACATTTAACTACATTGCAATGCATCTGCCCATCATATTCAACTTGTCTAGATAGCCCAAGAAGCCTCTTTGCACCCTCCTCAGAACCCTACCTAGTTTGGTGTCATCAGTAAACTTGCAAATATTGTTTTTGGCTTCCTCATCCGAGTCATTAATATTTATGTCCTCATTGGCTGGACCTGAAGTACTGATCCCTGTAGTACACCACTAGTTTGGCCCATCAAGTCAACACCAATCGTCCAAAGAGCGTCCTTCCCCTCTACAACCCTGTGTTTTCCCATGACTAATCCACCTAGCCTGACCATCCCTGGACACTACAGGCAATTTCGCACAGCCAATCCACCTAACCTGCACATCTTTGGACTGTTGGAGAAAACTGGAGCACCCAAAGGAAACCCACGCAGACAGGGGAGAATGTGCAAGCTCCCCACAGACAATCACCCGAGACTGGAATCAAATCCAGGTCCCTGGCACTGTGAGGCAGCAGTGCTAACAACTGAGCCACCATACCACCTATAATTTTACCCATTAGCCTGTTAATGTGGAACCTTATCAAAAGCATTCACGAAACAAAAATACAGCACACCAGCTGTTTTCCCCGTATGTAAATTTCTTATGTAAAAAAAATCTAATGGATTTGTTAAACGTAACTTTTTTTTGTCAAACACAAGTTAACTTTGTCTAATCCCATTAATGCTTTCCAAGTCTTCTGTTATCACATCTTTTATGATAGATGCTAGCATTTTCTGATGATGGCTAATTGGTCTGTAACTTTAGAACCTTACCACCGATATGTCTAATATTTTCAGAGCTGCTTAATTTGTACTCTGGGATGCAGATTATCAGGGCCTGAGGATTGGTCAGTCTTTAATTCCACTAATTTTGAGCACCATCTTTTCTCCTAATAGTGATTTCCTGCAATTCCTCTCTCTCACTTGAACTTTGGTTCCAGACATTACTGGAAAATTATTAGTGCTGTCCGTGGTGAAGACAGAACTAAAATGTGTGTTCAATTCTTCCGCCATTTAGGAAATGTAGGGAATAAATTGACAGCATTTAATTGTTCCACTGAGAATGAACTGAACAGTTGTCCAAAGAAGCATAATATTACTATCCACAGCCAATGCAATGTGCATGAGACTTAAGATCAAAATGATTGTGGAACCAATTGCCCACGATCTACATGTATGTTTGCAAGCCTTGTAAAGCACAGATTATCTTTAGTACCTTTTGTTATGATGAGGAGTTAAAACTAACATCCCAGAAAAGGTCGCCTTGTCTTGGAATCTGCTAAAAGTGTGTGAGTGATTTCCATTGATTAAAGAGAAAATAACAATTTATTTTCCCAACTCTAACAGTGAACACTGAACAGACACTATTAACAAATCCAAGCCCCCCTTTTCTTAACTAAGTACTACCTGACTCCAACTGCATAAAAATGGTGCTCCAATAACACAATTATTAAACCTTAAATTAACTTAATCTCTCAAAGTCCAACAATCTCTTATGTTGTCTTCCTCCCAGTCTTCCAAATTACTGCTTCCTTTTGTCCTTCCAATCCTGCTGTCTTTTCCATGGGTCATCATCTAATTTTTTTCAGCGAGTGTCTTTATATACAATTTCCTGGTACCTTCAGTAGATGATGCCTTTTGAGAGATTTCATTTGAGAGCAAGATGTTTATTTCTTTGGATGGGAGTTGGCTCTGACTAATTTTCAAAATGTTCTTCCTTTATATTCCCTCAACATCTTACCCTCTCATTGTTCTGATATTGTCAATACAATAAATTCAAATTCAATTGGTTTTTGGTATCCTGGACATAATTTAAATTAATCGGTTAAATTCAAATCCAGTTGCCTTGACATCACAACACAACCCCAAGCCGATTGTTACATTTTACCAACCCTCTGCACTCTCTGCAGCTGTCAGCTAGTCACAGACACATGTGCTATCTCAATCTCTCAGCTCAGAAAAGGCACCTCTGTCTTAAAGTGACCAGACACTTTTTCAACATCGTAACACTTTGAAAGCACTTTTGCCTATAACCAGCAGTTTGCACTTTGTCTTTCATGTCTCCTCAAGGCTGAATTTCTTTTCCTTCAATAACTTCCCAAATTCAGTTAAGAAACATTCTGTAGCTGTCAAATGTTTTTCCACATGTTGACTCTAAATGGAGGATGCAGTTGCCCAGGTCAAACCTTTGTGCCATCCTTTACAGTCTGCATGCACACCACCAATTCCCAAAAAGGTATGAAAGTTGTTTGGCCTCTTCTGTAATCATTGTCTCTGAAATCAAGTCCCCTACAATTGGAATTGTTCATAAAACACTTTAATCACAGTCAATGGTTTTAGCACTATGCAATGTTCTACATTCACTAATGATTTTAACTGTGTCACTTCCTGCATAGAACTTTAGGAAACAGCATGAAAAGCTTTTTATGTTGTAAACTTTTGACACACCTGAACTATATTTGTAATACAACATTATTGATTTTGTTAAAGATTTGTGAAATATTATTTTTTAAGACTATCTTTTGACTTGATTGAAGTTTCTTGTGGGTAATGTAGGAGAAATGTGAAAGCCCATGAGATCCAGGGAAAATTGAAGAATGCTTTAGCTGGGTAATGGAAATCAAAGGTGAGTTATATTGATTGTTTTACTTCCATTAGGGCAGCTGTAATCAACTAAACCTCAAGTGACTTTTAATCGTGAGGAATTTTACTGTTCATTGTCAACCTTCAGAATGGCTAAGAAAAAGTGGCACTGCATTCCTTTGACTTGGGATGCTGTCCCTCAGTCCACAGCTGTCAAATAACCCAATCTTAAAAACGAAACTCAGCCAGACATGCCACAGAGTCACATTAGATGTCTCCTGAGGTTAATGTTATATAGCTCCTGGTCGACAATCCATCTGTCAGCTGAAAATGTCAGATGGAGGGCAAGACCCAGAAATGGGCACAGACATGGAAAGAACAATCCATCCTGGATTTATAAAAAAAAGACATACACGTACTCAACAGCTAAGCTCACAAACTTAAGAGACATTTCCTCAAACTGATCTATCATTTCCAGTTAGACACACCTGCCTGAACCACTTCAAAATCAATCAATCATCACTGAAGATTCATAAATAAGCACAGGCCCATCAGTCAGACCGGAAAAACACACATACACACACACACACACACACATACAGATACACAAATCTGTGTAAACTTGTTGGCATACAAGTACACCTACACACCAGCTCCAACTACAAACTGGAGTTGGTTTGTTTCTCAATGGCTCTGTTTGAAAGCCTGTAAATTGCCAAAGTATTGCAGCAATGATTTGAATTGGACAAACATCTAAAGTTCTAAAATGTAAACTATTTCAGCAGTACATCCTATTTTCTGTCTGAAATCAAAGGCTTCTTCCAGTCAAACAATAGCCGAGAGCGAGATTGTTTTGCAATAATTTCTACTATACTGTTATGAGATTGTAACAGCCTTCTTCATATTCAGGTAGAATTTTTGTTTCATTATTTATAATTGCCAGTAGATGCATTGCAGCGTCCCACCCTGCAATCAGTCTGTCAACCATCAACAGTGGAGAGACAGCAGAGTTAATATTTTGGGTCCAGTGATCCTTCTCCAGAACTGATTTTAACTTGTAAAAGGTTGGTACATAGGGTTGCGGAGGGAATAACAACACAATACGTGGAGATGGAGCTATTTAAACAACTTTTCTATTATTTTCATCAAACTACAACACTTCCAGCCTGATAATTTAACTCCTTGCTACATACAAAACCATGAAAGGCCAATGTCTCTATATCTCAACTAGATGAGTGTGGACAGTAATGGTTGACAAATTGAAAAATAACAAAGAATTGCAGATGCTGGAAAATCAGAAACAAATACAGAAATTGCTGGAAAAACTCAACAAGTCTGACAGAAGAGTTACTATTTCGAGTCCTGAAGGAACAGTCCCTTTGGAGGTCTGAGAAGGGAAGGGAGGAAAATCGGTGGTGGGAGAAATGGTGGCTAAAGATCCTTTGGGTATGAATGCTGGTGGGATGGTAGGTGAGGAGAACGGAGACCTCATCGCTTTAGGTCAAAGGTGTGGCTATGGGTTCTCCTGTAGGTCCCAGTTGTGCCTGTCTATTTGTGAGGTAAGTGGACATTCCTTGTTCCAGACCCACCCACCCACAAGCCCTCACCCACAACTCTCTCTGGTACATCGATGACATGGTCAGTGCTACTTCCCTCTCTCGTCTGGAATTGGAAATATTTATCAGTTTTGCTTCCATTTTTCACCTTCTCACCTTCACCTCCCTTCCCTTTCTCAACATTTCTGTTTCAATTTCTGGGGATAGGCTAGCCATGGTTAGCACTGCTACCTCACAGCACCAGGGACCCAGGTTCAATTCCAGCCTCTGGTGACTGTCTGTTTGGAGTTTGCACATTCTCCCTGTGTCTACGTGGGTTTCCTCCGGGTGCTCCGGTTTCCTCCCACAGTCCAAAGATGTGCTGGCCAGGTGAATTGGCCATACTAAATTGCCCATAGTGCTAGGTGCACTAGCCAGAGGGAAATGAACCTGGGCGGGTTACTCTTCGGAGGGTCGGTGTGGACTTGTTGGGCCGAAGGACCTGTTTCCACATTGTAGGGAATCTAATCTAATCTAATCTAAAAGCCCACTGGCTGCCACGGTTACCTGGACTACACGTCCTCACACACTGTTTCCTGCAAAGACTCTATTCCATCCTCTAGTTTCTCTGTCTCCGATGCATTTGTTCCAATGATGCCAGCTTCTACAAGGAGACCTCAAAAATGTCCACCTTCTTCCTCAACTAAGGATTCCCCACCAGGACCCTCAATCATGTCTGAGCCACCTCCCACACTGGTCCTCAACCCCTTTTCTTCCCTCCTACAACAGTGATGAGGTCTCCCTTCCCCTCACTTACCATCCCACCAGCATTCATATCCAAAGGATCATTAGCCACCATTTCCGCCATGACCAGGCACACATTTTTCTCCCTTCCTTTCTCAGAACTCTGCAGGGACTGTTCCTTCAGGATGCGAAATAGTAACTCTTCTGTCAGACTTGTTGAGTTTTTCCAGCAATTTCTGTATTTGTTTCTGATTTTCCAGCATCTGCAATTCTTTATTATTTTTCAGTCTGTCAACCATTACTGTCCACACTCATCTAGAGATACAGAGGCATTGGCCTTTCACAGTTTTGTGTGTAGCAAGGAGTTAATTTATCAGGTTGGACATGTCGTAGTTGATGCAAATAAATTTAAGAAAAATCATAAAATTACATTTGTTAAAGTAAATACACAACCATTCCTCATTGAAATATTAGATGTATGTTTGTACTATATAACTTGAAGTTCAATATAGCAAATGATTACAATCCACCTCTTTATGTTCAGCACTGTTCTTTTCATATCATTTATTGCTTAATTTTCTCTTAGCTTCTTTTGCAGTTATTTGCCCTGTAACTGGGTGAGGTAATTGAACATTATAAATAAATGGAACACCTGCAGCAAATAACATAAAGAAACACATTAAGCCGTGTATGACTGAATTTGAAAGGCTTTCAGCAAAGTTCTCAGGTAGAGATTTATTTTTGAGGTAACACAACAGGTTAATTAATCCAATTGAGCTCCAAGCAGAAAATACAGAATAGAAAGTCACTACGAGGGGCAAACCAAGGATTAGAATGAATCTCTTAGAATACACCAACATTTCTATTAGCCACCTCTGGAAATATCTCACTGACAGGGGAAGAGGGAAGGTTTTAGTACTACCTCTGCTATACATTGGAGGATACATTCCACTTATCTGCTGTGGTGCTGCTTAGAAAAACATTGAAGAGGCTCACGAGCAACCAATACAAAGTAACATGTAATTTGCACCCATCAGCCGGAATGATAGCAGTACATACCACCTACAAGATGCCCTGCAGTAACTCACCAAGGCTCCTTTAACAGCACCTTTCAAATCCATGATCCCTACCACCTAGAAAAACAAAGGCAGTAGATATATGGGAATACCAACACCTGCAAGTTCTCCTCCAAGCCACTTACCTTCCTGATTTAAAATTTTATTTCATTTCTTGCATTGTTGATCTGTCAATATGCTGAAAACCCCGTCCTAAATGTGCTGTGGGCAGTGCTACCAGCCAAGACTGTCATGGTTCAAGAAGGCAGGTCACTACCATCATGCTCTTCAGGTCAATTAAGGAAGTGCAATATATTAATCTAGCCAGTAATATCTACGTCCCATGCTGATATTCTTTTTTAAGGTGTAAAACAATGGCAGAAAAGTTGCATATGAAGTAGGAAAGAAATCAAATTCAAATGTTTATTTTGTTTTATTTCCAAAAGATTTTAATTTATCTTTCTTCAGTACCCTTTAGGAATGGGAATCCAACAGGACATTAAGGTACTGAACCAATGTTATGTTGGTATTAAACCTTACTTTCAGTTGTGTAACATTTGCTGAAGGTCACACTGACAGGTTAGCAAGTGTTAAATATTTTCACAAATATTGTGGGCCCTAAATGAGACCCAATTTTCTTACAAAATGATTAAGAACCAATGATTTTTATTTGTCAAATAGACAAAATTTGAAATCCTAAATGTTCACTAAAAAAAGTTATAGGATTTCATCATTTCAAACAAACAGAATACACTTTACAAGAGTCAATAAAACAGAGTGGATACTATTTATCTTGTACTCTAACATCTGGATTTAAAATGACGTAAACATGAAATAACAGGCAAATGTTGGTCAAACCTAACATAAAAAACAGACAAACCAAGATGGATACCATGAACTTTCCCACAACCCACATGGATGTCAGTGATCAGTGTGAGCTATAAAAGTTCTTTCAACTCGTCCTTCGTGAAGGACTTCAGCTTTTCTCATTTAAAAAATCTGACCAATGATTACCTTCAATAGTAGTTCCAACTCCAAAGCTCTCTCACTACTCTGAGCTTCACTGAGCTGTCAGGCATCAGGACAACTATCCCAACCACTATTCAACTACCAACTGGCAACCTCTTCACCTGAGACTGTGCATCACTGGATTCAGAGGCTGGACTGCAGAATCTGACTAACTGCACAATTCCAAATATCTAACTGTATTAAACAGGCAACTCCTGTTCACCATGGGCCCCAGCTCCACAATGATGCTGAGCAATTGGCAGCCTCTTCATAGAGCTGCAGGGCATACTTCTAGGGGAAGTTGAACATGATGATATGAATAGGGTGAAGAATAAGATTCTGAAAGCAAAATTGAAGAATTTTTTTTTTAAAATGTCAAATGTAGCATGATTTCAGGATTGTACCCACTCACAGAAGCTGGTGAAAATAAGGCAAAGGAGAATTGAGTGTTTGGGCATGTAGCTGGAGAACTGGTGAGAGAATGAGGATAGCAGACTCTAAGGTATTAGGGTTAGAACTGCAGCAGATGACATCTATACAAAGTGGTTAGGTAGTCACAATCTCAGCAAGACTGTGACTAAGTTCTTAACAGTGAGATTTGCTACTGCTGTTAAATTAGATTGGCAGGGAATGGGAATCTAAGAGGGAGCTCAGATTGGAGGAAACCAAAACTGGGAGTAGGAGTTTTAAACAAATCAGATTAAATTAGAAGACATATGAAGAAAAGACAAGCACCAAATAGTATCAAAATGCAGAATCATGTTAAGGGCCTATTAAAGTTACTCCAGTGGAATATTTGCTGAATTCAAAACATTGATGATGATTTGAAGACACCAACTGTGGTCTATTAGTATGACTTTTTAATTGCCGTTACGGAGACATTGCTGTAGGAAGATTAGGATAGGGAACTGTGTATTCAATATTACTTGACATTTAAGAAGGATAGGCAAGATGAAATAGGATGTGAGGTAGCAGATTTAATAAGAGATAAGGCAGGATCTTAGGGCAAAAGATCAAAAAGTACAATCAGTTTGGGTGCAGTTCAGAAAATGCAAGGAGCAGAAAACATCAATGGGAATTGTTTGTAGACCATGAAGCAGTTGTGGTAATAATGGGCATGGTATTGCTTGGAAAATTAGAACTACTTGTAATGTGAGTAATACAGTATGAATGGGTGACTTCAATTTACACGTCAACTGGGTAAACCTGATCAGCAGTAATACTGAGTTCCTGGATACTTTCCAAGATTGTGCAGAAGATGGATTTCTCAGACAGTTTGTTGAAGAGCCGACTAGGGATCAGCCTGTTCAAGATTTCATAAAATGTAATGAGGATGGTCTAATTAACAAGCTTGCTGTAAAGAACCTATTTCGGATTAAAGTGATAGAATTTTGCATTTGCATTTGGTTTTGAATATAATACACTTACTTCCAAAACTGCAGTTTGAATCTGAACAAAGGGAAAAAAAATGATAGAAAGGACAATTTGGCTGTAGTGAGTCAGAAAATACACTAAAAGATTTGTCTGCTTGCACCCAGTGGATTGTATCGATAATAATTGCTGCATGATCTTCATTAGATATCCATTCCTTTAAGGCACAAATACCCAATTGGACAAATGAATCAGCTAAGAAAAGAAGCTAAAAGCTGAATTAGATCAAAAGATTTAGCTAACAAAGATACCAGAAATAGCAGTAAGCTGGAGGATTAGAAGTAATTTAGAACCCAGCAAAGGATGACCAAGAGACTGGTACAAAAAAAGACTGAAAAGGGAATGATAAAGATAAGCTAGTGAGAATCAAAAAGGTGGACAATCAAATGTCTTTAATATGTGAAAATGAAGAGTTTTGCAAGGACAAATGTGCACCCATTACAAATGGAGACAAGTGAAGTGATAGTAGAGAACAGTAAAGATAGTGGATACTAGAGATGGTAGATAGTAGTGGCTGAGAAGCTAAACAATTACTGTGTGTCTGCCTTCACAGAAGAAGAAGCAGAACATCTCTCAGAAATACTAAGCATAAAAGGTTCAACAATGAAAAGTGGCAAATGTAATGTCATCACAAGTTTAAGGAGGAATAGGGAAAGGCATATGGAGGATAGTGGGCTAGTGTAGATTAGGTGTGCTTGGATCGGCGCAACATCGAGGGCCAAAGGGCCTGTACTGTGCTGTATTTTTCTATGTTCTAAAGCAGAAAGCTGCAGACCTGTTAGGATAATGTCACTGGGAGGGAAAATAATAAACAATGCAATGACTGGACACTGAAAATAATGGTTAAAATTGAGTAGATTCAACATGCATTTGTGAAAGGGAAATAATGTTTGACAAACATGTTAGGAGATTTTTTTTGGGAATGTTATTTGTTGCAGAGTGTCACACAGCCCTTACAGCATAGAAACTGGCCATTCAACCCCTATGTCTATGCCAACCATCAAACACCAAACTATACTAATTCAGTTTACCTACACTTGATCCATAGTCTACCATACCCTGGTATTTTAAGTACGCATTTTGATGCTTCTTAAATGTTTCAAGAGTATCTACCTTCACCACCCTCTCAGACACCAGTTTCCATATATCTACCGCTGTCTGGGTGAAAAACCTTTTTCTCATATCTTCTCTAAACCATTTGCTCCTCACTTTAAACTTGTGCCCTCTGGCATAGGTAAAGAAGAGCCACAATTTTCGAAAGTCTTTTGATAAGGTATGTATAGGAGGTTAGTAAAGAAATTTACAGTTCATGGGATTGGGGCTAACAAACTAATCAGTATTGGGGGTATCTGAAATGACAGAAAAGAGGGAGGAGGAATTAAATGGATCATGAAACAATAGCTTTTTTCAGTCTCCATAAATGATGTGGAAACCAATTGTTCTGAAGAAGTCATACTGGTTTCAAAATGCTAACTCTGTTTCTCTTCGCACAGATGCTGCCAAATCTGCTGAGTTTCTCCAGTATTCTGTGTTTGTGTAATATTCCCAAAATTGCTGATGAGACAGAAGTAGATGGAAATGTAAGTTATGAGGAGTATGCAAGGGGCTTCATGCAGATCTGGACAGACTCAGTGAATGGATATGACAAATGAAATATAATCTGAAGAAATGTTAAGTAGTTTAATAGTAAAAGCAGAAAGACAAAGTATTTCAAAAATGATGAGATTTTGTAAATATTGAATCCAGTGGTACCTGGATTCATGAGTCATGAGTCATGAAAAACTAACATACAGGTGTAGAAAAACAAATGGTATACCTGTACTTGTCTTTGTTGAGTACAGGAGTATGATATATTGGTTAGAACCCATTTGAATATTCTCTTCAGTTCTTGTTGCTTCACCTAAAGAAGGTTATTCTTGCCAATGGAGGTTCACCAGAATAAAGATTACAGTGATGCTGGAAAAGCGCAGCAGGTCAGGCAGCATCCGAGGAGCAGGAAAATCAATGTTTTGGACAAAAGCCCTTCATCAGGAATGGCTTTTTCAGATTCCTGATGAAGGGCTTTTGCCTGAAATGTTGATTTTCCTGCTCCTCGGATGCTGCCTGACCTGCTGTGCTTTTCCAGCACCACTGTAATCTTGACTCTAATCTCCAGCATCTGTAGTACCCACTTCCACCTAGTTGATGTTCACCAGAATAATCCCTGGGAGGATATTCTTATGAGGAGAGATTGAGGGAACGGGCTCTGTCTTCTCTGAGGTTTCAAAATAAGATGTGATCTCATTGAAACTTGCAAATCTCTGACAGTGTGTGAAGTGTGAGAGTAGATAGGATATTTCCCCTGGCTGATGACTCTCTGACAAGGGGACAGAATTACAAAATAAGGGATAGGACATTTAAGACTGAGTTGAGAGTAAGAAATTCATTGGTGGTGACTCTTTGGAATTCTCTACCACATTGGCTTGTGGAACTTCAGTCATTGAGCAGATTCAAGATAGAAATTGACAGGTTTCTGAAAACTAATGACATCCTGGGGATATGGAGATATTGTGGAAAAGGAGTGTGAAGGTAAATGATCAGCCAGGATCTAACTGATTGGTAAGGAGGCTTGACAGGCTGAATGGTTTATTCCTTTTTCTAAGCACCACCGCACTGAACAGACAACAATTTCAGTTTTCCTGAGCTGCTTCTGTTCCCCATTTGCATGGAACTAAAGTTCCCTCGTGTCTTCAGCATGACTAATTGCCACATGGGCCCACTTTGGAACAGTTTTCCGGATTCCATTATTAGGGCTTCACACTGCACATCCAGTCACTTGGTTGGCTTTTGTGCAGCAAACATTTTAAGCCATCATTTGCGTCAGAGTGGGATATCTGCCGCAGTCTACACAGATGATGGAGGGCAGGAATTATGGTCCTCAGCCATCACAACCACATCTCTATTACATCCTGCAGTTGCTTTCCATATAGCCTGACATAGTGGCGGGCAGCAGGGTCATGTCCCCTCACACCACTGTCAGTGAAACATGAGCTGTTTGTGACTATATTTCAGAACTATGAAGACCAACATCACAGTGAACAAGAGAGCGAGGAAGAGGAAGAAGGAGAGGAGGATGACATCACGAGCGCTGATTCGGAGGAAAGTGAGGAAGAAGAGGAAGCTGAGCATGAAGATCAGCAGAACGTCACCAGGCGGGAACAGCTTGAGTGGGATGATTCAACTCTTCCTTATTAAGAAACCTCTAATCTTTCAAGTCCTCAACAAAGTTTTGATGTCCAGCAATGTTTGGTATGGTCAGATATTATTTAGATTGCTGTTGCTGGTAATGTGTAAAGAACTTTCAGATTTTCTGAATTCAAAAGCAACTTGCAATGACATATCATCATCTGGGTCCAAGAGTTAACATCCAACAATAGTTATAATGCCTATCTTTCTTTTGTTATATCTGAGTGTTCTTTTCGTGGTTATCTGAATGTTCTATCTTTGCACCAAGAACTATTAACTTTGTGAAATCACGTACCAGTATCTGTAACTTGAAATTTTCTGAAGTACTTTATTTATTTGTTTGTAATAAAAAAAAACTTTCCCCATTGGGTTATGCTGTCATTCGAAAAATGGAGGAAGTTTAAAAATGAAAAGTTAAATTTTATATTTCACGATGTAAATACCATATTTCAAATAAGCAAAGGAAAGCAGTTGTGCAAATTATGTCTGCTTCAGCGTTCCACTGTTGAGAAAAAAAAATCAAATTCTATAATAATTATTTCACAGAGCTTTTGAACCACAAAAATCCGGTTTGATTCCATCAAAATAAGTATGGAATTTAAAATTGCTAACAGGTAACATTTTGTTTGAGTTAATGTATTTTCTTTATTTAGTTTAGTGAGGTGCAGTCTTCATAAAAATAGTGCTGGACACATTTTATTTCAAGGAGGATTGAACAGTGAATTGAGCTGCCTACTTATTTCAAGGCGAGTGATAAAATATTTGTTTGATGTGCTTTGTATTGTGACATGAAAGATTTGCCAAAAGCGTTTCTTGAAGCTGGCATGTTTAAAAATCTTAAAACTGCAATTCACTTGAGCTAAAGTTAGATAAGAATTAATATTGTATATTTCATGGTTTCTGAGGATAACTGCAGCAAAACAAACGTTTACCCTTCCTCTTGGGTGAAACTACATGCCATATTATTTGTACGCCTGCAATTTCATGCAATCTTCAACCCTAAAGGTGCAGTTTATGCAATCACCTTATTAGTTGGCTGTGAGTGTGACTTGTACATCTTTACTCCCAGTCCATCGGATTTTATGGCACCTGTGGACTTTCATTAGCATTTTCGACTCCTTCATCCAACACATGGCTTAACAGAGATCATCATGACAGGCCCTGGAGTCTGAGAGCTTCCTAAAACTAGTAGTGGAAAAGCAGGCTAAACAGTGGAAATTCATATAGATGAGAGAACATTAAAAAACAGTTCAAGCTTTGCCTATCCTCACTCGTAAAAACATGAGTATTCTATGTAATATCCCAGAGTTATTTTCAATTGCCCTGCAATGACCTGTAAATGTACATACCAGTGCAATAGATTTTCCTCTTTATTATAAGTATTATTCTCAATGAACAATTCTTAGCTTGTCAATGAGCCGATTAATATTGATACATACAATTGAAAGCAATAGTTAGTTTTGGAATTAAGGAAGAAAAGTCTCTTCCCCAAAGAATCTGCTGCTTTCCATTCAGCTTTGACAAAGGGTCAGTTAGACTCGAAACGTCAGCTCTTCTCTCTCCTTACAGATGCTGCCAGACCTGCTGAGATTTTCCAGCATTTTCTCTTTTGGTTTCAGTATGAGACACAGTCTGCTACTTTAAATTGGAATGATTCTTCAATTTACTTCAAAGAATAGTTGCTAAGCCTGAAAGGGTGATTTTCATTATCATCATTGGAGTGTTATGTCAGTGAAAGAGCTCTTTTGGTTTAGCGGTATTGTCCCTAACTCTGAGCCAGGAGACACCCAACCCCCCACAGGTTCAAGTCCCACCTGCTTCAGAAGTGCATAATAATATCTCTGAACAGGTTGATTAGAAAATATCTGGTAAGCCAGTGAAATGTTAGTCATGTCTAAAACCTTTCATTGCAGCTATTCAGTACAGATGTTTGAGCAGAAATACCCTTCATGGAAGACATGATTGACTACTCAAAAATGACTTTTATAAACGACCATTAATCTTAGTTGGAATGAGCTGAGTGAACTGGAGTTTATACAATTAATCTCTGTGTAGGAAACATTAATCTGTTATCTTGAGATTCTGTGGATCACAAATTTCCAGTTCATTTGGGAATGAAGGTGAAATTTAATGATACTGACATCTGACCTTTAATAAACATGGGTAATTTATGTAAGTTTCAATGGTGTTATGCAGGAGTTGCAACTGGAAGTTAGTAAAACCACTGCAGAAATTAAGGGCCTGGACGTTGTTTTGTGCAACAGTCTTCTAATGTCAAATTAAGCAGAGCTGATCTAGTCTGGTATGTATCTATATCTTAACTGATTATGTTAACCTAAGAAATATTACTAAGAAATGGAGAAATGCAGGTCTGAAAGCATCTGCAGAGAGAGCAAAACAGACTTAGCATGTTGAGTGCAAGAAAGAATCACATCGGACTCGAAACGTTCATTCTATTTCTCTCTCTACAGATGACACCAGGTCTATTCAGTTTCTTCGGCACTTTCTGTTTATGATTTGGAAATGTACATGAAGTTTCATTCAGTCAGTTTCTTAATCACTGTAAAACATTTGTGTCAAATAACCAGCCTGACTATTTGATCAAATTTGCTTTGTTATTCTTGCATCATCAGCAAGTTGTCTATAATTTACTGTAACTAGTGCCAGCAGAAAAATAAGACTAAATGTAATTCAATCCATTTCTAAATATCTGGATAGTAATCCTTATCAATTACTTACATATTATCTACACCTGGAACTGTAAGGTGCTTTGCATACCACTTCACTTTTACATTATTGTCGTTGCAGAAAATTTCACATGGATGTTCATTTTGGGTTCATTGCTTGTTTAAAAGATTACATGTAAGTAAATAATAACAGTCGAGAAAATCTTTATCACAGAAATCGAACTCCAATGACATTATATATTAAAACTATCCAGTTAATCAATAGAATCTGTGAGTCTCTCCTAGGTATGAATTCTGAATTCATATTCCAGCATTTATATTATTTTAATGATGTAGCCTTTGCTCTTAAATCACTGAATATGTTCTAAATGTTCAATTAATTGAATAAGAAATCAATGCAATTTAAGTTTAGCAGAGATCCTAAAAAGTTAAGATTGATATAAGTATGGTATCAATTCATTAGGCACAGACTAAAAGAGTGCCATGCCATAAAAACGTTTATTGCAGTAAACAGGAAACAGTGCATTCACTCATTAATGGCAAATGGCTGCTAAGTTCTCAATAAGAAATCACTGAGACTGAGTCCCTGTACATGATATAATTTAAGGCCTTCAAAAACAAGACAGACAAGGTGGACAATAATGTTAAACATGTGTAGATAGACACGTACAAAATATCTTTCTACATTTGGTCTTGGAGACAAGCCATAGATTGATGATACAAGCTATATCAGGCCAATTGTTAAGGGATTGGTTAGGAGGTCAGAAGGTAGATATGTACACCAATTTGTAAACTAGCCATATCCTCCAGAGATCTGCACTGAGGCCTTGGCTTTTCAATAGACTTAACAATGACTTAAATGAAGCAGTAGAGAGCATATTTGCTTAAGGTGTGAGGTTAAGTGGTGTTGTAAATGTGTGGGAGAAGAAAATTGTAGAGAGACAGTGTTAGGTTGAGTGAGTGAATGGAACTGGAGCAGGTAAAATTTGTGTGTGGGGAAATACAATGCCATTTCATTTGAGATCAAAAACAGTGGATCAGACTGTTTTCCACATAGTAAAACAAAACTAATCACTCTGGATGAGAGAGTTATTGAAGTTTATGTAGAAAAAGAAATTAAAAATTGACACACACCAAAAAAAATTGTCAGTACTAGAACTACGGCTTTTCTGATAAATGCTTGACTTGTTAGAATATAGAGTATTATTTCAAAAGTTGCTGATGATACCAAACTTGAAGGGGTGACAAGTAGTGAGTGGGCGGCACGGTGGCACAGTGGTTAGCACTGTTGCCTCACAGCGCCAGAGATCCGGGTTCAATTCCCGCCTCAGGCGACTCTCTGTGTGGAGTTTGCACGTTCTCCCCGTGTCTGCGTGGGTTTCCTCCGGGTGCTCCGGTTTCCTCCCACAGTCCAAAGATGTGCAGGTCAGGTGAATTGGCCATGCTAAATTGCCCGTAGTGTTAGGTAAGTGGTAAATGTAGGGGTATGGGTGGGTTGCGCTTCGGCGGGGCGGTGTGGACTTGTTGGGCCGAAGGGCCTGTTTCCACACTGTAAGTAATCTAATCTAAAATGATATAAATTGATTGTAACAAGGCAGAGGCTGGTATAATGGGCAGACAAATGGCAAAGGGAATTTAGCACAAAAAAGTGAGAGGTAGTGCATTTTAGCAGAAGGGATAGAGAAAGGCAACATAAATAAAATGGCACAGTTCTGAAAGGTGTACGGGAGCAGAGGGGCTTGGACGTGTATGTGAAAGATTCTGGAAGGTGCATTAAGAGCGTGGTAAGCAAAGTATGTGGGATCTTGGGCTACATAAATAGAAGCATTGAATGTGAACAGCAGGCAAGTTACACCAAATATTATAAAACTCTGGTTAGGCAGCAATTAGTGCATTGTGAGAGCAAAAACTGGATACTGGAGATCTGAAATAAAAACATACTACTAAAGAAGAAGAATTACATCAGAATTGAAGTATTAATTAAATCTTTTTCACTCCATGGCTGCTGCTAGTCCTGCTCAGTTTATCCAGCACTGACTGTTTTGATTTTGCATTCAGGTATGATCCCCGCACTTTAGGAAGACTGCGAGGGTTCTGTGAATGCAAAGGAGGGTTTTCAGAATGGATCCCATTATGTAGGATTTTAATTAAAAGATTAATTTTGGGAAACAAGAGGTGTAAATAGACAAGGATAAATAGACAAGGTCTTTTCCCTCGGGTGGGGCACAGGTTTAGGGTGAGAGGGGAAAGGTATAAAAGGGCCCTAAGGGGTAATTTTGTCACACAGAGTAGTGTGTGTATGGAATGAACTGCCAGAGGAAGTGGTGGAGGCTGGTACAATTGCAACCTTTAAAAGGCATCTGGATGGGTATATGAATAGGAAGGGTTTAGAAGGATCTGGGCCAAGTGCTAACAAATGGACTTGATTAAGTTAGGATATCTGGTCGGCATGGATGAGTTGGACTGAAGGGTCTGTTTCCCTGCTGTATATCTCTATGACTCTATGACTGTGTAACACAGGAAATGATATGCGCAAGGACAGGGCTCAGGAGAGGTGGTTAGTATTCCCCCCCTCTCCCTCAAGTAGGTATGTGTAAGGGAGCATGTGTGTTGGAGTGAGTCTGAGTGTGAGACAGGCATGCACATAGTGACAGGGGCAACTCAGAGTGGAAACACATTCATCCTCAGCCTCCAGCTCCTCCTAGCAACATACTGGACGTATATATAGAGGAAACCTAGATTGGGCCAAGCTTATATTGCTCATCATGTCCAGGGACGTGCAGGCTCAGTGGATTAGCCACAGGAAATGCCATGGGTAGGAGAGTGGCTCTGAATGGGATGCTCTTCAGCAGGTCGGTGTGGACTTGATGGGTGAAATGGCCTGCTTACACACTATAGGGATTCTGTGATTTTATGCAAGGGAACATGCTCTGACTTCCACTTTTGTATGATTTCTGCTGAGGTCACCTCAATATGTATGCTACCAGAGGTGAGGGCAAGGGCGGTGCAAGTAAGCCAGAACTCCGTTGTTTGGTCCCCATACCCTCCCCTTCCCATGTGACCAAGATTACAATCTAACTGCTTCTGAAGTAAAAAGACAAAGGCGATTGCTCTGCTGCTTGTCACTTCTTAATGGTCATTTTTATTATTTGCTCATTTTATAAATTATCTGTTTCGTTTTTGGACATCATTCTCTTTGTGCTTAAATTGTGCATTAACTTTTGTTTTACATTCACCTTGAAAATATTGGCAATCTAGATCTCGGGCAACTGAAGCTGTGTTTCCCAGTGGAAGGGAACAAGAGGCTGATTACTTTTTGCAGGACTGAAAAAGGGGTTATTTTTGCTCAATAAGAAATAGGAAATATTGGAAATGCTCAATG
Organism: Chiloscyllium punctatum; assembly: GCF_047496795.1. Lineage (NCBI taxonomy): Eukaryota > Metazoa > Chordata > Chondrichthyes > Orectolobiformes > Hemiscylliidae > Chiloscyllium > Chiloscyllium punctatum. The sequence continues at coordinate 65,818,025 of NC_092744.1, forward strand.
TGTCTGAGAGCATAAGACCATAAGATACAAGAACAGAATTAGGCAATTCAGCCCATCGAGTCGTCTCTGCAATTCAATCATGGCTGATATGTTTCTCAACTCTATTCACTTGCCTTCTCCATGCAATATTTGATACCCTTACTAGTTAATGACTAATCAAGACACTCAATGACTTAGCCACCACAGCCTTCTGTGGAAATGAGTTCGGCAAATTTGCCACCTTCTGGTTGAAGAATTTCCTCCTCATCTCAGTTCTAAAGTACCGCCCCTTCACTCTGTGGCTGTGCCCTCGGATCTTAGTCTCTCATCCTAGTGGAAACATCTTCTCATGTCTACTCTATTCAGGTTTCACATCTGTGCAGAGAGAAACAGGTCAGTGGTCCTTTGACAATACTAGTGAAGATCATAGACATGAAGTGTTGATTCTGTTTCTCTCTCAACAGTGCTGCCTGCTTTACTGAGTACTTCCAGCATTTTCTGTTTATATTTGAGGTTTCAATCACCTATGATATTTTGGTCTTCTATTATACACTTTGCGCTGGACATTGGTAAATGTGGTCAGTTTCTGTTTAGAATGAGAATATATTTATCACTCAATGCAAGATGTAATTGCGTTTATTTTAAAAAGTCTAAGTCTTTTGCTGTCTGAACATTGCATAGTGCCAGGTTCGATGATGCAGAACTCATTGTATTATAGGAACAGCCACATTGTGTTAATTGCCTAACAAAGCTGTAGTCATGAAGTGGACCACAGTGAAACCTGAGAATTCAATAGACTTTATAAGTAGAGGAATAGTGTAACACCAAGAAGTTTTGCTAAATTTATATGAAACAATGTGAACCCACTGTGACTGCAGTTCCAAACGGTTCCTAAATGATGTGGTGGGAGAGGTGAAGCAGAGGGTACAATGGACCCTGGAGAAGGAGAAGTACAGGGCCATAATTTTCTCACGGGCCCTGTCCATTGTTGGTGAAAGTGGAGACAATCGATGATTAAAAAGTAAAATGTATTGGCACCAAAAGGAAATGAACGTCCGTGCCTAGGTGGATAGATTGGTGAAATGGGTTGAACTGGCTTGCTCCGCAGAGAGTTGTAGGAGATCCAACAAGCTTGGTCTCCTTTTAAGCTGAAAACGATTACAACAAAAATAATTGTTGGAATGTTTACCTTTATTTCAAGCAGGCTCAAACATATTGAGATGGAAATTATGCTACTGGTTGTATAAATGTGTGATTAATCAGTACCTGAAGTGCTGAATTTCATTCCAGACACTGCATTTCATGCAGTGGGATATATTGCTTTTGGATAAAGTACACCGCAAATTTGCCAGAATGGTAGCAGTGCTGAAAGGTTTCAAATGTAAGAACAGATACAATGACAGGTGTGTATTCCTTTCAGTATAGATGATGAAGAGGTGGACCAACTAATATGCTTTCAGTTGACTAAATGATTTATGGACTAGGTAGATGGGCAGACAACCGTATTTCAAAAATATACTCTATTTATACAAGGTATCTTTATATCATACATAGTCCCTAAAGCAGTTTGGTTCTGTACAGTCGCATAAGGAGAAACAAACAAACATTGAAGTTTGACTCTATCCAACAAACAAACCAAAGGCATATCTTACTTGTACAAGACAATATTTACATGCATTTGATGCACCAGGTGTGTCTGATGACTGAACACACCCCCATTTAAACTATTTCCTCTGGTGGAAGAGGCCAGAACAAGGGGGCATGTAACTAAATTAGAGTTCATCCATGTAGGTTTCAGAAAGCACTGTTCACAAGGGATTGTGAAAATTTGGATCAATTTTCCCCCAAAAAATATCCTGTAAAGGTGAGATCAATTGGAAGTTCCAAAGCTAAAAACTAGGATAGACTTAATTAAAAATGACATGTAACCAAGGCAATTAATTAGATGCATTTTATGACCTAGTCGATTGGCAAAAAAGGGCTTGATGGGTTGGTTGAACTCCTCCTGTTCATTTGATTCCAGTACAGAAATTATAAACTGAGGTTTCTATCATTCAGGACATTTGTGCAATTTTCAATAAATGGTGTGATGAACGTCATTCTATCCTTTGACAGAATATCTTCTATTCAGACAATGTTTGTGTAATTCAATTATACTTACTAAGTTTACAACATCCTAAAGTTGATGTGAAACTGGAACATTCATGAGCATGCAGGATCAGATTGTACCGAGTTTTCACCAAAGGTGTATTGCACCTAAATGTGAACCTGCTGTTCTGCAAAGGCTAATAATTTAATGATTCTGTACGAAGGTGGATCAATATGAAATTGTGTAAAAATAAGCACATCCCATGATCTCTAACTGTTAAAAAGTTGGAGTATAAGAGTACAGAGAAGGGAAGTCTTGTTTTGGTCCCATTTTTTAAAGAAAAGATATTACTACTTCATTGGAGATTATTCATAAAACTCATGATCCCTAATATGGAGGGATTGTCTTCTGAGCAAAGGTTAAATGTGTTGGGGTGGTATTCATTGGAATTTAGAAGAATGAGAGGTGATCTCAGTGAAACCTATAGAATTCTTAAGGGACTTGACAGGATAAGCGCTAAGAGGGTGTTTCCTCTCATGTGAGGTCTAGGAAACAATAGGCATAATTTCAAAATTAAGGGACACTAATTTAAGACTGGGACGGGAGAAATTTCTTCTCTCGGACGGTTATATGTCTTCCTGCAAAGAGCTGTGGGGACATTTATATGTTTAAGGCTGAGATAGATTCTTGATCAGTAGGGGAATCAAAGGGTTGGGGAAAGGGCAGGACAGTGGATGTGAGGAGAGTTGGTTCAGCTATGATCCTATTGAATGGTAGAGCAAGCTCAAGGGGCCGAATGACCTACATGTTTTCTTATTTCTTTTGGTTTTGTGGTCTAATGGGAATAAATCATCAATCAATCTGTGCAACATTAAATAGAAAGAACCATTGTTGTGTTCTACTTTGCTTAATATGAGTTTCAGATAATCAGCTGCAGTACATTTATGTCCATCACTTTATGTGTACAAACTTTTCCTGAGACAAATGCTTGAGGATCAGACATAAGTATAACCTAACTTGGAGTGAGCACAATCTTGGTACAGACCCTGAGCTGAAAGGGTAATAAATAATCAGTTCTTAATTTCTTTTGACTTATCAACCGATCAAATGCTAGTTGAGTACATTAGTACTTCACTAAAGCTTAATCAAGTAGTTGTTGCTTGTGTGTAGACTGTGTGTATAAGCAGAGAAAAACAAATACTTTTTATTGATACTGCTGTTATAACTTTCTAGTGTTGTGACTTGTCATTTTAAATTTTAATTTTAGCAGCTTGAGATTTACCATCTTGTGCAGCATATTATGGATGCCTGTAATTGTACTGTTACATTTTTTCTATGTTAAAATAAATCTGTGTAAAATATCTGGCTTGTCATCAACATTGCCTGCAGATGTCAATCCATAGATCCGACATAAATGTCTGAGACTGCCAGATCTTATATTCCCTTTTTTTGTAAAAGTCCCTAACAGTACACAATCTATTCAACTATAGAACAAAAGTGACTAACTATGCCAAAGAGGCTAACTAGTTTCTTTAATGCACCACAGCACGAGTAGTTAATAAAATGTAAAGTGCTAATAAGTTTGAAATAAAAGTATTTGCCCCAAATTTGTTTTCTGTGTGTCATTTGTGCATAGGTTATTGCTTAAATGTTGATGTGCAATGCGTATTTCCACATTAGTTAAAATATGATGAAGATGGATGTTTAGCAAACAATATATCAGCAAAAACAAGGAATTTAAAAGGAAGATGTGATGAAAGGTATTATTCTATATTAACCTTAGAAACTAGCAGCTACTTTTTCACAAGTTGAGATTGGACTATTTGATGGAGGCATACAGAACAGAAACAGACCCTTCGGTCTAAGCAGTCCATGCCGACAATAATCCCAAATGAAACTAGTCGCCACCTGCCTGTGCCAGGCCCATATCCCATATTTCTTATTCGTGTACTTATCTAAATGTCCTTTAAATGTTGTAACTGTTCCTGCATCCACCATGTCTTCCGGAAGTTCATTCCTCACACGGACCACTCTCTGTTTAAAATAAATTATCTCTCATGCCTTTTTTAAATCTTTTCTTCTTACCTTGAAAGTATGCCCCCTAGTCTTAAAATCCTCCATCCTACGGAAAAGACACCTACTATTCACCTTAGCTATGCCCCTCATGATTTTATAAATCTCTCAAAGGGTCACCCTACCTTAAAGCTTATCCAACCTCTCCTTATAACTCAAACCCTCCATTCCCAGCAACAACCTGGTAAATCTCTTCTGAATCCTCTCCAGCTTAATAATATCTATCCTATAACAATGTGGCCAGAACTGGTCACAGTACTCCAGAAGAGGCCTCACCAATATCTTGTACAACCTCAACATAATGTCCTAACTAATATACTCTAAGGTCTGAGCAATGAAGGCACGTGTGCTAAATGTCTTCTTAACCACACTATACGTGATGTAAACCTCAAAAGGTTAGGTCCCTGAACCCTTAGATCTCTCTGATCTTGAGATTAATTGCAGTCTACTATTAATTCTTTGCTTTAGTTACTTTTTATACAACATAGTTCAGTATCAATAAAATTGATGCTGTTTGTGAGTTTTAGAAGTGGAGTTGAAACACCACTGAGGATTTGAGAGACTATTGCGATGTCAGTACTGAAAATAACATTGCCATGTGGTGCTGAATTAAACCCCCAGCTATAAGTTTGCTTTGGTAGGAATTGTCCAAAAACCTGCCAAAGGAGACACTAACTGCCCTGTGGCCATTTAACAATTTAGCTGGTGTTAAGAGATTGCCTTTCCTGATCCTGCCTCAGAGTTCCTGGCAATCTTCCTCTATTTCAGGATAGAGGTGTATAGTGTCGGATGGGCCAAGGAGTTTAATTTAGATAATGTAAGTTGTTGCATTTTAAGAAGACAAACCAGGGCAGAACTTATACACATAATGGTAAGGTGCTGGGGATTGTTGCTGAACATAGAGCTGCAGGTTCATAGTTCCTTGAAGGCCGAGTCACAGATAGACAGGGTAATGAAGAATGTGTTTGTATACTTGCCTTTATTGGTTAGTGCATTGAGTGTTGGAGTTTGGAGGTCATGTTTCAGCTGTGCAGGACATTGGTTAGGCCACTTTTGAAATACTGTGTTCAATTCTGGTCTCCCTTTTGCAGGAAAGATGTTGTTAAACTTGAAAGGGTATGGAAAAGATTTACGAGGGTGTTGCACGGTTGGAGGATTTAAGCTGTAGGGAGGAGTCTGAATAGGCTGGGGCTGTTTTCCCTGGTGGATGGGAAGCTGAGGGGTGACCTTATAAAGGTTTATAAAATCATAAGGGGCATGAATAGGGTGAGTAGCCAAGCACCACACTTGCGATGCTGATCTCCAGCATCTGCAGTCCACACTTTCCCCTGACTAGCCAAAGTCTTTTTCCCAAATCTAGAGAGCATATATTTAAGATGAGAGGGGAAAGATTTAAAAAGGACATAAGGAGTAAATTTTTCACACAGAGGATAGTGCATGTATGGAACATGTATAAATTGGAGGGGTTGAGAGGGATCTGGGCTAAATGGGACTAGATTAATTTCAGGATATCTGGTCAGCATGGACAAGGATCTGTTCCCATGCTGCACAGCTCTATGAATCTATGACTCTGAGTATTTGGGTATGTATTTGGGAAGATTGCACTGTGTGCCAAGCCTGCAAGCCTTGGCAATTTGTGTGGGTGCTGATCTTTGAGAAGGTATGGGCGAAAGTAGAACATTATGGTTGGATGTTTGATATGAGCCTCCTGCTGACCAGTTAAATCCCAGTAGCAGGATCAAATCAAAAGTAAGGTGTGGTTGCCCACTTTAGGTTGGCAATTATCCCACAGCCATGTGAGCTTTTCAATGCCACCAATGTTGTTGGTATAATTGTAATAGGGGAAAGGATAGGTAGCTATTGCCAGGCAGGGTTTAGGTCAGAGTGGTGCTTGAAAAGCACAGCAGGTCAGGCAGCATCCGAGAGCAGGAAAATCGATGCTTCGGGCAAAAGCCCTTCATCAGGAATGGTGAGTTGCCCTGAAAATCTCCAACACAGCAAAACAGTGCAAACCTCTCCCTTGATTGAAAGACAAACACCGAAGCGGCCAAAAAGGACACTGCTTCCAGAAACATCACTGAGCTTGTCTGACTGCCAGTAACTGCAATGCAAGTTAAAAATAATCTCCTGCTTCACCTGTACAGGCTCTTCAGCCAGCTAAGAATAGATCCTTGTGAATATAGGATCGTATATTTCTATGGACTTTGCAACCCTGACACGATGGCCATGTGGAGGTCCTGAGACAACACTCACCTGGCAGTAAGACAAGCTCAGTGATGTTTCTGGAAGCAGTCTCCTATTTGGCCACTTCGGTGTTTTTTCTTTCAATCAAGGGAGAGGTTTGCACTGTTCTGCTGTGTTGGAGGTTTTCAGGGCACCTCACCATTCCTAATGAAGGGCTTTTGCCCGAAGCATCGATTTTCCTGCTCTCGGATGCTGCCTGACCTGCTGTGCTTTTCCAGCAACACTTTGATCTAAACTCTGGTTTCCAGCATTTGCAGTCCTCACTTTTGCCTTGCTATTGCCAGGTAGCCTGCCTATTGGATTTAACAAGCCCCCAGCTTCAAACCCATGGTTGGGGGTGGATAACATCTCACCATAATTTCCAGAAGAAAAGTGAGATTGATCTAAATAATGTTGATAAGGGGGTTATTTCAATGGCATTATCCAACTGATGTGATTCCTCCAAATCATCTGATGTTCAAGGTTTGATTGAGTTTTAAGGATCTTGAACAGCAGTAGCTGGGTAATTAGTGAGCATAGATCAGGGAAAATAACCTTTAAATCAGACCATTTAGTTTTGGTACAATTTTTCATATAAAGGCTGGTAGGTTTGGAACTCTCTTCCACAAAAAACGACATGAGCTCCATTAATAATTTCCAACCCTTCAACTGATAGGCACTTGCTGAACTGTGGAACAAGAGGATATGGAGCAGCTGATTGGAGTAGAGATATTGATCGGCCATAATTTCCCTGAATAGCAGAATTTGTCCAAGAATTCCTAAGTTTTGATTATACTTGACATGTTAAAATAGCAAAAATAATAATTTCTGTGAAGCATCATGAATGTACAGTGATAATTTGCTAAGGAAATGCAAGGACAATTTAGCTCATGAAAAGTAACTGTTATTCAGTACAATCGCATAAAATCATCCAGCTCTTTTATTTGTCATTATGGCTCTCATTCTGGATGGCATCTCTTTTACTTCCACATGATATTGGATCATTGAATGGGAACAATGAATTTATGATGAACAATCTAATGAGTACATCAGGCTGCAAGACGACTGAGTTACTTCTACTGGTGTAGTAATGAATTACTTAAAATTCTGCACCTTTTTTGTGTATGTTTTAGTATATAAAATTGATATTATGCTTTTGCATGTTTATTAGTTATAACATGATAGAACAAGATTATAATCCAATCATTTTCAAATCATTTATTATGAACACTGATAGCATTTCAGTCGGTGCTAATCTGCCACATTATCTAATTAAACATTTTTTTAGCATGCATTTATTCCAGATATCTAACCACTCTTGGCCACTGTATTTGCTGTATGGAATTTCAGTTGTTGCTTGATGCTCAGTTTTAACAATTTGACTGATTGTATTCACCAGATCTTTAGACCTCTTATCATTTTAAGTATAATAAATATGAAGCTCGGATAACATATCATCTCAGCAACCCAAAGCTTGACTTAAGCAACACTTGATTTGATCAAATTAAATATTGGTATTTTACAGTGATGCAGCTTCACTGTTTAACGTGACAATGATCTAGCAAGTATCATATAGTCATTGAAATTGTTTGGATAACCTGTTTAAAAGTGGAATTTGTATTTTGTTTTCTAATGTGCTAAGTGTGACCTGTAAGAGTTTGCATTTTGTATTTAGTGACTTTGCCCTTTCTTTGCAGCTTTCAGAAACAGTTAGTCTCACATCACGCATAGGCAGCTGAGCTTTCAGGAGTTGTTAGTCTCATTTCAGCTCAAACTGCATTTTCCAGCAGCTTCCTTGACTGTGGTTTTATAGTCTACAGAGGGTTCAATCTCCAATAGAGCTTGAAGAGGAATATTCGGCATCAGCACAGGGAAATAAGATTATTTGTAATATCCTTTTCTCCCACTGTTTATTGTGCTGAATTTGGGCATAAGCAGCTGGCACTGAAGATAACGGCAGCAAAAATGACTTGATTAATTCCTGCATCTGGTGAGAAATAACACATTAATTTGATATGGCAAGATCTTTGAAGGATGCTGGCTAAATGTAACTTTTTTAAAATCAGTATCATCTCCAATCTTGTGCCCGGAAGGTGGTCGACAAGGCATTCATTGTCTGAACAAAAAATATGTTTTTGGAAGTACAACCGATAATTAACATAAGGGAAAGCAAGTGCATTAAAATTAGCCACAATTATTTTCAAGAGGAGAGCCTCAGGAGACACTGTTACCAGGGGAACATAAGCAAGGAGGGGTCATGCAAATAGTTGCATATCAGACAGAAAGATAAGCACATGTAAAATGCTGGAAGTATTGTTCAGACATGCTTCAGCACAGATACACTATGCTGCACACACATTCACAGAAGCAGGCTGTTTTCATGTAGGAATCTGAATGACTTAATCTTACCAATATTTGGAACAGTGAAAGATTTTTACTTGGGGACCTAGTATGAATCTACATTTCTAATATATTTAATGGATAAATTGACAAAAATGAAATTTGTCATGAAGTTTAACTTCTATCTCTAGTATTTAAATCTAACTCTGGATCATGCATTGAAGAATATTAGGTGTAAATCACTTCTGAAAAATCTATGACAAGATGGCAAATATTTAATATCCTCTGTCCCTTGCCATGTATTGAACAATTTTTCTCTTCATATGTGATTTGTATGCAGAGTTTATGTGAAAATTGCTGAACTTGATTGTGAGTTTGAATAAACAATGATTCCAGGCTGAGACAGTGAATCATTTAACCAAGTGAACATTCCAGTTTTGATGCTTTATCACCCATATCAGGTTAACTGATCTCAGCTGAAGAATCAGTAAAAGCACTTCCAAGGATTCCATATTCCTGGTTTAGGAATGAAGAAAGTAGATCTAGAAATAGAAGAAATGTCAGTGTACTCTTGTGAAGCGTGTTGAAGTGAACACCTATTGAAGGGTCACGTGAGTCTGGCTATTTGCAGAAACTCATTGCCAAGCTCACACTTTAAATTCAATATGAATGACGATGATTATAGTACAGGCTGCACACTACCAGCATTTTTACTTCACACAAGTCCTCTCCAGTTCCATTTACTTCAGCTGACTATCAACAGAGCTGATTTCTTCTTCATACTTATCTGGCATTCCTTCAAACTTATTATTGCTGTCACCTCAATCATATGATGGTAGCAGCATGTTCCAGGTCTGTCACTCTTGGTAACAAATGGTAGAATTTAATTTAGGTGATGTCCGCCTCTCTGATTTGTTGTATTAAATTAAGGGAGGTGGCTCATCACCAAGTGGTCTCTCAGCAACCCATAAGCAAACCCAATGAGATTATGTTTTTCAGGGCTTCTCACATGCTGCCAGTTGAATGCCAGCCATCACTAAAGTAGATATTAATTAGCAGAGGCTATAAAGTAGGTATTAATTGTCTCTCCTGCTACAGGCTTGGCTTTTGCGGGGGTGGGGGGGGGGAGAAGAGGAGGAGCGGGGAGGTGGATGATGATGAGGAGGAGGAGGATATTGCATTCTGCCTGAAGTTTCTCCTATTGGATATTTTTTCACCTGTCTTGTATTATTGGCTTTGTTTTAGGTCAACTGAAAAGTCCAAAAACTTCTGTCTGTTAAAACCTATGATAATGTTTTTTAAAAAACTTGCTTTAACTCATATCTCAATCTTTTGTTTGTATTGTTTTGTAATTTACCTATTTGTGTAAAGAACTGATAGCATGTTTGCCATCTCTGGAACTAACATCTGGATATTGGTATTTGATGGCATACCTGTCATTTGTTGTAGCTTTTATGTATAAATAATAGGAAAGTCAATTGTTTCGACAGTAAGCTGCACATGGTCAGGAGGGAAGATTACATCTGCAGTGAGACACAGTCTGAGTGAGGACATACGTTGGGAAATTTGGAGGCAGCAAAAGAATTCGATACAGAGGGGAAGATGTACTTTTTGATTTTCTTTGGCTCATCGTTTATAAGTCTTTCTACAGGATACGTGGAAGCCCAGGATTGGAGCCAATCATAAAAGAAGGAGTGACGTCTCAGGAAAACCATAAGTTATTGGTTGGGAATAACAATTAATTTGACTGCATAATATAGACTATTTTCAGACTGATGGTAAATAGGGGAAACATTTACAAGTTGTAACCTAACCGCCAAGTAGGAACTCTTTAAAAATCAAATAAAGAATGAAGTTAATAAAATGTAATATACCTGCATGATGTGGGGGCTAATGGACCCCATTGTGGTTCATAGTGACCACATCTGTAGCAAGTTGCTTGAGAAACTCAGGCTCAGAGTTGACGAGCTGGAGACCGAACATTGTGACATATCAGGGAGGGAGGAAGTTACCTTGATGCTGTGTTTCAGGAGACAATAACTACCTCGAATTTCATTAATGGACAGGGTCAGGAGGGTGTGAGTACAAGCGAGGCAGGTTGAAGATGCTGAAGGTGCCTCAGCCATTGAGTTTGTGTAGCAGGTTTGAGATTCTGACTTCCTGTCTGGGTGAGAGTGGGGCTTGTAGGGAAGGTGAGCCAACTGACCAAAGCACAGAGAGCCATTCAAGAAGGGGGAGGAAGGAGAAATGTAGTTATAATCCAGGATACGTTGTCAGGAGCTTAGACACTGATTTCTGTGACCAGGATCAAGAGTCCTAAAGGCTGTATTGTCTGCCTGATGCCCAGGTTCAGGATATCATATCTGGGCTGCAGAGGACCTTGGAGAAGGAGAGAGAAAGATCCAGTTGTTGTGGTCCATGTAGATACAAATGATATTGGTAGAAAGAGGAATTTACCACAACAAGCAAAAGGATAGAAAGTATGATTTGGAGGTGCCAGTGTTGGACGGGGGTGTACAAAGTTAAAAATCACACAACACCAGGTTATAGTCCAACAGGTTTACTTGGAAGCACTAGCTTTCAGAGCACTGCTGCTTCATCAGGATAAAAAGTATGGAAGGGTCAAGAATCTAACTTTAGGCACAGCAGATAAGAGGACAACTGGGAAAAGGAAGACAATAAATGCAGGTCTGAGGGTGTCATACAGAAATACACGCAGAAAACAAAATGAGTTTGTAGCACACATTGAAATTGGCAGGTATAATATTGTAGGTATCACAGAGATGTGGCTGCAAGGGGATCAGGGCTGGGAACTAAATATCCAAAGATCCATATTCTTTGAAAGGACAGGCAGATGAGCAGTGGGAAGAGTGTGGTGCTGGAAAACTAAAGCAGGTCAGGTCTGGAAGCCTCATTCCTGATGAAGGGCTTTTGCCTGAAATATTGATTTTCCTGCTCCTCGGATGCTGCCTGACCTACAGTGCTTTTCCAGCACCACTCTAATCTTGACTCTAATCTCCAGCATCTGCAGTCCTCACTTTCACCATGGGGGAAGGAAAACCCACTTTGCCTGCAGACCACTTGCTTCCAGGCACCATGTTTGTCTTTAGCCAAAGAGAGCCTGTCCATAATGCCACAGCTACCTCAAACTTGGCCACACTCAGGAACAGACAGTAAAAGAGCCATTACCTAAGACTTTACTGACCGCAGGAATGTGCTATCTCGCTGACCTAATGAGATTCACTGCCTGACACTGGCATCGCAGCTCCTGAAGCCCTGAGGCGCTCCCTATCTCCCTAGGAACCCACTCACCACAATGCCCATGCAGACTAAATGGCACAGGGTACTTGATATGGATGCTCACTGCCCTGTGAAATTATAGCAGCCATGATGCTGAATATTAGCACCCATTTCAGTGGATTAACTAACCTCGTATTGTCATTGTTAACTGACTGATACTGCTAGACTAGCAGCATTGTTTCTATCAACTGTGATTGAAACTGTATTGTCTTGTAATTAACATCGACCGTTTGTAACCCTATAAGAACTGACTGTATCTGAAGCTCGGGGAAAAAGGTCTTGACTCAGCTGTGCAGAGTGTCCATTTTGCATACGTGCGGTCAATTTCTCTTCCCACAATATTGTGAATTGAACCAGATTTTGTCAATCTCACAACACCCTGTATGGGCTTTATTTACAGTTGGACAATTCGATGGCAGAGTTGCCTTGTTAGTATGAAATGAAATGAAATGAAATCAACAGCAAAGAAGTGATATAAAGTCAAAAGGCATGAAAACTGTGTGGGTAGAGTTGAGGAATGGCTCAGGGGTAAAGATCCTGATGGCCTCTGGCAGTAGTCAGGATGTGGGGAAGAAAATAAATCTGGAGGTAGAAAAGACGTGCAAGAAAGACGCTACTACAATGATTTTAGGACACTCAAGAGGCAGATGAAATGGGAAAATCAGGTTAGTAGTGGATCTCAGGGAAAGAAAATTGTGGAATGTCTGCGAGACAGTTTTTTTTGGAGTAGCTTGTGGTACAGCCCACAAGGGAACAAGAAATTCTGGATTTGGTGATGTGTAATGAGACAGAACTTGATTAGGGAGCTTAAGGTGAAGGAGGTCCGAAGGGAGAGTGACAGTAATATGATAGGACTCACCCTGTAGTTTTCAAGGGAGAAGCGGGAATCACAAGTAATGGAATTACGATCGAGTAAAGGTAATTACAAGACATTCATTCATCCCTGGAACATCTGAACAGCAAGGACACCAACATCAGACTCTTGCTGATTGTTTACAGCTCCACCTTCAACACCATCATCCCCTCCAAACTGATCTCAAAACTCCGAGACCTAGGTCTCAGCTCAGCCCTCTGCAACTGGATCTTCCATTTTCTGACTCCCAGACCGCATTCAGTGAAGATAGACAACTGCACTTCCTCCATGATAATCCTCAACACTGGAGGCCCCCATGGATGCGTCCTCAGCCCCTACTATCCTCCCTGTACACCCACGACTGTGTAGCGAAATTCCAAACAAACGCCACCCATAAGTTTGCTGATGACACCACCTTAGTGGGACAGATATCTAACAATGATTAGGCAGAATACAGAAAGGATATAGAAGGTTTGGTGACATGGTGCAATGAGAACAACCTCTCACTGTCAGCAAAACTAAAGAACTGGTCATTGATTTGAGAGAGAAGGAAGGAGAACACACCCCATGGAGCTGAGGTTGAGAGAGTGGAGAGCATCAAGTTCCTTGGAGTGATGATAACTGATAATCTGTCCTTGACTTCCCACATAGAAGTGACAGTTAAGGCATAACAACGTCTCTTCTTCCTTAGGTGGGTCAGGAAATTTGGCATATTCAAAAAGATCTTCATAACTCTTACAGAGGTACCATTGAAAGCTTACTGTCAGGGTCATAATAGCCTTGTATGGTAACTGCTCTGCCCAGGACCGTAAGAAAGTACAGAAGGTTATATGCACAGCCCAGACCATCACAGATGCCAACCTTCCATCCGTGGTCTCCACTTACATGGTTCGCTGCCGCAGAAAGGCTGCCAACATAATCAAAGACATATCACATCCCATAATGATCACCTCCTATCTTTTCCATCAGACAGATGCTATAAAAGCTGGAACATACACATCAGAAGGTTCAAGAACATCTTCTTTCCTGCCAATATTAGACTGATGAATGGACTCTCTAGCTTCAAATAATGCTGACCTTGCTAATGTTGACTTTCCTAGCACAAGCCTTATGCTGTGTGACCTGTACACCACTGTCCAAGTTGTGTTTTTCACCCTATTATCTGTATGACTTTGCTTACTATGATCTGCCTGTACTGCTTCTAAACAAAACTTTTCATTGTACTAAGCATCACGTAACAATAAATCAAATAAATAAATAAATGAGGGAGGCACTGGCTAGAATGGTTTGGAAGGGGACTCTAGCAGGGAAGATGATGGAGCAGCAGTGGTAGGAATTGCTGCGGGTAATTCGGGAGACACAGCAGAAACTCATTCCAAGGAAGAAGAAACCTACTAAGGGAAGGACAAGGCATCCGTGGCTGACAAGGGAAGTCAAGGACAGCATAAAAACAAAAGAAAAAGCAGGTGGTGAAGATTAGTGGGAAGCCAGAGAATTAAGAAGTTTTTAAAAGACCAGCAAAGGATAATTAAATCTGTGATAGAGAGTAAAAGAGGAAATATGAGGGTAAGCTAGTTAGTAATATAAAAGGAGATTGCAAGTTTTTTTGTTAGATAGAGAAAAGGTGAGAGAGAGAGAGAGAGAGACAAGTGTGGGTGTTGGACTACTGGATAATGAGGCTGGAGGAGTAGCAATGAGGAAAAAAGAAATGGTAGAACTGAATCGACAGTTTGTATCTGTCTCCATGATGGGAGACAACAGCAGCATGCCAGAACTTAGAGTCATGGAGCCATAAAGATGTATAGCACAGAAACAGATCCTTCGGTCCAACTCATCCATGCCAACATGATATCCCAACCCAATCTAGTCCCATCTGCCAGCACCCGGTCCATATCCCTCCAAACTCTCCCTGTTCATAAACACATCCAGATGCCTTTTAAATATTGCAATCGTACCAGCCTCTATAAGGTCACCCCTCAACCTCCCACGCTCCAGGGAAAACAGCCCCAGCCTATTCAATCTCTCCCTATAACTCAAATCCTCCAATCCTGCAACATCCTTGTAAATCTTTTCTGAACCTTTTCAAGTTTTTGGAGTACTTGGAAGTATATGGTAAAATCTGGCTGAGTCAGCATTGCTTCGTCAAGGGGAGGTCATGCCTAACAATTCTATTAGAATTCTTTGAGGAGGTTATAGACCAAGTTAGACAAAGGAGATCCAGTGGACATGATCCATTTGAATTTCCATAAAACTTTTGACCAGGTACCACAGAGGAGACTATTAAATAAGATACTGTATTAGGGGGCAAGGTACTGGCAGAAGGCAGAGAATGGGGATAAAGGGATTTCTTTCAGGATTGTAGCTAGTAACTTGTTGAGTTCCACAGGAGTTAGTGTTTGGACCACAACTATTCATGTTACACATTAACAATTCAGATGAAGGAACTGAGGGCATTGTTGCTAGGTTTGCTGATGACATAAAGATAGATGGAGGGGCAGACAGTATTGAGGAAGTGTGGAGGCTATCGAAAGATTTGGCCAGCTAGGAGGAAGAAGAATAAATGTGACACCATTTTTTAAATAAGTAAAGGCTTTGGAAATCAGAAGCCCAAAGAAATTTGGGGATATTAGGATTCTCTTAAGGTTCACAGATAGGTTCAGTTAGCAGTTAGGAAGGCAAATGCAATGTCACCACTAATTTCAATAAAGCTCAAATACAAGAACAGAGATATATTACTGATGCAGTGTAAGGGTCTGGTCAGACCGTATTTAGAATATTGTAAGCAGTTTTGGCCCAATATCTAAGGAAAGATGTGCTGATGTTGAATGGAGTCCAAAGGAGGTTTACAAGAATGATCCCAGGGTTGAAGGGCTTGCCACATGAGGATCGGTTAAGGACTCTGGGATTGTACTCGTTGTAGTTTAGAAGGATGATTTCATTTGATTTATTGCAGTCACATGTACCTCGGTACAGTGAAAAGCTTTGTTTTGTGAACAATACAGGCAGATCATACGGTGTTCAGACAAGAGGTAATCCTTACAGATTTAGAATTTAGGTTTAAATGTGCAGAACGATTGTGAGAATAAGATCTGCTGTTGAGAGCTCATAAAGAGCCACCCAGTGTCAGCACAACCTTGAATCAATTTGGGAGGGGGATCTGATTGAAATTTACAAAATACTGAGAAGTGGATGACATGGACACAGAGAGTATGTTTCCACTAATAGGGAAGACTCAGATTTGACAACACAGCCTCCAAGTGAAGGAACAACCCTTTTGAACTGAAGTAAGGAGAAAGTTCTTCATCCAGGGAGTGGTGACACTGTAGAACCCATTGCTGCAGAACGCTCTAAAGGCTAAGGCGTGGAATGTATTTAAGGTAGAGACTGATAGGTTCTTGATTAATAAGGGGATCACGTATTACTGGGAGAAGGCAGGAGAATGGAGTTGAGAAACATCAGCCATGATCAAATGGTGCAGACTCAATTGGCTGAATGGCATAATTCAGCTCCTATATCTTAAGGGCAGACAATTCAGGTTCATTGTGGTGTGGTACAACATGGGTGGCACAGTGGTTAGCACTGGAGCCTCACACACGAGGGTCCCAGGTTCAATTCCAGCCTCAGGTGACTGTCTGTGTGGAGTTTGCACGTTCTCCCCATTCTGTGTGGGTTTTCTCCAGGTGCTTTGGTTTCCTCCCGTAGTCCAAAGATGTGCAGGTCAGGTGAATTGGCCATACTAAATTGCCTATAGTGCTAGGTGCATTAGTCAGAGGGAAATGGGTCTGGGTGGGTTGCTCTGCGGAGGGTCGGTGTGGACTGGTTGGGCCAAAGGGCCTGTTTCCCCACTGTAGGTAATCTAATCTAATGACAAACAACCATGAGACTTGGGTACAGGTTGTAATTATTTATTCAAGCATGTAGGTAGAGCCAGTCTTAGGCAGTTTAATACTGCACCCCGTGAAACTGCAAGTGCTCATTCCTTATTTATACTTTAAATCACCTTGGCATGGCCCTTGCCAGTCTCTACACCTACCCTGATGAACATTTCTGATGAATGGCTTATGCACGAAATGTCAACTCTTCTACTCCTCAGATGCTGCCTGGCCTGCTGTGTTTTTTCAGCACCACACTTTTTGACTCTACACTTACCCTGTCTAGAGTACATATGTTAATCTTTTGTTCTGCTCTTTTTGACTTGTATCTTACTTTGTTAAAAGATACTTTGAACTGAAACCATTTAATCCTTTCCAATACATATTATTCCAGTTCTGAGGAAGGGTCATTGGATCTGAAACATTATCTCTGATTTCTGTCCACAAATGCTGCTGGACTCGCTGATTTTTTCCAGCAACAGCAATTCTCTCTCGGTTTTTATTTTACATTTCATTCTTCCAGACCATTAATCTAAAAGGTGAGCTGTTCTTTCTAAAATCGATCTGTTCAGAGATGTTATGACACATCACTCGAACAGGTGGGACTTGAACCCAGCTCTCTTGGCCTGGAGGTAAGGCCACTACCACTGCCTACCATTTTGGTAAAACAGAGAACCAATTTTGGTGCCATCACAATTCAGATCTCATTTCCACATCAACTATACAGCACTAAAGAAGAAATAAAAAATTAAAACAGACATCCAAATACTGAATGCTGGGGACAAATGTTCAAAAGTCATCTTACTTTCACGTATAGCCCCTCAGCTATTTTGGTCAAAAATGTTGTGGCAAATCAAGAATTAGAGAAAGAAAGTAAACAGTGAAAGATAAAGGTAACTTTTCAAGTACATGCAGATTCAAAGTTATACTTAGTTGAGAAATGGTGAAATGTACCAGTCATGGAGCTGGTCACCCTCCCATATTTCGTCTACTAACCATTATTCATGTATATGAACAAAAACAGCCAGGTACAACTTGTTTATTTTCTTGTCGCAAATGCTTGTTTTCCAGTTGTGGTTACTGTTTAGTTATCAGGAGTGAGTACTGTGATCATATCTTTTCATTTTCCAAATCCTCAATTGGAAAAACTATTTCTTTTGCACCCAACAATTTCTGGGCTAAGACAAGGAGACCTATTGCCCCCATCTAGCCCATTAAGCCTTAAGTATTTTAGCAACTGAACTCTTTTAATCCCAATTGTCTTTCTTTACTCCATATTCTTTAAAGCCCTATATTCTCAATTAAGTTTCTCAATGTTAAACATCTCAATTGACTGGGACAAAGTACTTCATGTTTTCCCAACCCTGTGTTCTAAGTTCTTTTTTCTAGACAGACATGTGGTCGGGATATCTTGAGTTCTAAGTTCCTGTCATTTTCTCTTATCTGGATTCTCCTGACCTGTTAGTTAGCTTAATTAATTGAAAGTTTATTAAAAATTAATTTGTCTCAACCAAATCTCTAGTACAAATTTGATGAACCAATGCTGAATTTTCTGCAAAGCTAGCATACGGTTTCAAGGGTGGGATGTCCAAATTATATATTTTCTGAATGAATGTTTTGAGAAATATTTTGGAAAATTACAGTCGAACACCTCATATTTTGCACTTTAAAATATTGCAACAAAGGTATACATTTCAATAGGCACAACAGTACAAGAAAGAGATTGAACACAAGACATTACTAATCCAAATGACACAGCAGTACTCCAAACTGTGCAGCTGTTATAATGCTGGCTTTCATATCTGGAGGATTGGAGTTAAGGACATAGAAGTTATGCAGCTGCTTTACAAAACTGGTTAGACATCACTTGGAGTACTGTGGGCACATCTGGGCAGCACATCTGAGGAAGGATACATTGGTCTTAGAGGGAATGCAACCTAATTTGCAAGAATGAAACCTGGATTTCAGGGGTTTAGTTATGAAGAGTGATCGTACAATCAAGCCTGGTTTCTCTAAAGTTTAGAAGGTTAAAAGTGTGATCGGATTGAAGTCTCCAAAGTATTAATGGGCAAAGACAGTGTAGCGAGGGGCAGTACAGTGGCTCAGTGATCAGGGTGGTACAGTAGCTCAGTGGTGAGGGTGGCACAGTGGCTCAGTGGTTAGCACTGCAACCTCACAGCGGCAGGGTCCAAGGTTCTGGGTGACTGTGTGGAATTTGCACATTCTCCCTACGTCTGCTCCAGGTGCTCCGGTTTCCTCCCACAGTCCAAAGACTTACAGGTTAGGTGAATTGGCCATGCCAAGTCACCCATAGTGTTCGGGGATGTGTAGAAGTCAGGGGAAATATAGAGTGAGAGGGGAATGCGTCTTGGTGGGATATTCTTTGGAGGGTTGGTGTGGACTTGTTGGGCAAAATGGCCTGTTTCCACATTGTAGGGATTGAATTATTCTATGAGATAAGATAAGCCGTTTCCACTGGTTGGTGATTCTAAGGGCATAATCTAAAAATTGAGACTAGACCATTCAGGAGAGATGTTATCAAGTATTTATACATACAGAGAGCGATGAAGGTTTGCTCTTGCACAACTGGCATTGGATACAGGATCAGTTGTTAATTTTAAATCTGTGCTACATAAAACTTTGTTAAGAAAAGGTATTAAGAGATTTGAGCCAAAGGCAGATACGTGGAGTTAGGCCACAGATCAGCCATTGTCTCATTGAATGGTGGAGTGGGCTCAAAGGGCTGAATGCCCAACTCCTGGTTCTATGTCCTTTTTACTACCACATAAAGATAAGTCTGTCCTGAGTACTTTAAGAAATTAAATGTAAGTTTTGAAACTATTATTTGTCAGATTGTATGTGGGTAGTCAAAGGAACATGTTCAATAAAATAACTTTTGTTCATAACATTCTTTCCACTGTATTGTGTTTCACTGCTGTTACTCTACTCTGAACTTTGTGAAGGTCACTGAATCACAGTCAATAAACAGAACAGTTTGCTGCCGAAACTAGAAAGGAAAGGAAGAATGTCTTGACAACTAGATGAAAGAAATTCTTTCTTTCTTTGAGATTTCTCTCATAATCTACACAGGTCTAAAGTATGAGGTTTTATTGTCTGTCTTCTGAGCTGATGTCGTTCTTTCATACATTTTCCTCTGTATTCTGCAATCTCTTTTTGAACACATTTTAAATATAAATCTACAATGAGGAAACAAGACTTTGTTATTTTTTAAACTATTGAAAGCAGAAGTCATAACATGTTCCAACCTCAGGTATAAAATCCAGGAATTCAATTTCACTTTAATCTCTATTTAATGACCTTAGTTGACTGAATCTTATGCACTGTTGCAATTGCCATGAGAAAACTGAACATGGGAATTACCAAATTACTCTCAAAGAAGCAACTACAAGATTTCACGTTTTGCAAATTTAATAGAAACCTGAATTAACATACAAGCACAAATTGATAAGCAAACGATAGTTCAAATTAAAGGACAAATTTCACTTTAAATGCACATAAAAGAAATATGTTTACACAACTGTAAGAATTTACATCATTGTTGCACAACTGTCATGCCACATGGCTACAAATACAATATGCTGTTGTACATTGTGGAGGTGTTGGATTCAGGTGGACAAAGTCAGAAGTCACACGACACCAGGTTATAGTCCAACAGGTTTACTTGAAATGACAGGCTTTTGGACCTCCGGTCCTTCATTAGATAAAAAGTATATTCACATGAGCTAGGTCAAGAATCTTATCCATAAAACAGCTTTTACCTGGAAGGTGATGTGTATGATTATTAGCAAAAGAGCATGCTTGTATGGACCCTTTATCCCCCAGGTCATAACACTCCTAGCAGGATAGCTTTCCAGAATTCATGATTCAGCAAGTAATCTAATCTCTAATCCAAACTGACCAATTAATAACACTACAGTTCGGTCATTTCTAGGAAAACAACTGACCCTTTAGCATTGCTAAGCTATTCACACAGTTTCCAGGCATTTTTAACCAGCTCACACTTTACTTAGATTAGATTCCCTACAGTGTGGAAACAGGCCCTTCAGCCCAACAAGTCCACACCGACCCTCCAAAGAGTAACCCACCCAGACCCATTGCACCTAACATTATGGGCAATTTAGCATGGCCAATTCACCTGATCTGCACATCTTTGGACTGTAAGAGGAAACTGGAGCATCCAGAGGAAACCCACACAGACACAGGGAGAATGTGCAAACTCCACACAGACAGTCGCCCAAAGCTGGGATTGAACCTGGGTCCCTGGCACTGTGAGGCAGCAGTGCTAACCACTGAGCCACCATGCCACCTAAGAACTTTCCAAGAATTCCATACTTAGTTTCTCCCTAAAAGAACAAATTGACATCTTTCTGAAACTGAATAGCTCCTGCTCTGCACAAGAATTCATGGTGTTCCTTTTTTTGTCTTTTCCTGCTTTCGTTTTGCATTTGTGTCTGTGTCCTGATTGGTTTCACCATCCAGCTTTTCTGCTTCTAATTTTCCTTTATATCTTTCCTCACGGTTTCTTTCTAAATTTCCTTCCTGTTAGTACTCCGACTAGGTCTTGTTCTTTCTTCCTAAGTTTGTATAAATATTTTTAAGGCCATGTTAGAGTTTGATTACCAAGAGAATAAAAGATTATTGCGGATATGCTGGAATGTAAAGCTGAAATTGAAATCAGATCAGTCATTTTTGTTCCTTGTTTATATGTGCGTAGGACACGTTATCAGTTCACATGGACCTTCTCATCCAAGAAGATTACAGTGATCATTTATAATCAATGTAAACAACAAAAAGTCCTTTTAAAATTCTTAAAGCAATCATAGAGTCCACAGATGTTACAGAAAAGTTACCAAATGACTGCACAACATCCAGGTCAAACATCATGACAAATGTTGATAGATTATTATTAGTCTAAATATTATATTCAAATCCCAGATTCTTATGTTAACTGATGATACTTTACCATTAGACTGTTAGAACAAGCTGGCCAGTTATAACAGCAGCCTCTAGCCACGAAAAGCAATTCAGTGGCATTACTGCTTCTTTCTCCTATTGGGCATCTGTTGCTATGAGATGAATGGAAAGGAGAAAAGTGAAAATTGTGCTTTTCTTTCAGGAATGTAGAAGTGCCGAACTTCGTCTTAACAGAAAAGGATAGAGGAGATTGGACCAAACTCCTATTGATTTCTGGACAGCTTAGAAATATTGCAGGAGGGGATAGAGAAAAGTGAAAGATAGCAAAAGGCCAGAGGCCAGATAAGAGACTGAGAAGCCCAAAGGGAATTTCAAAAAAGGCCTTTCTGGACCAATCATATTCAAGACAAGGCCAATAGATTTCACTTACTCCAGTGTTGAACCAGTCACCTTAAGATAATGTAAAAAGGAATGAGAGATTGAAAACTCTAATTTTGAGGGAGATAACCATAAAGAAAAATTGAATCCTGTGAGTATTTTCTGACAAGTAACAGAGAAAGGTAAGAATGTACTGAGTTGTGTGCAGAATGTTAAACTGCACAGATAAAATGTCATATGGAGAAAGGTTAGCACTTTCTGCTGCCTTGTTAACAGATTATTGATTGAGATGTAGTCCTGAAAACTGAGGGTACGTTCAGGATAGACTCAACACAAGGTTTCTCTGTGAATATTCCTGGCCATTAAACTTCTTTTCACCCTGTAATTTTCTAATGGATTCTAAGCCCTTTTATTGTGCTCTGTTTGTTTCAGCCTCGGTATTTTTGAACATTTATGGCCAGAAGTGAACTAGATGGGTTTTTCTGACAATCGACATCAGATTTTTATTGGATTATTATCTGCCTTTTTTTTTTGTTGGCAGCAGAGGACCCTGCGTCAATATTGTATTCTCATACTGAAAACAGTGAACCGCAAATACCACATGGGTATCAGTCTCAAGCCTGTTTGCTGTCCCATTTTTAATCAAATGAGGGACACTTGTTCTATTGGCTTTCGTTGACACTGCGATTAGGTCCTTTGCATGACCATGTTAAAGGACCATGATATCAACCCTTGCTGACTTGTCCAGACTTTACGGACAAGTCGATGACAAGTCAAACCCGTTCAATAAAGCTGAAAGTAAACAGTTTGCCAAGTACAATGTGGTAATTTTTATCTCTCAGACTTACAGAATTCTTCAGCAGAAGTGCAGAGCCACAAAGGTGTAGTAGGGATATTAAGGACAATGACTGAAAGCATGATCAAAGAGCTAGATTTTGGAGGGGGATGTCGAGAAGCAAAACTATTTAGGAATAGCATCCTAAAGCGTTAAGGTAAAGATGTCTAAAAATCCACCACCAACATGTATGGAAAACAAGGGGGACGCTTTACAGTGAATAAGAATTGGTAGAGCATTGGAAGAAGAAGAGAAAGTAGCTACAAGGATGGGATGGAATGAAGTCACATGGAGATTTGGAAGAAGAAATGGTTTTGAAGATGACTTACTGGGGAATGAGTAGAACGCTGAAACTGGTAAGGAAAGGAATGATAGGTGAGCAGGCTTGGATCTGGCCTGGAGTTCATGATGAACTGAAGTGCAGGGTGAAGCTTGGGCAAGTGATTTGAGGGGCAAGCTGGAGTTTATGGTGTTGTAGGAACATGCATAGGCCATTCAAGCCATTAAGCCTACCTCACCATTCCACTGATGGCTGATCAACTCTTCTATTTTCCCAAATTATCTCCATATCACGTCATGTTCTTACTTTCCAAGATCATTTATGTCCCGGTATCCAATTATTAGCTTTCAACAATCATAACCACCTTCATTTGCGCTAAATATGACTTCAGATATTAGCACTAGTTTTGCCAGCTTTAGATTCATCTCTGAAGGTTGGGATTCACTCATGAGATATTAAGTGAAGAAAGTAGTAAAACTATTTGAGTCAGAAATTCCCTAGGAAGCTTCAGGGAACACATTCAGCTTTGGGAAGATAGGTGACATAATGATAGTGCAGAGGTACTTGAATAAGGAGAAGGAATCACAATAGAGGAAAACAGATTAAATTCAACCAAAAAAATTATAGCTGTCTTACTATAATGCTGGCTTTGGCTTTTCACATGTTGAAGAATTTCTGTAACTGGGGTACATTGCCATCTGTGATCTCTCAGTCATTACCCATCAATCATTCATTGAGTTCTGCCTTTTCCTTTCTACCACCTAACAAAAGGAGTGCAATCTTCAGACTTTAGGCCTTTTGTTGCCATCCATGGGGAGACAGTGTCCTAGTGGTGCTGTCACTAGACTGCTAATGCAGAGACCCAGGTCATGTCCTGGGGACCTGGGTATGAATTCAGGCAGATAATAATCCAATAAAAATCTGATGTCGATTGTCAGAAAAACCCATCTAGTTCACTAATGTTGTTTAGGGAAGGAAACTGCTATCCTTATCTGGTCTGTGACACCACACCTACAGCAATGTGGTTAACTCTTAAACTGCCCTCTGGGCAATTAGGAAGCACAATAAATGCCAGCGATGCACTCATCCATTGAAAGAAAAGAAATCCTGATTTCCTTATCCTTAAGGCTCGAGTGTCTGACCCTAAATTGAACTTTACTTCTTTTACAGTTCTGCTTGTACTAATTGGATTCTGTTTAGAAGTTTGGGAAAGATTAATGATGCTTATGTCTCATTTGTCGATAAACATTATAACAGAACATCAAGATCTGTTAACTTGAAACACAAACAACCTACTGGGAGTAGTGATTAATATTTTATTGTATTTCAAGTATTTACATGATGTGCATAAAAGAAAATTAAAACTCGTGAGAAGGAGTAAAGTTGTAATTACTTCTACAGGTATAGTAATGTACATTGTTTGAAGCAGATGTTAGAAATGAAAGAAGACAAATCAAATATGGGTTCTTACATAAGAGCATTTTACCATGTTCCAAACTTTCTCTTCCAGCACCACTAATCCAAAATCTGGTATTATACTGGTGTCAGGCATCATTGAGGCTGTTGTCTGTTTAATGGATGGTCACCCAGCACAGATACTGCTGCCAATTGTCAGTGAATAGTGCTGGGAAAAAGAGGATGCGTTTGGAGGACACCACCCTCTGAACCAGGTAAGAGAGAATGTGAGTCTTTAGGGTAAGTCAGACACATTCAAGTGAGATGGGGCACAAGGGGGCAACAGTAGCGGAGGTAGGGGGGATGGCTACTGGCCCAGGGGGATTGCACAAATAGAAGAACCCCCACTGATTACTTAGGAAGGCTACCTGGGTTCAGCAGGCAGAGAATCCACTAGCAGCCAGCTGATGGAGGGCATTAAATGGCCACCATTATAATTCAATTAGGTCATAAAACCAGAAGACATAGGAGCAAAATTAAGCCATTTGACCCATTGAGTCTGCTCCACCATTCAATTATAGCTGATATATACTTCAATCCTGTTCCACTGTCTTGTCTCCATAACCCTTGATCCCCTTATTAATCAAGAATCTGAACATCTCTGTTGTAAATACGTCAATGACTTGGCCTCCACAGCTTTCTGCAGCAATGAGTTCCACAGATTAATCAACCTCTGGCTAAAGAAATTCCTCCTCATCTCAGTTTTTAAAGGGTCATCCCTTCACCCTGAGTTGATGCTTTTCAGTCCTAGTCTCTCTCCTACTAGTGGAAACCTCTTTTCTGCATTCACTCTCTCCAGACTTCTCAGTGTTCGATAAGTTTTAATGAGATCCCTCCTTTCCCTTCTAAACTCCACTGGGGAAAGACTTAGAGTCTACAACCTCTTGTCACATGACAAGCCCTTCATCCCCAGGATCATTCTTGTTAGCCTCCTCCAGACCCCCTCCAATGCCAGCACATCATTCCTTAGATACAGGGTCCAAAGGTGCTCACAATTCCCTCCCTACTGGCATTGTGGGTCAACCCACAGCAAGTGGACGGCAGCGATTCAAGATGACAGCTCACCACCACCTTCTCAAGGGCAAATGAGGATGGGCTATCAATGCTGGTCCAGCCAGTGACACCCAAGTCCCACAAGTGAATAAGAAAAAAATGTTCCAAATGCGATCTGACCAGAGCCTTAATAGAGCATCAGAAGCACATCCCTGCTCTTGTGTTCCAGTCCTCTCGAAATGAGTGCTAATGCTGCATTTGTTTCCTGAACTGCCAACTGAGGCAGCATGTTAACCTGGCCTCAGAACTAACATGACCTGGCAGCTTTAAGATGAGGGTCACTCAGCTCCCTACCTCCCCTTACCATTTCATGCATGACCACTACCTAGTTCCTACTCAATCTTTGTGGGTAGCTGCCTGAAATCCAGCCCGTGTCAGGAATGTGAATTTTGCAATCAATTTTCTATGAAAGTGACTCATTTCACTTGACAGTTCGTTATATTTAAATATTCCAACATATGACGTGCCTATTTCCTTTTGTATGTTAATTTGTCGCATATACATTTACCCTGTCATGGCTTGGTAACAGGTGCGACATAAATATAAAGCCTTATGGAGTCTTATTCCTAAACATTGCTCACCTGCAATCCCACCCCCACCAGCCCTGCCACTTCCCCTGCTCCCCCCCCCCCCACACCCCCAACTGGCTGCATATTTGCAAGAGCTTGGTTTTTCACTACAGCATTAAAAGATGAACAAGTGAAGACCATTCTGGTAAACTATTGTATCCTGATCATTGATCCTTTCACTGATAAAATATCTGAAATTTTTAGACCTTCCTCACTCCAATATTTCTCTGAAATTTACAATTTTAATAAAACATGGTTGTTTTTAAGCCATAAGAAAGAGACTAGAAAAAGCTAAGGAACTGTTGAAAATTAAATCCCTTTTTTTCAGTAGAAATTCCATCTGTTATTAAATGGCAATTTAAATTCATTTAAGTTGTCTTTTACTATTGACCTGAGTCAGTAAATCAGCATCACAAAACACAGCTATCAATGTCATAAATGACTTAAACATCATTCACTTTGTATTAGATGAATATTAGTAACTGGAGCTTCAATAACCTTGTCCTTTTATATTTGCAGTCAGTGACCTAACTGAAAAGCATCTTTCTTTGCCAATTGATATTCTGTGTGAAGGTTCTTCTATTCATGTTTCTTGGCATGAATAATGCCTCTGTAATGGATCTGAAATACACAAGAGAAGCTCCCCACTTAATTTTTTCCACAGTATACCTTGCTGATCGTAACATTTCACTATTTGAACAGTGACATGGTGTAGCTGGTCTTCATCCAATTGTGTCAGTGGAAACCAACAAGAAATGGAATAAGGGACTTCACCACTAGCTTTTTGCCCCAGTCTAGCCAACTGCAATTTTAAATTTGTAAATACAGGTATGCAGATTTGGCTCTAATTATATTATCAATAAGAATCTGTACTCTAACGTGTAGAGGATGGAGGTGTCCCTGCCGATGAGAAATTTTGGTGAATTGATCAGCACCAGAAAGGTATTTCTTTCTGAATTTCTCCCCCGGGGCCCAGAGCTTACAATGAGTTCCAATTCTATCCCATTTCCATTTTTCACCCTGACAATGATTCTGACACAACCTCTCCTGATCACTTACCCTCAGTTCCAATGTTCTTTCCTGGTGACAATATCCATTTAACTTTAATAACCAAGCAGCTCCAGGCTGTGGTTGTCAGGGAGTTATCCAACAACCTGCTGATGAGATTTGCTGGTTAACATACTTTGGCTGCCCTGCTCCTGCTCCTGGAGGGTCTGCTTGCATGACATGGCAGGGCTCTTTTCTCTTGTTATTTTAAATTGATTCCAATGTTAAAACTGATAACTATATCAGGCACCAACACCAACACAAACTAGTGAAAGCAGGTCTCTTTTCAAATGATTTCAAGATAAGGTAAAGTTAGCATCAAGCATTGCTTTGAGTTTCTTTTGTAAATTGATACACTTGTTCATTATTTTATGCATTCAAACTGGTTATGTTCTATACATTATCATAAATCTGGAGATAGTTTGCTTTTGCCGCTGTTTACTTAAATATTTATTATTAATTCTCGATGTTACGGCCTAAATTGAGGTTTAACTAAATGTTGATTCTCTCACTTTTAGGAGATCTGAGGGAACTTGTGACATATCCAAAATTTCTGCCCAGCCACTGGTCATGCTATGTTAAGAGGCTGAGATGTTTCCTTGCTACTGACAGTGAAACTGTCAGGATTCATTGTCTTTCCTCCACTGAAACTGGCAGCTACTTTGGGAGTTTAGAGATGCACAGAATGATGCAGTGACCCAGAAGGAGTTGTTGACAGGTTGATGGCCCTACAATGTTGCTCCTAAAAATGCAATCTTTCTTGCAGTTGTGATTTGATGAGGATTTCCACTTCTGTTTGTCTCACCGTAAAACCTTTGGGAAAAGTCACACCTTGCTGGATGAGATGTAACTGAGTTTTTTAAGTTACTAACTTTACAGCTAGTGCTCCTTCAACAACATCTTCCAAAAATGAGAACTCTATCACCTGGAAGAAACAGTCATGTGTTAGTGAGAGTCACCATGTTCTTTCCAAGTCACATACCGTCCTTGACTTAGAAATGTATAGATGTTCTTTCATTGTTGTTAGGTCAAAATCCTGAAACTCCCTCCTTAACAGTGTGCATGTGCCACACCAGTGCAGCAGTTCAAGAAGACTTTGTTGGCAGTTGGGGGTGGGTAATAAATGCAAGCCTTACCAGTAATATCCACATCCTTGTGATTAAATTTTAAAATTGCCAGCACCAGCCTTGAAAAACTGATTGTGGTCTGGGTGAGTTAAAAGAAAAAAGTACCAATATTCCTAATGTTTCAAAGTTGCAAAACATAATAAGTGTGAGAGACACAAAATACTCATATGATTAGACTGACTTTTGAGCGGCTCGATACAGCATTGCACAAATTTGTCAATGAAGAGATTCTCACATGAGGAGACCAGTGTTCCACTTGAAAGCACTGCAGATGCTAATCTAACAACACAAGTGTCTGCCAGGAAATTGTCAATGTGAATGTGAATAGCAACAGGAGGTGTGGAAAGAAGGAAAAGGACAAGATGAGTAATTAGGATAAAAGGAACACATTCACCATGAAGGTGACACATGATGCAATCAAGGCTTTTTTGGAATTTTGAAAACAGTTATGTCGTTATTTTCCAGACTTCTCATTTTTAACAGAATCAATTTGCATTGATTCATTGAATGTTAAACCATAGGCAGAGGCCACTTGACCTGTCTTGCCTGTGCAAGCTTTTGGAATTATGCTCTTTCCAAGGCCTTGTCTTGGTCTGTAATCCTGTGAATTCCTCTTCCCAAGTAACATGTCAATTTCCTTTTAAAAACATTCATCGAAGCAGCTTCCACAGCCTTTGCAAAACATAATAAATGATTTACTCACCGAAGGGAATTGCCTTTCTCCAGCCATTCTATTTAGAATTCTCATCACCTTAAAAAACAGCTGTTGGAGTGCAATTTAACCTTCCCTCTTTCATGGCAAATAACCTCCTTAAATGTTCCCACCCCTCCTCATACCTGGATCTCATCTCAGGTTATGTCTAGCTGGTTGGCACACCTCGTGTAACTTTGCATTTGCCTCTGAATATAAAGGCCAGAATTGACAATGCTATAGCTCAGGCCTGACCAGCAACTTGTAAAGGATCAGAGTAATCTCAGATGCTATGCTAGGTCTTTGATCTAGATATTTAAATTCAGATTTTTGGATACTGTTGCTTTGTATAATTTTACATTCACTTTTGCCATTTTATCATTTACCACTCACATCCCTATTCAGAATATTTTTTATTTAGGATATTCCAGTCACCCTCAAAGTGGGGACTTGAAACATTAACTCTGCTTTTCTGTGCACAGTTTTTCTGCTGAGTTTCCCGGCAGTCTCTGAAATTGTTTGTTTCAGATCTCCAGCATCCACAGTTCTTAGTTTATCTGAATACTTTGAGTTTGTTTAAATTTTTAAAGGGTTGTGTTTCAGTTTGATTATGTCACACGACAGAATTCAAAACTGCACAGGTGTAGCAGAGAGGTTAAACAGAGGGACCCTTCAGCTTTATCCCATCCTCACCATCTCTTAACCGGGACAGGTATTGGCATCGTGGAAATGAAACATACAGGTGAAATCAGTGACCTGCCCAACATTGCTTCTAGCAGGAATTAACAGGAGTATTATTGTGGTAGTATTTATGCAAGCAGTAGAAGGTATGTTAAACTCTGATTTAGAGAAACTTGTCCCAATAGTGTGATGCACTTCTGTAGCCCAAGGATATCTCCTATCTAAGGCACTGACCCAGTCACATCTTCAGAGATCATCTGCCAGCGTTAAATTTTCCAGCTCTTCTTTTCCATTATGGAGCATGTGTCCAGCTTTTTCCTTGATTGTTGATGGGTTCCCTCTTGGAAGCAAGTGAGGACTGCAGATGCTGGAGATCAGAGCTGAAAATGTGTTGCTGGAAAAGCGCAGCAGGTCAGGCAGCATCCAAGGAGCAGGAGAATCGACGTTTCGGGCATGAGCCCTTCTTGGGAGCAAAGATTCTGCCAGATTTCTATCCTGCTGAGGTAATGATCCCTTTGTCCGTTATGTTATATTAATAATGGTAAGATTGCAACAGCTTCTGCAAGCCTTACCCCATCCCATCTTTGGTGGAATGGACAACCGCCTTGTGAATAGTTCCTCAAACAATTTCGTGCATAAGTGATCATCCCTGACAAGTTGATTTTTTGCAAACTTGAACAATTATCAATACTTCATTGGCGAAGTCAAATTACAAAGCTTGTTTGTGAGGTGGTGGTATGGATTTTGTCTTCTCTCAAGCATAGTAACAACCACGAACGTACTTCATGTTGGTGATATATTGCAGTACCTAGTTAGGTGCAACAGCTCCTTCAGTTGACAAAATGAGAATGAAATCATTCCACAAGTAACTTGACATTCATCCAAGCATTAGATTGGGCCCTGTGGAACATGGGACATGAGATTAAGTCTGTTCAAAGCTTGAGACTGGAAAAGGTTTTCAATTACCATGTATTGTAGCTTATTGATTCCACTCATCTTGTTGGATTCTAGGATACTGAATGATCGCTTATTAATGAAGTACGCCAACAGAGTCAGCTCTGTACCTGCAGGATAGATTTCTGACCAAAATGCAGAGGTTATTAAAAAGGTAGTGTCTTTACACAGAGGGTGACCAGAGCATCATTTTCCAAAATATTGTTACAAAGCTAAGCTCAGCAAACTGTATCTTCACAAAAGCAATCTTATTTGAGAAGGAAGAATATTAAGGCCTATGGGGGATTAGTAATTACATGGAGAGAAATCTATGGGACAAACATCATCACCCAACAGCATATGTTGTACCCTTCTATAAATCTTTATTAAATTATTACAACTAAATATGTCATTTGATAGGTTGGATATTTGACAAACAATTTTCCTGTTAAATTATTTGTTTTTGATCGAGCCTCAGAAAGATATGTTCACACTGACCTTTCGTGAGAAAGGCAAGTTTATTCCTGATCACAAAATATTGCAGTAGTGAAAAGTGTTATGTGCGTCATTTTAGTGTTCAATTAAAATGGTGAATATGGCTTCCAGCTGTCGGTACTAATCTTGTCACTTTGTGTAACAGCTTCCAACCACATCACAGGTCTGGCATCCTGTAAATATTTTAATTTTTGAAAAAAGGGAAAAACAAGTGGAGATGTTTGTCACCAGGAATAGAAACCAGTGCACTATTCTTAATACTGTATTCATAAGTACAGTCAGTTTCACTGTTAAATGTAGTTGCTGTTGTACAAGTTATTTATTTTTTTGATTAAGATGTTATATTTTCAATTCACTTCAATATTCTTAGTTTTACAATATACCATTTATCTGAAGAATGTGATTTTTTTGAAATATGAATTTTTTTTTATCTTGCCATGGTATTGAGGTCATGAAACTGAATATATCACTAATAGTCCCCATTACTCATTCTCCTGGGCTGGTTGTTATCCACTCCCTTATCTGTCCAATTCTCTCTCTTTGGGCTCTACCTCCACCTATCATTTACTCCTTATCCCCACCCCCTACCCTAATTTCTGCATTAAAGCCAACTTTTTCCAAGCTACCGTCAGTTCTGAGGAATGATCGCTGGACTCCACAGCTGCTGCCAGACCTGCTGAGCTTTGCCAGCGATTTATGTTTTTGCTTCTGATTTCCAGCATCTGCAGTTTTTTGGGTTTTCATCTCTCTTGTAGGAGTTGCAATACAAACTGCAATGATGTTTCACTTCTTAGCAAACAAAAAATAAGCAATAGTACAATGTCTTAAGTCTACCTGTACAATGAAAGGAAGCTAGAACTGAATATAAACATGAACTAAAATAACCAAATATATTCTACAACTACTTTACCTTGCAAATGATATAAAAAATCTTTCAATTTTTCATATTTTTATTCCGGTAACTTGCCTCTTCTGCTGTCATACTTTGGTTTGATGTGATTGTTGTGTATTCATTGGTATGATGGATATATTGGATCCTGGATTAGTGGTGCTGGAAGAGCACAGCAGTTCAGGCAGCATCCCAGGAGCAGTAAAATCGACGTTTCGGGCAAAAGCCCTTCATCACACCAGATGGCCTCCTTCTTTAGAGACTGCAATTTCCCTTCCCACGTGGTTAAAGATGCCCTCCAACGCATCTCGTCCACATCCCACACCTCCGCCCTCAGACCCCACCCCTCCAACCGTAACAAGAACAGAACACCCCTGGTGCTCACCTTCCACCCTACCAACCTTTGCATAAACCAAATCATCTGCCGACATTTTCGCCACCTCCAAACAGACCCCACCACTAGGGATATATTTCCCTCCCCACCCCTTTCCGCTTTCTGCAAAGACCGTTCCCTCCGTGACTACCTGGTCAGGTCCACGCCCCCCCCCTACAACCCACCCTCCCATCCTGGCACCTTCCCCTGCCACCGCAGGAACTGTAAAACCTGCGCCCACACCTCCTCCTTCACCTCCATCCAAGGCCCTAAAAGAGCCTTCCACATCCATCAAAGTTTTACCTGCTCATCCACCAATATCATTTATTGTATCCGTTGCTCCCGATGTGGTCTCCTCTACATTGGGGAGACTGGACGCCTCCTAGCAGAGCGCTTTAGGGAACATCTCCGGGACACCCGCACCAATCAACCACACCGCCCTGTGGCCCAACATTTCAACTCCCCCTCCCACTCTGCCGAGGACATGGAGGTCCTGGGCCTCCTTCACCGCCGCTCCCTCACCACCAGACGCCTGGAGGAAGAACGCCTCATCTTCCGCCTCGGAACACTTCAACCCCAGGACATCAATGTGGACTTCAACAGTTTCCTCATTTCCCCTTCCCCCACCTCACCCTAGTTCCAAACTTCCAGCTCAGCACTGTCCCCATGACTTGTCCTACCTGCCTATCTTCTTTTCCACCTATCCACTCCACCCTCCTCCCTGACCTATTACCTTCATCCCCCCCCCCCACTCACCCATTGTACTCTATGCTACTTTCTCCCCACCCCCACCCTCCTCTAGCTTATCTCTCCACCCTTCAGGCTCTCTGCCTTTATTCCTGATGAAGGGCTTTTGCCCGAAACGTCGATTTTACTGCTCCTCGGATGCTGCCTGAACTGCTGTGCTCTTCAAGCACCATTAATCCAGAATCTGGTTTCCAGCATCTGCAGTCATTATTTTTGCCTGGATACATTGGATGTTTGATTTACCTCATGCAATACACCAATTTAAAGCTACAACAGTAGATTTACAGTACTTACAAATATCTCAGGACCGGGAAGATTTCTACACACATGGCCTCAGCCCAGATCTTTCTGAAACATTCCATCTGATGTCAGTTATTGAACAGTCTAGCTCCAGTCCCAGGCTTAATCAACTAAATACAATGAACATACATCCATGAATGGACTAATATAATCAAATACAGATCAATTATGACTTTCAACGGTGCAATGAGCTTCATAATAATGAAATCCACTTGATAAATAGTCATGAATATCAACAAGTCTTTGCATATTTACCAATATTCCATTTAAAGATTGAAGATTCCAATCACAATATTCCTATATTAACAACGACAACTTGTATTTAATGCAGCAAAATACCCCTATTGCTGCCATAATTGATTTAAATTCCAATTAGAAGAGCAAACTATTAGTACTCAATTTTATCTGGACAGCCTCATACTATGTAATACATAATAAGGCAATATGGCATCATTGCAAATTAAGTGAGCTAAAACACTGTCACTTGAGAATACTGCAAAGATATATTTTGTGCTATGAAGTTTTTTTAAAACTGTCCAAAATATTGTGGTTCCATTTGTTGTTCAATATGACTGTTCTTTTGGAACAAAAAAAAATTCTATCAAAGCAATGAACATAGAAATTAAAGAGCTATGTGCTTTCTTTGTAGAGTGTTTTTCTTAAATGTCTTGAAAAGGTAAAGGTCAAGCCACCATAGCACTGCTCTCTTTAGAAAGAGATGACAAGTGGTGGTTTTATCTGAGGGTCACCAAGCCTCAGGTGAGGTCAGAGTTAGAGAAGGAGAGTCATTTGTGATAACTTCAGCCAGCACAGGAACTGAACTCATAATATCAGTGAGACTGCATCACCATCCAGCCAACTGAGCTAACCAGCTCCTGGTATCTTACAAAGATTTGTAAAATGGTGTAAATCTGTGCTTGGAAAATTTATATTTGATGTTTATTTTGAACATGGCCCGTTATACAGTGAAACCCAAGAAATTTAAAGAGAAAATAACTAACTAAAGCTGCGCATGTCAGGTCACCTATTTCAATTATTTTCCTTTGCCAAAGCTGCTAACAGTCTGCAGTGAAGTATTTCAAGATTGGAGAAATAAATTTTATTTTGTTGTTGATATCTAGCAACTGCGTCAAGGACTGCAGGTTAAATTCAGATTTTTGTTTTCTGTATCGGAAACAGAGGTAATCTATGCCTCAAATGAGAATGGGTCATGGGTCCCCCTTTGCCAGTCAGCAGGAGAGAAACCAAGACTTTATTTTGTGGATAGAGTTTATTAACTGCTCAGTCTTAGAGCTCCTTCTATCCCACCGGCTGCCCTTTCATATCTATTTAGTCAATTTAATCAGTTCAGAAAAGATTCCACTCTTTATTTCAAATAGAGTCATAGAGAAGTACAGCATGGAAACAGACTCTTCGGTCCAACCCATCCATGCCAACCAGATATCCCAACCCAATCTAGTCCCACCTGCCAGCGCCTGGCCCATATCCCTCCAAACCCTTCCTATTCACATACCCATCGAAATGCCTCTTAAATGTTGCAATTGTACTAGCCTCCACCACTTCCTCTGGCAGCTCATTCCATACCCGTACCACCTTCTGCGTGAAAAAGTTGCCCCTTAGGTCTCTTTTAGATCTTTCCCCTCTCACGCTAAACCTATGCCCTCTAGTTCTGGACTCCCCAACCCCAGGGAAAAGCTTTGCCGATTTACCCTATCCATGCCCCTCATAATTTTGTAAACCTCTATAAAGTCATCCCTCAGCCTCTGACGCTCCAGGGAACACAGCCCCAGCCTGTTCAGCCTCTCCCTATAACTCAAATCCTCCAACCCTGGCAACATCCTTGTAAATCTTTTCTGAACCCTTTCAAGTTTCACAACACCTTTCCAATAGGAAGGAGAGCAGAATTGCACGCAATATTCCAACAGTGGCCTAACCAATGTTCTGTACAGCCGCAACATGACCTCCCAACTCCTATACTCAATACTCTGACCAATAAAGGAAAGCATACCAAACGCCTTCTTCGCTATCCAATCTACCTGCAACTCCACTTTTAAGGAGCTATGAAACTGCACTCCAAGGTCTCTTTGTTCAGCAACACTCCCTAGGACGTTACCATTAAGTGTGTAAATCCTCTAAGATTTGCTTTCCCAAAATGCCATACCTTGCATTTAAAATATTTGAAGACAAACAAACAGTCCTAAACAAAATTAATCAAAATTCAATGAAATATTTTTTCATATCATACATGCTGCCTTTTAGTACAAATGAATAGTAACAACATTAATATTTTCCATATTCCATATAATGCAATCATCAATATTCCAACTTCTTTCTTTGTATAAAAAACACTCAAAGTGACCCAAGCAATAATTTATTTTTGTTATTATCAATTTGGATATTTGCATTCTACTGAAATAAAAACCAAGGCAGCTTCTTGTGTTATTGACTGCTTAGTCACAAATTTAATTCCACCTCCAGTATCACCTGCTGCTCTCAAGATTTACTCAGCCACTTCAAAAAACCAATTAACTTCAGTCAGCAACTTAACTCTTGCTATACTGACAGATTGTCCTCTTCGCTTTAGAAAACATTCTTAAAGATGTATTGTATCACAATATTCCATATTCCCCTTCCTTACTTTATTCAATAGAAATATTCAAAACATTTTAATCACAAAACAATCTGAATAATCCTGTTTATTTGATGTTCTCATAGTCCTATATGCCACTAAGCTTTCTTCTTTAAAGATCTCGAATAATTTCTTTAATCAATCCGTAAACCCTCCACACTACTGCCTGGAATGCCAGTACTGTATCACCTTCTGATGTTTCATTCCATTTGTCAGTGGCAATCTAAATCTGGTCCTAAATGGTTTACCCCATATACTTAGACTATGAAATTGGGATCTGCAATTGGGAACATCCTTCCTGCCTTTACCCTGTCAAGTCCTGTCAGAATGTTTCAATGAGATTCCCCCTCATTCTTCTGAACTGCTGTGAATATAATCCTAAATGATTCAACCTCTCCTCAAAAGTCATTGTTGCCATCTCAGGAACTAATGTCGTCAAACTTTGTTACACTTCCTCCTTCATTAGATAAGGAGACCAAAGCAGCACACAATGTTCCTGGCATGGTCTTGCCAAGGCACTGTACAGTTGTAGCAAGATGTCCATACCTGCTCATGTACTCAAATCCTCTCACTATGAAGGCCAAACTACCAATTGCATTCATTCCCATCCGCTGCACCTGCAAGTTTACTTTCAACAAATGTTGGACACCCAAGTTTTGTTGCACCTTCAACTGTCTCAATTTATAGCTGTTCAAATGAGAAGCTGAAGTTCAATCATCATCTGTTCCTGCTGAGCATTAATTACTGCAAGCTTTTCCATGTTTTTCATCATGAAATCTTATTTCTTATTCTCTGTTTTGGTGCCAGAACTGTATGTTCCTACCACAATAAAGAGGAACAACTGGCAGATGTGCTAATCCAATCAGATCCTTTCCATACTCTGAAAAACTATTTTTATGAGTTGCCACTGTAAAATAATAGCTGGCTTATACTTCATTTTGCCCTGAAGATTTTAACCTTATTAGGTGCCAGTGTTAGCTGGAGATAGCATAACCTCATAACATTGTCCGTTTCTTTCCTGTAATCTCTAACCATAAGAGAAGTGTGCTGATGCCACATAACCATCTTTGTTTTTCCTCCATTTAGTTGCACAATCAAACAACTGTGATTCTGCAGGCCATGTTATACTCTACGTTAATCTCTTCAATAAGCTTCAGGTGGCCTTAATGTTTGAGTAATTTGGTCATTTTATCCAATTCGGTGATAGTTTGTCTTCCAGGTGATAGAATGACAATTGAATTTGAAGGAAACAGTTTGTTTCTGACAGCCTGTTACATCAAAAGCTTGTTGCTCAGTTTGCTTTTGTCCCAACAGAACGTGTGACAATATATGCGATGGACCCCTTGTTTTGAAGTTGGAGTCTGGTGCCACCTTGTGGATAAATGTTATGTTTGCTGCTTTCTTCTCAGATGGTAGCGAGGATGTGGAGATGCCAGTATTGCCCTGGATCAGACAAAGTCAGAAGTCACACGACGCCATGTTATAGTCCAACAGGTTTATTTAAAATCATAAGTTTTTGGACTGCTACTTCCCCTGATGTAGAAGTGGAGCTCCAAAAGCTTGTGGACTGTAACATGGTGTCGTGTGATTTCTGACTTTCTTCTGAGATGGAACAATATCAGTGGAAAAGAATAGTGAAATTCAAAGTATGACAGAGTTAGGTATGTGTTTTACACCTTATCTGGATCCAGTTGATTAGTTTTTTTTAGGATACAGCCTTTCATATTAAATTTCTTTTCTTGAATGAAATTAAAAATCACACAACACCAAGTTATAGTCCAACACGTTTATTGGGAAGCACTTGCTTTCGGAATGCTGCTCCTCCATCAGGTGGTTGTGGAGTATAAGTTTGTAAGATCTTTTTAACCTGGTTTTGTGTGAGTTTTAACTTTGTGCACCCCAGTCCAACACTGGCACCTCCTCCTCATTTTCCTAAATGGTTATACTTCCACAGAATGTGTGTGTTGCTTTTACTGTCCATCTCTAATTGCCCTTGAGAAGGTGGGGGTGAATTGCCTCGTTAACCACTCCACAATACCCAGTGCTGTTGTGACATAGGGAATTCCAGGATTTTCCCTCAGTGAATGGAAACGAATAACAATATGCTTCCCTGTCAGGATTATGTTGCAGGTGGTTGTATTGTCATGCTTCTGTTGTCCTTGTTCTTCTCACTGGCAGAGGTCACGAGTTCAGAAGGTGCTGTTGAAGGAGACATGGAGAGTGGCTGCAGTGAATCTTGTGGATGACACACAGACCAGCCAACATGAGCAATAGTGGATCACGTGCCAGGCAAGCAGGCCATTTTGTTTGGATTTGATTTGATTTGATTTGTTATTGTCAACTGTGTTCAGATACAGTGAAAAGAAATGTTTTGTGTGCTACCCAGGCAAATCATACCTTACAGAAGTACAACAGAGCAATAGAACAGACTGCAGAATATAGTGTTACATCTGCAGAGAAGGTGCAGAGAAACATTAACTCTAATACATTCATCGTCTGGTAACAGTGAGGAAGAAGGTGTCCTTAAATCTGTTAGAGCACGTTGGCTAACTTTGTATCTTCTGCCTGATGGAAGATAGTCTTTGGAGAAGTTGGAGAGGTCATCGATTGTGTTGGCTGCTTTCCCATGGCAGTGGGAAACATAGATGGAGTCACCCCTTAGACACACACACGCACCCTTAGAGACATACACACACCTTTGATACATGCGCACCCCTTCGACACACACACCCCTTTGATACACACCACCCCTTTAGAGACACATATCCCTTAGAGACATACGCTCCTTAGAAGCACACACACCCCTTAGACACACACACACCTTCGATACACATGCACCCCTTAGACACACACACACACACACACACCTTCGATACACATGCACCCCTTAGACACACACACGCGCGCATGCACACACGCACCTTCAATTTACACTCACCCCATTGAGACACACAGACACCCCTTAGACACATATACCCCTTAGGCACACACAGCCCTTGGGTACATACACCCCTTAGAGACACATGCCCCTTGACACACACACACATCTTACACACACCTTACACACACACACTTCTTAGATACATTCATATGCTTTAGATACACACATCCGTTAGAGACACATATACCCCTTCAACACACACATCCCCTTCGACACACACATACCCCTTAGACACACACATACCCCTTCGACACACACATACCCCTTACATATACATATCCCTTACAGACACGCACCCCTTCCACACACATACCACATAGACACAGATACCCCTTAGACGCATATTCTCCTTAGACACATGTACCCCTGAGAGACACACATACCCTTTACACACACACCGCTTGGACACATATTTCCCTTAGAAGCACACATAACCCTTAAACAGACATACTGCTTAGACACACATATCCCTTAGATACATATTCCCCTTAGATACACTTATCCCTTACACACATATTCCCCTTAGACACACATACCCCTTAGACATACACATAACCCTTAAATACATGTTTCTCTTAGACAGACGGGTGACAGTGAGGGGGACTGGGAGGAAGCAGCCAGTGCAGGGATCCCCTGCGGCCTTTCCCCTCAAGAACAAGTATACTGTTTTGGATACTTGTGGGGGGGGATGACTTACCAGGGGTAAGCAACGAGGTTCAGGCCTCTGGCACGGAGCCTGTCCCCGTTGCTCAGAAGGGAAGGGTGGAGAAGAGCACAGCAATAGTTATTGGGGACTCGATAGTTCGAGGCACAGATAGGCGGTTTTGTGGGGGTGAGAGAGACTCACGTTTGGTATGTTGCCTCTCAGGTGCAAGGGTATGTGATGTCTCTGATCGTATTTTCCGGGTCCTTAAGGGGGAGAGGGAGCAGCCCGAAGTAATTGTCCACATTGGCACCAACGACATAGGTAGGAGGAGGGCTGAGGATGTTAGGCAGGCTTTCAGGGAGCTAGGTTGGAAGCTCAGAGTTAGAACAAACAGAGTTGTTGTCTCTGGTTTGTTACCTGTGCCACGTGATAGAGAGTTGAGGAATAGGGAGAGAGAACAGTTAAATGCGTGGCTACAGGGATGGTGCAGGAGGGAGGGATTCCGGTATCTGGACAACTGGGGTTCTTTGTGGGGAAGGTGGGACCTCTACAAAAAGGATGGTCTACACCTGAACCTGAGGGGCACCAGTATCCTTGGCGGGAGGTTTGTTAGTGCTCTTGGGGGGGCGGGGTTTAAACTAACTCTGCAGGAGCATGGGAACCTAGACTGTAGCTTTAGGGTGCAGGACCTGGAGTGTAGGGAGGTTAGGAACATGGCATCAATCTCAAAGGAGGGTGGGTGCCTGTAAACAGGAAAGTGGCTTGAAGTGTGTATACTTCAATGCAAGAAGTATACGAAATAAGGTAGGTGAACTTGCAGCGTGGGTTGGTACCTGGGATTTCGATGTTGTGGTTATTACGGTGACATGGGTAGAACAGGGACAGTATTGGCTGTTGCAGGTTCCAGGGTTTAAATGTTTTAGTAGGGTCAGAGGTGGGGGTAAAAGAGGGGGAGGTGTGGCATTGCTTGTCAAGGATAGTATTACAGCGGTGGAAAGGACGATGGATGAAGACTCGCCATCTGAGATAGTTTGGGCTGAGGTTAGGAATAGGAAAGGTGAGGTCACCCTGTTAGGAGTTTTCTACAGGCCTCCTAATAGTCCGAGAGACGTAGAAGAAAGGATTGCGAGGATGATTCAGGAGAAGAGTGAAAGTAATAGGGTGGTTGTTATGGGGTCTTTAACTTTCCTGATATTGACTGGGAAAGCTATAGCTCGAGTTCGTTAGATGGGTCGGTGTTTGTCCAATGTGTGCAGGAGGGTTTCCTGACACAATATGTAGACAGGTCAACAAGAGGTGAGGCCATACTGGATTTGGTTCTGGGTAACGAATCAGGCCAGGTGTTAGAATTGGAGGTAGGTGAGCACTTTGGGGACAGTGACCACAATTCAGTGACTTTTACTCTAGTGATGGAGAGGGATAAGTTTGCACTACAGGGCAAGAGTTATAGCTGGGGGCAGGGAAATTGTGATGCGGTGAGGCATGACTTAGGATGCGTGGCTTGGAAAAGTAGGCTTCAAGGCAAGGGCGCAATTGATATGTGGAGCTTGTTCAAGGAGCAACTATAGAGTGTCCTAGATAAGTATGTACCTGTCAGGCAGGGAGGAAAGGGTCGTGTGAGGGAGCCGTGGTTTAATAAGGAATTGGAATCCCTTGTTAAAGGGAAGAGGGTGGCCTATGTAAAGATGAGGCGTGAAGGTTCAATTGGGGCAATTGAGAATTATAAGGTAGCCAGGAAGGATCAGAAGAGAGAGCTAAGAGCAGCAAGTAGGGGACATGAAAAATCCTTAGTTGGTAGGATTAGGGGAAAACACAAAGGCTTTCTATAGGTATGTC
Organism: Chiloscyllium punctatum; assembly: GCF_047496795.1. Taxonomy (NCBI): domain Eukaryota; kingdom Metazoa; phylum Chordata; class Chondrichthyes; order Orectolobiformes; family Hemiscylliidae; genus Chiloscyllium; species Chiloscyllium punctatum. Next base: position 65,859,594 of record NC_092744.1, read on the forward strand.
AGGAATAAAAGAATGACTAGGGTAGGAATAGGTAAAAACAATGACTGCAGATGCTGAAAATCAAATACTGGATTAGTGGTGCTGGAAGAGCACAGCAGTTCAGGCAGCATCCAACGAGCAGCGAAATCAACGTTTCGGGCAAAAGCCCTTCATCAGGAATAAAGGCAGAGAGCCTGCAGCATGGAGAGATAAGCTAGAGGAGGGTGGGGGTGGGGAGAGAGTAGCATAGAGTACAATGGGTGAGTGGGGGAGGAGATGAAGGTGATAGGTCAAAGAGAAGAGGGTGGAGTGGATAGGTGGAAAAGAAGATAGGCAGGTCGGACAAGTCAAGGAGACAGTAAGTGAGCTGGAAGTTTGAAACTAGGATAAGGTGGGGGAAGGGGAAATGAGGAAGCTGTTGAAGTCCACATTGATGCCCTGGGGTTGAAGTGTTCCGAGGCGGAAGATGAGGCGTTCTTCCTCCAGGCGTCTGGTGGTGAGGGAGCGGCGGTGAAGGAGGCCCAGGACCTCCATGTCCTCGGCAGAGTGGGAGGGGGAGTTGAAATGTTGGGCCATGGGGCGGTTTGGTTGATTGGTGCGGGTGTCTCGGAGATGTTCCCTAAAGCGCTCTGCTAGGAGGCGCCCAGTCTCCCCAATGTAGAGGAGACCACATCGGGAGCAACGGATACAATAAATGATATTGGTGGATGTGCAGGTGAAACTTTGATGGATGTGGAAGGCTCCTTTAGGGCCTTGGATAGAGGTGAGGGAGGAGGTGTGGGCACAGGTTTTACAGTTCCTGCGGTGGCAGGGGAAAGTGCCAGAATGGGAGGGTGGGTCGTAGGGGGGTGTGGACCTGACCAAGTAGTCACGGAGGGAACGGTCTTTGCGGAAGGCGGAAAGGGGTGGGGAGGGAAATATATCCCTGGTGGTGGGGTCTTTTTGGAGGTGGCGGAAATGTCGGTGGATGATTTGGTTGATGCGAAGGTTTGTAGGGTGGAAGGTGAGCACCAGGGGCGTTCTGTCCTTGTTACGGTTGGAGGGGTGGGGTCTGAGGGCGGAGGTGTGGGATGTGGACGAGATGCGTTGGAGGGCATCTTTAACCACGTGGGAAGGGAAATCGCGGTCTCTAAAGAAGGAGGCCATCTGGTGTGTCCTATGGTGGAACTGGTCCTCCTGGGAGCAGATACGGCGGAGGCGGAGAAATTGGGAATACGGGATGGCATTTTTGCAAGAGATAGGGTGGGAAGAGGTGTAATCCAGGTAGCTATGGGAGTCAGTGGGTTTGTAAAAAATGTCAGTGTCAAGTCAGTCGTCACTAATGGAGATGGAGAGGTCCAGGAAGGGGAGCGAGGTGTCAGAGATAGTCCAGGTAAATTTAAGGTCAGGGTGGAATGTGTTGGTGAAGTTGATGAATTGCTCAACCTCCTCGCGGGAGCACGAGGTGGCGCCAATGCAGTCATCAATGTAGCGGAGGAAGAGGTGGGGAGTGGTGCCGGTGTAATTACGGAAGATCAACTGTTCTACATAGCCAACAAAGAGACAGGCATAGCTGGGGCCCATACGTGTGCCCACGGCTACGCCTTTGGTCTGGAGGAAGTGGGAGGATTCAAAGGAGAAATTGTTAAGGGTGAGGACCAGTTCGGCCAAACGAATGAGAGTGTCAGTGGAAGGGTACTGTTGGGGACGTTTGGAGAGGAAAAAACGGAGGGATTGGAGGCCCTGGTCATGGCGAATGGAGGTGTAGAGGGATTGGATATCCATGGTGAAGATAAGGCGTTGGGGGCCGGGGAAACGGAAGTCTTGGAGGAGGTGGAGGGCGTGGGTGGTGTCTCGAACGTATGTGGGGAGTTCCTGGACTAGGGGGGATAGGACAGTGTCAAGGTAGGTAGAGATGAGTTCAGTGGGGCAGGAGCATGCTGAGACAATGGGTCGGCCAGGGTGGTCAGGCTTGTGGATCTTGGGAAGGAGGTAGAACCGGGCAGTGCGGGGTTCCCGGACTATGAGGTTGGAAGCTGGTCCACTCAAGGATAGTAGTGGGAAGTTGCGTGTGGAGGCTGAAGTGATTGGGGAGACACTGAATGAATACTTTTCGTCAGTATTCACTCAGGAACAGGACATTGTTGCCGATGTGAATACTGAGTCACAATTAATTAGAATGGACGGCTTTGAGGTATGTAGGGAAGAGGTGTTGGAAATTCTGGATAGGGTGAAAATAGAGAAGTCCCCTGGGCCTGATGGCATTTATCCTAGGATTCTCTGGGAAGCAAGGGAGGAGATTGCAGAGCCATTGGCCTTGATTTATTACTCGTTGTCTACAGGAATAGTGCCAGAAGACTGGAGGATAGCAAATGTGGTTCCCTTGTTCAAGAAGGGGAGTAGGCATAACCCTAGTAACTATAGGCCGGTGAGCCTCACTTCTGTTGTGGGCAAAGTCTTAGAGAGAATTGTAAGGGATGGGATTTATGAACATCTGGATAGGAATAATGTGATCAAGGATAGTCAGCATGGTTTTGTGAAGGGCAGATCGTGCCTCACAAACCTTATTGAATTCTTTGAGAAGGTGACTAAGGAGGTGGACGAGGGTAAAGCGGTAGATGTGGTGTATATGGATTTTAGTAAGGTGTTCGATAAGGTTCCCCATGGTAGGCTACTGCAAAAAATTCGGAGGTATGGCATTGAGGGTGAGTTGGAGGTTTTGATTAGGAATTGGCTGACTGGGAGAAGACAGAGGGTAGTAGTTGATGGTAAAGGTTCATCTTGGAGTGCAGTTACTAGTGGTGTTCCGCAAGGATCTGTTTTGGGACCATTGCTGTTTGTCATTTTTATAAATGACCTGGAGGAGGGGCTAGAAGGTTGGGTGAGCAAGTTTGCGGATGATACGAAAGTCGGTGGAATTGTTGACAGTGAGGAAGGATGTGTCAGGTTACAGCGGGATATAGATAAGCTGCAGAGCTGGGCTGAAAGGTGGCAAATGGAGTTCAATGTGGGTAAGTGTGAGGTGATTCACTTTGGTATGAGTAATAAAAAGATGGGGTACTGGGCTAATGGTCGGATACTTGGTAGTGTGGATGAGCAGAGGGATCTTGGTGTCCATGTACACAGATCTCTGAAAGTTGCCACCCAGATAACTAGTGCAGTGAAGAAGGCATATGGCGTACTGGCTTTTATTGGTAGAGGAATTGAGTTCCGGAGTCCTGAGGTCATGTTGCATTTGTGTAAGACTCTGGTGCGGCCGCATCTGGAGTATTGTGTGCAGTTTTGGTCGCCATACTATAGGAAGGATGTGGAGGCACTTGAACGGGTGCAGAGGAGGTTTACCAGGATGTTGCCTGGTTTGGTAGGAAGATCGTATGAGGAAAGGCTGAGGCACTTGGGGCTTTTCTCATTGGAGAAAAGAAGGTTTAGGGGTAACTTGATAGAGGTGTACAAGATGATTAGGGGTTTAGATAGGGTTGACCGTGAGAACCTTTTTCCGCGTATGGAGTCAGCTATTATGAGGGGGCATAACTTTAAATTAAGGGATGGTAGGTATAGGACAGATGTTAGGGGTAGATTCTTTACTCAGCGAGTCGTGAGTTCATGGAATGCCCTGCCAGTAGCAGTGGTGGACTCTCCCTCTTTATGGGCATTTAAACGGGCATTGGATAGACATATGGAGGATAGTGGGCTAGTGTAGGTTAGGTGGGCTTGGATCGGCGCAACATCGAGGGCCAAAGGGCCTGTACTGCGCTGTATTTTTCTATGTTCTATGTTCTATGTTCTATATCCCTTAGACACATATTCCCCTTCGATACACATAACCCTTAGACGCATATTCCCTTTAGACATATATCCCCCTTAGACACACATATACCCCTTACATACACATAGCCCTTACATACACATACCCCTTAGACACACACATACCCCTTAGGCACACATACCCCTTACATACACATACACCTTAGACATACACATACTCCTTAGACAAACATACTCCTGTGATACATATTCCCCTTTGACACACATACCCCTTAGGCACATATTCCCCTCAGACATTTATTCCTCTTAAACACACATATACCCCTTAAACACACATAACCCTTAGACACACATACCTCTTATACACACACATACTCATTAGACATACATACCCCTTGCAGACACTTACCCTTAGACACACACATTACCCTTAGACACACATTCCCTTACATACACATACCCCTTACATATACATACCCCTTAGACATACACACATCACTTACACACACACGCCTGTGAATCTCCATATAACTAATTCACACTATTTGGGCAGACATAGAAAATAGGTATAGCAGGAGGCCATTTGGGCCTGCAGCACTATTCGACATGATCATGGCTGATTATGCAATTTCAGTATCCCACTCCTGCTTTCCTCTCCATCCACCTTTAGTCATGAGAGCCACCTCCCGCTCCCTCTTGAATATATTGAACAAACTGGCCCCAAAATCTTCCTGTAGTAGAGAATTCCACAGGTTCACAACTCTCTGAGTGAAGAAATTCCTTCTCATCTTCGTCCTGAATGACTTACCCCTTATTCTTGGACTGTGACCCCTAGTTCTGGACTTCCCTCAACATTGTGAACATTTAATTCACATCCAATCCCATCAGGATTTTATTTGTTTCTATGAGACCCCAACCCCCAGCTTATTCTTCCAAATTCCAGCAAGTACAACATTGGGTTAAGAAAATTATTTCTTCACAAAGGAAGTTGAAATAATAAATCAATGATCAACCTTAGCTACATATACCTTCCAGTAACTGGATGTCTTTCTCCTCTCTCAGCATGGAGTCAAATTAATGAGTCAAACAATCTAATCAACTAATGAGTTACCTGCTGCCTTTTCTCTCCTTCCCATCAAAAACCTGTAGCCGCAGTCGCTAACATTAAAAATTAATGGCAAGCCTTTTGTCAAAGTTGACATTCTGATTTTATTCAAACATTTTTTTTCGAACAGTAGCTTGAGGAATAGTCTGCAAAAAAAAAGGAAGAGAAAGTGGCTGGACACATTTCAACATTTAGATGTGGGTTCAGTGTTGAAAGCAGGGAAAAAAGCGACTGGCTCATTAATATATGAATGTTCAGTCAAGCTCTGCGCTTAATGTACAAAGGGAGAGAGGGAAAAAACACCAAGTTATCCCAGTCGTCTTTTGTATATGATCAGGCACAAATTTATCAAAGAAAAGTATTTATCTGAACAGTATCAAACTGTTCAAAGATCATTTGGTTTCTATACAGATGTTCTTAAAATGCTGTTTACACTATTTTCTTAACAAATGTTAGTCAGCTGGATATTTTGTCAGGGAAGAGAGAAGTGGGAGTTTCCTGAATGTGCAGAAATTATCTGTTAATTTGTCTGAAAAATGCCTTCACTTCAGTTTAGCTCCTTTGGCCCCAATCCCTGAGGATAGTCACAGGCCCTGGGGCATGATTTCATCATCAGGCACTCTCTTACCTCAGGGCTATTTTTCATGTCTGAGACTGAGCAGTTGGATTGCTGTTAGACTGTACAGGCCACCACAACCAGACTTGATTGTGTCTTTCAGAGATTATCTATCAATAAGAAAGAGAACCTTGATCAATTGATCTGCTTTAGCCCAGTTTTGTAGCATAGAATAATCTTAAATTTTCCTCAATGAATTATATAGTCATCGAGCCGCACATCATAGAAACAGACTCTTCAGTCCAACTCATTCTTGCTGACAGTTACCCTCAATTATTCAAGTCCCATTTGCCAGTATTTGGCCCATATCTCTCTAAATCCTTCCTATTCATATACCCATCCACATGTCTTTTAAATAAAAATATTGCCGGTAGTATAACCATGTTATTCTAATATCTCCTCATTTTTACTATGCCTATGTAACCCAAGCATCTTCTGCCTCTATTTGCATCTACCTTTTAGTTGCCCTCTCAGTTCCAAGCTCTTTATTTCTATTGTTGAATCCCAAGATCCTGCTTTTCTGTCCAGTTCCCTTCCTGTCACCCAGCTTTCATCTCCCCTCTCTTGTAATTTGTCCCAAATTATCTCAATCTACTTCTACTCCTTAATCATCTTTTCTCTTCTGTTATTGTCATACTTATGAACTCCTTGTGATATGGCTACATTTACTCTCTATATCTGATTCTGACTTCTCTCTCCACAGATGCTTCCAGACCTGCTGAGCTTTTCCAGCAATTTATGTTTTTGTTTCTGATTTCCAGCATCAGTCGTATTTTGGGTTTTTACGTTGTTTGTCGCTCTCTCTTGTTTTTCTCTGAAGAGGCTCGTTAGACTCCCTAAGAGCAGCAACACCAATTACGCTATCCTCTTTGCTCTCTCTCTCATTGACCTTCCTAAACAATATGCCCTCTAGAATCTCATATCACCAGTTCATTTGTTAAACCATGTTATGTGCAATGCTCATCATTACAGCTGGTGATTTATGAAGGTTTTCTTTACCCAAGCTTGAAACTTCATCTTACACATTTTCTGAAAAATCCATACTACACATCAACAGTAGGACAGAGTAGATGTTGGAATTTTGTAACAGTGGGACAAAGGGCAGAAGTTTGGCAGGGAAATTGATGTCTTTATGGTTCCCGCAGTAAGGAATGTCCTGAGACGTGGAAGACATTTCGAGGGATTACTTAATTTGTTGTCATACTTAATGTTCTTTTATTAATGTATCGATTAGCTAGCAAATGTTTGCAAAACATGCTGTTCAAAACTTTGTAATTAATTTCTGGCCTGTTGTTATGACCAGGTCCCAGATGAGGCCCTTTAATTTATGACCAGATCCTCGATGAGGTTTCACAATTCCTTGTGGTTACAGACAGGATGCAGTCGGTTCTGATATAGCATGACATTTCTGTTCTCACGTGATCTCACGTTATCAGAAAATCGCACTATTTAAACTAATGGGGCCGGAATTGTGACATAGCCAATACAGGTAAGGACAGTTTGTGTTCTAACTGACAATCTAAAGTCTTCAATTGTGTTAACGCCAATTTGAGTTGAAGAAACAAGCGTTATGGCAGAGCTGACTGTTCTCCAAGCTACTAAGCTTGCAGGTGAGAATCAATGAACTGGCACCCCTTCTTAATTTACCCACATGCTCGGTTTAAGAAAGAAGACTTCTACTGTAGACACTTTACTTCCAGACCTGAATGAAGTTTTGTTTCCGAAAAAACTCATTTCAGCAAACATTCCTTAAAGGAGGAATATCTGCAAGATGTGGTTTTCTGCTGAGAGGGCAGAAATACTCAGCCACCTCTTTACATCTTCTTGTTAAATCTCTTCCTGTTTGATGTTTACCTGATCGTCTTTGGTGCTCTCATTTGATGCAGCAGTAGTGTGCCTATCCTGAACCAGGTTCAAGTCTCACCTGCCCCAGAGGTGTGTATTAACATTTCTGAAAACGTTGGTTAGAAAAAAAAATCTAGTAATTTGTCATTCATCCACATTGGACTTTGTCAGGCAGTCACTGAATTTAAATTGTCTTTTTCTGTAACAGTCCTAACGAGCTTTAGACCAATTAACCTATTAACTGTTCTCTATAAATTACCAGCAAGTAACCTAAAAGATAAAAATCTTTAAGAGAGAACTAGCATGGATTTGAAAAGTGTAGCTCATACCTGACAAATCTGGTTAAATTTTTAAAGAGACAACTTCAAAATGGACAGGCAAGAATCTGTGGATGTTATTTATTTGGATTATCAGAAAAGAATTTCTCATAATGGACTAATAAGTAAACTTTAAGTTCATGAAGCGCAATTATTGAACCGGTTAGGGTATTGGCTGAGTGGTAGGAGACAAAAAGCAAGAGAAATTGGCAGAAATTCTAATTACCAGTGTTGCTCCTCAAGGATTGGCATTTAGCCCTCAATTATTTACTCTGTATTCATGAATGAATTAGATGATGGAATACAGAACCACATATGCAAGTTTGTTAATGTCATAAAGAAAAGTAGCATTGCCAGTATTGTAGACAAAAGCATAATATTACAATTTTTTATTAATGGATTAAATACATAGACAAAACGTTGGTGAATATGAGATCATTCACTTTGGACAGAAAAGTGTTGATCTGAGTACCTTTTAAACAGTAAAAAACCAAAAAAAGCAGCAAGGCTGAAGAAAGCTTTAATGATCATTATATTGATTGTTGAGATGTCATGAATCGGTTATTCCAGACAGCAGGGGCCTGCAGGTCAAAGCCTCCCTGTACATGGATGACATCGATGTTTTCTGCTCAGATCCACTATCAGTGCATAGACTCATGAGCATCTGTGATCAACTCAAACTGGCCTTGGGAGCCATGGGAAATTGAGGCAAGAGTGAGGCTATGTTCATTGGGAACTAGGCCACCCAATCCTTTATCCCCTTCACCGTCAGGACAGATTACCTGAAGGTGCTGCAAGTATGGTTCAGAGGGGCTAGGGCATGCGCAAAAGCTAGGGTGGAATGTATTGCCAAACTGGGCTTTTGGGTGCACTGCTCCCTCTCCATTGTAGGTAAAAACCTTGGTCATCATCTATGAGGTATTCTCTCATATGTGTATGTGATGCAGGTCTGGCCTGTTCCCTGAACCTGCACTATTGCAGTCACCCGAGCCGTCTTCCACTTCATCTGGAGGTCAGAGATCCACAGGGACACCATGTATGAAGGTGTGGATAAGATGAGGACAAGGAAGAACGTACTCAATGCTGCCCTCATCCTCATGGCCATCTTTGTGTGCAGCTGCATCAAGCAGGAATAGAGCCTCAGTACACAAACACCAAGTGTCTATATGTAATAAGGTTCTACCTGCACCCCCATGCTGTGAAGGATGGGACTGGCCTTGTTGCTGCGGAACACTGTGAGTAGTTGGACCATTCTGTATCACCTGTCCTTCGTGGAAATATCCAGCAAAAAAAAACCTTTGAGCACTTCTGCATCAGGCAGTGGTCAGCACATAGTGTCATTGAGACCCTGCAGGTGTAGGAGGTTGTTCCCTGACCAGACTGACAAAGTCATTTAGCAGAATGGCTCATCACCAGAACCTTCCAAAAAGCACCAAGAGATAACTTGGCTGGTGGTAAGATGTGCATTGTCCATCAGATCTTTCATGTACGTCTGGACTCGCCACACCACAACACACTGCCCTTAAAGCAGCTGTGCTGGTAAAGAGACTGTCACATATCTCCTCCCTGTCTTTGCGAACGTGTCTTCGCAAAGGAGAGAGACATGCAATGGTTTTTGTTAAAGTTCATCCCAAGGAGCTCCATGACACAGGACTCTGTGCTCTACAATCTGTTCCCTGGACCATCAACTCAATGAAAGATATATTTTGGTCTGCCCAAAACATATTGGTCTTTCAGAGCAAGGAGTTGACTTCCTGATGAAGGGCTTTTGCCTGAACATCGATTTTCCTGCTCCTGGACACTGCCTGACCTGCTGTGCTTTTCCAGCACCACACTCTCGACTGAAATCTCCAGCATCTGCAGTCCTCATTTTCACCTCGCTTGAATGTTGCAGACTGACACATTCCAAGGCCCAGCACTAATTGCTGAACGACACACTAAAGCTTGGGGCAGCCACTGCCAAGGCATAGTGGGGAAAGACCACTGTCTGAGGTCATTCTGCTGAAGTTAAGTGGAGATATGTTCAGTTATCAGACCCATCACCACCCACCCCCCCACCCCCCCTCCCGCAGTGTCTCAATCCTGTCCTGCATAAGTAGGAAATACCTTTGGTTTTTGCAACTTTACAGAATGCCAAATTCCAATGGTTTTCCAGAGAGGCAAAGACCATACAGAAATCCTTTTAATACCTGTGAATAGATAAAGAGGTTTTACGAATAAAGTATATATTGGTAATAAAAAAGTTAAAAAGTCCCAAAAGATACCATAAATAATCCAAAAGCTGATTGAAATCATGGATATTTTACCGAGAGTGTGTGAAAGCAAGGAGATAGAAATCATGCTTCAGTTAGACATAGTTGACCATACCTTAGTCTCTGAGCAGTTCTGATGAAGAGGGTGAAGTAGAGGAATTGAAATAACCCTGGCAAAACAGTAAAGAAAATAACCCCCCAGTAGATTCTGCAGGCAAGTTCTAGTGAACCTGATGCCCTTGTTTTATAGCAACAGGAATGGATGCTTTGCTATTGCGATGACTGTAGGACAGTGGTCCTATTACCAGGGGATGTACCAATCAAATGTATATATTTTCATTAATTTAATGGATGTGAATAAACAGACCTTAATGAATTGACTGCTGTTCAGAGCCCTGCAGACAGATTTTTTTTAATGCAACCATGTAAATTTAACAGTTACAGGCTGGGAACGGTATTGATTAAATTTAAACCAAAGTTGTAGGATCAGTTTGGCTGTACCTTTTAAAAAAACAAGAGTGGAATTTTTAAAATCCAGAAAGTCATGATAACTTGCTGCTGGGTTGTAAAAAAAAATTTGATTTTGGCTGTATCAAGGCTGTCAGTTTATAGTTGATAGATGACAGGTAATGAATCAGAGAATTTCAAATTCTTGAGAGGGCAAAATTGAATTTCCAGCAAACAATTAATTGACTTCACAGAGTCAAGGAAAACAAGCTTTCGCTAGTAATTTCCTCAGAATTCTCCTGATCTCCCAATGTACCTTTGCCAGAAATGTGGCAGGAACTCCAAAAAAACAAAAAATAAAATGTTTTCATTTCAGGGCATCCCTACAGGTGTTCTTCAGGATAGTAGCCTAGGCTCAATCATCTTTAACTTCTTTATCAATCACCTTCCTTCCATCATAAGGTCAGAAGTGAGACTGTAAAATGTTCAGAACCACCACCAGCAGCCCCCCCACCCCACTCTGTCAGACAATGAAGACATCCATCGAATGTGAACAAACTTTTAATCTGATTAGTGTTTGAAATAGGGGAATTGAGGGGAATATCTGTGCCTAAGTATTTACAAGGTTATGATAACATTGACTTATGCGCACAGTCTGGGTGTTATGCTCATTGATGTTCCTGTATATTACAAACACATAACTGACTAATTGATTCCATTACACCAAGGGAGTGACTACAAGCAAAGTGGATACCTTTATGTTGGAACATCACAGGTTGAGAATCTTGTGAAACTGCATTGAAAGTAGAGGCCTATCCCGCCTGGAATTTGTGCTATAATACATCATCCCTTTTCCATTTAAACCTTTTCCAATAACGTGCGCAAGTATGCATCCACGTAATTCCTTGTTGGATGTCCAAAATGTAGTCCTTATATAATTATCACAACTTGGCAGGGTAGCATCATTCAATGGTGTGCTGACTGTCTGTCATCATGGATGGATGTGGATCATTTGTTATAGAGGTGTGGTTGTATGGATGGGATATCATCAGTATCCGAGTTGTCATCCTGTACAGTGGATGGTTGAAGACACATAGTTGGGATATGTCATCTAATTTTTTTTTCCAGACTTGACATGCTACCACCATGATGCTGTTTGTTGTTTACTATATGTTGGTCCATGCAACATTTATTACAGATAGTCGGGTTCTTCATGAGTCAGATACCTGAAGTTTATTTATGACAGAAAAGCTCAGCGCAAGCTGGAAGAACTGCACTTCATTTTTCACTTGGAGAATCTAGAGCCTTCTGGAGTCAATACCGAATTCAACAATTTTATGGCTTGAGGCACCATCTACTATGTCCTTTTCCAAACCCCTTCCCCACACATACTTGTTATCACATAGTCTGCTATTACATGCAATACCATTGTTAGCCACTAGTAGTCCCCATTAGTAGTTGTTCATTTTCGTCAGCTGACCATTATCCACTCCTATGTCTGTCCAACTGTCCTTCTCTCTCTATGGGTTCTATCCCCACCTAACATTTACTCCTTACCCCATCACTCCCCCTATTTTCTGCATTAAAAACATTTTTTCCTAACTAACATCAGTTCTGATGAAGGGTCACTGGGCCCAACTGGTTAACTCTGCTTTCTCTCCATACTTGCTGTCAGACCTGCCGAGTTTCTCCAGCAATTTCTGTTTTTATGACGGTTTGTCATAAGTAAACAAGGCTACTATATCATTGGCTTACACACAGGGTTGTTTTTGATTGTTTAATGATGTCACAGTACGTTACTGACACGTAACTGACTGACTGCCTACATTGACTCCATTACACTGAGAAAGTAACAGGAGAAAGATATTTCTTGTAACAGACGATGACACATGTTGTATATCTGCATTAAAGGTATTGGCCTTTATGGTCTGGAACCCAGGCTATAAAACAACTCCAAGCTGAGCTTTCTAGGTTCAAGGATGCTTAAGATCATACAGCAAGGCTGTTCCTGTGAAATTTAGTGGTATTCCATGCTGCAGTTGATGGAGTACTAGGCAAAAAGTGATGCGTTGTATTTCTGTGGATCGTTTGATTTATAAATTTGATTCACTCCTTTGGTATTTGATGGTAGCTTTTGTTTTGGTACTGTGGGTTAAGCAAATGGTAATGGAGGGAAGGAAAGGTGTGCGTTTGTTTGTGAATGGGCATTTGGCATGGCATTACTACAGAGAAAATGTGATGTGATCAAATCTCTCACCCACAACGTTTTCTCATCCCAGTGATTTCTACTTTACAAAAGTGCATAATTGTTTTCAAAGTTTTCCCTCTGCTGGTAATGGCATGTCACTGCCAAGTATTCAGTAAAGAGGTCACAGCTCAAAAAGAAATCTTCACATTATTGAAATAAAACATTTTTCACATTCTTGATGTTCTCTGTGTTTATGATAAAACATTCTCTCAGGACTTATTGTTATTATTTTTAAAGCTGTAATCAAATGCAATCCTCCAGTTAGTCACAACAGCCTCCTGCAAAAACATGACAAACTAAATTTCTAAGAACACAAACTTTTTGATAAAATCTGCTCAGACAGTACAAAAGCTGAAACAATGTGGAATTCAATCAGGGATGTGGCGTCACATTTATTTTCTCTCCCTAGTTGCCCTTGAGAAGGTGGAGATCAGCTGAACTTATTTAACATTCATTTTACAAAGATTACTTGAAAAAGCTTTGTTACTTTTATTCATTCCCTACAAGCATTCCCTAACTTCACGTCCAAATCCACAAATGAGAAACACAACTGCACACAGGACTGAATAGCTGAAACTCTAGGGTTAGATTGGTAGGGATAGAGGAAAAAATTGCCTTCTTGCTCCAGATTGGTTGTTACAGCCTGAAAGAACTGGAGTATTTTTCAACGCATCTCAGTCAGTTCTACTTATTTGGAGAAGCCTGTTCTCTGTGCCACCACAGCAGGAAGACTCTCTGCCAGGCAACACTAAGAAGTCTGAAGGTAGAAAGTTCATTTTTGGTTGTGGGGTGAAGGGGGATAAGAAATGAGATTCACTCCCTCACTTCAGCTGAATGATTTTGGTGAAGGCACTGCCTGTTCAGCGCTCTCCTTCCCAAAACTGCTCGCAAGCTCCACACAAAGTAGGAGGCACGTTGTTGTGTTGCTTAAGGATAAGTGGCACAGTTAGCCTCTTCATTTTCAAAGACAGATAAGGGAAGATGCAAAGAAATTGCTACAATGGAAATTCTTTGCTAACTGAACCAGGACAGACCAAAGGGTTGAGGCTGACTGATATCACTGGGGGCATTGATCGGGCAAGAGGAAGGACATAGTGTGCTACAGTGGCTGGGGGTGTCTGGGAACATCAAGTCATAGAGCATACAGCATGGAAACAGATCCTTTTGTCCAACAAGTCTACGTCAACCATGTTCCCAACCTAAACCTCTCACACATGCCTGCATTTGGCCCATATCTCCAGCTCTACAAGAAAACCTACAACTCTGGAGCAGCTGCAAGATCCATTCTCACTCCGCCATTTTTGTGATCAAGGATGTCATGCCTTGGAGTTTGGACTAGCCCACACACAATGTAATGACCTCATGTGGGTGGTTTAATGTAAGTGAATGCAACTTCAGCGTTTCCTACCTACCACAGCAATAAGCTCTCACACTGTTTAATGTATCACTCAACTAGCAGCACCCCAAGATAAACATCCAGTTACTCCACCTCATATTTACACAGCTGCCAATGTTATTAGCCTCACATTCACCTCCATGTTTCCAGATTCCTCCAGCTCTTCCGTTATATATAGCAGGCTCATAATCCAAAAAATCTGCTCCATTTTGATTCTTCCCTCTTTCTTGTTGGGGCTGATTAGCACTCCAACAGTAAAAGGCTTACATCGCTGAGAATCTATGGACCCAATGAACTCTTACAACTAGCCCCATGATGCAATGTGGCCAGCAGCACCTACCAGCAGTCAGTGTCATGCTCCTGCCTCACATTCTTTCTTTAACTCCCAGCTCACCCTCATTCTGCTGTCTGGCATCATGTGCTCATGGTGTGAGCCTGGATCACTTCCTACCCACCCACCCCACTTTGTTGCTCAGGGTTCTGGTTTCCAAATGCCCAGGAACTGTTGACTGCCCAGCCCTGCAAGGATTAAGGGAGACAGAGCAACAACACAGCAGTAAGGTAGAGGTCCCACTTCTTTATCTGATGCTCATAATCAGCAACACAGATGCTGGATCTGCATCTACCTTGGAGACAATCATAGAATCTCAGAGCCACTACATCAAGTCCACACTGACCCTCTGAAGAGCATCCTCCTCAGACCCTCTCTCCCCCCCACCCCTCCATCTCACCCCCTCTCTCTCTCACTCCCCTCTCTCATCCCTCTCTCTCTCTCACCCCTCTCTCTCTCACCCCTCTTGATGTAATGAACTTGCAACCTGGTCCTTTAACTAACATGACTGATGAGCTTGATTCCATGTTTCTTTCTTCAAAAGTGAGCAACATAACGGCAGATTGATTCCAGGCATGAGGAAGTTCAGTTATGGATAGCCTGGAGAAGCAGAAGCCTGTCGCCCTCAGGAAAGAGAAGGTTGAGAGAAACTTCAACGGAGGTGAAAACAAAATACTGTAGTATTGTGAAAAGTTGGCTGAGAATTCTGTAGAAGAGCCATGTCAGACTTTAAAAGGCTTTATTTCATTCCACAGTTGCTGCCAGACCTGCTAAGTTTCACCAGCATTCTCTGGATTTGATCACGCTGTTCAAAATCATGGAAGGTCTAGGGTCAATAGGGTGAATCTGTTTCCATAAAGGAGCAGCTCCATAGGACACTGATTAAAGGTAATAGGCAAGCTGAGAATGATCTCGAGGAGAGGTAATGGCTTAGTGGTATTGCCACTCGACTATTAATCAGAGATCCAGGTCATTTTCTGCGGACACAGGTACAAATTTTGCCAGGGCAGATGGTGGAATTTGAATTCAATAAAAAAGAAATCTGGGATTAAGATTCTAATGTTGACTGCACATTCATTGTGGATTGTCAGAGAAACCCGTCTGGCTCTTTAGGGAATGTCCTTTGGGGAAGGAAATCTGCCATCGATGCCCAGTCTGGCCTATTATGTCTCGAGACCCAAAGCAATGGAGCTGACTCTCAACTACCCTCTAAGCAATTAGGGATGGGCAATAAATTCTAGCCTGGTCAGTGACATCCACGTTCCATAAATGCATTTTTAAAAAAGCTTCCTTCATATATTTAGCACCTGGAAGGCATGGCCTAAGAATGCAATGGAAATAGGTTCACTCCTGGTTTTCTAAAGGGAATTGGGTAAGCATCTGAAGAAAGATAAATTTCAGGGCAACCTGGAAAGGATACATAAGTGGGTCAAACAGAAAGCTCATGCTCCAGGTATTAGTCAGCTAATCTTGTGACAGACTGTCTTCCTTTGTCAATTGGAAAGCAAAAGACTTATTTCTCGATTGAATGATGCTTGGCTGTCAGTCGAGGAGATTTGTTATTTCCATTTTCAAGATCTTTATATCTGGAAGAGAGAATTGTTCAAAGAGAGTGACTACAACTTTTAATGCTGCATGATTTGTCTCTTGAGTTGCACACAGCAGATTGATTTTTAATTCCAGAAGCTTCCAAGGCCAATCCTGGAAGGTTGCCTATGTATTCATGAGGTTGTTGAATATCCTGAGTGATCAGATTATTAAGCTCCTTGTTCATTCAACAGACTTATTTGCTAGCTGTCTTGTGTGTTCAGTAATATGTCTCTGAAGTAGCATGGAAATGATATCTTGGTAAAATGCTTTTTCTTAAAGGAATTTTTTGCCCTTGAAAATTATGTTTCATGATATGCCAAGTTCATCTTTATATGCACGAAATAAACAAATATCTCAAGCACTTCTTTTCTACTGTCAGACCATCCCAGGATAGTGCTCTTTTGCAACTCTTGGAATTGTTCATCTATGCTAGTTGCCAATTGCACCTGGCTCTGGCCAAAATGTAACAGATTCGAAGCAGCTTGCACTTTGTGATGTACAACATCGATGTGTAGATCAGGAGAAGTATCTTGATCTTTATGTGGATTGAGTAATTATTTTTATTCACTCGTGGTGACTAGAGAATCACTGGCTGTGCCAGTAATTATTGCCCTTGAGAAGGTGGTGGTGAGCTGCTTTCTTGAGCTGTTGCAGACTGTGTGCGGCAGGTTGACCCACAATGCCCTTGGAGAGGGACTTCCAGGATTATGACCCAGTGACAATGAAAGAATAATGATATGTTTTCAAGTGAGTGGCTTGGAGGGGAACTTGAAGGTTGTGGTGTTTCCATGTATCTGCTGCCTTTTTTCTTCTAGAAGGAAGTATTGTAGTTTTGGACGGTATAGTCTAAGGATCTTTGATGAATATGTGAAAGGGCACACAAACTTCAACTGCAACATAGAGCTGATATTTCTTTTATTCATTACTTGGCATCTGTGATGCTGTAGACCTCAGGAAAAAGGCCAAGGTTGATCATTTGTTTCACAGATCTGACTGAAGCTTTGTCTCTTCTTTTGATGCACTGAAGCTCCCCCATTGTTGAGGAATGGAGGATTATGTGGCTCTCCCCTCTCCTATTAGCTGTTTAACTGTCCACTACCATTCACAACTGCATGTAGCAGGACAGCAGAGCTTAGATCTGATCCGTTAGTTGTGGGATTGTTTCACCCTGTCTGATGTACAATGCTTTCACTATTTGACATGTAAGTAGTCCTGTGTAGTATCTTCATCAGGCTGACACCTCACTTTTAGATGGGCTGTTGCTCCGGCATGCCCTCCTGCATTCTTCATTGAACCAGGATTGATCTCCCAGCTTGAAAGTAATGTAGTGGATGCTATGCTACACCATATGTTTATAAGTTGTCATGATTTGGAGATGCCGGTGTTGGACTTGGGTATACAAAGTTAAAAATCACACAACACCAGGTTATAGTCCAACAGGTTTAATTGGAAGCACTAGCTTTCGGAGTGCTGTTCCTTCATCAAGTGGCAAGGAGCAGCGCTCCGAAAGCCAGTGTGCTTCCAATTAAACCTGTTGGACTATAACCTGGTGTGTGATTTTTAACTTTATAAGTTGTAGTTGTTTGCAATTCTGCCATTGCCAGGACCTCGTGGACACCCAGTTTTGAGTTTTCTAGATGTATTCAAAATCTGTACCATTTAACACAATAATAGAGCCACAAAACACTTTGGAGCTATCCTCAACATGAAGACTTTGTCTCGAGAAAGGTTGTTCATTCTTACCATAATATCATGGAAAGATGCATCTGCGACAGATTGCTGAGGACAAAGTTATGTTATGTCTCAGTCAGTATATCATTACGCCTTTTAGATACAGGCTCATCATATTGTCGTGATATCACAGCATATGACCTGAGTGCATAAAGATCTCATACTCCATCTCACCCTGGAATCCCGTGAAGCATAACAGACTTTTGAAAGAACACTTAATATCAGCCAACACACTTTGATACATCTGGGACTATAACAGTTGGATATAACAGTTAAGATAATAAATGGCTGCTGAATTATTCCACACAATTTACTATCCATAGCCAATTTCTTAAGTTACTGGAAGTAACATAAGCATTACCACTTCAAAAAAATACTGTAATGCAATTTCTTTGTATGTTAATTTCATTTATTTTCAAGTTTGGATTTTTGATTTTGAGCTAGTGACATTTAGATATTTTTGTATGTCTGAAAGGGCTTAATGATTATCTTGTAATTATTGCTGTGGCCTTGTTGTAAGAGAAAGACTTCCTTTAAAGTAACAGGTTTTTGTCTATATTGGAAGAATTTTACAATTGTGCACAGAGATCTGCAGTATATTTGGTCCAGTTTGGGAGATCAGAGATTTTTTTTCTCTGTTGATTAGGAAAACATCATAGATTAAAGGAAAAGGTTTCCTTTAGGTCCAGTTTAGGCAATTCTGCAGGATCCTTAGTTGATGTTAGATATGTGGATATTGTGAAACTTGAAAGGGTTCAGAGAAGATGTATGAGGATGTTGCCAGGGTTGGAGGATTTGAGCTATAGGGAGAGGCTGAACAAACTGGGGCTGTATTCCCTGGAGCGTCAAAGGCTGACGGGTGACCTTATAGAGGTTTATAAAATTATGAGGGGCATGAATCGGATATATAGATAAAGTCTCTTCCCTGGGGTTGGGGAGTCCAGAACTACAGGGCATAGGTTTAGGGTGAGAGGAGAAAGATATAAAAGAGACCTAAGGGGCAATCTTTTCATGCAGAGGGTGGTACGTGTATGGAATGAGCTGCCAGAGGAAGTGGTGAAGGCTATTAAGATTGCAACATTTAAAAGGCATCTGGATGGGTATATGAATAGGAAGGGTTTGGAGGGATATGGGCCAAGTGCTGGCAGGTGGGATCTGATTGGGTTGGGATATCTAGTTGGCATGGTCGGGTTGGACTGAAGGGTCTGTTTCCATGCTGTACATCTCTATGACTCTATGAAGCTATGTAAAGCAGTTGTCATGAGTAAGGGAGAAGATAATTTAGAAATGTTTAAACAAAAAAGTTGCCTCAGTGTGAGACATTTAGTTTTGATGTTTCAGACCAAAATTGTTTTATTAAAGCACTATGGGAGTTATTTGAAGCTAAGCAGGTCTGAGTTCAGTTATATGGCAAATCAAGGAAAAGCCTAAAGATTCTTACAATCAAAAGTTGACGCCACAGCTAAGAGAACTACTTTATGGAATAGAGAAGGGAATTTTCTGAGATATTGGAATACTTTAAAGAGTTGGATTGATAGGATTATATTTTTACCCTGTGTTTCAATTTTTTTAGGCTTATGTTTTATGTAAATAAGAAGTGTTGTTCTATTTGTTTTCATTTCAAATGTGTTATAAACTTTTGGTTGAATATTAAAACAATATCTGTAACATTTTGTGTTTATGTTTCAGTGTGAGACCACTGCATTAAAACCACTGCATTAGAACAGAATATGATCTATCAAGCCAAATTTTGGTCTGAGATCTGCCTTGTCCAATAATAATATCAATTGTAATCATCATAATACCCTGATGGAGACAAAAATCATATCATGGTTAGCAGCAGCAAAATCTTAAAAAGGAAATTCCAAAATCTTTTTGGCATATTTTGAAAGAGCAACCACACACCAACTTTTGACATCAGAGAATTCAATCAGCAGTATCAGTCACTGAGAATACTGTTAGTCATACAGCTTTGTGGATAGAGCATTGACCACCAAATCAACAGAGGTAATTTCTTTTTGATTTGAATATGCAATTGATACAATATATGTCATTAAAATGGCTGAAGTTACAGATACCAACAAAACTAAAATTTGCAGACCCAGACTGAAGCATAATGAGTACACTCTGTCCCTGAAAAACAAATAACAGGCTGTTTGTCCAGTTTTACAAAAAAAAACAACTAAGTGATCCTGAAAGAATAGATACAATGTGTTTTTGAGGAAAATACAACTTTTTTAAAAATTAAGAAGCGTTTTTGTACTTTTAAAAGCCTTATACATGCCCAGACCTTATTGACCCCACCATTTTCATTGTATAAATTGGCAGGGAAAAAACCTAAGTGGACATCATCATACCTTATTTGACAAGACTGCCATCCGTAGGTAGGTATGTGTAATGGCATGCTTTCAATTCTTTATGCAACAGTTATAAAGTTGCAGAGAACAGCTGACTTAAAGGGTCAAAGGCCAGTAGAACAGCAATTTTAATATACACACGGAGCCATACAGCTTAAGGTGGACAGTGAACTGGCATTAAGGCAGAATCATGATTTGAAAGAAACTCATTCCGGATTGGTCCACATCTCGTGTCATCTTTACTAAATTGCAACTGTTCAAATATATGCGTTCCATTTTGCAGATAAGACAATCTGAAGGAAAGAGCTTAAAAATCATGCTAACCATTGGAAAGAATGATCAGAAAGCTTCAGAAAAGATCCAGAAAGTGTTGAAGACTAGCTCAAGGTAAGTGTTGAAAAGATGGGCTGAATTGCTTCCTGCATCATGACAATGATGTGATTCTGGATTAACAGTCTCTCACTCATGTCACATCGACAACAATCCAAGACCAGTTTGTCAAAAGATGCTGATGCAAAGGGCATGAGTATGACTTTTCCAAAGAGGAAGTATCAGAGAGACTCCCACCCTATTTAGAACCTTTAGGAAAGATCTATTGGGCAAGAAAAGGGGCTATACCATTGACGTATTACTTGAGGGTGGATACAATTTTGAATCCATAGTGGCAGGTCAAGAACAATTGCTTTTTTAGTTGCAGCCTACATCATTGCCATGGTCAGTAAAGTACACCAAATCAATAAAATCTGTCACAAGTATGGGGTGTCATACAATGCAAAAGCTGTCCAGATTTTCTTGATTTCTGTAAAACAAAATCCCTGTCAGGCACCAAAGAACATTGGGCAACCATATTCAGAGAATCTGGTTTTGAAGGCCAAGCCAGGCCCCAGAACAAAACACAAGTGACCAGCAAAATAGTACAACGCCACACCACTGGCAGTAAGGGAAGTGTTAAAAATGTGGGCAAACATATCAGTTCACAACAAAGTTCAAGTTCACCAAGATTTGGAGATGCTGGTGTTGGACTGGGGTATACAAAGTTAAAAATCACACAACACCAGGTTATAGTCCAACAGGTTTAATTGGAAGCACACTAGCTCCGAAAGCTAGTGTGCTTCCAATTAAACCTGTTGGACTATAACCTGGTGTTGTGTGGTTTTTAACTAAGTCCACCAAGAGTTGCAAAAGAGCACTATCCAGGGATGGTTTGTTTTCCCTGGAGCATCGGAGGCTGAGGGGAGACCTTATAGAGCTTTACAAAATTATGAGGGGCATGGATAGGATAAATAGACAAAGTCTTTTCCCTGGGGTTGGGGAGTCCAGAACTAGAGGGCATAGGTTTAGGGTGAGAGGGGAAAGATATAAAAGAGACCTAAGGGGCAACTTTTTCACACAGAGGGTGGTATGTGTATGGAATGAGCTGCCAGAGGATGAAGTGGAGGCTGCTACAATTGCAACATTTAAGAGGGATTTGGATGGGTACATGAATAGGAAGGGTTTGGAGGGATATGGGCCAGGTGCTGGCAGGTGGGACTAGATTGGGTTGGATTATCTGGTCGGCATGGACGGGTTGGACTGAAGGGTCTGTTTCCATGCTGTACATCTCTATGACTCTATGACTGTAGGAAAGGAGTACTTCAGATTTGTTTATTTCATGCATACAGAGATGAACTTAGCATATCATGAAACATAATTTTCAGGGGCAAACTATTCCTTCTACCAAGAGCATTATACCAAGATATCAGATCCATGTTACATCAGAGACATATTATTGAAAACACACGACAGCTAGAAAATGTGCCTGGTTACTGAACAAGGAGCTTAATATTCTGATCAATCAGGATATTCAAAAGCTTATGGATTCATGTTAGGCAGCGTTCCAGGACTGTCCTTAGAGGTTCTTGGAATTGAAAATATGGTCAGCAGCATCGGGTTACACAATGTTCAGCACCAGTTGCAACTCCTCAGATACTTAAGCAGTCCATGTTCAAATGCAATTAGATCTCAACAGCATCTCAGTGGCAAGTAACACACAATGTACCACACAATTCCAGGCAATGATCATCTCCAATAAGACACTATCTAACTGCTATCCCTTAATTTTCAATAGTGTTACCATTGCTGGATCACCCACTATCAATATCCTGAGTGCTGCCATTGACCAGAAACTTGACTGGACTTGCCAGATAAACAGAGTGGCTACTAAAGCAGGTCAGAGGCTAGGAATGCTGCAGTGAGTAACTCACTCCCTGCATCCCCAAAGTGTGTCCACCAAATTCAAGGCGCAAGTCAGGAGTGTGATGGAATACACCCCACTTGTCTAGGTTGGTACAGCTCCAATAACACTTGAGCTTGACAAAGTAGAGGACAAAGTAGTCAATTTAGATTAGGTTCCCTACAGTGTGAAAACAGACCCTTTGGCCCAACGAGGGATATGGGCCGGGTGCTGGCAGGTGGGTCTAGATTGGGTTGGGATATCTGGTCGGCATGGACGGGTTGGACTGAAGGGTCTGTTTCCATGCTGTGCATCTCTATGACTCTATGACTCTAAGTCTACACCAACCCTCTGAAGAGTAACCCATCCCCCCCCCCCCGATAATGCACATAACACTATGGACAACTTAGCATGGCCAATTTACCTGACCTGCATATCTTTGGACTGTGGGAGGAAACCGGAGCACCCGGAGGAAACCCACGCAGACACAGGGAGAATGTGAAAACTGCACACAGGCAGTTGCCCAATGCTGGAATTGAACCTGGGACCCTGGTGCTGTGAGGTAGCAGTGCTAACCACTGAGCCACCATGCCTTGATTGGCACCACTCCCTGACCATTGATATTCAGCAGCAGCAATGTGTACTATCTGCAGGATGAATGGCAAAAATTCACCAAATATCCTTAGGCAGCACCTTCCAAACCCATGGATACTTCCATTTAGAAGGACAAGGGCAGCAGATATATAAGAATACCACCACTTTCAAGTTCACTTCCAAGCCGCTCACCAGCAGACTTGGAAATATATCACCACTCCTTCACAATCGCTGGGTTAAAATCCTGGAAATCATTCCCTAAGGGCATATGGGTCAATCTATAGCATGTGGACTGCAGCAGTTCAAGAAGGAAATTCACCACCAACTTCTCAAAAGCAATTAAGAGACGGGAAATGCTGACAAAGGGTCAGTTAGACTCGAAACGTCAGCTCTTTTCCCTCCTTACAGATGCTGCCAGACCTGCTGAGACTTTCCAGCATTTTCTCTTTTGGGACACAAAACAGATCATTCAGGGTCTATTTAGATGAAAAAACTATTTTTCTTTGTCTACGTGTGCTCCAGGCATGAAGTGAACTCACACAGAATCTTGAATATTAAATTTTGAAGAAGAATTGCAACTCTCATGTAACAAGACACCATCAATGCCTTGCACCTGGTTATGATAGATTATAAGCAGAGTTGTTTTTTTTTCCGAATTAAGCTTAAAAAACTTCCAGTTGTTCATTAAAGTCACAGAATATGATTTCTAGAAACAATGTGAAATATTGTGCCAGTGCACGTGACACAATACACATAAATTAATTTTCAATGCTTAATTTTCAGGTCTTTACAGTGCAATTTATACACTTGGTTTTGATATAGTGCATAGGAAATGATCAATTTAAACATCCTTCAAATTGGAAAGACTTGATTTTTAAATGAAAATGCTCAGTTTCCAATTCTATGACTAGACCTTCATACTGGGTTTCTCTGTTTCAATGGTAGTGAACATTTGAATCCATAGAGATGGAAATTCAGCTTTCTCAGTTGTTGGGAGTGTGGGCCACAATTAGCAGCATACTCATGCTGATCCCAGTGGAGATCGGTAATATGCAATATGAGTGCTGTCACTTAATTCCAAGACTGTAGCATGACCTTGTGTGATTCCCACTCTGTGATTTTCTCTCTCTAGTACTGCTGCTAGCCATTGTACACTGCAAATTAGATACTCCAGGCAGGTTTCCCTTTTTAAAGGCTTAATCCTGATAAAAGGGAAACTGCCTTCATTGAGTGAAAATAACTGGGTAATCACTGTAGAAGGCCAGGTTAAAGAGACATGGCATAGTGCTCCAAGGGAAGTATTCCCTCATTCAGTGATGCAGTTATGGAGGCAGGATGAAAGCCATGTTTCTGGGAGCATAAAGACCCTTAGAACAGAATGAGGGCAGATGGTAAGGCTATTTAATGCACAGAGTATTATTTTGAGAACATGGTTTTAGAAATACTGGAGGAAAGCATTTAATGATATCACATGGATGGTCAAAGTGACTGAAGGTTTTGACACATTACAAATCACATCTAATCTAACATCCCTGGCCCTCCCACTCCCTTACAAATCCCATCACTCATCCAGAAGCATTAACTAGGACTCAGAGCTGACTCCTAAGATGTTTATAGCATACTTCACCCAGACCCAGCTTTAAAACATGCCAGCTGCACACATACACTGCTCCATGGCTCTGGAGGCCTACTCTTATTTGGTTATGGCGGGAACAATGACAAATAGTTGCTTATGTTCTTCTCTCTCTCTCTCTCATGGGAGCAGGAGGCACAGAAAAAGGAAGAAACTAACAGAGAACAAACACAACTGCACCCCTCACTATCTTCAAGGGAACGATCCAACTAATAAACAGTAGAAATGTCACAAAACCATCAAAAGCTTCTGAGGATATAGAGTTGTTTCCTTGTGCACCCTCCCCACTTACCTCTTATCCTTTCCTTTAGAGATGCCATAAAATAGAAACCATAACTGGAATAATTTCTTCACCTCACCTCTCCTCTCACCACTTCACTGCCATTATATGTTTGTGTTTCTTAGTAGTCAAAGACTGAAAAACTGCTCAATCTCCAAAGAGAAGGAGGAAGAGGAAATGAGGAGACAATAATTGCAGCCACCTTCTCAGTCACAGCCACTGCACAAAGTTTATAAACAAGTATAGAGTCAAGGTCAATGCATAAGGATTCACCAACCACGGGTGGGCTGCATTAAGGCCACGAGGAAAGGTCAACTTATAAGGATTGGGTGAGGGCTCAGATGAGATCAGCTGCAGGGGAGTCAGATATTCACCCTGTTGGTCTAACTACAGTAACAGACTGACAATAATTTATACTAGATGCTCAGTGCCTTGAAAGGCCAGCAAATAACCTCCACTCATTGGCTGGTAGCATAGAGGAATTCAACTCCACAACATCACAGTACTTCATTCAGAGCTTAAAGCTCATCCTTTCCATTATTGAAGTCACGAGCAATATCCATAGTATCACTGTCAGACACATTCATATTGAACATCTTCTGGCCATTGTCTTAGTTCCAATGCAGTAAGACAAAGCCACAAGATATCCCCCTGCTGTGTTGGAAGCTTGTATGGAGATTGTGAGATACACCTTTTTTGCCATGCAGGGCTTAGACTGATGCTGTCATGTATATGGCTTTCAGCACTTGCAGAGATTTGTAAATTCCTACAGTGATTGAGCAATCTGTCCTGTAGCTGATCTCAAGTATTACTGAGGTACCCAATGTAGTGACTGTAATGAGGTCAGCTAGATGGACCTCATAGATCACGAGTTCCCTAATTGGGGCTGTTAACCTGATTCAATCAGGGATCCCTGGCTGACAGATTAAAAACAGGAGTGTCAGAGATTCTGCTCACTCAGAGCTGGCTCAGAGGAAGCTGGATCAGTGTTAATGACTTTCTGTGTTTAGATAAAGGGCAACTTGATGATGGGATACTGGCTTCTGTGGAGTTTATTCATCCAAAAACCCTCAAGGTTCAGAGCCAAGCAAGCATTCTTCAAAGACTATCTGTATTCTCCCTCGGTTAAGTGCTATGCATACGCATATCTTATAATTACTTTCTAGATAAATCTATTCTTAACTCATTTGTTAAAATCCTTAGTTTAAATATTTAAAGACAATGCTAACCAGTTTATGTTTTCATTTAACAATGAATTTAATGTACAGTTAGTATTCCTATAAATATATCATATTTTTCTATAGCAGCTCTAGATGGGATCCTGTAAATTTTATGTGGTATAAAAGTGCACTTGAGATGCTCTTATAAATACATCTTTAATGTACGTTCATGAAAATGAATAATATAACCTTTAATAAGTGACATTAAACAAGCAATAAATTGACAACATAATTGTTGCGTTTCTTGATTTGTGCATGCAGAAGCCAGTAAAGCTTTGTGGTGTTATTAGGAAGCAGTTATGAGTTTTTTTTAATGATGGTCTCATGAAGGAAGTATTAACTATCACGTTATTTCATATCAAAGAGTTCAAAAATATGCTTTGATTGCATTGGTTGATCTACATTTTGAGAAAGTGGTTTGAAGTCTCTTCATTTTGAAAAAAAATGCTGATTGTAAGCCATAAATGTTGGGAGTACTGACAATTATTTAGGTTTTCAAAATGACCTGCACAACACTTAAGTGCTTGAAATGATCTTTCATTTGATGTGAGTTCTAGTTAAAATGCAATTTGCATTTCTGAAGACAAGCTATCTTTTGATTATATTAGAAATGAATAATCACATTTTACTAGTGCTTGCACAAGCCATAAAATGAGTATACGCCTAACTTTTCATCTGTGATATAAATAACACCCATGGAATAATCAAATTGTGAATTCCACTGTTAAGGCCTTAGTCATACCAGTGGGGTTTAATACTGTGGAATTTCCATTGTGTGCTATTTATAAAGTGACTAAGCTAATGTATGGGAAGTGGTAAACACATTCAGAATTTTAAAAAGGGAAATTAAATTTCATGGCAATGTATGCAGCTTGCCAACAAACCTAGACTTATCTTTGAGAGCCACATAAAGATATGCATTTAAGAAAACTGTTTCATGGGTCTTTGCTGACAGTGCTTTAGTTGACAAATGATATCTCTTATATCAAAGATGATTATAAAGGCAGAAAGTAATGGTTAGAGACTGTGTAGAAAAACAAAATATTCTACATTTCACAAGTTAAACATGCAAGACATCTTGTATTTGATCAAATATATCTGTCATTATGTTCTAATTTTGACTAAATATAGAATATATGATATGAATTTGTTTGTGTATCACCAAAATATAATGTAAAATGCTGGTACAATTGGTTAACGTGTATCATGAACTGTTTTGTGATTCTCTCTTTTTATTAGCTTCATGACAAATGATTGCTGTGACCTGAGCAAAAATCAAACAAATTTTAAATGTTGTTTGAAGTGCAGTAGCTTACTTTCACTTACGTGGGGGACACAGAATTGCAAACTTGTATTCAATCTTTGGTTATTTTTGTCTATATGACACTTCTGATTCCCATCTGTCACTTCAGCAGTGATGACACAGTTGAATAATTGTCTGATTTAGTGGCTTCATTGTCTGTGTGTCTTTTGGTGACAAGCCACTGTTGGCATTTTCCATCCACGCTTCCCTAGTCTTCCTGATCTTCTTGTACATCTGTGTATTGGGCCTTAAAAGAGATTCTAATTATTTGTATATAAACAGATTGTTGCTTTAACCAGCCTCTTCATTCTGAATATAGGACTGGAAAAAGGTCATTTAGCTAACTGAGCAAATTCTGCCATTTGCTAAGATTGTGGCAGTTGATCTACCAACTCCATATATCCTCCTATCCCTTAATAGTTCTGATGAACAAAAACAGTCTATCAATTGAACAATTGACCAAGTATCAATTTCTGTTTCGGGAAAATAATTCCAAACTCCTAAACACCCTTTATATGTAGAGGTGTTACCTAACTTTAATCCTGCAAGATCTTAGTCTATTAGCCATTTGATTTCCCTTAGTTATAGATTCTTCAGCAAGCAAAGTTAGTTTCTGTTATATTTCCAATCACTTTCTTTGATATGTAAAAAAGTTCAACCAAATCACTATGATTTAAATTCCATGCAATAATCCTAATTTGTGTAACTTCTCCTTGTAATTTAGCCTTTGGAGTCCAGGTCATATTTTAGCACAAATCCCTGCAAGGCCAGTAGAAATATACTAAACTGGGGAGTACCCAGAACTGCTTGCAGCAGTTAAGATGTGGTCTAACCAGAGAGTTTTGTAGGTCAAGTTGATTTCAAACCAACTGGTATTCTAATACTCTGGATATAAAGAACAGTATTTTATCTGACGGATTTGTTTCAGTTTCACCAATTCAATCAATCTGTTAAGTTCTGCTGTAATGCTATCTCTGCACTGTTTTCCCATGCCATCTCTATTTGTGTCACCAGTAAATTTGACTCCCTCTTCGCTTGATCCCACGCCCCCGCCCCATGTTTCTTTATCTCATACCCCCACCCCCATCTTCCAAGTCTCTTTATCTTTTCTGTCAGTCTCTGGTTGCCTTTGAGTGACTATTGGATTTTTGCCTCTGTGGTTTATTTTTGGCTCTGCCTCCAGGAGCCAAACTACCCGGATCATTGACGTCAGGAGGCTGCTGAAAAAAGCCATCTTTGTTACGAGCCGAGGGACGGAGCAGCCGAGAGAACCCTGTTGAATATCCAGAAACTTGAGTGTGAGACGGAAAGAAGCAGAGGGGGGAGAAAAATGTAAGTACGATCAGCAGGAGACAAAGGAGGGAGAGAGGGCGCGACAGAGCCTGGTACGCATTGGAACGCAAGCCCGAATAACAGAGGGCTGCAGCATTTGATACACTGTTGTATTTACAGTAGATCCCCATAGTTTCCAGGTGAACAGGCAGGCTGCTGTCCCCTTGCGTTAGTGCTGAAAGACTGCGTTGCAAATTAAGGGGGTCCGTGGCCATTTGGACTCAGTTGCTATGTGTCTGGTGGAGAGACTGACTCCAGGCATGAATGGGAGTGTGTTGTAGACAGTTGTGCTGAGACACCCCCCCCCCCCCCCCCCCACTCCGTTTTGTTCCAACAGAGAGAGAGAGAAGGGCAATGATTTTTTTTTATAAATACGTTTCAAAGTCGAAATGGTTGCAAGATCCACTCTCCCACTGCTTTTTCATTGACTTTTCGATGTACTGTATCCCCACCGCACAAGACACCGGTAGGATTCATGCTTCATATTTGCTGTCACTGGCGCTCTGTAAAACAAGGCAGGGCGTTGTACCCTGCCCGCAGTGAACAAACTTGACAGCTTCACTTTGGACTGGCACTGGCCACTGACAGTGCTGGAAAGACAACACTGACGAAGCTTAAATTGCAATGTTTCAACCGTAACACACAGTCCCCAGGGAAATGAGCCTTTTACTTCGGCAGGTAAATAACCTGGTGCCTGTGAGAGAGTGCTGTTTCCCCACAAACTGAATGTGGAAATTGTGTGGCCGATGTTTGGAACAGGGCACTTTTCTTTTCCAAAACGGCGCTATTTATAGAATTGTAATAGTTTAAATCAGCTTTAACTGGTACGTGTGTGACTAAAACATTTGATTCGAGTGTCAACGAGTTATGAAATGGAAGCTCAGATCATGGCATAAATAACAAAATATCGTGGGTGCTGGACATTTGAAATAAAAACATGCAAGGGCTAGAGATATTCAGCGTGTCAGATAGCACCGGGTTTCCAGGATTGTCGTTTGCATAAGCGAGGTGTCTCCACCAATGAGCATTAGTGCATCAGACAAGTATTATGCCCAAGAGTGACTTGTTTTGGACGTAAAATTGACTCGGGTTTCCCAATCTCTCATGAGTATCTGTTGAACACAGTCAGTGAAATTGGAAATATTCACTTGTTGTCAATTTGCCTGAACGCCATGAATATTTAATAGGAAAATCGACTGGGAGCGTTTGAAATTTAAAAAGAAGCATACAGTTTATTTTTGAATATAAAATCAACATGTGCCTAATTAAACTTCGAAATTAGAGCCCTTCTCTTTTACAATATGTTTTGTAGCCAGACGTGTAAAGGAGATTATTGTATGTTTGAATGTAATATCTGTACCGTGAATGACTTTTTAAAAAAATTCTTCTTCCACCCACTAGCCCCACCCATCATATTAATCCCATGGACAGCAGGGACCTTGGATACCATAGGCAAATAATCATATTTCAGCCATGTGCATGGACAGTGAAGAGTAGCCATCATGGGAGGGATCGTTATGAAACAGACTCAGATCACACTTGGCATTCACAAGTTCCAGTGAGAATTACTGGGCAGCCATCAGGATTGTAAGCTGTGGCCTATTTTTCTCTCTCTGGCACAATTATTTTGGCACCAAATCTTGTCACTGATACTTGTTGCTAAACAACACTCTGTCTGGTTACTAACTAAGCTCTGGTGTAGATTAAGGATGAGATTTTTTTTTGACGGGCCTAAAATACAGTACAGCACAAGGTTTTGAGAAAAGCTTGTGATTTATCACGTGCTGTTTGTTCATAAGAAGACCTAGTATAATCTAAATGTTTTTTTAAAATTAGTTATTTTACTCTCATATTACGTGTGAATCAGTTTCACATCAAAAATGAGATATTGTCAGTGTTGCAAAGGAAGCTATTTTTATATATCATTTGACTGGAATGCTAATATGAAACCAATACTTTCCAATCTGCAGTTGAAGTCTGGCTGACTTCACCACAATTACACTCTGTTGCTTGAAATGACTCCATCTTGACTGTTGAATGAATGCATTGTGCCTTATATGGTATGACTCTCCTGTTCTTTATAAAAACCATGTATTAACAAACTTACCATGGATTTTGGCATGGGAGGCCTGAGAGCATTATAATAGTGTGAATATTGTTCAAATTAGAAAAGTTAGATAAAAACGACTTAATATTTAATCTTTAATTTTTTTTGAGAAGGAAACAGAAATTAAATTCTGTCATATATTGAAGGCATATTGTTTGAGATTGTTGACTGTCACCTACAATGCATGCAGCAACAAACATGAGAGAGGCCAGCATGGAGTCAACATCAATGAGGCACCACTGTCACAATATTTTGGACACATATAATCTTAAGAGTACTCACAGTCAAAGGACAATAAGAATCCTAACTGGTTAATCATGAAACTCTACAGCCAATAATTGTTCATCTCACAAAGAATTTCTTCAAATGATTGATAGATTAGGTCACATATCTTAGAGATGAAACCCTGATACCAAAGGGCAGTATCAATCAAGCTTCTAGAATCCATAAAGCACTAAATGTTGTACTATTTGTCAATGTAGCAGGGGCCCAGCATCAGACAACAGTAGATAAAATTTGAAGATTTAAATGCGAAAGTGTAAGGCAAGACAAGTTGGGCACAACTACTTAGCAGAAATGCTTTGCCTTCTTTAAGCATTTGTCATGTGCCATTCTCAGTCACGTCCCTTGACTAAATTTCTTACAGCGAAAACTTGCTTGCTACATTATTGCATTGCTGCAAATTTCTCATTGACAATTATACTGGTGCACACTGTGTCTGTCATGGTAATTTCCACTATGAATCTTTCTGACCCCCTTGCGAAAGCTCTGTGCTTAAAAGTGCTAAAGTGTAGTCCCTATTGTCTAAATTTATGGCCAAGATACAAAGAAAATTTAAATTCCCTATCCTAAAAATAAACTTCTTGTTCATTTTTCAGTGCACTCCCTCCTTTGTGTCATTTGCATATGGACATGATAATATGTATACAATGCATGTGTTAACACTCCCAGAAATATTCAGTTTGAATCCATAATTTTTTTAATATACAGGATAAACATATCAACATTCCATTTGTGCCTTTCCACTATTTAGTGTCAAGAAATGTGCGGCCACTGAGCTCCATGTCACACATCTGATATTTCCCCATCACTGAATTGCTGATGGTGTAATAGCATAAGTCAATAATAACTGATTTCTAGGCTATCACTGAAGTAAAGTAGATTACTTAAGCGTTTTAAATATTGATTGATGTTGCTTAATAATATTGTATCTTGGCATGCATATACTGGGAACTAGTTAATGTCATCTCTGAAAGTAAGAGCAAAAACACAGTAGCTTGTTATTTTGAATAATCTCAGACCTAGAATTCTTTATATCATAGAATGCTTAATATGCTGTGATTTCCATTTTGGAAGCAATTCCAATTCAGGTAGTATTTACTTTTAAATGTTTAAGAATTATTTGATCATAAGATGAAGGATAATAAAAAGTTTGCTGTTATATAAATACATGTACCAAAGCTATTCAAGGCATTTACAATTTTATTTATCGTGATTGAATTCTTTCCCTTTACATTCTGTGATTGTTAAAAGTTGTATATTTATTTTATGATCATTTTCTTTCCATCGAAGGCTGTTGTTCTTGCTAGGATGGAATTCCTCAAGCACCAACAGCTCTTTGGTATTTTATCTAAAACATCAACAGCAAATCCCACCATGGAGGCATTAATGTTGGATATAATCCTCTCCTAATCCAACATCAAAAGCAGTTTTAAACCATCTACTAAAAAGTAGTTAAGAGCACGGACATTGGATTATCTATTGTTCCATTGTAACCCCATATCCATATCAGGCTGTTATCTGCTAACTCAACATAGACTCAGAATGACTGTTTAATTACTTCACTGGACAGTGTATTTATTGCCTGAATGTTATTAACCTGTTTTCTCAATTTATGCCTCTGATGAGAAGCCTTATATTCTGGTCATGCATATTTAGGAATGCATTTAAGTACTAATCATAATTTTTAATTTATTAACTTTAATTTTCTTTTCCATGTTGGCTTTACTGAAGCAGCATCTCCTGTACCAATTGGCAAATACACAACATAATAACATGCAATTGAAGAAGTATTGAAGTTTTAGTTTAGCTTTGGTTTTGTTTACCACAAAATCTTGTAACTTGGGTTTCATCTGCTCTTTCTCCAGTGGAAATAGCCATAATACCCTTGGACATTTTCAGAGTCAGAAGACTTAACATCTAGACAATATTATTTAATTCTCTGCAAGTCACTAAAGTAAATTGAGGAATGTTCAGCTTTTTGTGTGCAAAGAAGTTCAATATTTATCCATGTTGTAATTATATATGCCATGCTGAAGCAGAACTTAATAATGTAGCTCTTGAGCATTTTCTGCTTTATTTTGGTAGAACATTTAGAATATCAACAAACTGGAGATCATGAATTAAAAGAACATCTGAGGTACCTTTTGGAACACATCAGTTCATGAAGTTTTTAGATGAAACACTGATGGAATCTTTCTTCCAGTTCAACTGAAGGGTAGAAATGACATAAATAACCTTTTTATAAAATCATAGACTATGGAAAGAGGCCAAGTGGTCCACAACACTAGGAAGGGGATTCCAGGGTTTTGAACCCAGTAACAGTGAAGGAACAGTGATCTTGTTCCATCAAGATAGTCAGTGGTTTGGAAGGCAATTTGTAAATGGCACTCATCCCAATCATCTGCTCTTCTTGTTCTTCTAAGTGGTAGAAATTGTGTGTTTGGAAGGTACTGTCAGAGAATGTTTGATGAGTTCCTGCAGTCCATCTTACAGCTGCAAGATGGACTGCAGGAACATGTGCATTGAGTGAACATTCAAAGTGGTTGACAGAATGTTAGTCAGCTAGTTGTTTTATCCCGGATGGTGTTTTACTTCTTGAGTAATATGTCTCGGTTTCAGACAATGCAAAGTTAAAGAGAGGGGTTTGGAGTGGAGAAGAGGTGTACAGACTGTAAGAAAGACATATTAAGAACAGGCTGCAAAGAGATATAGGCAGTTTAGATGTGGACAATCAAGCATAACATGGAGAAGCACAAGGTTGTTCACTTTGGTCATTAAAATAGAAAAATTAAATACATTTTAAAAGGTGTGAACTTTTATATGTTGTTGTTTAGAGAAACCTGAGTGTATTGTATCAAGGAGCACAAAATAACATGTAGGTATAGGAAGCAGCTGGGAAGGCAATGATATTCTGGTCTCTATTACAAGATGATTGGTGTACAAGAAAAGAAAACCTTGTCATATTTTGACAAGACTTTGCTGAGATCACACTTGGAGCAGTGCATGCAGTTTTGGTTCCCACATTTAACTGGAGTTATACTTACACTAGAGCCAATACAGTAAATGCTAAATATGTTTATCCCAAGGGTAAGAGAGTTATGGTATATAGAGCAGCTGGGTAAATTGAGTGGATGTTCTCTGTAATTTCAAAAAATGAGTGGCAACCTCATTGAACCGACTAGAATCTGAAGCATATACACTAGGAGGTAGCTTTGACTGGTTAGAGATTCTGAAGCACAGAGTCATAACCTCAGGATAAGGAATCAATCATTTGGGATTGAGATGAGAATTTTCTTCAATCAGAGGATTGTGGCTCTTTCTAAATAATTCATTCTATAAGGTTGTGGATTCTCCACTGTTGAGTATATTAAGACAGGATGGTCGAATTTTGGTTTCAGAGAATTAAGAGAAATGGGAAGGGAACAAGAAAGTAGAGCCAGCTTCAATTGCATTGAATAGTGGAACAGGCTGAGAGGAGTCTATGGTCTATTGCTATTTTTTGCAGTAAGTGTTGATGAAGCTTCATTTCAGATGAGTGGAATGTATTCCATCACACTTCTGACATGTAGATTCTGGAAATGTTTTTGGCAATGTTAGGAAGGCAGTTATTGGCACATAATTCCCAGCCTCTGACCACCTTTTGTAGCCACAATATTTACGTGGCTGATACTTCTAGATTGTGACATAAATAGATAAAATATTTGATTATTCATACCGACATCCATCTCTCTGGTGTGAACAGAAAGTTTTTCATAAATTGATGTAAATTTACAAAATCTAAGTTTTTCTTCTGTGATAATACATTTCTTCACTTTTTAAAACTTAATTAAGGTAAGAGTAAATTTCTCAACTTGACATTAAATCACGTCTGGAAAATATGATCTAGAATTTGGTTTGTGCCTAAATTAGCTTGTAACCTGAAGGTGCAAATGCAACATTTGCCCAAGGGGGCTGATGGCTGAACACCATTGCAAATACATTTACTCGTCTCATTTGTATGTCAGGAGTAAGTGCACTAAAAGGCCATTTGCCAAGCCTGGATTGGAACAGAAACATGATTAGTTGTATGGAATGCTGATTGAGGGCCTACTAAGTACACACGTTGGCATATGGATAATAGTAAGAAAGAGCTTACAGCAAGCTATTAATGGATTGGATTGGTTTGGCAGGCAAAACATAGCTGATAGAATTTAAATCCAGAAAAGATATGAGGCAATACTTTTGGCAAGTAAGAAAACAATACATGGGAATGCACAATAAATGGCATGATAACTGGAAATTTCTAGAAGAACAGAGTGACTTTGGTCTGCATATCCACAGATTCCTACAGGTAGCTGGGTAGGACGATAAAATGGAGAAGAAGGAGATCATACCAGGGACGGTAAGGGTTAGGATTAAGGATGTTGTCAGGATGAATAATTTTAGCTTTTAAAAATTGGAAAATCTAGAGCTATTTCATTTGGAGCTGTGGAGAAAATAAATTTGATGTATAAAATTGAGTGGCTTGGGTGGAGGATGGCGAGTTCTAGAATTTATTGCTAAGAAAGAGAAAGATTCAACACAACATGAAAAGTAATGTGATGTGATATGCATTCAAATCTGTGATCAACAGAGCTACAGACCAAGAACTAGATAGTGGAAATTGGCTGGATAATGTCTTGGTCAGCACAGACAGAATAGATTGAAATGTCACTTATTTTTGCCATACACCTTCTATATTTCTAAAGTTAATCCAGGTCTGAGAGGTGACTGGGAGGAGACTGAACATGGACCATTGCATAGAGTCCGTAAGTGTGAAACAGGCCATTAGGCCCAACAAGTCCACACCAACTCTCTGAAAAGCATCCCACCCAGACCCCTGTCCTATTATTCTACATATCCCCTGACTAATGCACCTAACCTACACATCCCTGAACACTATGGGCAATTTAGCATGGCCAATTCACCTAACCTGCACATCTTTGGACAGTGGGAGGAAACCAGAGCACCTGAGGAAACCCATGCAGACAGGGGAAGAATGTGCAAACTCCACACAGACAGTCGCCCAAGACTAGATCGAACTTGGGTGCTGCGGGTCAGCAGTGCTAACTACCGAGCCATCATGCCGCTTCTTATTCACTTGTAGCTTTTTTGTGAAGGCAGGAGAAACACTTCTATAGAGGCACTCCTGCCTCTATTTCAGGTAAACAAACATTCTTTAGCTTAATGTTCAGATGCCAACCTTCACTGTTCCTTGAACAACTAAACTTTTGGGGCCCAAAATCAGGTATTAGCTCCAATTTCCATAACACCAATGATCTATACAAGGTCTATAAGCCATTATGACAAGCACCACACTTCCTATATGTGCACACTAGGTTAGTCTTTGCTGCCTGAAAAACAGCTGCACACAATCATATTTCCAAGCCAGAGGAAGAAAGTGATTAATTGAAGAAAATGCAATTACTGTTCTAGGGTAACAATAGTGTTCCAGAGCATGTAGGTGCTTTAAGGGCAATAATGTATCCAAGAACTTTAGATGTCACAGTTAGCAGAGATGGAGTGGATGATTTGAGTGCAACTGTTTAACTCAATAGTAATTGCATTTTAAGTTCTATCAATCTATCAAAATAATGAATATATAGTTACATCAGCAGTTTTCATTGTTAATATGTGTGTAGACTTTAAAGAAAATTCAAATAATAGAACATAAAACAAAAATGCATTAAAGATAAGTTTTTCAAACATACATATATTCATGTCCAAAAAACTTATCATTAATGCATTTTTGTCTTATGTTTGTATTATTTTACTTTTGGGAAATTGTTAATATGTATGTAGAATTTCACAAAAGTAAAATGATTCAAACATAAGACAAATATACATTAATGATAAGTAGGTTTTTCAGACATGAATATATGTACGTCTGAAAAACTTATTTATCTTTAATGCATTTTTGTTTTATGTTTCAATTATTTTAACTTTTGTGAAATTCTACATATTAACAATGAAAACTGCTGATAGAGTCATTAAGTCCTACAGCACGGAGACAGGCCCTTCGACCCAAACTGGTCCATGCCGACCAAAATGTCCATCAGTGCTAACCCCACTTTCCTGCACTTGGTCCATATCCTTTTAAACCTTTCCTCCCCATATAATTGTCAAAATGCCTTTTAAATGTTGTTAATGTACTCACCTCAACCACTCTGCTGGCAGCTCATTCCATATGCATACCACCCTCTGTGTAAGAATGTTTCCCCTCAGGTTCCCTTTTAGTCTTTCCCCTCTAACCTTAAAATGATTCCCTCTAATCCTTGATTCCCCAACCCTGGGAAAAAAATTGAGTGCATTCACCCTGTTCATGCCTTGTATGATTTTAAACACTTCTATAAGATCCCTCCTCAGCCTCCTACCCTCGAAAGAAAAAGCTTCTATCTTGTCCAACCTCTCCCTATAGCTCAGACCATTAAGCCCTGGTAAAATCCTTGTAAATTTCTTCTGCACTCTTTCCAGTTTAATAACATCCTTCCTGTAGCAAGGTGACCAAAACTGAACACAATACTCTAAGTGCAGCCTCATCAACGTCCCGTACAACTGCAACATAACTACCAAATTTCTATACTCAATGCCCCAACTGATGAAGGCCAGTGTGCCAAAAGCCTTCTTCACTGCCCTGTCTACCTATGACTGCACTTTCAGAGAACCGTGCACCTGAACTCCAAAGTCCCACTACACTCCTTGAGGCCCTACCATTCACCACAAAATTCCTGGCTCGATTTGACTTTCCAAAATGCAAGACCTCACAATTATCTATATTAATCCCATTTGCCTTTTCTCAGCCCACTTCCCCAGCTGATCAAGGTCCTGCTGCAAGGTCTGATAACCTTCCTCACTGTACACATAACTCCTATTTTAGTGTCATCTGCAAACTTACTAGTCATGCCTTGTGCATTTTCATCCAAAGCTTTGATATAGATAACAGCAATGGTACCAGCACCGACCCCTGCGGCACTTCACTAGTCACTGGCCTCCAGTCCAATGTAACTGTATTTTCAAAGCTATTCATTCACAACTGCTTCTTGGCCTTTTAGTTGCTCTCTCATGATTACCCAAGTCTCCTGTACTTCACTAGCTACCCGCTGTCCACATCCTAGCACTTTGATTTATAGTTTAGCTGTTCCACTCTGCCCATTCCACATTCGCAGATCCAACACATGCATGAACTAAGTTTGAAATGCTGGACAGATGGAGGTTGGCAAAGCTGAGAGAGAAGTTAATATTCAAAACCAGTGCAGAAAACATTCTAAAATATAAATTCTAAGACAAAATGAAGGCAAGACATGCAGATCTCGATGGAAACCAGGAAATGGGCAGCTTTCCATTTTATGACAAAATTACTGAGATTTACCACAGGAAGGATTTTCCAGGACCAGACACAAATAGAAATAAATAAGGGATATGCAAATAAAGCGGAGCTGAAAAAAAGACTGCAGAGGGCTGATATGTCAGACTGGTGGAAATAATCAAGGGGGAAACTTTAAGAAGGGATTAGAAGATAAGAGTAAACAGAGAACAAAAATCGATATTGGAGACAGAAATGTTGGAGGAAGGGGATAAAAAGGTCAAATCAGGGAACACAAGTTTAGGTACCCAAAATAGTATAAATACAAAGATAAAATTATACAAGAATAGCCATGAACCACACTATGGGAGATCTATTAGTGTTTACAGTATACTGTGACCCAGTCATTTACTTGCTTTTTATTTTGTGTTATTTTTAGACTCCATAATTTTCCAGTCTGTTGCTAATTTCTTGTTCCTCCCACTGACTCCTACCATCAGGATGGTCATGTTTATTCACATTATAGTCCTTGGCCTATACAAGATGATACTGTTTTTGTATTGACTCGTAATGTTTTTACATTCAATGTAATATTAACGTGTACAATGAATTGCTCAAATGGCTCCATTGGTAAACTCTTCCCAGTTTTAAACTTTTTATTTGATCTGTACTGAGTTTACTGTATTGGGTAAAGGAGTTAATGGAATCCTACAGTTTATAACTGATGATCTCAGAATAGGATGAATCACAGGTGGGAGAAAGTGAGGACTGCAGATGCTGGAGATCAGAGCTTAAAAATGTGTTGCTGGAAGAGTGCAGCAGGTCAGGCAGCATGGATCTTGATAGGTATCCAATAATTTGTACTGAAAAGTCTGCATTTGGAAATATTAAAAGACTAAATCATGACTTTTCCAGTTTATCCAGTATCTATTTATATCTAAAGGAAGACCAATTGAGAGAAGTATGAGAAAACTATCAAAAATGCCCTAGGAATGGTTCCTAGTCTTAGATAGGACCTTCAAAGAGGGGGAGGGAAACAAGTAGGTACATGCTGAATTGACCATTGTCAATTGTTTGATTTGAGAAAACAATTGTACTGACATTAGAAAATAATTATAGTTCTCTCTATATAGGGTTCAAATCGCGGGATGCATCCTTATTCTGTTCTCCCTCTGTTATCATCAAACAGGGTCTGGCAGGGATGTCTGAGACCAAACAGAACAAAGCAAGAGGTGATGAGTATACATTCATCAAGGGGTATTTGGGGAACATTTGATTGGGTGTAAGTACATAGGGAATTGTGCTTTTGCAGCTCAGTTATGGTGTCCCTATACAGGAGGCCAGCTTCAAGTCCTGCCTGCTCCAGAGGTGTATACTTATGTCTCTGAACAGCTTGATTAGAAAAATATCCATATATGAGCAACAAGGAAGCAATGTTATTGGAGCTTTATTTTGTTTGTGATTTAGAATAACACTTACTTGAAAATTTGTATATCTGGAGTCTATCTAACCAACCTTTAATATCTGGTGTTTATCATCCTCCATTATGACTCACTGAGTGTTACTTGTTGAAAATAATTAACAAATACTAGTGAAAATATTTTGAAAATAGATCCAAAGGCCACTCTAATACTGGAAAATACGGAACCTGTTTGATATATTTACGCAGCTCAGCTTGTTTTTCATGTTCCTGATTCTGCTCCATTATAAAACCCAATAGTCTTAAAATGATTTGGCCCAGAATTTTGTTTGGCTTTTATTATTGCAACAATAGGAGTATATCTTCAGTAGAAATGATGGTTAGTTTAAAATGATCAGGTTTAACCGTTGAGATCAGGGATTGTCAACCAAGGCTCCACAGCCCCCTAGGAAGCATGAAAATGGTCCAAAGTGTTTGTCAAACCTTCAGTTTGTTTCTAAGATTATTTCGCGTTGACTTCCTACAGCTTTATAATCGATGATCACCCGGGGTATTACTGTCAATGATGCGGTTTAATTCCTAGAACAGATAATCTTTCTGTAGACAGACAGGGAGCTTTAAGGGATTGACAGCCCCAGTGTCAAGGACAAAGGTCTCCAACAGATTTCTGTGTGTTTGTGTAGAGGCAGTTTGTTGCCCAAATATGTCAAGGATGCAACATTGCTGAGCCTTTCAGCTTCCCACCATGCAGAGACAGATCCCTGAGAGCTTTGAATTTCAATCTTGTAGCTAGCTTATGAAAAAAAAGCATTTAATTCCAGAATGTCAGAGTTATTCAAAGAGAATTGCCAAGCGTCTAACTCTGACAGTTGCCGTAAGTTCTTTGGCTTGTGTTTTGCAAGACATTTCATTTAAATTACACACACTTGGCCAATGCCCACGAAGTGATTTGTTAGCCAGCCTTTGTCATGTAATAGTAGGTTGTTTGTCATATAAGTGAACTGTGATACCAGACATATTGATTTTGTGGGGATGGCTGGACAGACATTAGTATATGATCTGTTTGATCGCTGTCTCAAGATACAGGCAATGTCAAATCTGTTTCATGGAAGAGTGGCATCACATTTCTTGATTATTAATATTGATTAATTGATTCCTCAGCATTGATTGTTCAATAAGTGAGAGGCAGAAAAGATTAAATGATAAACGTATGTTTAAAAGCTGTGAAATCTGTCCTCAAAATGGTCAGTACTTACTTTTGCAACGTCATACTCAATGATCAGACATTAACAATGGCTTGCATTTTGCTATCAAAATGGGAAACTGACAACACCCACCACTATTTACTCATTAGAATTGACAACAAAATTTGGAGACCATATACACACCATTAAAACATGGAAATCCAGAGATTGCTTTCAAGGATTCCACATTGTTCCATAGAGTGCACTGCTGCAGTACCACGGAGTATAATCCAATACAAGTGACTGACCCAATAAAACCTTGCCCTTTTTAGTTAGGTTTACTGTGAAAATCTTTGAAAAGTTGAACTTGAGTTACTCAATGATGGACTAAATTAATTGTCACTGAACAGTGTCTAGGAAACAAATATATTTGTGGAATATCATGTTTCTCCAGTGTGGTAACTGATACAGTTTCAGTATATTTTAAAAAAGTTTGTTTCTGAGATTTCATCTACCTAAATCCCATGTGTTTGGCCCAGTCATTTATTTTGCTCTCTATTATATCGTAATTACATGTAAAAGATACATCAGTATATTTCCTGACTTGCTTGCTATATTTTCTGTAAGTAATTACTACCATAGGAATCTTGCCAAAGCTATGAAAACATCTTTATGTATCCAATACAGATACATAAATAAAACTTGTGTATTTTGGAAAATTGAAGCCAGACTAGTGTATGGCTGTGTAGCAGATCAGTTCATCCTCCCCAATATGCACAATGTGCCTTTAACAAGCCAGAATTTGTCAAAGCATTGCATAAATTAGTTGGAAATAAACTCTACCTATAATTAAAGTCAATTGTTTAAACTTTATTTTACTGGAGGTTTTGGTCCTCAGTTTAGGAAATTTTCGATGAGAACTATAAATAATGCTGGCATTTTAGTTGCGTCCTGGAGCAAAAGTTGCTGTTTTATTGAGTTCTCTCAGGCTGGGCTGGGGTTTCTATATATTCCTACCGAGTGATTTTTCAAGGAATGGATCATCGAGCATAGAGGAAGACCAATCAGCACATTGTGTCTGTGCGAACTCTTTGTTCAATGGTGTATCTAACTTTTAAACAGAAACACTACTTGTACTGTGTTAATGCAGCTCAATGGAACTTTTATTATATGGGGAGGAGGGGTAGTCAAAAGCAAAGTAGTAGAGAACTACTTGATTATATGCTACCCAACATAAGATATGTATGACTTGCATCTTGAGTTTAGAAGCATGCTGATGAAATTTAATTAATGCTTGTTAATTTTGAAAAGAAAACTAGATTATTGATGGTAGTAAGTGTCAACACTCTCAATTAAGTTCAAGCAAAAAAGCCTGAATTTTGCAATAAAGAGAATGTATGCTTCCAAGCCAAAGCAATCCATGTTTCCATGGAAGGCTCCTGATCATCCTGAATACAAGCTGGATGTGTCACTTATGAGTCATTCAGTTTTGCATCGATTTCAAAAACAAAACACTAAAATGGAGGCTTTCAAATTGATTCATTTGTTGCAACAATGAACCCAAGTGGCCACACAAGTTAAATTATTTGTGTTTGTAAAGAAAAATAATGAATATTGAATGTGACAAACAGGATAAGTATACTTCCTGTGTTAGAGAAAAGTATTCTGTCTTTTAAAAATAACAGGACAAACTGCTTTGACACACAATGTGACAGCCTTGCACAATGTGGGCAAAAACAAACAGGCACATATTTATCTGGTTCACAATGGCCCATTTGGATGGAATTTGAATGTTTGGTTATAGACATTTATTTGAAAGAAGTCTCTTTTAGTCTTTTTGCTAATGTAATGTCCTTTCATTGGCCTGAAATGTGCAACTGTATGGAAGCAATGTTTAGCACTTACAAAACAAATCGACAGGTGTTTATCTGATAAGAAGATGAATAATGTGATGTTGAGATACTGTAGGGATTGGGATTAAGTAGACTATAAGAAGATTATGTTTGCTTACCTACTGAATCTTTCAGTAAACAGAAATAATTTACTTTCAGTCAAATGTTTTAGTTTTTATGCTGGAGCAGTACAATTATTGTTAACAGTAATTCTGCTTGCTTCAATGCCTTAGCTTCATAAGACATGCTAAATAACAGACTTGCTCTATCTGAGGGCTGTGCACAATGAAATAAAAGAAGTAGGAGCAATGTAGTATAATTATTGAGGGAGGTTAATGTTTTGAGTGAGAGAGAAAGTGAGAAACACCGTGATGGCTGACAAAGATTGCCGCTGACTGCTCACCTTTCTGCTCGCCTTATCAATCTCAATGAGTAGTACAGCAAGTGAAGTAGTGGCTAAGGCATTGAGGGATCTTTTTGGTATTCTTCTGGGTCAATGCTCTTTGATTCATTTCAGGAGCAACAGGCTGCTACCTGAAGTAAGATATGGAAGCATTTCATAAGTTCTGTGTCCTTGCTGGCAATGATGTCAAAGGGACTGCCGCTGAGCGCTCCCTACAATTGCAATCACAACAAACATAGCATTTGATGAAACTGTTTTGACAATGATACATGTTTTATGAAAAATATTTCATGGTTTGGAGAGCTCAGGTGTTCATGGTAATTGAAGTGCACTTACAGTCATAGAGATGTACAGCATGGAAACAGACCCTTTGGTCCAACTCGTCCATGCCAACCAAATATCCTAAACTAATATAGTCCCATTTGCCAACATTTGGCCCATATCCCTTCAAGCCCTTCCCATTCATATATGCATCCAGATGCCTTTTAAATGTGGTAATTATACTATCCTCCGCCATTTCCTCATTCCACACACACACCACCTTCTGCATGAAAAAGTTGCCCCTTATGTTCCTTCCTCACTTCTTGAACAAACCTTGCCAAAACAGCTATACATTAATCTCACAGGGTACTACCATTCAGAGTTGGCATGGTTGATCGCTGGCACAAAGTAGAAATTGATACAATGAAATTACTACAAAATCTACAAAATACATTAACAACTAATATGGTTTGGAGTTATTTCCAGATCATGGCCTTGTTAGAAGGTGATAGAACTTGAATAGAGGCCAAATCCAAACTTGTAGAGAGCTTTACTTCAGTGAACCACACTTCACAAATCTTGTAACCCACAGCCAACTCAAATTCAGGTCTTAATATACTCATTCCTTGTTCCATTGCACCTCAGGAGTCCCTTTAAAAACTATTAGATGATAGCAGATTCACTTTTTCTTATTTTTAAATAAATAACCTGGATCCAATAATGTAAAATAACAAAGCAGAATATATAAAATGATAACGTATTTTATTTCCTTTTTCTCTTTGTATATCAAAGTCCCATGCATGCTTTTCCCACTTTGCCAGTTAGTCTTTTTAAAACTTGCTGCTTTCTTTG
The DNA here is from genome assembly GCF_047496795.1 of Chiloscyllium punctatum. Classification (NCBI taxonomy): domain Eukaryota; kingdom Metazoa; phylum Chordata; class Chondrichthyes; order Orectolobiformes; family Hemiscylliidae; genus Chiloscyllium; species Chiloscyllium punctatum. The sequence continues at coordinate 65,903,848 of NC_092744.1, forward strand.
TAAAACAATCAGCTATTGAACCACCCATTTCTGTTTGGAGATCTCAACATTCTCCACCATCAATTTTAAAGTGGCAAAAATCATAGAATCATACAGTGCAGAAGAATCTGTACTAACACCTGACCTTCAACCAATAGATTCCAAGATGGTGGCAGAATAGGGCTTCTGAGCCTGGAGGTCACCTGCTTTTCTTTTCAGTTTTTATACATTCATAACTATTATGTTCACCATTGCCTGTATATCTCTAAATTTAAGATCTGCGAACTCCTCCCCCATTATCATTTTTCATTTTGTCACCATCTTTTTCCCTACATTCTATCTCTTGCATGTACTTTTCCACAGTAAATACTGATGCAAAGTACTCATTTAGTATCTCTCCCATCTCCTGCAGCTCCACATAAAGGCCACCTTGCTGATCTTTGGGGGGTTTTATTCTCTCCCTAGTTATCCTTTTATCCTCTATGTATTTGTAAAAATGCTTTGGATTCTCCTTAAATCTATTGTCAAACCTATCTCATGTCCCCTTTTTCCCTCCTGATTTCCCTCTTAAGTATACTCCTATTGCCTTTATACTAACGATACTTAGGATTCACTCAATGTATCCTGTCTATACCTGACATATGCTTCTTTCTTTTTCTTAACCAAACCCTCAACTTCTTAAATCATCCGACATTCCTTATACCTACCAACTTTTCCTTTCACCCTAACAGGAATATATTTTCTCTGGACTCTTGTTATCTTATTTCTGAAGGCTTCCCATTTTCCAGCCTTCCCTTTACCTGCGAACATCAGCCCCCAATCAGTTTTTGAAAGTTCTTGCCTAATATCGTCAAAATTGGCCTTTCCCCAATTTTTTAGTGGAAAGAATGTTCCCTTAAAAGAATACAATTAGGATACTATTGTGAATGTGTTATTTACATAGACTTTCCAAATACAATAGCTTTGTCTTTTTCCATATCTAATTTCACCTGTGCTTTCTTCATCGGTCACTTTGAGAGCAGTATTATTTCACTGGACACTGATCCGTGCGAGCAAAATGATTGATTCCAGCTATTTTAGAAGGAATGGGAACTTTTCAAAGGTTTCAGTGCTTTATCATCCCCAAATCTGAGACAAGTGGGACTTACGTTCCTTCATTTTTGTCCTGATCCTTATTACTCTGTCTAAATAGCATTTTAGCCAGTCTATTCCAAACACTGTTGAGGTGCATCCATCGTTTAATACTGCACAATTGACACTCTCTGCCAACAATATATTTATCACTGGCCTGAAACTCCTCGTCTCCAAAACAATGTCTTCTCTTTAATCTGTATCTTCTTATTCTTCCTCCAAATCTTCCATTTCATATTCAGTTTCAAATATTTTAGGATATTATTTGGGATAGTTCATGGCATGAAGGGCACTTTAAAATCACACCTGAGCATCAGTTGACAACACCCTCAGCATTTTGAGTTCATTTTCTTATTGTAAAACCTTTGTTTAAGTTCTGTTTGTTTGTCAAACTATAGATCGTATTTCTGCTCTTATTTCCACTAGTTACAGTTGTCCTGCTATAGTTGTCCTGTGAGCTGAACCTAGACAGTCTCACAGATTTGATAACAATGTATCCTCTATTCTTTGTTATCACCAAGTTCCCCCTTTGTATCATGACTGCTGCTGAACAGAAATGCTCTCCTAGGAACCATTTTAGTGCTTCCAGCATTTGTGATGGCAGTGTATGTTTATCTGTAAATTTAATGCTCATCAAAACTGGAAGTCTGTCCATATTTGATGCTTTGGCACAATTCAGTCACTTAAATGTCAGCACAGTTTGGGGAATTTTCAAATTAAATTTCCAAATCTTACATATAATCTACTGAATTCCATTATCTACTCTTCTGTGGTAATATCCTCAGTCTTTCTACTTTTTTCAAAATCTGAACATACCTCTCAAACATTCAATGAATCCATTTTTGATAAGTTGTATTCATGAAAGTTAGCAATTTATCAAAACCATTATCTGTTTTCAAATGATTAAACTCCAATTTTGAAAAAAAATCTTGGCTCTTATCCCACTTCTGTATGGTAATGAAAGCACTAAGACCATGCCATGTTTCCTGTTTGGTAAGAAAGTAACTAGGTCCACATTGTAAATTCATTTTTCTACAGGTCATGAGGCTCATTTTCAGAAAACTGAGTAATCATACTCTGAAGTTTTACAGTTTGATTGAACCATTCTCTGCTATCAATGCTATGTGCTAAAATTGTATTTAAACAGAGTTCAAGACCATATTTTTAGTGAGAGCTCTCCCTCCATTAACCTCACTTCTTAAAGTTCATACCCCACTGATTAAGTTTCACGTGTTCCTTCAGATCTTATTAGTTGAAAACCCATCTAACTCAAGTTTTAGAAGATATATAAATGATTGAAGATTTATTGTTGCAGATTATTATATCATTGAAAGTTAAGCTTGTTAATTTTGATTATTTTTCAATAAATGTTCTTAACATCAAAGATGAATCCATTTTTGACTAGAAAGAAGTATACAATATCCAAGGGGCAAAATAATGCATAAAGTGTGTGTCAAAATAATGCAATATTACTTTCTGCTTTAACTTCTGAAAGAGATATTTTAAATAGATGCACAACTCTGGTAAAACAGCATACAAAAGGAACATCATGAATGCACAACTTGTATATACGAGCTGTCAAAGAATCTAATTTCAAGATGTCCTTGTTTATGTAAAAGCAAATTGAACAATGCAGCAATAATGACACATTTTGTTGTTTTTCTGTCCCATTCTGTGATTTGCTAACATTTCTAATAGAAGTTAATATTCATTGGTTTTGAATGTCTAATAATGTAAACACTGTTGAGATAAACAGTATCTGGATAAGAAAGCATACATGTGTATACATTGCTCCCCTGTTTAATGTTTATTTTTTACAATCCAGAAACTGATACCTAAGCTACAAGTCTGTTTTTGAATGTACAACACTTATGAAGCTCCAACTGTCATGCAAAATCCTATAAGATGGTTGATGAAGTGTACAGTAAATGTGAGAATACACTACTTGAAAGTTTTAAAATCAGCAATACAGCAAATAACAACACTTATGAATGTTGGGGTGTTGATTAATGGTTAAAAGCCATTGCTGTTTCTTTTTCTATATTTTTGATTATGGACTGAAATGGGAAAAGGATTGTTTTGATAACTAAAGATTATATAAAACCTTTTCAAGAGCACGTTACCAAGGATATTCATTGTAGCATATGTTTACATTGCTGTTTGTTCAAACATGTATAGTTGCAGAGAAGTCAAAGCCAAATAGCTAATTGATCTGAGGACCAGTGACAAGGTGTCAATGACAAAGGTTTTCTGCCTGCCAGCAGCCAGGGATTGGCTCCCAGGTGGTTGCTCCGGTTGTAAGTGTGAATATTTGAACAGGTACAATCCGATCTCCAAGGTGAAGAAGCTGTCTTTCCCTTTAGTAAAATAGCACCTCCAGCCTGAAGAAAGACAGTTTCTTCCCTTCATCAGTTGCTGTATGCTGTGCATTTGAACCAATACATTGGAAACATTATAAATGTGAATCAGAGAATCATAGTCATACAACACAGAAACAGAGCCATAAGACATCAGAGCAGAAATTAGGTTGTTCTGCTCATTGAGTCTGGTCTGCCATTCAGTCATGGCTGATATATTTCTCAATCCCATTCTCCCACTTGTCCCCTTGACAATCATAATCCTTCAGTCCAACTTGTCCATGCCAACCAAGTTTCTCAAACTAAACTAGTCCCACTTGTCTGCGTTCAGCCCATATCCCTCTAAACATTTCCTATTCATGTACTTATCCAAATGTCTTTTAAATATTGTAGTGTTCCTACACTTCCTCTGGTTTACTTACGAAGTCTGTGTGAAAAGTTGCCCCTTGGATCCCTTTTAAATCTTTCTCCCCTCACCTTAAAAATATGCTGTCAAGAATTGGACTACCCTACCCTCAGGAAAAGACATTTTGCTGTTCACCTTCTCTGTGTTACTTATGATTTTATAAACCTCTATCAGGTCATCCCTCAACCTCCAGTGAAAAAAGTCCCAGCCTATCCAGCCTCTCCTTATAACGCAGGCTTGTGCCTCCTGTAAGCAAATGAAAGAACTTGGAGAAGGAAGATCAAGGAGCACTGGGTCCTGATGAACCAAAAGGATCGTCTTGGTGAATGCTGTCGGCAGCAGTAATTGAAATGCCTTCCCTTTCCTTCTGCCCATGGTACCCAACTTTCTTTCTGTATGTCAGTCTGTGTGTGTCTGTATACAAGTTGTGTAAGTGGTTTAGAGTTTTAACTAGTAAAGCTATATGTTGACTTTTCATAATTGTTTACCTAGAGCTGCAGTCTATTTATTTCTAGAAAGTAATCATTCTTGTTAAGTGCAGAAACCTGCTCCATGATTTATGTCAAACAGGGTCTATAAGACAAATAAAGAGGGGCTTTTTGTGAACTTTTACTAAATATTTAACTTTTGTAACCATACCAAGAATATTAGGACTTGATTTCCAGTGTGCTATTCCTGTGAGGCATAACATAATAACTTCACTGCAATACGTTATGAATTTTGTGCATCTGCAAGAACACTTCTCAAACCTCTCCCAGAATGACCAATGCACTCCAGCCATCTTGTTATTGCAGGTATCAAGATAATTACAACATTGAAATGGGTCTGTCACAGCTCATCTACTGCTTTCTCACATCCAACCCCTAATACACCTTCCAAAAACAAACTCATACAAAATTCAGCTGTCCTTATCCAAACTCTAACAAAGCCCCATTCACTCCTCACTCCTGTGCTCACCGACCCACATTGATTCCTTTGGTTAGGGGATGATTTTGAAATTATTATTCTTGTTTTCCAATTCCATTGCCTCACACTATTCTTTCTTTGAAACTTATTATAGTGGTTGTGATGAGATCAGCCAGCTGGACATGATAGAATGAGTTCCTTGTTTGTGGCTGTTGATCTAGTCCAATCAGGGAGCCGTGGCCTGACAGGAGTGTCAGAAATAATGGCCCTCTGATAACCGATTCCACTCAGGCAGTATTAAAGTCAAGAGCTGGTCATGTCTAAATAAAGAGTTATTTGGTGACGGGATACATGCCTCTGTGGAATTGTTTTATTTTCTCTAATATGTCTGGAGCTGTTTTAATATTCTTATGAGGAAAGACATTCTCGTTTTGGAGGGAGTGCATCAAACCTTTACCAGAGTGATTCCTGGAATGGCAGCACTGATGTATGAAGAGATTAGTTCAGTTAGGATTGCATTCACTGGAGTTAGGAAGAATGAGGAGGATCTTATGGAAGCTTTTTGAATTGAATTGAATTTATTGTCACGTATACCGAGGCTCCTGCAAAAGTTGGCAAGGGTATTCACCACCATGCCAAATTTTCTCAGCTGCCTGAGGAAGAAGAGACATTGTTGGGCCTTTGTAACCAGTGCGTCCATATGAAGAGTCCAAGAAAGCTTGTTGTTGATGACCACTCCCAGGAGCTTGACACTCTCACTCATTCCACCTCTGTGCTGTTGATGTGTAGGGAGGCATGATTAACATCCCGCCGAAAGTCAATAATGAGTTCCTTGGTTTTGCCAGCACTGAGAGCTAGGTTGTTCTCAGTGCACCATTTTTCCAGGTTTTCCACCTCCTGCCGGTAGTCTGTTTTGTTGCCATCTGGGATTCAACCGACCATGGTGGCGTCATCAGCGAACTTGTAAATGGCATTAGTCTGGTATTTGGCGACGCAGTCATGGGTATACAGTGAATATAGTAGGGGGCTAAGTAGGCACCTCTGGGGGACTCCAGTGTTGAGTGTTAGTGATGAAATATTGTCCCCAATTTTCACTGATTGTGGCCTGTGGGTCAGGAAACTGAGGCTCCAGTTGCAGAGAGTGGGGCTTAGTCTGAGATTACTAAGTTTAGTAATCAGTCTCGAGGGGATAATAGTGTTGAAGGCTGAACTGTAGTCAATGCGTAAGATTCTTACATAGCTGTTTTTGGTGTCAAGATGTTCTAGGGAGTAGTGAAGGGCAAATGATACGGCATCTAACGTGGATCTGTTGGTCCGATAGGCAAATTGGAGTGGGTCAAGAGTGGGAAGGCTGGAGTTGATTAATGCCATGACCAGCCTTTTAGTAGGACTAGACAGAATAAAGGGCAAAAAGGATGTTCCCAATAATTGTAGAGTCTCGAACCAGGGATCACAGTCTAAGGATATGCAATCGGCACTTCAGAGTGAGATGTGGAGACATTTCTTCACCCAGAGAGTGGTAAACCTGTGGAATTCTCTGCCACAGAAAGTGGTTAAGGCCAAAACATTGAATGCTTTTAAGAAGGAGTTAAATATAGTATTTTCGAACAGGGGACTGAGTTGGATCATCAGCCATGACCATGTTGAATGGCAGAGCAGGCTCATAGGGCCAAAGAGGTAAAAACAATGACTACAGATGCTGGAAAACCAGATTCTGGATTAGTGGTGCTGTAAGAGCACAGTAGCTCAGGCAGCATCCAAGGAGCAGCAAAATCGACGTTTCGGGCAAAAGCCCTTCATCAGGAATAAATGAAGGTCTTTTGCCCGAAACGTCGATTTCGCTGCTCCTTGGATGCTGCCTGAACTGCTGTGCTCTTCCAGCACCACTAATCCAGAATCATAGGGCCAAAGGCCGACTACTGCCACTACTTTCTCTGTCTCTATGTTTCTATGGCTTCAAACTCCTTGTGACCCAGCACAATTTGGAACCGAACAGGACAACCAGTACAGATTACAGATTCAAAACTCTGGTTTCCAGCATCTGCAGTCCTCTCTTTTGCCTCCTTGTGCACAGTCAATTTTGGCATTTTGCAAATCCCTGATTTTTATTTTCCATGATTCATGACCTTGTTTTTAGTTGCCGAGGCCTTATGCTCTGGAATTCCACCCTGTAAACCTCCCTGTCTCTAAACCTTACTGCATATCTACTTCATTCTCCTCCTCCTTAACAATATTCCCTTAAAAGTACTTCTGAAATTTGCCTTTTGGTTTCCTGTCTTAATATCATCTTATGAGGCTATTGTTTAATAACGCTGCTGTGAAGCACTTTGGGATGCTTTACTTTGTTAAATGTGGTCTATGAATAAAAGTTGCTTTACTAACTTTTAATTCAATATTAGCAAAAGACAAAAGAATGCCCCTTTTAAGAATGAAAATAAATGCATATAGTAACTAACTGCTAAATCAGTACTATATTAATTTATTCAGACTTAATTTTCTAATCATATTAATGATAAACCCCAGGAAACATTAGCCAAGTTTGAGAGAAAAGTGAAGTAGATTGATTAATCTCCAGAACGAATGCTGAAGAACCTACATCCAGTCATTAGAAGGACAATGTCTTAATCTGGCAATATTACACAATCTTTTCCATTTTGTATTTTGAAAACTGATAGTTATATGTTCGGTCTTTAACATCTCTACTACTTGAAACAAAGTTTAAACAGTTTTCAATGCATTTATTCCTTTAGCTTATACATAAAGAAATACAAATGTGTGGAACTCTGTACTGACCAATCATTAAATATTGTATGAAAATGAGTGATGCCTCATATTAGTCAGATGTATTCTAACGATGAAGTGGTAACTTTTTTCAAATTGCTTGACTCATCTTGTACGTAGTTCCCAGTGGGACAAATAGTATCTGAAAAGATCTGAAATAGAGAAAGACAGAAGTTGAGTCATTATGAGAAACTGCCCTCCATCTCATTGATCACAGAGTGTCTCCATCATGGACTCTTACTTTCTTTTATGCGTTCAAGGTTGTGGGTATTGTTCCCAATGTTTATTGCCCATACACTTGTCCTTCTAAATGATGGTAATTGTTGCTTTAGATGGTGCTGTTTAAGAAGCCTTTGAATTTCTGCAGCATACCTTGTAAATAGTACTGTGTTACTGATACAAGGAGTGAATGTTTGTGGATGTAATACCAATCAAGTTGGCTGCTTTGTCTTGGATTGTGTCAAGCTACTTGACTGTTAAACCTGCACTCATCCAGCCATCTCCATCATACTTGCGCTTTCTTGAGTAGTCTGATGGAACACTAATTCACCAGATTCGATTTGTCCTGCTTTTTGTGCACAGGACAAAACTGGGCAATTTGCCTGGAACATGCCAGTACTATATCGTAGTTGAACAGCTTGACTAAGGCTGCTGCTAGTGCTGGAGCACAAATCTTCAATATAATTGCTGGAATATTGTCAAGACCCATTGCCATTACAGTTTCCTGTGCCTCTAAGTTTTACATGACATCATGTGGAGTGATTAGCTGAAGACTGGCATCTGTGATGCTGGGGACCCCTGGGGGAGGCTAACAGAGAGGCTAACTGAGCACCTGATTCAGGATTGGTGCAACTACTTCAGCTTTATCTTTTGCATTGATATTCTGGGCTCCCCTAGCATTGAGGATGAGGATATTTGTGGAGCCCACCTCCTCTAGTGAATAGTTTAATTGTCCACCTTCATTCATGATTGGATGTGGCAGGATGGTGGAGTTTATATCCGATCTTTTAGTTAATCATCTCTTAGTTCTTTTGATCACTTGCAGCCTGTGTTGTTTGGCACTCGAGTCATCTTGTGTAGCTTCACCTGGCTGACCCCCCATTTTTAGGCTTGTGCTGCACCTGGTATGACCGTTTGAACCAAAGATATATACTTGGCTTGATAGTAGTAGTTTGGGGGATTTACTGGCCCATGAGATTGCAATCTGTGGTTGCAAATTCCGGTGACGGCCCATAGCACCTCATGGGGGTGCATTCTTGAGTTGCTAGGTCTGCTTAAAATCTATGCCATTTACCCAGTGATGGTGCCCGACAATATGGTATTCTCAATTTGAAGACAGGACTTTGTCTTCATCAGGACTGTGCAATGGTCACTCCTCCAATATTGTCACGATAGACACATCAACATCGAGTTAAAGAGTCACAGAGATGTACAACATGGAAACAAAATCTCTGGTCCAACTCGTCTATGCCAACCAGATATCTGAATTTATCTAGTCTCATTTGCCAACATTTGACTCTTATTAGTCTAAACCTTCCAATTCATATACCCATCCAGATCCCTTTTAAATATTGTAATTGTACCAGCCTCTACCACATCCTCTGACACTTATTACATACATGCACCACTCTCTATGTTAAAATGTTGTCCACCTTAAACCTATGCCTTTTTGTTTTAGACTCGCCTCCCCTGAGGAAAAGACCATAGCTATTCACCTGATCCATGCCCCTCATGATTTTGTAAACCTCTATCAGGTCACCCCCTCAGCTTCCACTCCAGGGAAAACAGTCCCAGCTTATTCAGCCTCTCCCTATTGCTCAAAAGCTCCAACCCTGGCAACATCCTTGTAATTTTTTTCTGAATCCTTTCAAGTTTCACAACATTTTTCTGATAGCAACAGCAGGTAGTTTGGTGAGGATGAGGTGAAGTATGTTTCTCCCTCTCATTGATACCTCACTACCTGCTCAGACCCAGTGTAGCAGCTGTGTCCTTTAGGGCTCTGTCAGTAGTGGAGCTGCCAAGCCACTCTTGATGGACAATGAAGTCTACCCAACCCAGTGCAGACCTGTGTCCTTTCTGCAATCAGTGCTTTCTCCAAGTGATGTTTTATATGGTGTTCATTGATGAAGAGTGGGGGGTAGTGCGGTTTCCTTCTACCTTGATCTGATACCATGAGAATTCATGAAGACTCCCAGGGCAATACCCATCCGGCTGTGAGGAGACACTGTGCTGTAATTGCACCAGCCTCTACCACATCCTCTGACACTTATTACATACATGCACCACTCTCTTTGTTAAAATATTGTCCATTAGGTCCCTTTTTAAATCTTTTCCCCTCACACCTTAAACCTATGCCTTTTTGTTTTAGACTCGCCTCCCCTGAGGAAAAGACCATAGCTATTCACCTGGACCTGGATCCCCAGAACATTTCCTAGGTGTCCAGATTATGAGTATCGAGTAACTATGATGTAGCCTTTCCTCCAGATTATATCAAACTTCCTTAGTATTTTCGGATATGCACCATCTAGGCAACTGGTGAGTATTCCATTACACTCCTGACTTCTGCTGTGGAATTAGGAGGTAGGTTACTCACCACAGAGTACCCAACCACTATCCTGCTGTTGTACGCAGAGCATTTGTGAGTGTGCAGTTACATTTATGGTTATAGATATTTTTAATGGAGAAAGGGACATTTTTTTGTTTGAGAGTGGGAGAAAGATGTTTTATTTTCCCAAATGTAGTTTAACATTTTTAACCATCTTTTCTTGCCACTATTAATAATATACTAAAAAAGATTGACAAGACCCATTTGTCAATACTCTCTGTCTGCTTGCCTGTCTGTCACTTAATGGGTCCAACCTGTAAAGAAACATGTGAACATTTTCATGACAACACAATAAATATTCTTAATTATTTAAGAATTAAGAAGTTTTTCTTATTAGCTACAAATCAGAAGGTTAATTAAAACAAAAACTGTAAAGCTAACAAATTTACTGATTCAAATTGTAACTTCATTAGTGCATAGCTATAGAGCATACAAAACTAAGTAATTAATATTCAGAACCATATAAGCCATCAAAATTGCAGTTCATAGTTGAAATGAATATACCCAACTACTCAATGTGATTTCAATTGCAATTTTCAAGAAAGTAAATGCTATTACATTGTGCTGAATTTTCACCAACTTTGACTAGATGTCAAATCCAGGGAGATCCATGCAGCATTTCTCCCCAAGAGCTCCAGTAAATATTTACACAATTTTACATTGCTCACCACATTCGGTATAACCACACTTTCACAGCGATCACTGCTGTCATGATCTCCCAGATTTCCCAACCATTTTTCAAGCCCAGGACTCCACCAGGTCAAACACTGCAAGCATTCAAAGTAACACCACTTTCAGAATGACTGATTAGAGGGAACTTGGTGACCTGCTTTGCTGGCCAGGACATGGAGGTGTTGGTGGACAGGGCCATTCTATTTCCACAGGACTGCCAAAGGAGATCATGGTACCAGCCCAGGCTGGCAGAAGTCACCACCTGGTCAGTGCAGGGTCCACAATCTGAAGTGAAGTCTAACAATACAAAAAGAATGGAAATGACCTTCTGTACTCCACAAGAATAACTGCTCTCATCTCTCACCTCACATTCACTCTAACTCCAATACTGCACCCAGCTCCTACCCAGGTTCAGGATCCGCTAGCCTTGCTATTGTATAGTCTGTTCCCTCTAAAGCAATTACACACACCATTCCCACAGATTCCTAAACCTGTGTGCCCTCCATGCTGCTTACTCACTAACTCAGGATATTTCATCTTTCCTCCACCTACTCCAAAAATAACATCTCTGTCAGCTATTTACATATCACTCAATCCCTCTCCTTGTCTCATTTCAGAAGAAAACAGCCGAGAATAGGACAGAGAGGTTAACGATGGCTAGTGGCTAACCCTCTACAAGGAGAGGATTGTGGCTGCTCCAGATGGTGATGTTGAGGCCTCTATGTCCAACAACCACATAAGATTCATTCTGTTGTGCGGTGCTGCTCTCCCATTTCCAGCAATGTGAATGTCTTCTTGAAATGCTCAAGATTTCACCCTTATTGAGCAATTCAATCCCTCTCTTGTCTTCTGATGACATGGGAGTTACTCTCACAGCTTCTGGCCTTGAGCAACAAACTCCAGGCCATCCCTGCAGGAGTTCCTCAGGGTAATGTCGTAGGCACACCTATCTTTAGCTGTTTCATCAATGACCTTCACATATGGATAGAAGTGGGGATGGTTGCTGATGATTACAGAATGTTTAACACCAATAGTGACTCCTCAGAGGAGTCTATGTTCAAATGCAACAAGATCTGGACAATATCCAGGCTTGGGCTGACAATTGGCAAGTAACATTCATGCCATGCAAATACAAGGCAACAATCATCTCTCATAGGGTACAATCTAACCACCACATTCAATGGTGTTACCATCATTGAATCCCCAGAATCAACATCCTGGGGATTACCATTGACCAGAAACTCAACTGGACTTGCCACATAAACACAGTGGCACAGTCTTCTCAAGGGCAACCAGGAATGTCAATAAATGTTGGCCCAGTCAGTTGTGCCACATTCCCCAATTTAAAAAAAAGTCTTATTTGTATGCTGGTCAAACCATGTTGTACAAATACAGTGGGAAATTTTAAGTGTGGTTTGAACAAGAACATATTGTACTCCAACTCCCATCCCCAAAATGATCAAAGAAAGGCAGTTTTGCAAGTGAGAATGGTTTAAAACATCACAGTTCAATGTGTGAGGAAAGGCACCTAATGCAGTTTATTGGAATTGTGGGACACAGCTAACACTTTCCAGATCACTTAAGATTACTTCTGCTTCACAGAGATTACTGGTATTAGCTTGTAATTATTAATTAGAATCAAGGTTACTTGTAAGCCAGGTTTTTAGTCAACATGCTCGGTCACTGCATGAGGTTCACATGCAGAATTCTATGATTACACATGGCTTTAACTGGTGCTGTGTAACTGCCTGGGTTAATGCAACTGCTCCTTGAAGAACCTCTGATCACTATCACAGGTGGACCCCAATCGCTCTGACGAAAGAAACACGCTTACTCCACCCACTTGGGTGTGAAGACAGTCATTTTTTTTTCATTTGCATTGTGTGTACATATTTGGGATGAGAATGGAAGGTAGTGCTTTTGTAAGCTCTAGTCACAGCCTGGTCAACATTGCCCCATCCCAGCCCTTAATATTTATTTCTGCCTTCTGCCTTGACAGCCTGTCAATGCCATCAAGTTCGAGCCTCTCGATATATCCAACCAACTGTTTTATTTAACTCTTCATCTCCCTACTTTTCAGCCTGAGTGCCAGCTCTAAAGCTGACCTATACCAAACACTGTTATGCACTGACAGCCCCACCATCTATCAAACCCAGAGTGGTGGTAACTTTTGATGCCCTTGCATGATCTATTGTCTTCCACACTTTTGTTGAGTCACCTCCCTTTCACAATTAATGTCCACTCTGTGTCCCAACATGTTGCCTCCAATCCTCATAATTGTCTTCCCCACCAATTCAATTGATCTCTGATCATCTCCATTTCAAAGCATAGACCCTCAGAACTGTACATGGTCCTCCCTCTGACTAATGATTGACCAGGCCCTGGCTGATCCCCGTGTAGCATCCTGACTGATTTACTGACAATCCCTGGCCTGGTTGCACTCAACCTGCAGAACTGATGATTGTCCACTCCCTGGGCAGCAATGATACAGATTGTTTGACCCTGAACACCCCAAGAGGGTCACCAGGGATTCACAAGTTGCATCACGCTCTAATAAATACATCTTATCACACAATATATTCATGTTAATTAAATTTATCAATTCAGTTTCATAGTTAAGTTATTGCCAATAGATATCCAAACTATGGCCAATAATGAGCCCATACCCATTATAACTTCAATTGAAATTCACTTTGGACCCTTAGAATAGTGTGTTATTTCCTTGTCCTACTCCTCCATGGTCACAACAAAGTTTGATATTGCCAATTATACAAACATCAGTCCGTATATAGCTCAGGATCAGAAACAAGTATCCAGATTTCTTAAGTTACAAATAAATAACTTCTTCATTGCAAAAAAATTTAATCCCAGAAATGATGCAAAGATTATTAACAAAAGGTTTAAACTATAAAAATATGTACAACTACCTTTTGTGGAAAATCTAACATGTGCATTCAACCTCCATGTGTGAGAAAAATCTAAAAATCAAAGTGCATCTTCAAGGTACTTTGGCCAAGAAACAATTAAATTCAGAAGAAGGAATTATTCAAAGATTGTCCAAATATCAGTCTGTAGCTGAATCACTTTGTACACAAGCTGTTGGCATTGGTGTGCCTTCCTGGTTCAGCTACAACCAGCTGAATTCTTTTTATCTGAAGCTACAAGTGTTGATTTGGAATTCTCCCTTAACAACTTTCCTCATGTGGTGACAAAGCCATCATGTGGGATATGAACTCTCACACTTTAATGAGCAAGTTTGCAGAGAAAATAAAGACAGAGTATAGGCTGTTTCTTTAGGCAAGTTAACTCTCAATGAATGTGTTCAAATCCAATAGCTTTCGTCTATGCGGACAAGTTGTCTCTCCCTGGAAGCACTGAGCACCTTGCACTCTTTGCTAACACTGCAATCTGTCTCCAATGCTCTGCAAAGTGTTCTGTTCAAAAAGTCCAAAATTATCCAATCAATAATATTCTCAATTAATATTTCACATGCACATTGTAAAATTATTCACTAAAATTCCACATTGTGAAATATATTTTATAGACTCATGACTTCACTGAGCTGAGAAACAAATATTGGATCATTTGGTGCCACAAAGTATAAACACCTATTTGATAGACTTCAGAACATTTTTGTCTTTTGCGTTTTGTTCTTAATTTCACAGTAAATGGGGTGGACAGAAGGAAGGAGGCCAAAGATAGCCTACTCACAATGATGCTATTGAAATGTTGAAGGGGTTAGAGTTATTCCTTTTCTTGTCCCATTCCACCCACTGGCCACATGCATGTTTAAATTTAAAGGGAAAATTATGCTGCCAACTAAACATAAGAAACTAGAAAGCTCAGTTTCAGAAATGAGTCAACCCAAGTTCCTTCGATTAAAAAAAAGTCAGCTTTATTGCAAAAGCCTACTCAAGTAAAGATGCAACTAAAATTTTTCAGAAGATTTGTAGCACAGGTTAATAAGTATGTAAGTTAGCTTGCTGAACTTGAAGGTTTGTTTTCAGATGTTTTGTCACCGTACTAGGTAACATCATCAGAGAGAGTATCACCGCTTCACCGGAGACTCTTACTGTTGATGTTATGGTGACAATATGTCTGAAAGCAAACCTTCAAACTTCGCAAGCTAAGTTACAAACTTATGCAATCAAAATGTTTAAAAGTGCAACGTGTTCAATTCTATTTCTTGAAAAATAACACACACATAACCACTTCTATTCCTACGGGAACAAAGTTTTCTGGATTGTTATCTGAGAAGAATACTGGCCAACTAATATATTAAATCAGAAAAAAAATTATTCAGATTATTCTAATGATGGTCTGCAGCTAGAATTGCTTTCCACGTCAGTTACTGGTAGTGAGGTTTCTCTTTTTGATCAATTGTGACTGACTGAATTTTCTTTTTTTCTGGAGACAGTCATGTAGATTTGGATTTCTCCTTTAAGTGTCAGTCTAGTTTTTGTGGGTATTCAGGTTTCAAACAAAGAGAGAGAGGACTGTAGCTTGTTTTGTCAGGCACTTTCTCTCTGACTATCTGTCTATGTTCAAAACCAACATACTCTGCATCCACAAACTAGGTCATATGCCTTCTCTCTGTCAAGTCTTGTAGACTCAGTGTTTCCATCCAGCAGCTTGTATTCTTTGCAAATGCAACATTTTTGCTACTGTAGCTGATGTTCTCTTCAGAAAGCTCAAGACACACATGTCCAGCCAATCATATTATAAATTAATGGATAAATGCATCCAGCCAATGGCATATAAATTAGCATTCAGATAAAATATCTTCATAATAACAGTAGCATCACTGGGTCATTTAATGAAGACTGTAAAAACCACACAGCACTGTATTAATAATTATTATAATTGAAATGATGTTTTTTCATGCTTTATGAAATAATTGTTTTCACTTCACCCACAATAAATGACACAATAAAAAAAGTGAATTGACCACGACTTACATAATTATAATTCAATGACATGTTTCTAGCAATGAACCATAAGAATGAGACATGAATGATTTATGAAATTCTGTAGAACCCATTATCGAAATATGGCCTTGAGTTAGAATGAACTATTTGCTGCTTTCTGCAAATGCATTCCAAAGTGAAAAGACTTTTTTTTTATTTTACTAACCATTTGTAGAGTGTACTAAAACATTTGAGTAATAGCATTGTCATGCTGTGGACAAAATTAATTGTTAGTAACTTCAGAACAGTAAGTCTGCTACTTACATAAACATGGAATCATGTGACAATTAACAGAAAGTATAGTGCGATTAATGAAATCCATAATTAGATACTGTTAAAAATCACACAACACCAGGTTATAGTCCAACAGGTTTAATTAGAAGCACACTAGCTTTCGGAGCGACGCTCCCTCATCAGGTCACCTGATGAAGGAGCATTGCTCCGAAAGCTAGCGTGCTTCCAATTAAACCTGTTGGACTATAACCTGGTGTTGTGTGATTTTTAACTTTATACACCCCAGTCCAACACCAGCATCTCGAAATCATGATTAGATATGTGTATTAGTACTGAAGTTTGGTTTCCCCCTTAACTTACAAGAGCAAGTAATGGACTTAAATGTTGCAGATAATCTTTGTTTCTTTCAACATTCCATGGGAATATTTTCTGGGCTTTTTATTAAATATCTAGCACCAGTTTTATGATAACAAATGACTACTGCACACCTTACGTTAGTGACTTGGATGATGTGTCACATGGTGGAACAAGGTATTTGACACATGACTGAA
Source organism: Chiloscyllium punctatum (assembly GCF_047496795.1). Taxonomy (NCBI): domain Eukaryota; kingdom Metazoa; phylum Chordata; class Chondrichthyes; order Orectolobiformes; family Hemiscylliidae; genus Chiloscyllium; species Chiloscyllium punctatum. The sequence goes on from NC_092744.1 coordinate 65,920,437, forward strand.
ATTATAATCAGGTCGCCTGAGAAAAAAAGACACAGGCTTTTCATGTTGCCTGTATGTTATTTGCAGTTTGCAAGATCTTAAAAAAAATTGGCTCAAATATTTACTCCTGCATAGTAAACAGACTATTCCACAAATACAATTTTACTTGAGAAAGCATCAATTACTGTGAGCAAAACAAAATTGGAACTATTGAAGCATTATCTATTTTCCGCACTATATCCCAATGTAAATAAAATAATGAAAATTCATTTTACTTTACTGACAGATATTAGAGAACAAATATTAGCATGTATAAGGCACATGGTTTTCATTATTGACTTGGTAAACATACTCAACAGAATACTGTGCTACTGCCACTTCCTTTTGCAGGGATATTGGATTAAGATAGAAATATTAGATTTTCTAAGCTCTTCTGTGGTGAAGGTTTGATATTTGTACTACTACCAGATAACTTGATGTAACATGTTGCATCCCCACTCTCGGGCAGGTTTTACATTTAGTTGACAAAGCACAAATACTGAAGGTCAGTTAACAGCATAGTTACATACAGTACAGTCATTGTAAACTTTCACCTGTTCTGATCATAATTCCTTTTACCTGTTAGGGTAATTAGGGTAAGATGTATAATGCAGCCTACAAAAAAAAATTTAGAAAAGAACAACTGAAACCAATCTTGAGAGATATTAACACCCAATATATAGTATTAACCATATAATGTTACAAATAGATCTCTAAACTTAAGTCAATAAATTTGAGCATTAGCTGTTTACTTCACTGTGTCAAGCGACTCAAGCATTAATGACGTATAGACAATAGGTCGTATTGATTCCCGTGTAACATTATTTGTATACTGTATTAGCATCAAAATTTAGATATCCACTCTTTCACTAAAACAATAGATAGACATTATAACTTACAATTTACAAAGGGTAGATTAAAACCTTTAATATTGGTCTCTTGCTAGTAAACCACAATGGTTTCTGTAAAAACAATGTATTAGGTGCTTATTTAGGACTGAAGAACAATTATGCCTGTGCTTTACAAGGAATCTGATTTAGTTTAAAAAGAAAATAGCTGGAAAGTACAGTAAATATGGAGGCAGTAGTAGATTTATTGAAATTTTAAGATTATTTCAGCAATTCATGTTTGCAATTTTAAACTTAAACAATTGGTGGTTCTGAGCAAGTCTAAATGATCACAGCAGCAGACTTAAAGATTGGCTCAACAAATTAAGTAAAATGTTTTAATAAAAGTGAAATAAAAGTGAAAATGCCATCTCAATTTAAACCTTATGTACACAAACCTTAGTGAATAATTAATAAATGTATGTCAAATATATTAATTTAAAATAATCCACAGGAAGCTAAGCATTTTTTTTTTCTTATGCGTGCCAAGAGTTTGTCTTCTCTCTGGGAGTCATAATCATGGAACCCTACAGTACAAAATGAGGCCATACACCCATCAAAATCACACCCACCCTCCAAAGAGAATCCCATCGAGTCCCATCAGTCAATCAGATGCAATGCTTTCATCTCTAGAACAATAGGTATAGAGTCTTCTGTAACATAGAGTAGTTTTCTCATTTAATTTCTTTTTCTGTTACTGATACACATCAGGCAGGTTACAAAAAGAAAGACAATCCAGAATAGAATGTAACTTGGTTCATGTGAAATGGATGCCATAGACAAATTCAGCATTTATGCCCATCCCTATCTGCTATTGAAGCTGATCAACCTCTTAGAACTGATCAATACACTCACTCTCTCTCGCTCTCTCTGTGTCTCTGTCTCTCATTTTCCACCCCCCCACCTCCTTAGGAAGGTGTTCCTCAGTTCATGTTTGGTGGTGAAGAAATAGGTTTCGAAAATGCTGTCAAAGGAGTTTTGGTGCATGTTTGCTGTGCATCCTGTGAAGATACATGACCACATGCACTGTGGTTGGGGAGGGTGAATGTTTGAATTTGCTGATGGAGTGCCAACCAAGCAGGCTGTTTTACCCTGGATGTTGCAGCTGCAGTTTTTTTATTCATTTTTATTCATCCATGGGATGTAAGTGTTGCCAGCAAGACCAGTATTTATTGTCCTTGAGAAGGTAGTGGTGAGCTTTATGCATTGTAGAAGGTGGAGAGACTTTGCAGAATTAGCAGGTGAGTTGCTCACCATTTATTAACTAGGCTAACTTGTTCTTTTAGCCTCAATACTCATGTTTCTAACCAAGTTGGTAAGCAATTGTAGCTCACAAGGAAGATAAGGAAAAACGGTGCCATTATTGCATCAGCTGATCAAAAATGTGTGATATTTTTCTTTACCAAGTGATATCATTGAAAACTGAGAGAATAGGTATCTGGTCTAAATTTCTCTGCCTTTTGTTTTAATGTGAAAAACAGGATTGAAGGTGTGTACAAGAGATGCAGAAGGAAAACAACAAAACAGAGATGGGGAAAGAGGTGCTCTTACCAAAATGATTGGGGAATGAATAGCGCTTTTTTTGGGTTGCCTATTTTTGAATCAGTAGAGGCTTATAATTTGGTTTGATTGGTCAGGGCACCTGTCAGAGAAACGTGTCTGGATATTAACCCCTAAGCATGGATGTGTCTCCCTCCCTCCCTCCCTCTCCTGACAGTCTCCTCTTTTCCTGTATCAAGGTGCTTTTGCTGTCTTTCACAAGCCTTCCCAATCTAAAGGTCCCTTGGTGCAGTTACCTGTAGCTAGTTTTACCTATCAACAGCTAAGCTGGCCTGACAAGTCGGTTGGCTTTTGGACAGGAAACAGAAAAATATAAATTAGAATGAAATTATACCTGTAAATCTAGTAGGAGCTCCATTTCCCTCTAACCTTGCTCTAATGCCTATAAATATCAGGCCACAATAGCTGGCTAAACATGTCTATTTGTCATTAATCCCAAACAGAGAAATAAAATAAAAGTGACAATGAAATCAATGCAATTTGTTCAATTCATATAAATCGTGCCATTTCAAGGAGGGGTCTATTCACCTCATTATGTCTGTACAACTTTAATACATTTTATATTCTTCCCACCAAATGCAATATATCTGAGGGAGAGTGAAGGCTTATTTCCCAAGGAATTAAATAGTTACCAATTTACAAGATTTCTATACATCCTTTGCCCTGATTATTAGGTTAATGGAAGATTTCATTGTTAATAACAGAACTGACTTGGGAAATTATATCGAATTTTGCTGTGAGAAATTCCTGCAGAACAGTTTAAGTCAGATTACAGGACTGTCCAGAAATATGGTGGGAAGTTAGATACATAAGGATATTGAAGCTTGACACGACGCAGGGTGTAAGGAATGAGGTTAATATGCACCAATGATACATATAAAATTGGCGTGTAATCCCATTGAAATTAGAACTTGAGGGCTGATCTAATGAGGTTGTTTAGAATGGTCGAGATTCCATTGTGTAGTAACATAGCAATTATTTCCTCAGATTGGAAAATTCAAAATGAAAGGGAACAATCTTCAAAATCTGGCTACATCATTTAGGAGTGAAATCAGAAGGCACTTTTTCAGATAAGAGTGACAAAAATCTAGTACTCACTCTTTCAAAAGGCTGTGGGAGCTGGGTAAATTATAATTGTCAACATTTAAATCTTTACTTGACAAAAATACAAGAAGAGATATAGAATAAAGACAGGTAACTGGAGTTGATCAGCCTTGATCTAACTGAATGGCAGCAAGACGGGTTTCAGGGTTTGAATGGCCAACTCCTGTTTCTATTGGAAAGACTTCACTAGGTTTAACACCAATAGACCGGTTGTGTCAATGTTAGTGATGTAGTGGCTGTTTACTGTAATACAGTCAAAATATTAAAGCACTGATTTCAGCAGGAATTACTGCAATTGACAAAAGTGATGGTTTGTGTTTACGATTCTTTCCACTGGTCAAGATGCAGAAATTATTTTTACCATTTTTGAGGCAAAAGGTGAACAAGCATATTTTGTACTTGTTCTCCTTTTCAATAAATGATTTATATTGATAGAGAAATACAAGCAGCTGAAGTACTCTGATTATTCTATCTTTATTTCTACATATAGTTTTATTTAAATACTCAAAGACCAGCTGTGACATTTCACACTATGTTCAATAGTGTGTTGTTTTATCATTTTAGATACATTATACATGTATATTGCAATGGATTATTTTGATGTCTGACATTTAGTTGGTTTTTACTAAGCCTGAATGCACTAAGCAGTCACATCCTGAAGTCAATTGAAGATTAACGCTGTTGACGATGGGAGGTTGGTCAGTGTTTGTAAATTCCTAACCCCAAGACAGAATAAATCAAATTTTTCTGTAAACATTCATTCATGGGATATGGTCTTCATTGGCTAGACAGACATTTATTGTTAGTCCCTAGCTGCCCTTGAGAAGCTGCCTCCTTGGACTGCTGCACTCCATGTGTTGTAGGTTAACCTACAATGTTGTTACAGAGGGAATTTGAGGATTTTGACCCAATGACAGCGAAGGAATGGTGCTATATTTCCAAGTCAGAATGGTGAGTATCTTGGAAGGAAGTTGAAGGTGGTGATGTTCCCACATATCCTTCTGCAATTGTCCTTCTAAATCATATTGGTTGTGGATTTGTGGGTCTGTCTAAGGAGCTTTGGTGAATTTCTGCAGTGCCTTTAATAGATAGTACACATTACTGCTGTTGAGCATTAGTGGTGAAGGGAATGTGGATGTACAGTGACTCAAGTGGCATACTTTGGCCTAGATAGTATCAAGTTTCAAGAGTGTTGTTTGAACTGCACCCATCCAGGCTCCAACATGCTTTACAAAGTTGGGGCAAGGGACAGGGGAAACCACCCTGCACTGAGGGTTGACATTTTCGGTTTTCTAACAAAGCTGGAAATCTTGGTCCTAATGAGCAGGAATGTTCCTTTCTGACACCCAGCACTCCAATTAGAAGCCAAGTCTAGCAATCTCCCTGGTCTGCAGATGGTGAAGCTATCAGGGCCAATGTTTGCACATGCTGAAAACCTAGATTTCTGGACTTCCGACGAACAACAACCCTCCATCAAAGCCCAGCTGCCAGTATGTAAAAATTACCACTGGGATTTGGAGGATATCCTGTTTTATAACTGCTGAACTGTTATGCCATGTTATTTCAGGGAGCATTTGAATGTGGAAATTGTTAACACAAGGAACAGTTGAAGTGAATATCATAGATGCATTTAAATGGAAACGAAATGAAGGAGGAAGGAAATAGAAGTTACATTGCTGAGGTTACATGAAGGTGGTAGGATACTCCTGAGGAGCTGTAGACTGACTGACTTGATTGTAGAATGGTTTGTTTCAGTCCTGTTACTTTTGTGTAGGTATAATAAGAAGTAACCTTATTGGATTTCATTGATGATAAAACAATGAATTCTATTCCCTATTTCCTTCTAGTCTAGTAGTATTATCATTAGTATTTAAAGCAATTTAAGACAGTACTGTCTATTTTCCAAGATATCCGTAAATTTATGTTTTTTTTATTATGTATGCCTTTAACTATTTTTTTTTAAATTCCAAGAAATACAACCAAAAGGTTTTTGGACGGGAGTGGTATTGGAGTTTAGGAAGGGACAACTGCTATAAAGGGTGTACAAGGTGGTAAAATGTATTTATATTAGATTAATCATTTGAATTCCTTTGAATAGTGCAAAAGAGATATTCTAATTTCTCAGCTTTTGCTAAGCAAAATGCTTACTTTCTACTGGCAGATGAAAGACAATTAATAAGTAATTAAGTCTTGGTTTACATGAATCTGAAATTAAATGCGTGAATGTTAATTGAATGAAGAGCCATTGGGATAAATCTGTTGAGAATTGGATTATTGCAGCAGCAATTCAGTTTAATACCCAGCATCATCCTGCTCGCTTTGTAAATCATTTCCATAAGAAGCATCGTATTTGTTGTGTCTCAGCAGAACTAAATTTGAACCCACAACCAGGCAGGTGGCCAATTGGGGTGGCCACAGTGGCCTTACCCTACCTTCCAACTGCTGTTGCACATGTTGTAATTTTAATTTGCTCTTTTGACCAGAGAAAAGGGACATCCGCCATAAAACAGCACAGTCCTCCTTTAAATATGCAGATCAGCCACTGATTATATCCTCTGAAATGGCCTGTCCAGCCATTCAGTTGTAACAAAATATAACAACAATAGTTTCAGAAAGTGTTTAAGAACAATTGAGGATGAACAATAAATCTAGTCAGGCCTGTGACATCTACAGCGAATGGATGAAAAATTATTAATGCATGTCTGCAATTTTAAGGTCCAGTCTGTGCAGTGGATTGATTGTGATGACCCCACCTGAACCAAGCATGGCAGGTGGTAAAGTGAGAAGAAGCTAATTTTATTTTTTTTGGCTTTATGAGGGCCAGGAGATGTAGAGTTGTTTCCCCGGGATCACGCAAGGAAACCTTGGCCTCTTCCACCCAGAATTCAAATCTCCCTGCCCTAATACTTTACCTGGTGCTTCTACATATACAAACTTGCACAAATCTTTTGAGCGAAACATTTTTACTAAAAGTAAACAAATTTGAGGAAATATCATGACAACTAATTAGAAAAAAGTGCTTGATTCCAGGTATCTGATGGCACATTACAGGTGACAAAATATCAAGTGAGATTTCAATTGTGTACTAACATTGCTTTGTAAAAAGTATTATTTGGTTAATTATTTTTAATGATTAGCAATCATTGAGAAAGGTTGAAGTGTGAGTAAGAATCTGAAACTTCTCTTGTAAGCGAAGAGAAGGGTACTTGCTTTTCTCTATAGCTAATGATTCACCAATTTGTGAGCATAACCTCCCAGTCAATTGTTTAATTGTCCACCACCATTCACAACTGGATGTGACAGGGTGGAGAGCTTAGATCTGATCCATTGTTTGTAGAATTACTTAGCTTTGTCTGTTACTTGCTGTTTATGTTGTTCAGCATACAAGTTGTCCTGTCTTGTAGCTTCACCAGGTTGACACCTCAATTTCAGATATTCACGATGCTCCTCCTGGTATACCCTCCTGCACTGTCCATTGAACCAGGGTTGATCCCCTGGCTTGATGTTAACGTTAGAGTGGGGATATGCTGAGCCATGAGATTACAGATGTACTGCTAATAGGTCACAGCACCTCATGGATGCCCACTATTGAGTTGCTATACAGTTCATTCTGTCCCATTTAGCATGATAGAGCCACACAACACATTGTAAGGTATCCTCAGTATGAAGCTAGGAGTTTGACTCCAAGTGTACTATGCGGTGGTCACTCTTACAAATACTGTCATGGACAGATGAATGATTTGCAGGCAGATTGATGAGGATGAGGCCAAATGCATTTTTCCCTTTGTGGAGAAGGAGCTACAGACCCAGCTACATCATTTTTGATCTGACCAGCTTGATCAATAGTGGTCCTGCCAAGCCAGACCTGATGGTGGATACTGAAATCCCCACAGACTATATTCTGTGCCCTTGCCAATCCAGTGCTTATTCCAAGTGATGTTCAACTGATTCATCAGCCAAGGGAGGACAATACATGGTAATCAGCAGGAGCTTTCCTTGCCTATGTTTAACCTAATGCCATGAAACTTCATAGTGTCCAGAGTCAACATTGAGAACTTGAGGACAACTTTCTCTTGACTGTAAACCACTGTGCTACCACCTCTGCTGGGGCTGGCCTGTTGGTGAGACAGGATGTATCCAGGGATGGTGATGATAATGCCTGACATGTTGTCTTTAATGTATGATTCCTTGAACATGACCGTGTTAAGTTATTGCTAAACTAATCTTTGAGCATCTGTCTCAATTTTGGCTCTCGGACATTATTGTTATTTCCAGTGCTCAGGTCAATGGTTATCCAGTTCCATGTCTTTTTTGAAACTTAGATTAGATTAGATTCCCTACAGTGTGGAAACAGGTCCACACCGACCCTCTGAAGAGTAACCCACCCAAACCCCTTTTCCTTTTAACTAATGCATCCTACATTATGGACAATTTAGCATGGCCAATTCACCTAACCTGCATATCTTTGGATTGTGGGAGGAAACCGGAGCACCCAGAGGAAACCCATGCAGACACAGGCAGAATGTGCAAACTCCACATAGACAGTTGCCCGAAGTTGGCATCGAACCTGGGACCCTGGTGCTGTGAGCCATTGTGCAGCAATTGTTACAAACAAATGGCTTACCAGTCCATTTCAGAGTGTAGCTAAGAGTCAACCACATTGCTGTGGTTCTACAATCCAATGTAAGCAGCAGTTACCTTCCCTAAAGCAGACTAATTAGATTCTTCCAACAATCAGCAATGGTTTTATGGTCACTATTGGACATCGAATTCTACATTTATATTGAATTCCATTCCACATAGTACGATTTGACCCATCACATTACCTGAGTCTTTGGACGATACTACTAGGACATATTCCTTAATCACTACTGAAATAACAAATTTATGGAACAGAATAGTTTCTTCTAAGGTTATCAGAAGATCACTAAGTTGAGATGCTTTTCATACACTTAAAGATGTTGGAGGAAATTCTTCCCTGACTTTCTGAGGAAATATGAAATTTATAGCATATCACAATGGTGTCTTAGTGGGTCTCCTTCTTGCCGTGGGTGTAGTATTGGAACCAGGCTGCCCTCATTGACTCTGAGGTCATTCAGGAATGCTCTGGCTGACCAATATAACCAGGAGTTTAGAATCTCCTCAGTTCAGGCAACTGACCCCAAGCTGGCTGGCCACAGCCAGTGTACTGTGCACTAGTAAATAAAGGGAGACTTGGTAATGGGATACTGGCTTCTGTGCAAAAAAGAACCCTGGTGTTATTTGACTGGGCAACCTTTGCTTACAAGGAAAAGGGCAGAACATCAATGTGTTGGGGTGATGTACTTGTCGTAGTTGAATATCTGCAGGTTTCAAGTGTTATGGTGAATTAAATGTGCTGCTGATAAGAGTGGAAGTGTGTATGAGTGAGGTGTTGTGTAAGAATGTCATGGAGTGCTGCATGGTGAGAGATGTAGGTGTTGTGCATTGAGCATTGTGAAAAGTGGATGGTGTAATGGTTGGGGGATGTGATGTGGAAATACATTAATTTCCTTTGATAACTGAGTGAGTTCATTAAACTCTTTCTCGCTCAGCTGCCATGTTCACATGGTTGGACATTGACCAACTCCTCTCTCAGCACCACAATGCAATGTCCAGGAGATGTCAGTGAGTGCTGCAACTTCACTTTTATAGGCTGAGAAAGGAAAGTGGCCTGAGGCTGTTGGAAATTACATTTTGTCATTTTTCATTGTATAGTACATGATGTCTAAAGAGAAAGAACTTGGATTTATGTAGCAGCTTTCTTATGGTCAAGGACATTCCAAATGATTAACAGCCAATGAGGTGTAATTTGAATTGTAGCCACTCTTGTGATGTAATTTTCACACAGCAATGTCCTTCAAACAGAAATTAAATAAAGGAACTGACCAACTTAGTGACGTTGGTTGAGGGATAAGTGTTCATCAGGACACCAGGACAGCTGCCATACCTATCTTCCAAATAGTGCTGCTTTATCTTCTAGTTCTGTGTGTGATGGTTGAAGAGTCCTCCATTTAATACCTCATTCAAAACATGGTGCCTGCAAAAGTGCAATATGTTGAATATTGTACAGATGTGCCGTTGCTGGAATATGTGCTACAGGCTCTTGCAGTGGCTAAGCTTAAATTAGCTCTGTCACTAATAGTAATGTTCTTAGAATGAAACAATCAGGGGTGGGATGATGGAATTGTTGACATGCCTCCTGATTTTCCTGTTGTTAAATGTCAGCAACAATGATACAATGCTATTGCAATTTATAAAAAGACATTGGAAAAACTGCCTTACACTTGTACATAACAGAAGTTTCATCCACTGTGACAAGGCTGCAGCTGTGTGTACAAATAATGTATTAGAAATGTTAGACAGATACTTCCCACTTCATAACACTGGCCCCCACCTACATTTTAATTATTCTCTCCAGAGTTTCCTCACCACCCACAGGACTTTCACTTCTCCCATGAAAATTGCTTTGACAGCATGAAGCGGGGGTTGGTGAGCTCTGATAGCTAGAAAGCTGGAGTGTAGTTTAGAATTACACCAGCAATCGCTGTAATGACTGTCGTTATCCATGGAGGTCTGCTTCCTTGGATGGGAATCATGGATAAAATTCATGCCTCACAGAAAGGAAGATGGTTTTGGTAATTGGAGGTCAAACGTCTCAATCTCAGGGCATCACTGCAGGAGTGTTCTAGGTCCTATCATTTATGGCTGCTTCATCAATGACCTTGCCTTTATCATAGGGTCTGAAATGGAGGTATTATGCAATCATCAGTGCAATATTCAGCAACATCCATGACTTTTCAAATACTGAAGCAGTATATGTCCATGTGCAACAGGGCCTGGATAAGAGGCTTGCCCTGTTAAGAGGTAAGTAACCTTCATATCAAACAAATGCCATATACAGACCATTTCTAACAGAAGAGAATCCAACCATTTCCCAGACATTTAATAGAATCATAGAAGGTCATAGAGTCATTGAGTTCACAATGTGAAATGTCCCCTCTGCATGGACATCAATCATCTTTCTATTCTAATCTCATTTTCCAGCTCTTTGTCCCATAGCCTTGTGGGATATGGCATTTCAAGTGTTCAACGGAATAGTTCTTAAATATCTTGAGTGGGGGTTCCTGCCTCCAGCACCTTTTAAGGCAGTAAGTTCCAGACCCCCACAATAGTATGGGTAAAAAGAAAGCTTTTCTCCAATCTGCTCTTAATTCCCTGTTCATAGAGTCATAGAGATGTACAACACAGAAACAGACTTCATTCCAACTCGTCCATGCCGACCAGATATCCTCAATTAATCTAGTCCCATTTGGCAGCACTTGGCCCATATCGCTCAAAACCCTTCCTATTCAAAAACCCACCCAGATTCCTTTTAAACGTTGTAATTGTCCCAGCCTTCACAACTTTCTCTGACAGCTTATCCATACATGCACCACCCTGTGTGTGAAAAGGTTGCCCCTTCGGTCCTTTTTAAATCTTTACCCACTCACCCTAAACCTATGCCCTCTAGTTTTGGACTCTCCCAACCCAGAGAAAAAGACCTTGTCTATTTACCCTATCCATACCCCACATGATTTTATAAACCTCTATAAGGTCACTCCTGCCCCAGCCTGCGACCTTCCATGGAAAACAGCCCCAGTCTATTCAGCCTCTTCCTATAGCTCAAATCCTTGTAAAGCTCTTCTGAACCCTTTCAAGTTTCACAACATCCTTCCAAAAGGAGGGAGACCAGAATTGCATACAATATTCCAACAGTGGCCTAACCAATGCCCTGTACAGCCGCAACATGACCTCCCAACTCCTGTACTCAATACTCTGACCAATAAAGGAAAGCATATCAAACGCCTTCTTCACTATCCTATCTACTTTCAAGGAGCTATGAACCTGCACTCCAAGGTCTCTTTGTTCAGCAACACTCCCTAGGACCTTACCATTAAGTGTATAAGTCCTGCCCTGATTTTCCTTTATAAAATGCAGCACCTCACATTTATCTAAATTAAACTCCATCTGCAACTCTTCGGCCCATTGGCCAATCTGAACAAGGTCCCATTGCACTCTGATGTAACCTTGTTCGCTGTCCACTACATGTGTAATTTTGGTCTCATCTGCAAACTTACTAACTACCTTCTCTGTTCGCATCCAAATCATTTATATCAATGACGGAAAGCAGTGATCCCAGCACCGATTCTTGTGGTATACTACTGGTCACAAGCCTCCAGTCTGAAAGGCAACCCTCCGCCACTACCCTCTGTTTTCTACTTTTGAGCCAGTTCTGTATCCAAATGGCTAGTTCTCCCTGTATTCCATGAGATCTAATCTTGCTAATCAGTTTACCACAAGGAACCTTGTCGAACGACTGACTGAAATCCATATAGATCACATCCACCACGCTACCCTCATCAATCCTCTTTGTTACTTCTTCAAAAAACTCAATCAAGTTAATGAGACATGATTTCCCATGCACAGCTATGTTGATTGTCCCAAATCAGTCCTTGCTTTTCCAAAGACATGTACATCCTGTCCTCAGGATTGCATCCAACAACCTGCCCACTACCGATGTCAGGCTCACTGGTGTATAGTTCCCTGGTTTTTCCTTACCACCTGTCTTCAGTAGTGGCACCAAATTACTAATCTCCAGTCTTCCGGCACCTCACCTGTGTCTATCGATGATACAAATATCTCAGCAAGGGGTCCAGCAATTACTTCTCTAGCTTCCCACAGAGTTCTAGTGTACACCTGATCAGGTCCTGGGGATTTATCCACCTTTTTGCATTTTAAGACATCCAGCACCACCTCCTCTGTAATATGGGCACTTTCCAAGATGTCACCATCTATTTCCCCACATTCTATATTCTCCATGTCCTTCTCCACAGTAAATATGCATTTAGTATCTCCTCCACCTCCTGTGGTTCCACACATAGGCTGCCTTGACAACAGTACCCTTCCACCGACACTCTCATTCGTTTGGCCGAACTGGTCCTCACCCTTAACAATTTCTCCTTCGAATCCTCCCACTTCCTCCAGACCACCCGTATGGGCCCCAGCTATGCCTGTCTCTTTGTTGGCTACGTAGAACAGTCGATCGTCCGTAATTACACTGGCACCACTCCCCACCTCTTCCTCCACTACATTGATGACTGCATTGGCGCCACCTCGTGCTCCCGAGAGGAGGTTGAGCAATTCATCAACTTCACCAACACATTCCACCCTGATCTTAAATTTACCTGGTGCATCTCTGACACCTCCCTCCCCTTCCTGGACCTCTCCATCTCCATTAAAAAGCCCTACTGTGAATGATCTTTGAGGGGCCTTATTCTCTCCCTAATTAGCCTTTTGGTCTTAACGTATATATAAAATCCCTTTGGATTCTCCTTAACCCTATTTGTCAAAGGTGTCTCATGTCCCCTTCTTGCCCTCCTGATTTCCCTCTTAAGTATACTCCTATTTCATTGGCTCTGATTTCTCCTGTCTGTACCTGACATATGCTTTCTTCTTTTTCTTGACCAAAATTTGAATTTCTCTATTCATCCAGCATTCCCTTCATCTATAAGCCTTGCCTTTCACCCCAACAGGAATATACTGTCTCTGGACACTCGTTATCTCATTTTTGAAGGTTTCTCATTTTCCAGTCGTCCCTTTACCTGTGAACATCCACCCCTAATCAACTTTTGAAAGTTCTTACTCAAACTTGGCCTTCCTCCAATTTAAAACTTTAACTTTTGGATCTGGTCTACCCTTTTCCATCACTATTTTAAAAACTAATATGGCTGCTGGCCTCAAAGTGCTCCCCCTCTGACCCCTCAGTCATCTGTCCTGCCTTAGTTCCCAAGAGTAGGTCAAACTTTGCACCTTCTCTAGTAGGTACATCCACATACTGAATCAGAAAACTTTTTTGTACTTACTTCACAAATTCCTCTCCATCTAATCCCTTGACACAATGGCAGTCCCAAGATTAGAGTGGTGCATGATGAGAGCAGGATTTTCCTACTCCTCGGATGCTGCCTGACCTGCTGTGCTTTTCCTGCACCACTCTAATCTTGACTCTGATCTCCAGTATCTGCAGTTCTCACTTTCACCTACTATAGCAGTCCCAGTCTATGTTTGGAAAGTTAAAAACCACCCTAGTATTCATATAGATTTCCTTCCAAATTTGTTTCTCAATTTCCTGCTGACTTTTGTACAATCCCAATAAGATGATCATCACTTTCTAATTTCTAAGTTCAACCCAAGTAACTTCCCCAGATGTATTCCCTAGAATATCCTCCCTAGGTACAGCTGTAATGTTGTCTCTTATCAAAAACACCACTCCTCCCCTGTCTCTTGCCCCCCTTTCTATCCTTCCTGTAGCATTTGCATCCTGGAACATTAAGCTGCCAGTCCTGTCCATCCCAGAGCCACGTCTCTGTAATTGCTACAATATCCCAATCCCATATTCCTAACCATGCCCTGAGCTCATCTGCCTTCCCGTAAGGCCTCTTGCGTTGAAATAAATGCAGTTTAATTTATCAGTCCGACCTTGTTCTCTGCTTTGTCCTTGCCTGCTCTGACTGTTTGACTCACTCCTTTTCCCACCTGTACCAGTCTCAGACTGATCTCTTTCCTCATTATCTCCCTGGGTTCCACCTTACTATTTAAATTCTTCCACGTAGCTCTTGTACATCTTCCTACCAGTATATTAGTCTCCTTCCAATTCAGGTGCAATCCGTCCTTGTCATATGAGTCACTTCTACCCTAGAAGAGATTCCAGCGATCCCAAAAATGTGAACCCTTCTCCCCTGCACCAGCTCCTCAGCCATTCATTCATCTGCTCTATCCTCCTATTCCTACCCTCACTAGCTCATAACACCGGGACTCATCCAGATATTACTACTTAAAATTGTACATTCTGGCTATTGACCCCTCTACTAAGCAGAACTGTTTCTCCCTATTGTACCTGCCTATGTCCTTCAGACTTTGTATACCTCTGAATTCTCTGCTCGAAGGAAAATAACCAAAACCTACCTAGTCTCACTTCATAGCTGAAATAGCATAGCTTCCACTGAATCCCTCACTGACAACAGCCTCGGGCTTACCATGAACCAAAATCTAAACAGGACTAGCCATTTAAATATTGTGACTATAAATGCAGGTCATGTGCTGGGAATTCGGCAACAATTAATTCACCTCCTAAATTCCCACAGCCTGTTGACTATCTACACAGCACAGGTCAGGAGTGTGGTCAAATAATCTCCACTTGTTGAATGAGTGCAGCTGCAACAATGCACAAGAAGTTCAGAACAACCCAGTACAAAACATCACATTTGCCCCATCCACCACCCTAATCAATCACTCCCTTACACATAGGCAAGATGGTGAATGTTTACCATCCATAAGAAGCTCTGCAGCAGATTTTCCAACATTCCTCTGGTAGAACCTTCCAAACACATTACCATCTGTAAGAACAACGGATACATGAGAACACCCTCAACTGCAACTTCCCATCCATGTCATCCACCATCCTGACTGGAACTCCATTGCTGTCCCTTCATTGTTCCTGGGTTGAAGTTCTGGAACTCCTTTCCTAACATGGTCTGCCAAGGTGCAAGTAGTTAACTCGGTGCTCCGAAGCAATGCAGGACTACCCTTCGATGCTGGTTCGTGTCCTGACCAACAAACTCAATCCTACTCCATATCCACCATCCTTCAATCTCTGCATTGTAATCTGCAATGTGTGAGGAATATTGACATAGTGCCTTTCATAGCTTCAGGATATTACAATGTGCTGTGCAGCCAACAATATTTTTTTCCAAATAAAGTCAGTATTGTAATGAAAGGAATGTAATGGTAATTCATAGAATCCTTACAGTGTGGAAGCAGGCCAGCTGGCCCATCAAGTCCATACACATCCTCTGAACAGTATCTGACCCAGATCCATCTCATCTCTGTAACTCTGCATTTCCCATGGCCGATCAACCTGGCCTGCACACTATGGGCAATTTAGGATGGACAATCCACCCAACCTGCACACCTTTGGATTGTGGGAGGAAACCGAAGCACCCAGAGGAAACTCATGCAAACACAAAGAATGTGCAAACTCCAATCAGACATTCGCCCAAGGCTGGAATCAAACCTGGATCCCTGGTGCAGTGAGGCAGCAGTGCTAACCATTGAGAGATTGTGCTGCTCAACAGTGATTTGGAGGAGTTGGTTTAGCTTTCTCAATTTGTAAAGTAAGGGAAAATAAGAACACTGTGAAGCCTTATCACTCTCAGCATTCATTGTGATACTGAAAGGCCTCAATTAAAACTGGCAAGCTAATGGTTTTACTGGCGGTATTTCCACCCTGTTATCAACATTGATATCCATTTCCTCTAAACTGTGCCTTGTTCTCTCTTGCTTTTCAATCTCAGCTAAATAGACTGTAAAGAGAGGAGGAGATAAGAGGTTAAAAGAGTGAAGAATATATTAATGCCACTTGGCTATCTCCTGAGGTCCATACAACAGATGCAGTTTGCAGCTTTTAACCTGTTAATATTATTGCTACGACTCAGCACTTCAGGTTGATGGTTCACAACTGAAAATCACGCTTTATCTTCCCCCCATGTTTTTTGATTGGCACACATTGCAAAGTTTAATATTGTGCATGCATTTTTTTATTTAAAAAGAGCAATTGTGTATTACTTAAGTAAAATTTTATATTTGCTCTACTGAAGCAATATAAGCTCTTGTCATTGCCAATTGTCTTGTTTTAATTTTGTTACACTGCAGACTGGATGACATGATGTAGCAGTCACATTAATTGACAGATGACTCATCTTTTTTTCCATTATCCTTTATCGATATCAAACAGATATCAGCATGCAAGAAAAGCCATGGTGACTGACCTGAAAGGAATAAAATATGATGCTGTCTAGAATCTGTGGCCTTTGTAGAAAGGGTAATGAGATGTGAATTGTCATTCTAATTAGCCTTGTGTATTTTAGCGAATGGAACATGGTTCACGCACATCCCGAAAACAAAATCTTCAATTGTACAACACAGACAATTTAATGCCTTGAACTCTGAAACAGTAGATCATTGAGTACTAATTGAAGTTTACATTAGATGATATTTTGGACAATGTCAGAGACATTTTTGATTTTGTTTCAGGAATTAAACTGAGTCATTCAAATGAGCTCATCACAGGTCCTTTCCACTCCATTTCCAGACCATCTAAGTATGATTAGAATTATTTAGAAATTACCGTATAAAAGCTGTCCATTTGACTCAACTAATCTGCATCAATGTGTCTGCAAAGTTTCACATTTGTGCAACAACTTATTAGACCTATTTATGATGGCTTACATTGTCTCAATTTCAATAAAAATACTGGTCATGCATTCCACAGTCTTGCAATGGTCTGATTAAAAAGATATCTTGTGCTCTATGTCTTAAATCTAAAACATTTAATGTCACATATGTCCTGTCATGGTGAACCTCTCATTTGCTCTGTCACACTTCCACACAAAATCAAAATTATCCCCAGTGTGTTTGTTTTCATTTATTGTGCCAGGCGTCTATATTCACTCATTGTAGTTCCCTTGAAACAATGCAGTACCAGTCGGCATTGCCTGCCTAAATTAAAACACAAGGCTATGCTAATTTAGAAAAATCTATCATTGAAATCGTTGTCCTGCTGACAGGACACTGAAAGCTTCAGACCAGTGGATTGGTACCAAATGGTATTTTAGGCATAGAACATGGACAGGTTGTAAGAGAGACTTGCTCTGGTAAGTTTGTTTATCTTGGAGCTTTGAGGATGGATCCCATCAGTCCCAGACAGCTGTCTCACCTACTTTGTGTTTTACAAGGTAGTGGTTCTGAAAGGATTGTGCTGGAGACTACATCAAGCTCCACTCAACCTGATGATCTCATATGGTTGAGCAATGATGTTCACTGCTGATCATGATGTGGTATTTGGGGTAAGAAGGATGCTGCCATTTTTCCACTTCCCTTAACTAGGTCAACTGGTCATTGATTCACAGACTTAAGAGCAAGTCAAAAATAAGGAATTATTTGGCTCAGCATTCCAGGACTTTGTTACAAAGAATGTAGTTGTTTCCAATGAATTCATGAGATCAAACATCCCCCAAATGTAGTTATGATGCCTGATTCAATAAGAAAGACTTATTCTATGGAAGACATTTGGAAGTTTCTGAGCCCTCTGGATAAAATAATGGACAATCTCCCAGGATAGCAGACATAAAGTGCTCCATAAAGAACATCCAAGACATTGGCTGTGCTCCTCTGGATACAGTTTAGAAAGAAAGACTGTTTAAATATCATACAATGTCAAGATTAGAATAAAGATGAACTGTCCTCAAGTCTTAGGCTTGTCAAACTTTGAAGTTGGAAGAGAATTCATTCTGGAAGAATCGTGAAACCTTCAGACTGCCTACATTTGTCAAGTCAGTGACATGATTGGGGATTGGGGGAACATGGGACAGTTATAAATGTAATTACATACGTAAGTGTACAAATATTAATTATGATGAAAATGCCTGGGGGAAGATATTGTATAAGCTAATGGTTTAGAATGGGCTAATGTTGGAGACAGCATTAAATTGCACCCAACCTGATGATATTATATAGTCTTAATGGGAAAATCAGGTGAATAACTTGCGATCTGAGAGCAGACAGATGTATCATCTATGACTCCCAATTGTCTCACTAACATGCCCAACAACTAAGATAGCTTGTTTCTAATTGATATCATGCAATCAACTACATCTTGTTAAAACAAGCCTCTTCATGTTAAGACTCACTAGTGGTCATTCATTCAGGCAAACAGGCCTTAGAGCCAATCGAGAGGAATGTTGGCAGCATCTTTCTACTCACAAATACTACAGCTTCTTTGCAGGAACCAAAGACAAACTGTGTGATGGACAAAATCATCACAAATCTGTGCTCCAGATCACCTAAGTTGTTTGAAGAACAGTAATTGAAACTGATTTTGTCTGCGCTGAGGAATAAACCTATCACTTGGACATCAGTTGTGTGGTTGATGATTGATCTGAGGCTATGTCATTATTTAACATTTTGTGGGACTGAAAGACCACTCAAGTGCAAGAGCTTCCACTGTGGATGCTTGTCCAGTAGGAGTGCTCTTTACAAAAAGGCCCACTTTAGGTAGTTAACTCATCAAGCCTGGTTTACATCTGCTAAACTGATTTCTAGTTTCTTTTAAATGACATCTTACTTGGATGCAAATGTTCCCTTTCTATGAATTCACACCTCATTTACTTAATTTGCACCATTTTGTTGCTATATTTGAATTCCAAACAGCTATGAGCCTAGACTACAGCTGACGTTAGTGTGGGTGTCAAATAATAAAGCATGTTCAGTACCTGTGACTGAATCACAAGGTAATCATAAATAATGGAAGAGCAAGTAATTTAATCAGGTTGTGACAGCATACACATCAAATTTGCTGCCACAAGGAATGCTGTGTACAAAGAAGTGCTTCATTTTGACTGATCAGCTAAATGTTCCAAACATACTGGAGAAACATACCCATTAAGCCACCTGGAGAATGAGACCATCAATAATAATATAAAAGAGGGAAAAAAGAAGGAAATTTTGGCTTGGTAAATTGCAGTTTCAGCTAATTGACAGTTGCAACCTCGTTTTGCACCATTTACTTGTTGAGTGGCTGCATCTACAGCCCAAATGCAATGTAGTTGCTGCACTTTGTTTTCATTTGTATCTTATTAAAATGGATTCACTCCCTAGGGTTGTAAAAATTCAAATTGTTTGAAATTGTAATAATGTGTTTGGAAGTTGGACCAAACACATGTATGCTTGAAATGTTGAGAAAAGCTTTGGCTGGCTCCCAACTTGTTCAGCTGCACATTATAGAGTAATAGAGATGTACAGCATGGAAAGAGACCATTTTCGTTCAGCTCTTCCATGCTGACCAGATATCTTAACCTGATCTGGTCCCAATTGCCAGCACTTAGCTCATATCCCTCTGAACACTTCTTATTCATATATCCATCCAGTTGCCTTTTAAATGCTATGATTGTACCAGCCTCCACTACTTTCTCTGGCAGCTCATTCCATACACGCGCCTCCCTCTGCATGAAAACGTTGCCCTGTAGGTCCCTTTTATATCCATTCCCTCTCACCTTAAACCTATGCCCTCTAGCTTTAGACTTCCTTACCCTGAGAAAAAGACCTTAGCTATTCACCTTATCCATGCCCCTCATGATTCTGTAAACCTCTATAAATCTTATGAACGTCAGCCTGCAGGAAAACAGCCCCAGCCTACTCAGCCTCTCCCTTTAGCTCAAACCCTCCAAGCCTGACAACGTCCTTCTAAATCTTTTCTGAACCCTTTCAAGTTTCATAAGATTTTTCCTATAGCAGAGAGACCAGAATTGAACACAGTATTCTAAAAGTGCCCTAATCAATATCCTGTTGCAACATGACATCCTAACTCTCATACTCGATGAACTGACCAATGAAGACAAGCATAGGCAAAAGTGAGGGCTGCAGATGCTGGAAACCAGAGTTTAGATCAGAATGGTGCTGGAAAAGCACAGCAGGTCAGGCAGAATCCGAGGAGCAGGAAAATCGACGTTTCGGGCAAAAGCCCTTCATCAGGAATATTCTTGATGAAGGGCTTTTGCCCAAAATGTCAATTTTCCTGCTCCTTGGATGCTGCCTGACCTGCTGTGTTTTTCCAGCACCACTCTGATCTAAAACGAAGACAAACATGCCAAACACCTTCTTCAGTAACCTGTCTACCTGTGACTTCACCTTCAAGCAACAATATACCTGCACCCCTGGATCTCTTTTTCGGCAACACTCCCCAGGGCCCTTTCATTAGATGTCTAAGTCCTACCCTGATTTGCCTTATCAAATTGCAAGACCTACCATTTTATCTAAATTAAACTCCATCTGCCACTCCTCAGCCCATTGACCCATCTGATCAAGGTCTGTTGTACTGAGATCATCTTACTGAGATCATCTTCTTCACTGTCCACTACACCACCAATATTGTTGTCATCTGCAATCTGTAGCTCCAATGTTCACATCCTAATCATCTAAATAAATGACGAAAAGCAATGTTCTAAATTTTTGTGGTTTGCACATATTAATGCAAAGAGTTAATGGAAAAGAGCAGAAATGTTATTAATAGTGAGAAATATTATTTTAACATTGTAAAACTAAGTGAACTCTGAAGTTTGGCATGAATGATGTGCTAGATTAAGAAGCTAAAGTTACTTTGCACCAATGTAGTTTGTGAAGTAATCAGGGTCAACATGAACAATCGTTTACATTTGTATTGTTCTGTGGATTGTGTTTCTCCTTCACACTGCCGTTAGGAAGCATTTATCCCTAACGTTTTACCTTTTATAAATTTAGTATCTGAAACTAATACCTGATTTTTAAAAGTACCCTTCATTAAAGGAACACCCCCACCATCTGTAAATACCCCTCCAAGCTACTCACCAACTTGACTTGGAATTACACCACCATTCCTTCAGTGTCATTAGGTCAGAATCCTGGAACTCATCCCCTCATAGCTTTGTGGGTCTACCTACACCAACTGGACTGTAGTAGGTCAAGAAGGCAGTTAACCAACACCTTCTCAAGGGCAACTAGGATGGGGAACAAATGCCAAGCATTCCTATATCCCATGAGTGAATAAAAAAGAAAGATGTTGGGTATGGAAAGTTTGCTGGTCATAAGATAGCATAAGCCATGGAATGACTTGCCAAGTTTTGGAGTTCAAACTTCGCACAGCATTATTAACATTGCAAAAAACAGTTAAGCAAAGATGAAGGGGAGTGAAATTAGGCATTGATGGGGCCATACAAAATCCAGACTGATGTGTTATGACTTATAGTCAGTTTGTTGATATACGTTTAAGAGATGTGCACAGGATATCATCACAGTATCTGAGATGCTACCTGCGGGTATAAAAGTTTTATACCTCATCTTCACCTTAATGTCAGCTTAGATATCATGTGCCGCAAGGCAGTTAAGTTTGCATGTAATAGTTATTTCTAAATAATACTGTGATATCCATGCTCAGCTTCTAATGTTATGGGACATAACATAAGCATTGCAATGTCAGGTTAAAAACAACCCTTTGTTAGCAAACTTGCAGTATTAACTTGACAGATTTTCTTTGATTTATATGCATTGTAAGGCAGTTTGGGACAATTGGGCATTTTGCAAGTAAGCTTTCAATGCAGTTAACTAGTTCTAAGTTAGCCTACCATGTTGTTAACAAGATATACTGGTATTGCAGGCAGTTCAGAGAAGGAAAGATTCACTGGATTGCCTCCACTGCCAGTATATGTCGACTAAACTGATACTGGGCATGGAAAGACTGTCTTATATGGAGAGGCTGAGTAAATTGGGTCTGTACTCATTGGAATATAGAAGAATGAGAGGCGTCCTTATTTAAACATATAAGATCCTTAGAGGACTTGACAGGGTAGATGCAGGAAGGTGGAATTCTTTACTGAAGAGAGCTTTTAAGGCTAGGACATTGGGTATATTCAATTCTGAAACAAATATATTTTGAATCCGTAGGGGTTATGGGGAAAAGCCAGGAACGTGGAGTTGAGGATTATCAGATCAGCCTTGACCTTATTGAATCGCAGAGTAGATTTGAAGGGCTGAATTGTATGCTTCTGCACCTACACTTTATGGTCTTCTGGTTACAAATCAAACTTTACAAAACATGAGAGCTGCTGCTTTGAAACATAAAGCCTAAAAGTTACTTTCATCAGGAATTGAAGTTACTAATCCAATGTTGATGAATGCATCAAAGAAAGATATCCATTGCACATTCAGAGTTGCACAAAGCACATTTTTGGAGAGAAATGCATTGTACCTGGGAAAATAATGAGATAACATGTATGCCATGTAATTTTTAATTAATGATTTCAGATAGAATTTTCCAGAGTATGGCCATCAATGGGGGTGATAACTTATTATCCAATCAGTAATGTGTGATTTTGTATTTAAATGCACCACAGGTAGCACATTAAGCCATGTAGTGGAATGTTGACGTATTTATGTAAATTTAAGGGCTTAACAATCAGTAATGAATCTTGTGACCTCTGTTAATAATTGGCTTGGCTTATATACTCCTGGAGATAATTTCAGAAATGATGTAGCGTATCTCATAAAATGAAACTGTCTTTCACCTTCATCTTTCAGCCACTCTGTAATGTAGATGATTACTGGCCCCCTTCCTTGTTTTAACTACAGGCTTTACTCCCATTACTGATGGACCATTCTATATATAAATACAGAGAGGGGAAGGGAGGTAGAGGTGGAGGGTACTGAAATAATTTTAAATAGAACCACATTAAGATAATTATTATAAATTATTTTATACACAAGCATGCTGTGAATCAATTCCTACGTGATACTTATTGACTGCTCCCGAGTTTGTTTGTAATTTGTATCCCCAATGAAATACCAGCCATGGCAATGTCGTATGTGGATTTAAAAAGATTTGTAAGTACAGGCATCTTGTTTTCTCATGATTAAAAAAAAGATGATCTGACACTTTCAAACTCAATCATGAGGATTGCAGGAAATGCAGAGATTGAGGTTATATTGATAAATTTATCAGTTGGTTCAATTTTGTTGTAACCTAATGTATTTATAATTAGTTCAATCTTGGATGACTTTCAACTAAAAACAAGACTGAAGCAAAATTCTCAGCTATCTATAGTGGAATCTTCAGCCATTATATAACTATGACAAATGAATTTCAATGTAGGCAAATGTAATGTTTTTCACTTTGGACTTTAAAGAGAATAGAGTGTCATAAAATATTTTCTAAATGGTGTAAAGTTGGAAACAGACATTTGGGATTCAGATATCCAATCCATTAAAATGCCACAATCAGATCCACAAAGTAATCAAAAAAAGTTCATCAGAATGCTGTCCTTTAATATCTAATTAAATAGAATGCAAGGATGTAATGGTCAAGCTTCAGTTGGACAAAGTTCCAATTCGATCACAACTGGAGCACTAAGAGTGGATCTGGGAATTGCACCTTAGGGAAAACATATTGACATTGAAGAGAATGTGGAACAAGATTTAACAGAATAATATCTGAGCTCTATGGATTCAATTACAGAGAAATTGCACAGAGTTGTATTCCCTAGAATTTAAAAAGGCTAAAATGTGATTTACTTGAGGTTTACTACATCTCTAAAGGAATGAATTGGATCAATATTTGGGGTTCAGGATTCAGCTACACAGTCAAAGGTTAGAACAGACCAAGGAATGAAATTAAGAAATACTTTTATATACAAAGGATAGTGGAATTTTGGAACTTTCTGCTTTAATTAATGCTGGATCGATGACTGATTTTAAAATCTGATAGGTTTTTGCTAAGGAATTCCTTAAAGGAATAGGAGAAAAAGGCAGGTATGTGGAGTCAGACTGCACATCAACCATGATTTAATTGAATGATAGAGCACACTGTATGGGCGAAATGACCTCCTCCAGTTGTTAATAGAGCGGTTTGCTGCAAAGCAAGGCGTGCGCAGTCAAAGGTGCCCTGAATTATGGAAAAATTCTCATTATCTTGTCAAAGCTCTGCTCACACTTTGTTTCCCTCAGCAGGACATCATTGACCTCTCACACAGAGCAATGGACAGTAAACTGTGAGAACACTAAACTACAGGAGTTAGTGGTCCTTGCCCCAGGATTGCAAAATAAAAATTTCACAGTCTTCTTTACATCTATAAAAAGTGCTATCCTTGCAAATGGACCTGCAACCTCAGAAAAGGGCAATAGGTGGCAGATTGCATTGAGCATAGACTTTATAAATAGGAGGTATTAGCAATAGTGTATGTAATGAAGGATGAGGTAAGAGGCTCCTTAAGGACCCAGATGACCATATCTCCTTTTACCCCTTCTTCACTGTTCACTTTGAGCAATTGTTCTCAAAGTATTTATTTATTACAAATAAATAGAGATTAATTGCAGAAAGGCAACTACGAACTGTTAACTGTTAACTGGTTAAAACTGAAATCACTTTACAAAACTCTTCGTACATACACATTTAGATGGGAATAGACAGACAAAAAAAAATAATGTTATAGGTGGATGGAAATCTGAGAAAGCAGTTCAATGGTCCCTGTCCACAGGGTTTACTGTGGTGATCTAATACTTGTCAGGACTGGCTGTTGTTCACTCTCTTTTTCTCCAGATACTTTTTCAGTTCCTTTCAGGAGGCACAAAGTGAAAAATTACAAAGTCTCTGACTCATTGTAAAAAGCAACAGCTTAAAGCATCAAATGAGGGGAAACAAATTGGCTTTCTTCAGGCGTCAGGTTTTTTTTACTGCAGCAAGATATACTACCTCCTTTTCTGGAGGTCAAATTGCTTCTGACAATCTTGTTCACACCGACAAGCTGTTCAGCTACCTGGAGCCAACCACGTACTTGTTGCAAGGAGATGGTCTCAGTCATCCATAGCTGGTCGCAGCTCCACAAACCAATCAGCTACTTGATGCCAGCTAGTTCTCACGTTGTGCACAGCCCTGGTGCCAGCCACAGCTGCAGTGTAGCTATTAGTTCCAGAGGGGGCACCCATCTGCAAGCCATATGAGTGTCACTTCATTAAAGTTCACTGAGAGGTGCCACAGAGTATTGGTCCCTGTTTCTTTTATAGGCAGATGATGGATCTTAACTGGCGCATACAGTTGTCTGTGGTTGGCAATGCCATTGAGCTGTCCATGGTTTGTAATAGACCACGGCAATGGGAAGAAATGGGCATTCTTCCTGGTGCCTAATGCTACCATTTATCAGACTTCCCACCTTCCATGGATTAAAATCCAGCCTAACATTTCAGATTGATGACTCTAATGGGAATTGAGACTCAAATTGAAATTTGTAAACCAAGGTTGCTTTGCAAAATGCGAGGTGCTGCATTTTGGGGAAAGCAAATCTTAGCAGGACTTACACACTTAATGGTAAGTCCTAGGGAGTGTTGCTGAACAAAGAGACCTTGGAGTGCAGGTTCATACCTCCTTGAAAGTGGAGTCGCACGTAGATAGGATAGTGAAGGAGGCGTTTGGTATGCTTTCCTTTGTTGGTCAAAGTATTGAGTACAAGAGTTGGGAGGTCATGTTGCGGCTGTATAGGGCATTGGTTAGGCCACTGTTGGATTATTGCGTGCAATTCTGGTCTCCTTCCTATCGGAAAGATGTTGTGAAACTTTAAAGGGTTCAGAAAAGACTTACAAGGATTTGAGCTATAGGTTGAGGCTGTACAGGCTGGGGCTGTTTCCCCTGGAGCATCGGAGGCTGTGGGGTGACCTTTATAGAGGTTTATAAAATCATGAGGAGCATGGATAGGGTAAATAGATAAGGTCTTTTCCCTGGGGAGGGGGAGTCCAGAGCAAGAGGGCATAGGTTTAGGGTGAGAGGGAAAAGATATATAAGAGACCTAAGGGGCAACTTTTTCACGCAGTGGGGTGGCACGTGTATGGAATGAACTGCCAGAGGAAGTGGTGGAGGCTGGTACAATTGCAACATTTAAGAGGCATTTGAGAGGGTATATGAATAGGAAGGGTTTGGAGGGATATGGGCCAGGTGCTGGCAGGTGGGACTAGATTGGGTTGGGATATCTGGTCGGCATGGACAGGTTGGATTGAAGGGTCTGTTTCCATGCTGTACATCTCTATGACTCTATATATAGTTATAAGGCAATGGATATCTTGCCGGCATCAATTGTAATGTTGACAGTTCTGGTGGTAGCTGAAATTACATGTTTTCACTGGAAGTTAAATGAGTAGCCTGGTTAGCATCGTTGAGCCTCACGCTGGGCTACACAATGACATTGAGAGTCAGGATATTCAAATGTACTTGTATATGGAAGTCAGTTTAATTCCAGTTATTCCTTTGCAATAAGATATAAACAATAAATTGTTATCTTTAAAATTATTACAGATGAAGGATGTTAATTTTAACAAAGTTACAGAGAGTGTTGCCCTGAAGTTAACAAGCAGCGGTTTTTACTCGTTTTTGTCCCATTAGCTTGACTTTCAATATTAAACAAGTACTAAGAATTTCAGTTCCAGGTGTCTAATGAGATGCTCAAGGTGACATCTTCTGAATCTTCAAATGAGTGCAAGTGCAGTGTAATATCTCCATTACATTTGTTTTAAAAGAGGACATTTCTTTCAAACAACGTGACAGTTGAATTAATTAACCTGCACATTTCTGTTATAACTTTTGGATTTCCTTTAGTTTTGCCAAATGGTTAGAATAATGCTAATTTCCATCAGAGTATGCTGATGAAACTGTAGCTTCCTATATTAATTAGACAGTGCTTGTGTCATGGAACTACGCTGCTGCTGGAGTTACTGAATGTCATAGATAGTGATGTCCAAATAAGGAATATATGACCTCCATAACAAATTAAATGCAGAGGGCCAAATTTTGCTGACGCGATAAAAGCAAAGCTAAAGGCTAAGTCTGTATGGGTAGGTTGTGCAGCAACTGGGGACAAAAAGCAGTTGCTTGGTTAAACATAAATATCCAAACATTGCTTTTCCAGTTGCAACACTTTATCACTTCATGAAAACATCTCGACCTTAGCCTGACATTGTTTTAAGATTTGCTGTACTTCCCCATTAATTGTATCATAGAAAATTAAGCCTTATCGTGACAAGTATAATTACTCTTTTGCTGACATAAGTGTTAATCAAATAGGAGGAAGTGAGGACTGCAGATGCTGGAGATCAAAGTCAAAAAGTATGGTACTGGAAAAGCACAGCCAGTCAGGCAGCATCCAAGGAGCAGCAGGAACATCAGGAATGTTGGGGTGGGGAGGGGGATGCCCGAGGGGGCTGCGAGATAAATGAGAGAGGTTGGGGCGAGGGCAAGATAGCTAGGAATACGATAGGTAGATGAAGGTGGGGAGTGATGGTGATAGATCAGAATGGAGCGTGGAGCGGATAGATGGGAAGAAGGATAGGTAGGACAGTTCAAGAGGGTGGGTTGGAGGGTTGGATCTGGGATAAGATGGGGGGAGGGGAGATGAGGAAACTGGTGAAATCAACATTGATCCTGTGTGGTTGGACAGTCCAAGGGAGAAGATGAGCTCTTCTTCCTCCAGAGGTCAGGTGGCTAGGATTTGACAGTGGAGGAGACCCAGGACTTGCATGTCCTTGGCGGAGCGGGAGGGAGAGTTCCAGCACATCTCCTTTGCTTCCTGCAACTTTGCTCTTGAATCCCACCCCTCCAACAGTAACAAAGACAGAACCCTCTGGTCCTCACTTTCCACCCCACCAACCTCCAGATACAATACATCATCTCCCGCCATTTCCGCAACCGACAGTCAGACCCACCGCCAGCGATATACTTCCTTCCCCACCCCTTTCAGCATTCCGCAGAGACCATTGCCTTCACGACTCCTTCGTTAAGTCCATGTCCCCCCTCCAATCCGCCCTCCACTCCAGCACCATCTCTTCCATCACAAGAGGGGTAAAACCTGCACCCACACCTCCCCCCTCACCTCCATCCAAAGCCCCAAAAGATCCTTTCATATCCAACAAGATTTTCCTGTACCTCCAAACAACTCATCTACTGTGTCCGTTGCTTTCGATGTGGTCTGCTCTACATTGGGGAGACAGGACGCCAATTTGCAGAACATTTCAGAGAATATCTCCAAGATGCATAGCCCAATCAATCCCACCACCCTGTGGCTGATCACTTCAACTCGCCCTCCCACTCTAGCAAGGACATGCAAGTTCTGGGCCATCTCCATTGCCAAATCCTAGTTACCAATGCCTGGAAGAAGAACACCTTATCTTCTGCATTGGGATCCTCCAACCACACGGGATCAATGTTGATTTCACTAGTTTCCTCATCTCCTCTTCCCCCACCTCATCCCAGATCCAACCCTCCAACTTGGCACCACCCTCTTGAACTGTCCTACCTAACCATCTTCCTTCCCACTTATCTGTTCCACCTTCCACTGTGGCCTACCACCATAACCCCCACTTTCACCCAGCTATCACATTCCTAGCTAACTTCCCCCAGCCCCACCCCTCCCATTTATCTCTCAACCCTATCGCACATTCCCCCCCCAAATTCCTGATGAAGAGTTTACACTCGAAATATCGACTCTGTTGCTCCTCGGATGCTGCCTGACCGGCTGTGCTTTTCCAGCACTACACGTTTTAACTATGATAAGTATTAATGATTGGCAGTGAGCCTCTCTGATGCCTACAATTAAGTATAAAATGTGTGAAGTATCATTCTTGCAGATTTTGGAATTTTTAGTTAATTTTAAAGTTTTGAATATAATTTTTTTTCTACATTTATCTTTTTGTCATTTTTCACTCCCTCTTAATCCAATCTTTTACCCCTCACTTTATTTCACTTTTCAGTTCTTGACATTGAATTCATCTGTTTTAATTCATCCTACTTCTCACTTTTTTCCTGTCTTTATTTTCCAATTCTTAAATGATTATGGAGATAGCCTGTTGGTTCTTGATGTTGATATTTCACTTACAGCAGTTTTGAAGGCAAATGCATTTTGATGTGAAGAATTTAGAGCTAATGACAATTAGGTGATGCTTGCCTCAGTAGTTTGAGCCAAAGTGTTCAATAGCATGTTTGATCTGGTAACAGATGAAAGAGACCATGACAAACCTTTAAAAAGTATTCTATAGGATAGATCCAATTTTAACACATGCCAGATGGATGCCAGAAAACGTATGGGTCAATGTGTCACGTGTCAATGTATTGCATGTTTATTAGTCCCCCTGTCCACACGCTATTTTCTGTCTGAGTCACCTGCACCTCAGTGGGGATCCCATTTATGCTAAAATTTACACTTGAACAGATTAATGTACTTGCATCTTCCAAGGCCTCCAAACATAAAATAATTGCAATCCAAACTTAACTCATGACTCATAGGTACTCAATAAAGATTAAAGGTGGTCACGACTGTCACGGTATAACTGTCCTTCAACTCACAATGCAATGAAAAAAGAATTCTTGGCTTGTATGTGAAAGCACTGAACACAAACTAAAGAGTCATGAACTGTATATATGTTGTGACTAGCTTGGAGGACAGTGACAGCTGAGTAAGTTTCTTTTTTTGCGACTGGAGCAAAATAACAACTAGATGAAACTATTTTCTGCTTCTTGCACTTTTCTGTTTCGCAAATAGAGGCAGAGAACAGGCTACAGGGGAAGCTGATCTTAGCTTTTCACAATAATATAGTGCTTTAAAAGACTTCACCTGAGAAATGGTCAAAGTTATGTTCACTGAAAGGAAAAGGGTTCAGCTGTGGATTTAAATTATTTGCTTTACAAGGAATTGAGGTTAATCTAAGGAGTACTTACTTTCCTAAGCGCTGGCTCTCAGAGAACAACTTTCCATCCTTTCCTTTCTGCCAGTAGAAAACATTGATCATGGCTGTCAAACCATCAAACCCTCACTGAATAATTATCATTTAATTATACTGCCAGCTCCTCTGACACATGACCTACAATATAAAATGCATCTTCAATATTTTAAGCCAGAAGGAGGAGATCATTAAAATTGATTACTTTAATACTCATGCATTCATAGTATAGTCACAAAGGAATTTTGTCTCTTGCTCAATCTTTATTGATTTAAAGTGCAAGTCTAATTATGTTTAAAAATGAATAAGTAATACTTATTTCAGAATAAATTGAGGATAGAAGACTTAAAATGTTCTCACTACCACATCATTTTTCAAACCAATGATTTCATATGGAGACAGATGCAAAACTCTATCAGGGAGGTCTTGTTGCACAGTGGTCTTTGAGACCAGGTTTAAGCCTCACTCCAGAATTCCTAAGGAAGTTCCTGATGTGGCCAAACACATTGAATATCAGATCCTTTCAACACACCCCTGTGCCAGGTACTAAGAGCGGGAGAGATTTCTAATCAAGCCATGTAATGGAAAGAAAGTGGAAATCTCCATCATCACTGACCATAACACGATGTAAAAGTACTCATTGCCACAGTGGTCACATTTAAACCAATGAGGGAGAATTGCTTCCCTCAAAGTGTAGTGAATTTGTAAAATTCTTGACCATAGAGTTCATTATGGAAATTCGAGGCTGTAATAAACAGATTTTTATGCATTAAGGGTCATGGGAAAGAGGCAGGAAAATGAAATTGAGGGTTATCAGATCAGCCATAATCTCATTGGGATGACAGAACAGACTTGATGGCGTGAATGGGCTACTTCTGCTCCTACAGTTTATGGTGTATTGGTCACAGCAACATGGACTGACAGAAGAGCAGTAAGATATCATTGTACAACTCCATCATTTCAAACTCCTGCAAAACGCCGAGTATCAAAACACGTCTCAATTAAACAGTTACAGAGGAAATATAATACACAAATATTTGCAACATATATCTGCAACATGTGGTCATCCAACAGCTGGAAATAAGCCTAGGGAGAGGTAACACTAATTCTATATTTAAAAGTAAATTTATAATGAAGCAGATTTGTTGTGGTGTGGTGTCCGACACCATCTGCCATTAGTCCTCCTGCCACTGCCCCAAAAAAACACACCAGGCTTTATGATAAGGAGAAAGTGAGGACTGCAGATGCTGGAGATCAGAGTCAAAACGTGTGGCGCTGTCAGAGCATCCGAGGAGCAGGAGAGTCGACATTTTGGGCATGAGCCCGTCACCAGAATAAATTGAGGGTAGAAGACTTAAAATCTTCTACCACATCATTTTTCAAACAAACAATTCTGTTCGGAGGCAGATATAAAATTCTATCAGGGAGGTCTTGTTGCACAGTGGTCCTTGAGACAGGTTTAAGCCTCACTCCAGGATTCCTAAGGAGGTTCCTGATGTGGCCAAACACATTGAATATCAGATCCTTTCAACATACCCTTATGGCAGGTGCTAAGAACTGGAGAGATTTCAAGTCAAGCCACGTAATGGAAAGAAAGTGGAAGTCTCCATTATCACTGATAACGCTATGTAAAAGTACTCATTGCCACAAAGACACACACTGGTCACATTCCTGATGAACGGCCCATGCCTGAAACGTTGATTCTCCTCAGACACTGCCTGACCTGCTGTGCTTTTCCAACACATTTTTCATACTTTGTTATGACATAGTATGCTATCGCACACAACCCATTGCTAGCCACTAGCAGTCCCCATTAAGAGCTATCCCACCCTCCTAGCCTGATTGTGATCCACTCCTTTGTCTGTCCAACTATTCTCTCTCTCTGGGCTCCACACCCATTCCCCGCACCCTATCATCTGCATACAAATCAAGGTTTTCCGAGCTACCATCAGTTCTGAGGATGGATCATGCAACCTGAAACTTTAACTCTGATTTTTCTCCACTAATGCTGTTAGACCTGCTGAGCTTGACCTGGATTTCGATATTTGTATCATCTAATGGTGGCTCCGTTTGAATTTTTCCCTGATCCGATGCTCTTCCACATTTCATAGAATCTCGACAGTGTGGAAGCAGGCCATTTGGCCCATCGAGTCCACATCAACCCTCCAAAGAGGATCCCATCCAGACCCACCTCATCATGCATTTTCCATGGCTAACCAACCTAACCTGCACATTCCTGGACACTATGGGGAAGTTTAGCATGGCCAATCCATCTAAACCTGTAAATCTTTGGACTGTAGGAGGAAGCCAGATCATCTGGGGGAAACCCACCTAGACACTGGGAGAACTGCACAGACAGTTACCTGAAGGTGGAATCGAATCAGGTCCCTGATGCTGTGAGGCAGCAGAGTAACCACTGAGCGATTATGCTGATGCCAAGGCAAATGGTACTTGGCATCTCTTGCCACGTCTTCTGAAGCCGTTTCTCAAGAAATGTGGAACATAATCCCATTAGATCACAGCGGAACAAAGGAGAATATAGAGCATTCTCCCTCTTTGTAGCTCTAATTACTGTAGGGCAAGTTTAAATGTCCATTGTGATTGCTAGTGAATGGATGAATAATGATGAAAGGGTAGACTAGCAAAGTGAGCAGGTGGGTAAGGTAAATGATGGAGTGGTTAGGGTAGCACATGGGCTCATTGCAGGTGGGTGGGTGAGTGGGTGGGTGGGTCAGACAACAGTGAGATCAAGACACATAGTCTGGTAGGAAAGTTGTCAGACCAAGTGTTAGACAAATGATGAAAGGAAGTCATGTCTATGTAAGGGGATCAGTCAGGAAGTCAAGGGGTTAATATGGTCAGGTCAGGGTTTCGGTTAGGGAATTATTTGGATCAGGTTAGGTCTAGTTTGGTGATCAGGGTGTAGTCAGGTCAGGATGGAACATTCCAGGGGAGAGACGGGGGACTGAGAGTTCATGGTTAGTGATTGAGATCGGTTCTGCGGTTAACCAGGAGTTTAGATTAGATGTTGAGACCAGAAGATCTTGAGGCAGAGATAGACCATTCAGGCCATTGAGTTTGCTCTGTCATTCAAAGAGATCGTGGCTGATTTGATAATCTTCAACTCCACTTTCCTGCCATTTCCCTATAACCCTTGATTTCCTGACTGATTGAAAGTTTGTCTATCTCAGCTTCAACAGCCCTCTACAGTAAAGAATTCCACAAATTCATTCCCTTCTGAGAGAAGAAATTCCCTCCTCAATTCTGACTAAAATTTGTGACCCCTTATTCTGAGATTATGCCCTTTTGTCAAAGGCTGTTGAATGAGGAGAAACAACCTTACCTTGTGAAGTCCCAAAGAATCTTGTATACTTCAATAATGTTGCTTCTCATTCTTAAATATTCCAAAGAGTACAGGCCCAATTCTACTCAACCTGCCCTCATAAGCCAGTGTCTCCATCCTGGTATTTGCCTTATGAATCTTCTCTGGACTGCCTCCAATGCCAATGTAACTTTCCCTAGCTAAGTGGCCCAAAGCTGTTCACAGTATTCTAGCTGTGGTCTGATTCGAAAGCCTCCCTACTTTTATGCTCCATCCCCTTTGAAATCAAGGCCAACATCCCATTTGTCTGTCTTGTTACCTGCTGAATTTGTGATTCATGAGGACATCAAAATTCTGCTTTGTAGCTTTCTGCAGTCTAATACCATTTAAATAATATTCAGCTCCTCTACTTTTCCTGCCAAAGTACATAACTTCACATTTCCCCACAATATATTCCACCTGTCAAGTATTGGCCCATTCATTTATCCTGTCTATATTCCTCTGCAAAACTATTTGTATCATTCTGCAAACTCCCACCTATTTTTGTTTTAATCTGTTGCACGTCTCCTGAGTAGCCATGATGTGGAGGAGCTGGTGTTGGACTGGGGTGGACAAAGTCAAAAATCGCACAATCATCAGCTTATAGTCCAGTAGGTTTATTTGGAAGCATTAGTTTTCGGAGTGCTGCTCTTTCGTCAGACAGCTACCTGATGAAGGAGCAGTGCTCCGAAAGCTAGTGCTTCCAAATAATCTTGTTGGATTAGAATCTGGCGTTGTATGATTATTAACTATTTCCTGGGTAGTTACTCTTTAAGTAGCTGGTGTCAAATGTATTTTGATGACACTCTAATAAATCAACTTTGTATATTTTACTATATTAAGGCTAGTGCACACTTGCAAATTGATGTTGTAATGAGCTAATTCAAAATGTAACCTGAGGTCAAACACTACTCTATTGTATTGAGATGTTTACTGGCAACAATCTTGTTCTGCTGATGGCACCAAAATGAGAAATCTAAGCCTGGTATTTTCTATTTTGCCTCCAGATCTTTTGAGAAGCTTTGGTCTTTAAATATTCAATAATTTTCACACATTACTGTGAAATGACAACTATCATTGATCACACCTTTTATCACATGAATGCTTGACTGCTACAGATGGTAAATGAGAGTGAAAAATTATAGCCAGCGTTCTGGAAATATCTTTGGAGAATGCTTTAATTTCAAAATAAAACCTATATTTGTAAGGACAGTGCAATTTATATTTCTGGAGATTATAGCAATCATATTTCAATTATTCTTAGTCTAAAACGATTTCAGATAGAAAAGTGGAATAATAGAGCAAGAAGATAATTTTGATCGGGAGCAGAAGATTGAAGTAGTTGATGCAGATGTGAAGATTTTTGATTTTTTTTTGACAAGTAAACCATTACGTTTTTAAAATGTACTATTAATATTGAGTGACGTTGGTCTGAATTCAGTGCCCTTGTGTCATTATGTTTAAGTTGCAGCCATATAATTCAACGTAGATTGTAAACTTGGAGGAGAATTTCAAATCTTAAGGTATGGATCACATTTTTAATTTCCAATTGATTATCAACATTTACATCTGTAATATTTATTTGATTGTCTCTTGATTTTTGACTGTGGGAGACAAGTATTGAATGTAAAAGGCTTTTAAAAATAACAATTTTTTTTCACATGGATCACCAGATTAGAATTTTATAAAATCATTTGCTGTTACTTTGTTAATGCTGTTTTATTTCTCCCAACTTGCTGCTACAGTATATTGAAGCAAGTAATAATCAACTAACAATGTTAGAAGTAATTGTGGACAAACAGAAATGTTTGATGACTGCATTTTCTGCTCTCACCCCAATCTAGAAGATTTCAACAAGTTTCCATCCAATTTCCATCCTTCTCTCCTCTTCACATGGACTGTCGATAGCTCGTCTTTGACTTTCTGTCTCCATTTCTATGTATCGGCTGTTCACAAATGTCAATGAGAAACCCCGACTCCTACCGTTACCATGCATACACCTCTTCCCACTTTGCTTCCTCCAATGGTATTATTCCTTTTTTCAATTTTCTCTGTTGTGATGAAGATATATCACATATTATTATTCTTTGAAACTTGGGCTTTAAAGTAAAGGTAAATGGGTTTTTGGTTTTACAGTTCTTTGAAGCTGAATCTCTTTAAGTATCAGAAACTAATGTTTTGGGAGTGGGTCAAAACAGCATTTCTAAGAAATCCTGTCACTCATGCATAATGATGAGACAAACTTCCTGACGAGACATTTGCTGAGATATTACTAAGTTCAGCTTTTACAGCACAAAAGAAAGAGAAGCCAGAAGCAGGATTGTGGCTGGGTGGGGTGGGGGGTGGAGGGGGGAGGTGGTTGGGGTGGGAGGGGGGGGTGGTCAGCTCAGAAGATGAGATCCAAAGCAGCAGAGTGCTGTTTGTTTCTTAGAATTTGGTGACAGATGTCAGGTGCTTCACTGTGTCTCAGGCAGAGATTCATCTGGCTATTGTGCAGAAATTTGCCAAAATGAAATGCTTGCAGCCGCATCAGTTCAATAAGAAACTAAAGATGGGGTTAGGAGTGATTCTGCAGCCAGGTTGAGTGCCTATGAAGCGTATTGCTAGGAAAAGGGGTTGCATCTTTCTTTTTGCTGTTTATGATCAGACATCAAACAGGGTGGCACGGTGGCACAGTGGCCAGCACTGCTGCTTCACAGTGCCAGGGACCCGGGTTCAATTCCTACCTCTGGCAACTGTCTGTGTGGAGTTTGCATATTCTTTCTGTGGGTGTGCTCTTGTTTCCTCTTACAGTCCAAAGATGTGCAGGTTAGATGAATTGGCCATGCTAAATTGCCCATAGTATTAGGGGTAAATGTAGGGAATGTGTCTGGGTGGGTTGCTCTTCGGAGGGTCGGTGTGGACTTGTTGGGCAGAAGGGCCTGCTCCATACTGTAGGGAATCTAATCTAAAAAAACTTTCCAGATTGTCTCATGTTTACCTTTTGATTGTCTTTTAGTCTTTTCTTTGTAATAAAATGATGTTGTTTATTCAACATTGAAGATATCTACATGAAGCTGCCCAGAGATTGACCACAATGATAACCAATCTGCAAGAATAAAACTATTGGCCTATCAAGCCAGGCTTCACTTTGAGGTCTGATTATCCAATATTACCATTAGCTGGGATGATTCCAACAGTCCATACCAAGAGTCCTGGAAAGTCACCTTCTATGCCAATACTTCTCATATGTCTTCCTCTTTCCTCAAATGAGAACTCCACTCCAGTTTGACCAGGCATTTCAATGCAGCTATTTTGATTTTGAATGTCTGCTCCCTCTTCTCTCCACCAACACGAATATCTCCCACCACAACCCCATGACTAGGATAGGGTTCCTCCAGGCTTCATCTTCCACCCCACCAGCCTCCACATCAAATAAACCATCCGCCGGCATTTTCAGTTTGAAGCCACTGGCAGATAATTGTTTCCCTCCCCTTTCAGCCTTCTGAAGGATGGGTGCCTCTCCAGCACTCTGGTCCATTCACCAGTCAACAACAATACCCTCCACATTCACACCCTCTCACAGGCTTATACTCCATCACACCCAGACAAACACTTCACCAAGCTTTCACACACACAAACACACACTCTCTCACATACACTCACACGCACACACTTACATGTACACACTCACTCTCTCTTTCTCATGCATGTGCACACATACATAAATCTATCGGGTGAATTTGTATTAGCGAAATTATATTTGCCAATACATTCTGTTTTGCTCAAAAATGCACTATCTGCAGGCAGTCAATGCAGGCAGTCAATCCATGTAATATTTTGTAAATTCCACTTTGGGAATAGAACCAGTCTGACAAGATTGGAATACAGACAGATTCTAACCTCACACCTTTAATGCATTGTCTGAGCTGTGATATTACGTTTTTGTTATAAAATCTTTACGTTATCTCAATAAGGTGACTTACAAGAAGTTTTGGGATTTACATGTTAATGAACTGAAACCTGCAACCCATTTTAAAAGATGAAAAACTTAACAGCAATCCAGGTTTGTTCAAGATATCACTTGAGTTGCATGTCAGTAATCTTTCAATATAAATTCTGGGTCTTATGGTCTTATGGTCCACAACCACCTGATGAAGGAGCAGCGCTCCCAAAGCTCGGGATTCCAATTAAACCTGTTAGACTTTAATCTGGTGTTGTGTGATTTTTTTAACCTCATTTGTGACATAATCCTCTTCCCACCTACACCTTTTACTTTCTGGTATTTCATTGCAGCGAAGCGTTGCATTTGGTGTTCAATGACGGCTATAAAGGACCACTTAAGTATTGGTATATTGACACAGATGCCAGATAGTAATTTGAGGCCTTGGTAGCACACCATTGTGGGGACGGAGGAGAGATAAAATGATGGGTAATCATAACATTTTAGGAGAATTGTCTCTTCCTTTTCTTTGCCATCTCTTAGACTTGTTGAATCCCCTCCAGGTGTTCCCTGCTCTCAGCAGCAAAGTTAAATGATTTGAAACAACTCATTGCTAATTACCACAGTCATATTCTAGTGCGAAATCTACACTCATTTTTAAAAATTCAAATACTCTATGCATATGGACACAATTAAATCCTTTCGTCATTTTAAAGATGTCAATCAAATTTTGAGAAAGTCTACACTTTCCGAGAATAAAACAACATGGCTCTCTGAACCTATTGTGGTTACTAATGACATTTAAATTAAATAGCAATTGAGTGGCACTAATTTTAATTCTTTCTAATGCTTCTAAATTACTAACCATATGAGAGGACCAAGATTGGAGACAGTATTCCAGATCCATGGAAGTTGCAGAAGAACACTATTGTCCTTGTTTCACATTCACTAATCTTAGCAAAACTTTTTTTATGATAGCATTACAGTACTAATTATGAAACTTTAAAGACCCCAACCCAACTAAGAAAAAGGCTCATGATGCACAACTCCTATTTTTAAATACTCTTCGATGAATAGCAACCGTGTCAGCAGCCTAATCTAATTTGGGACACCTCATTTATTACTGGATTACATCTACATCAGTTTGACTTTATAGCCTTGGTTTAATTTGTGCATTGCCTGAGCATAGTCTATTGGAAGGAATGCTTTTGCAAAGTAGACATTTAAATTCTCAGTTGTAACTTGGGTGTTTACTCAAAACTGTCCTTTCGAGTTCTCTAACAACCCTACATCTTCCTTTGAGAAATACTATAACAGGGAGAAGTGGAAAAATGGTGATTGTGTTGGAAATTTCACAACTTTGGACAGCTGAAGGCATGGGTGCCAAAAATGGCAAGTGAGAAAATGAGCAGGACTTGGGAAGGGACGAGGCTTGAGAGGAATTTGAGCATCAGAACATGAATTTTAAATCACGATGGTGGTGCACTGGGTATCAGTGGAGGTAAGCAAACATCAGCTTGCTCTGTGCATGGGAGTTGATCCAGGTTTGGTTACAGGCAACAAAGGTCTGGATGAGCTAGGACTTATGGTGAGTGGAAATTAGAACGTTGCCCTAGAAAACATTAGAATAACCAAAAGCAGAAATTGCTAGAAAAACTCAGCAGGTCTGGCAGCATCTGTGGAGAGAGATCAGAGTTGACACTTTGCATCCAGCGACCTTTCTTCAGAATCTTCCTTCTTCTCTGTGAAGAATCAAGTCCATAGGTAACAAAAGCTCTGAGGTTTTCGGTAGCAGATGGGTTGATGCAGATGCAAATATGGTATAATGTAAGTTGAGAATGCTAATTGCTAAATTAAAATAACAAGTTAATTTGTGGGCTTAAATAGTTCATTCTTTGGTTCATAAATACATCCTTTCAAGCAAAGTGGAAAATTGATTTAATATAATTAAGAATATGTGAAAGCAGATCCTATTCCTCCATTAGATCACCAACTAATCTAATTGCTGATGCGTTTATTTATTCCATTTGCCTTTTGCCTATTTTGAGGATTTGAATTGTTCTATTCTTTAAATAAAAATGTGGTCACTTTTAATACAGTTCCAAGTATTAGTTATCCAAGAAAATGAAATTTGGCATAATATAGTCATTTTTTGCAATTTTGAAGATACTTGCACATTCCAAGAGTTTGCCTCACTGAATAATTGGACAGGAAGAAAGTGAGGACTGCAATTGCTAGAGATCAGAGTCGAGAGTGTGATGCTAGAAAAACACAGCAGGTCTCGCAACATCCAAGGAGCAGGAGAGTCGACGTTTCAGGCATAAGCTCTTCACCAGGAATGAAATTGGTGGGCCGGGGGTGGGGGGGTGGAGTGGAGCTGAGAGATAAATGGGAGGGGGGTGAGGCTGGGGGAAGAGAGCTGGGAATGTGATAGGTACATGAAGGTGGGGGCAGTAATGTGATAGGTGGAGGATGAAGTGGATAGGTGGGAAGGAAGGTAAGTAGGTCAAGAAGGCGGTGCCGAGTTGGAGTCTTGGGTCAGGGGTGAGGTGGGGGGAAAGGGAAATGAGGAAACTGGTGAAATCAACATTGATCCCGTGTGGTAGGGTCCCAAGGTGGAGGATGAGCCTTTCTACCTCCAAGTGTTGAGTGGTTAAGGTTTGGCAATGGAGGAGGCCCAGGACCTGCATGTCCTTCGTGGAATAGGAGGAGAAGTTAATGTGTTTGGCCTCAGAGCGGTGGGGTTAGTTGGTGCCAGTTCACCAGAGATGTTCTCTGAAACAATCTGAAAGTTGGCATACTATCTCCCCAATGTAGAGGAGGCCACATCGGTTGCAATGGACACAGTAGCTGATGTGTGTGGAGGTACAGGTAAAATTTCTGTCAGATGTGGAAGGATCCTTTGGGGCACTGGATGGAGGTGAGGGGGGAGGTGTGGGTGCAGGTTTTGCACTTGTGTTGGCAGGAAATGGTGCTGGGAGTGGGGTGAGAGCTTGTGGAGGATGGCGGGCGTGGATCTGACAAGGAAGTCATGGAGGCAATGGTCACTCTGAAATGCAAATAGGATTGGGGAGGGAAATATATCCCTAGTGATGGGGTCTGTTTATAGGTGGCGGAAGTGGTAGAGGATGATGCGACATATCCGGACGTTGGTGGGGTGGAAGGTGAGGACCAACGGGGTTCTATCCTTGTTGCGATTGGAGATGTGGGGTTCAAGGGCGGAGGTGCAGAAAGTGGAGGAGATATGCACGAGGGCATCATCAACCATCTGGGAGAGGAACTTGCAGTCTTTGAAGGAGGCCATCTGGGATGTTCTATGATGGAATTGGTCCTCCTGGGAGCAGATACAGTGGAGGCAGAGGAATTGGGAATAATGATTGGCATTTTTACAGGAGACAGGGTGGAAGGAGGTGTAGTCCAGGTAGCTGTGGGAATCGATGGGTTTGTAGTAGATGTCCGTGGTTAGTCAGTTGCCAGAGATGGAAATGGAGAGGTCCAGGAAGGGAGGGAGGTATCCGAGATGGTCCAGGTGAATTTGAGGTCAGGGTGGAAGGTGCTGGTGAATTTGATGAACTGTTCATTCGTGGGAGCATGAGGTAGTGCAAAACCAGTCATCGATATAGCGGAGGAAAAGGCGGGGAATGGTGACGGTGTAGCTGTAGAAGATGGACTCTTCCACATACCTGACAAAGAGGCAGGCATAGCTGGGGCCCATGGGGTGCCCATGGCTACCCCTTTGGTTTGGAGGATGTAGGAGGATTGGAAGGAGAAGTTGTGGAAGATGAAGATCAGTTCAGCCACGTGAATGAGAGTGTCAGTGGAAGG
This sequence comes from Chiloscyllium punctatum, assembly GCF_047496795.1. Taxonomy (NCBI): domain Eukaryota; kingdom Metazoa; phylum Chordata; class Chondrichthyes; order Orectolobiformes; family Hemiscylliidae; genus Chiloscyllium; species Chiloscyllium punctatum. The sequence goes on from NC_092744.1 coordinate 65,961,505, forward strand.
ATACTGGTTGGGTTGGCATGAGAGGAAGAAATAGAGGGCTTGGAGGCCTTCATCATGGCAGACAGATGTGTACAGTGAAGGAGTGAAGGGCTTGGGTGGTGTCCCAGACATAGGTGGGGAGTTCCTGGACTAAGGGGGACAGGACGGAGTCAAGGTATTCATAGATGGGTGGGGCAGAAGCAGGCTGAGACAATGGGTCGACCAGGCCAGTCAGGTTTGTGAATCTTAGGAAGGAGGTAAAATCGGGCTATGCGGGGTTCACAGACAGTGAGGTTGGAGGCTGTGGATGGGAGATCCCCAGAGGTGATGAGTTTGTGGAGGGTCTGAAAGATAATGATTTGGTGATGGTAGGTGAGGTCATGATCCGGGGTGGGGGGTGGGGGGGGGGGGGGGGGTTGGGGCAGTAGGAGGAGGTGTCTGTGAGTTCGCACCTGGACAGAATGGTTAGTTCACACAATGCAGAATTTAGCCACTATTTAAAGGCATTTGTGAGACCTTATGGCATTTATAGTATAGTTAATCACCTCAGCGCCAAAATCCACAATCTTTTGCAACTCTTTATTCTTTCACATCTGTTTGTGCACCGCCAAGGTTTTGTGCAAGATCATTTGAGTATTTATTGTTAAAGATGTGATTCACAGTTTATTGTAGCATTTCAAAATTCTCATTCTCTCTATTTACCTGTACCTGCATTATCTTTGGTACTTAAGTTGCTAACTCTGTTTGCTCTGTGCTGCAGTGTTCCTTTGGCAGATGCCCTTTTTGCCTGACCACTATTGCTGCTGACAACTGTTTCATTTGCAGCAGCCATCTGTATTCAATATGGTAATTCTAATGATAATTGCGTATTGGAGAAGGGCAAGGAACTCAAAGGGACCAAAAGCAGGTGTGGTTTCCTCTCTGGCTTCTGGATGTCACTTGGGCTTCTTTCCAGAACTTGAATCTTCAGACGATAACATACCTACTTAGAAACGTCTGAAAATATCCATTTTTATCTTTCATATTTCAAGATGCACTTGTGAAGTTGTGCTGTCTCACCTTTCTCAACTGACAAACAAGATCTACCATGGAGACAGTCCTGCATATCTATATAAACTAAAGTTCCACTGGACCATTGCACTGCTCTCTCATTAGAGAGAGAGAGAAAAACGACTGGTGGAAATTTAACCTGATGGTCACCACGCCTCAGGCAAGAGGAGTCACAAAATTAAATTTCATGTAATGGATTCTTACAAGCAAATATAAGTTCCACTTGCTGCACTGACTGTACTTCAATCTACTGAGCATTAGTGTGGAAAACACATCAGCAAAAGGACATAGAACATAGAACATAGAAAAATACAGTGCAGTACAGGCCCTTTGGCCCTCAATGTTGCGCCGATCCAAGCCGACCTAACCTACACTAGCCCACTATCCTCCATATGCCTATCCAATGCCCATTTAAATGCCCATAAAGAGGGAGAGTTTTATTTCTCTCCCCATTGTAACAAGGTGAGATTATGAAAGGGTGCTGTATTTTTACCATCTGTCAGATTTTCTGAAGTAGAGGGCCTCATTTACAGCCATGACTGTGATCATTTGAGGTATTAACAATTCAACATCTAAGACAGGCAACAGTTCACAATCTATAATGTGATGATGGTTTCAAAGGGTGGGACCAAGTAGATACTCAATATGCTAGCAACAATCATAATGTCTTCATTTTGCACCACTCCATCATTCTGAGCAAACAATATGCTGATTCCTAGGGCATCAGGGATACCTATATCTAAACAGAACATGAACAGAGATGCTGCTCATGGTTTCACCAGACTTCTGGTGGAACATACAATTGAGATGTTCAGAGCTTCCGATGTTTAGCAGATCAATAAAAAGGTAAGGCTCTGTAATCTTAGCAAGATACACAAAGTTATCTGTGGTGACACGATGCAATGTATAGCAGATATAACATAGAGTAATCTGTGGATAGAAGCAAAACAGGGGATAATGAAGTAACATTGAAGCAGAGAGGGAAGTGGAGTCAGCTTGAAAATATAATACATCTCCGAATTGATAACACATTTAACTCTAAAATATACACAGTAAAATGGTCAAATGCATACATTCAAATTCATTTGGTCTATTCAATCATGATGGCTAAATTGATGATGTATAACACAAGATTTGATTGGTACAGATTGATAAATAACAATTAACTCTGGCAGAAAGAACATTGTCACAAAAATAACAAAACTCACAATAAGAGTAGAACACTCACATATAACCATGCTTAATCTTACATCTCCGAATTTTGTATAATTAAACATTGTTGGGCTATTTTCCTGGAACTATGGAAACATAATGAAAACTGAGAAAACATTTACTAGGATGAATAAAAGACCTGAAGTAGATGTATTTCCTCTGTGCTGCATCTTCAAGGAAATTTGCTGGGTTCCTGACAGATTTTTGGACGCCTCCTATTTTCTTGGTGTATTCTTAGCTTTTAATAATTTGAATCAGAAACAATATTTTGACAAACACGTTTAAGCCCACAGCGAGTTACATGTTGTGAATCACGTTTGTAATTCTTTCATTAAGATGCTCCACAGTGCTGTAAATGGAAAAAGGCAATCGGTTTCTCTAGCAAAGACATTTGGCCCAGTAGGTGTGCAAGTTGAAACAGTTCTGCGTAGTGTGTGGAATGATTCAGTCCTTAAGTATACTTAGTTCAGGATGCACATCCTTCTTCTGTTAGTGTATCTGACGCATGATGGCTGGAGCATGTGGATTTCTGTCCTGATCAAAATGTCAAGCGCTGTACTTAATTATTCCCAAACGGATATGCAGAACCTAACCAAGCTGCTGCTTATAATCAGTGTTTTTCCATTGATGTTCAAAGGTTAATTCAACATGTTCTTCAATTTTGTCATAAGAATTATTTGTATTTTTAACTTCCACAGCAACATGTGTTTATTTATAACCCGTATCAAAACAATATGCCTCAAAGTGGTTCCAAGCAGCAAATGTCACATTAGGCAGGGCATTACATCACTTGGCCAAAAGCCTGATCAAAGGAGGCTTTAAGGAGGGCCTTTAATGTGGAAAGTGAGATTGAGACATAGAGAGGCTCAGAGAGGGAATTCCAGAGAGTAGGATCAAGGCAGCTGTCACCAATGGAGGAGCCATTTTCATGGATGCAGAAGAAGCCAAATTAGAAAGGTTGTGAGGCTGGAGGAGATAACAGTGAAAGGGAAGAGTGAGACCATGACAGGATTTGAAAACAGGGATAAGAATTATAAAATCAAAGTTATCTTCTCCCAAAAGTAACTGTGGATTTCCACCATAAAATAAAGTTTTACTCAGTCAGTCACCAATGCCCAGTGACTCCTTTAAAATTGTGTATCAATGGTAAAACACCTCAAAAAATATTTCCTGCTTACTTACCCGAAATGTTATTTATTGAACATATATAGAACCATAGAACATGCCCATTCCAAGACTTTGATTTGTTGAAAATAATCTGACCCCATTAATGATCTAGTTTGCTTTCTGCTCTGGGGGAGGCCCACTATTAACATTCTCAAGGTGACTATTGACCTGAAACCAAAACTGAACCAGCCATGGAAATTCTATGGCTACAAGAGCAGTTCAAAAACTGGAAATCCTGTAGAGAATAATTCTCCTCCTGACTTCCCAAAGCCTGTCCACTGTTTACAAGGCAAAAACAGGAGTATGATGGAGTACAACCCACTTGCTTTGATAAGTGCAACTCCAAGGAGAAAGTGAGATCTGCAGATGCTAGAGATCAGAGTCAAGAGTGTGTTGCTGGAAAAGCACAGCAGGTCAGGCAGCATCCGCGGAGCAGCATAATCGACGTTTCGGGCCAGAGCCTTCCTGATGAAGAGCTCCAGTCCGAAACATCGGTTCTCCTGCTCCTCGGATGCTGCTGACCTTAAGCGAAACTCCAACAATATTCAAAGAGCTTGACACTATCATGGACAAAGCAGTTAGCTTAGTTGGTACCATATCCACAAGCATTCATTCCCTCCACCACCAATGCTCAATAGCAGCAGTGTGTATTACCTACAAGATATAATGCAGAAATTTATCAAAGATTCTTGTACAGCATTTTCCAACACACTATCAATTCAATATAGAAGGACAAAAGCAGCAGATGCATGGGAACACCATCATCTGCAAGTTCTCCTCTAAGCCACTCACCATCTTGACTGAGAAATATACCACTGTTCCTTTACTGTCACTGGGACAAGATCCTGAAACTCTCTTCCTAACAGCATCATGGGTCTATCTATGCTAAATGGACTGCAGTAGGTCAAGAGAACAACTCACCACCACCTTCGAAGGGCAACAAAGGATTCGCAATAATTAGTAGACCAGCTAGTGATGCCCAAATCTCATTAAGAAATATAGTGCTGCTGAGGGTGTTATAGGAATACAAAAAGCAATTTATTTATATCACTGGTTAATTTTAAGTTCAATTTTTACAACACTACCATCCCTGAATATTGGTCAATGTTTTGAAATTATTATCAAATTCCTCCAATTATAACAACTGCTGTAGCTAATCAATTACTTGGATGGTGGCGGGATATTACAGTTCACACAGGGAGTCTGAGTTGTTGTGGAAACATGTACTTTTACATGCGTGTTGTAGTCTGCGGCGATAGAAATTCCGATATTAGCATATTCAACTTATTTGGTCATCTATTAATGCACCTTTCTTGGCTATCAACTCCTGGTGTAGGACCTGAACACAGAAATCCTGGTTCAGAGGCAAGGACACTACCCATTGCAGGACAAGATTCATCAGTTGACTAGTATTTGTCTGTTAGTTAGCTGCTTTATCAGATGTATCTGCAAATATGATCATACTATATTTCTCTTCTCCAGGGCCGATACTAGCCTAGTGTCTTGGGAAAAAAAGCCACTGTTTTTCATTTATAATGTCTTTTACCAAAATGTACAAAGGAATATTGACTTTGCTGAAAAAAGTTGGTAAAATATCCAGAATTTTATTGTTATTTTCAATAATTTCATACTTAGTAATACATTAGATTTTGAGCATTTTAAATGTATAATGCCAACTAAATTGGGAAAATGAAGTTTGATGCCAAGTTTTTCCAAGATTCTTTGTTTCTTTGTAAGTTTCTTCGATCTCTAAATTGTCCAGAATATAGGAGCCATTTAGTGGTGCTAATCAAATATAGTATATTCCACAACAAATAAGTACATAATGGTGTAACATAAAACTCCATTTATCTTTTACTTAATTAGCTTTTTATTCTCTTTTTTGAGTTTTTTTATTGTGTTGTACAGTGGTGTAAAGGCAAGTTTTTGTTGCCCATTTAGAATTGTCCTTGGACTAAATGGCTTTCTAAGCCATTCACAGGGCAGCTAGGAGACAACCATACTGCTGTGGATCTGGAGTCACATATATGCAACACCAGTTAAGGATGGCAGATTTCCCCCCCTGAAAGGCATTGTTGAACCACATGCTTTTTAAAAATGAGAATGGTTGCTATTAGGTGAGCTTTTAATTCCAGATTTTAATCGAATTTCACCATCTGTCATGGTGGGAGTTAAACCCATGGCCCAGAGCATTAACCTAGATTTCTAGTCTAGTGATGTTACCATTACATCACTGCCTCTTTGCTGTATTTTTCCATTAGGAATGGGCAAAGCGATTTGATATGAAAGGTGTGGAGCATTTTCAGCCAGAAAAAGGATGTGTTTTTTTGCAATCACTACACCTTGGTACAATTCGTAATCAAGAAAGTGGGTGAATGCAGATGGTCTCATTGTCTGGAGATTAGTTTTTGCAGGTGTCCCTAACCTCAGTGAATGTTAGGGACACTGAGGGTAAAAAGTCCAGTTGAGATGCCAGGGCATGTGATGTGCACATGGAGCAGGTGACAAAATTGGTTATGTTTTCACAAATTACATTATTTACCACCCCCCTGAGAAAAAGAACAGAAAATGACATCACCTTAGGAAATGACATCACCACAGGAAATTACATCACCTACCCAAAACAACAAAACACATAAATAGAAAGCGGGCTACACCACCAGTGCTTCATCCAGAAGGTCACTGAACATGTTCACTAGCATGGTGACGAAACATCTGAAAACAAACCTTCCAGTTAAGCGAGCTAACCTACATCCAGGGATATACTTGCCCCATCAGTGGGGTTCTCAAAGCAACACTGCAACTGTTGAGACTGAGAGGCTGCCAATAAGCAACTCCCCACTTGCTCAATTTCTATTATAGCTTGGCATCATGGAGAAAAGATATCCCCAATTTGCAGCTCATAGTTGGGATGCATTGTCAAAAAGGATCAGACTCAACAAGTTACCTCTTTTTTTTGCAGTTGAGTTTATAAAACATAGGGTTTCTCAATTGGTTTGTTAATTGGGAAGTAAAAGTTAATGTGGAAAATTGGATTATTAATGAGATACAGACACATGTTTATAGGCTTCCTGACCCTGATTTGGATCTTGTCATCTCAGGCTGAACAATTTAATTGTGATAGATTGTCTCAACGGTGAGAATCTGATTCTCACCTGAATAAGTCATCGTGGTTATCATTTCTCTTGTCATCTCAGGGAGAAGAAATTTGTATCCACAGACACAGATCCTGGTGTAAAAGCAGAGAAAAGTCACTGAGAACAGGGCAGGGACTGTGAACCTCGGTGTACGACAGTTGAAATGGAAAGCGGCTGGTAGCTTAAAGAGACCAAAAGCAAGGCTGGGAGGATGAGAAAGATTGGCTTTTGGGAGCCTGTAGAAATCAGGTGTACTGAGACCTGAAAAATAGAGCAGTCTATAGGACTGAGTAGATGAGTTTAATGCCATATAAGCTCAGGAAGGGTAATTGTGCTTTTGTACGACGTATCTCTGTTGCACTGACTGTTTTAAGTGAAACTGACCTTTCGTATTTGAAGAATTGATTTCATGTTTAATAATATTTGAGTTATATTGATTTTAATTAATTTGTTAGAGTAAAAATGTCATAAAGTGAAATTTTGACATTTGATTTTCATGCTGTTGGTGCCCGGGGATTCCTTTCTTTTAAATAATTGTCAGCATCTATCGAATTGAACACAATACAGTAAATAAAATGTTATATTCAAGCTGTCATTTGCTTGCCCCTCAACAAAAGCTCAAGGGTACATGCATGTTTATCCAGTCCCATTAGCATACCACATCTCCCAAATGCCAACTAATAGGCTTTGTAACAGGATGTACAATGATAAAAATGGGTCAGTCCATGGCCATGGTAGCTGAAGTTCCTCTGTTTACAGGAGGCAGTTTGTCATCTTTGACATTCCCAGATCTGACAGCTTTGTAATGGCTGTGTGAATCTTCAGGCAGTTTTAGATGCAGCAAACATGTCATTCTGACAGTAGGGTAATGCTGATGGTAACGTTGTGTTGCCACCCCATGCCAAATATATATTTATGTTAAGAGGCTTACAGCTCTTGATGAAAACAATTTAAAAACCAGTGAAAAACCTGTAATTGAAAGAATTCTAAACAGTTATTTGGTCACAGTTTAAAGAATATGGAGCAATGATCAGCAATGACCCAATTGAAGAGCTGAACAGCTCTGAGAGACTAAATGGGCCACTCCTGTTTGTAGTGTTACTATGTTTAATAATTACACACCAAATGAGCAGAACAGAATAAACCTAAATACTAATGACTGGTTAAATTTGATGCAGATAAATATAAAGCACTCCACTTGAGGAAGAATAAGCAACTGTTTATTCCAGGATTTGAAATAGCTAAGAATGAAGCTGAAGTGATCTTCAATGCTTAGTAGCTTCAATGCCAAATATACTGAATAAAATTTAGAACAGCTATGAACAAGCCAGTTTCATGTTGAACTACAATGCTGAAACTGGAGAGTATAAGACAGAGGAAACAGTGAAAAAAATTGTACAATGTCTGGTCAGATATTGTTCATTGTAGCATCCATTTCTGGTTGCTAAGAAACCAGGGAGAAATTCAAACATTGGAGCAAGGGCAAAGATTGTCAAGGCTGATTATGTCTAGGCCTGAGTTATGAGGACACACTGAAGAAAATTTGCAGCCTGGAAAAAAAATAACTGTGAAGTGATCTTATAAATGATAGTATACAAATGATAGATAAGATAGCATATAATTCTAGAAATTTGCTTTAAATTAACTATTAAGAATATGCTAGAGAACATTGGCCTAAACCAATAAAAGACAAATTTTATGACTGATATCTGGAAATTAATTTTACTTCAAAATAAACAGCTTATCAAAAAGAATCACCAAGGCAAAGCAATTTGGAATCATTTAAGAAAAGATTTATACGGCCATGTATAAGGGAGTGTCTTGTCCCTTGCCCCATGATTATCTGGTGATATTCTGAATGTGGTCTTCATCACAAGCTATAGCTCTACTCTGACCTCAACCAGGGCATCATTCTTATCTACAAAGGACACTGCATTGCTGAGTGACGGCTGCACTATTTTATTATTTTTGCCAGCCACCATCAATTATATAAAATTATTTTAGTTAGTGCAGACAAAACTGTTGGTTTCTCCCTTCCAGTGATCCATTGAATTTATCAGTATTTCATACCCTTGCTGAATATGCCATCGATCATGCATCAGTGTTTATACGACTGTGTTTTCAACATAAGCAATGATTGTTTTTCTGTGACAAACTGTAACTGGCTCATCAAATTGTCATGTGACTTCATGCTTCAGATTGTTAGTTGGCAGGTTGCTAAGGGTTTACAAGGAATGCTATCATATATATCATACAAAGGCATCAAAAGAGATTCTAAGAGGGAAGTTTTCAATTACAGACATATCATCTCTGCAGTGATGCCTTAATAGATTTTATATTTGGAAATATTGTCACTGAAGTGCTTTCCTTATGTTAACGTAAGCTTAGCTAAGCCTGGACAAGAAAATGTTTAAAGAAGCTCTGATTTCTTTTGTAAACTTGTCCATGCAGTACTGCTCCATGAGCTATCTATATTCTAGTTGTTCTCAATTTAGAATGTCTATGCAAATATACATTTATAATATCATTTTCGAAAGATTGTTTTGAAAGCAATAAAACCACAGAACATATTATGTAGATGTATTTCTGCTGATGCTTGTATTTTTTTTTCTGGTTGTGTTGTCTTTCCAAAAAGAAGCCTCTCGCATTAGTCTTTGTGCATATCTTGTTTGCTTTATAAGTTGCGAAGACATTTAAGGCCTTGCGTAGCTTCCAGTTTTACAAATATCTCTAAATAGAAAGTGTACTGGACCTGGCAACGGTGATTAGAACGAGGACAACCAGTTGGACTGAATTACCTGATTGGACCAGATTAACAGCTCCAATCAGAGAGTCCTGGCTGACAGATATAAACCGAGTGTCAGGGATTCTGCTTACTCTAGGGGCTGGCTCTGAGCTAACTGAATCAGTGTCATGTACTATAAATAAAGGGTGACTTGGTGATAGGATACCAGCCTACGTGGGGTTATTTCAGATTTCAACACATTCCATTGTATTGCCCTATTAACATAGAATGATTAAATAATAGAAGAATTGGAATTTGCTTTCTCCTCTTACATATTTGGTTGAATTTAATCACAACGGTGGTGGCCAGTCCCCAGGCTAGAAAACCAGAAGTAATCCTGTTATAACTGTTTTTGGAAACACTCCAAAATTCAATGGTTATCAGCCTGTTTGTTGCCTGTCACCAGGGATTCAGTGCCATTGAGGGCAGATTACTGCCTCCAAGAGGAGATGCTCATCCAGATGGCTATCAGATGTGCAATCATAACAGTGCCACTGAAGCAATGGAGTTTTCCTTTTATTATCTTGCCCTCTCTTTCCCCCATGCCACTGTATACATTCCCCAAACCTTGCTCCAGTTTTCTCCCATTCTTTTCCCAAAGACATCGAATTGTTCTGAAGAATATATTTATTTGGATGGTCATTCTTCAGAGGTGAGGTTAGACTTTGAGAGCATCATAGCTGAGGCTAGTCTTACTTGCACTGCACCACACAATTATCATTCATCATGGGAAAGCACACAAGGAAGTGAAACCCAGCTCATTTCATCACCTATTCAGAAACAACCTTCTACTCATGGAAACGAATCAGTTTCCAAATAAGTACATCTCTATGGTACTCAAATAGTAATTGAGTTGAGATGGATGTATTGTTATTTAAGTAAATAATTATTTTGCAACACTTTGGGATGTTGCAAAACCTGTAGCAACCAGGTGTTTTTTTTTTCAAAGCGAGAAGGAGTGTTTTCTCAAGTAGCAATTTACTTTATCATTTCGCAGGATGTAAGCATCACTGGGAAAACCAACATTTGTTGCAGCATGTGGGGTTATCCTTAAAAGAGGCATGGGAATATAAAAAGCTGAAGATATAGGCTAGCATTAATACCATTTAGTACATAAATTTGTGATCATTCATTTCAACTTAAGCAGAATTTATGTTCAAAATTATCAAACACCCCATGCCAAATTCCGTTCACAAGATTACCATTCCACTTTTCATCCATATTCCACCTCAACCATCTGATTTTCATTATTCTATATGCCACACTTAGTACTTTAACTAGAATTGATGTTATCATTGTCAGGCACCATCATGAGAAAATGACTTGTTCTGTAACAAATAATTTTGATAACATATAGCTCTCATATGCCAACACATTTGCTGTTTGGCATGCAGTAAACCAAGATTTTGTTACATTTGTGTAATCCCATTGTTAAATGTTCTTGTGTTGATCTTTCAGTGCATGGCAAAATTATCAGAGAGCAAAACTGATTTGTCAATGAAGGATACTGTGAGAATTGTGCTTTGACTTGCCTATTCGAGGCAATAAGTCTCACTCCTCATTCTTGTGCCCCTCCTATGTATTGTCTTTCCTCTCAGTGGTGACAATTTGTATCCAAATTTGGAAGTTGATTCCATGGGGCTGGTCACCTTCCAGACCTCATCCAATGTTAATGAATTTGCTGTGGGAGCTGAGCTTGCGAGCTGTGGGAAAGTTATTACAGCTGAACACAATTGTGTTCTCACTTTATTTTCATATGTCTTGGAGTCAATTCTTCACATACTGGAACAGTGAAGCGCTATTCCAGGCATCGAACTGGTGCACAGATGGGCTTCAAATGTGGCACTGGTTTTGGGGAAGTGGGACAGACCTGACAGTGAGTGCACTACTCACCAGTGAGAGAAAGATAGTGCAAAAGCAGTATTGTAGATGTGTGGTGCATACATAAAGAGGTGAGTGGATGTGTGGAATTCCCTGCCGAGTGAAGCAGTTGAAGGTTATCTCATTGTTTTTAAGGCAAAGATAGATTTTTGAACAGTAAAGGAATTAAAGGTTATGGTGAGCAGACAAGTAAGTAAAGCTGAGTCCAGGAAAAGATCAGCCATGATCTTATTGAATGGCAAAGCAGGATCAAAGATCCAGTTGGCCTGCTCCTTTTCCTATTTCTTATGTTTAACTAGCATCAGCTTATTCAGCACAAATGGGGCATAAACCAAGAGACTTCCCCTACTCTGTGTGGCTAAGATTACCAACTTTTGAGTGAAGCCATTAAAGAGGTGTCATTTCCTCTGATCATGGGTGATATCATTGATCAACGTGTCAGTTCACCCTGTTCTCATAAAGCCATCATTCCTATTGTGAGAATGGACAAAGCTTGTAAACAGAGACCCATTCTTTTTGTCTTTAGCAATGTGCCTTCTATATTAGATTAAAACATTGACAATATTAATAGGGGAAGTAAAGACACTATCTTTCATTCCGGTCAGGCGATACTGTTTTCTAGGTTATTTGAACATGCAGAGAGTTCTGAACAAGAATCATGTTGGACTTGCAGCATTAGCTCTGTTTCTCTGTCCACGGAATCTTCCAGATTTGCAGAGGTTTTCCAACACTTCCTGATTTTTATGCAGAGAGCTTTCAGTCACAGAGCCACACCATTTTAGAGGCTGTGCTGCTGCAGCTGCTGCTGTTAGACTGCTGAGTACCCAACACATGATTTATAGTGGAGCAGCTTGAACTTCTCCACTTTTTTTCTCCCCAGTTCAGCTGGCTGGTTGGTTTAAATGCAAACTTTCTCACACTACGGTGGGAACAAAAAGCAAGCTATGTCTGACTCGAGCTAATTCTCCGCAAGTTATTTTTATATCCTAAACTCTTTTGTTTTCATATGGTTTTCCAAATTTCAAGCACATTTCCACTGTCATTACTACTTATAAAATGATTAGGTTGTTAAAGACTATTAAATACTCAAAGAAAACTGAAACTTTTTTTTTACTTTAGACCTCCAAGTAAACCTCAAAGATACTTACGATAAATATAATCTCAGCCAAATTCAAGCTAAATCTTCTTCAACTCTACTGCAATAACATACTTTAACCTCAGCCTCGGATGCGTGCCCACTTCATAGAACATAGAACATAGAAGAATACAGCGGAGTACAGGCCCTTCGGCCCTCGATGTTGCACCGATCAAAGCCCACCTAACCTTCACTAACCCACTATCCTCCATATACCTATCCAATGCCCGCTTAAATACCCATAAAGAGGGAGAGTCCACCACTGCTACTGGCAGGGCATTCCATGAACTTACGACTCGCTGAGTGAAGAACCTACCCCTAACATCAGTCCTATATCTACCCCCCCTTAATTTAAAGCTATGCCCCCTTGTAATAGCTGACTCCGTATGTGGAAAAAGGTTCTCACTGTCAACCCTATCTAACCCCCTAATCATCTTGTACACCTCTATCAAGTCACCCCTAAACCTTCTTTTCTCCAATGAAAACAACCCCAAGTGCCTCAGCCTTTCCTCATAGGATCTTCCTACCATACCAGGCAACATCCTGGTAAACTTCCTCTGCACCTGTTCCAGTGCCTCCACATCCTTCCTATAGTATGGCGACCAAAACTGCACACAATATTCCAGATGCGGCCGCACCAGAGTCTTATACAACTGCAGCATGACCTCAGGACTCCGGAACTCAATTCCTCTACCAATAAAAGCCAGTACGCCATATGCCTTCTTCACTGCACTATTTACCTGGGTGGCAACTTTCAGAGATCTGTATACATGGACACCAAGATCCCTCTGCTCTTCCACACTACCAAGTATCCGACCATTAGCCCAGTACCCCATCTTTTGGTTACTCTTACCAAAGTGAATCACCTCACACTTAGCTACATTGAACTCCATTTGCCACCTTTCTGCCCAGCTCTGCAGCTTCTCTATATCCCGCTGTAACCTGCCACATCCTTCCTCACTGTCTACAACTCCTCCGACTTTCGTATCATCCGCAAACTTGCTCACCCAACCTTCTAACCCTTCCTCCAGGTCATTTATAAAAATGACAGACAGCAATGGTCCCAAAACAGATCCTTGCGGAACACCGCTAGTGACGGCACTCCAAGATGAACCTTTGCCATCAACTACTACCCTCTGTCTTCTTCCAGCCAGTCAATTCCTAATCCAAACCTCCAACTCACCCTCAAATCCATATCTCTGTATTTTCTGCAGTAGCCTACCATGGGGGACCTTATCAAACGCCTTACTAAAATCCATAAATACCACATCTACCGCTTTCCCCTCATCTACCTCCTTAGTCACCTTCTCAAAGAATTCAATAAGGTTTGTGAGGCACGACCTGCCCTTCACAAAACCATGCTGACTATCCTTGATCACATTATTCTTATCCAGATGTGCATAAATCCTATCCCTTACAATTCTCTCTAAGACTTTGCCCACAACAGAAGTGAGACTCACTGGCCTATAGTTACTAGGATTATCCCTACTCCCCTTCTTGAACAAGGGAACCACGTTTGCTAGCCTCCAGTCCTCTGGCACTACTCCTGTAGACAAAGAGGACACAAAAATCAAGGCCAATGGCTCTGCAATCTCCTTCCTTGCTTCCCAGAGAATCCTAGGATAAATGCCATCAGGCCCAGGGGACTTATCTATTTTCACCCTTGCCAGAATTTCCAACACCTCTTCTCTACATATCTCAAAGCCATCCATTCTACTTATTCGTGCCTCAGTATTCATATCGACAACAATGTCCTGTTCCTGAGTGAATACTGATGAAAAGTATTCATTCAGTGCCTCCCCAATCTCTTCAGCCTCCACACACAACTTCCCATTACTATCCTTGATTGGACCTATTCCTACCCTAGTCATTCTTTTATTCCTAACATACCTATAGAAAGCCTTAGGGTTTTCCCTAATCCTACCAACTAAGGACCTTTCATGTCCCCTCCTTGTTGCTCTTAGCTCTCTCTTCAGGTCCTTCCGGGCTACCTTATAACTCTCAATCGCCCCTATTGAACCTTCACGCCTCATCTTTACAAAGGCAGCCCTCTTCCATTTAACAAGGGATTCCAATTCCTTATTAAACCACGGCCCCCTCACAAGACCCTTTCCTCCCTGCCTAATAGGTACGTACTTATCAAGGACACTCAATAGTTGCTCCTTGAATAAGTTCCACATATCAATTACGCTCTTGCCTTGGAATCTACTTTTCCAATCCACACATCCTAAGTCATGCCTCACCGCATCATAATTTCCCTGCCCCCAGCTATAACTCTTGCCCTGTAGTACACACTTATCCCTCTCCATCACTTCCTACACCTCTTGTGAATTTTTTATCTTTCTACATCAGCCACATTCCAAGACTCTTGGAGTGAAACTGCCAATTTGGGTCAATTTATGTTGAGATGATAGCCATTGAGTTAAAATTTCGTACAGTGGATTCTCACACCCTGAGGAAAGACATTTAATTTTTCAACCCCAGTAGCAGCATTCTCTTACCTCAAGTCTCAAGGTTCTCAGTGTGTTAAAGCATTCTAGACTTGTTAGATGCTAGAAGGGCTTATGCCCAAAACGTTGATTCTCCTGTTCCTTGGATGCTGCCTGACCTGCTGCGCTTTTCCAGTAACACATTTTCAGCTATGGTATGTATGTGTGGATTTTCCAGCCAAGTGAAAATTCAGTTACATCTCCTTTTACCTCTGCTCTTCAAGGTCAGGTCTCAGCATCAGTAGGAAAACAAGCAGTGCAGTGATGTTTCCGGGCACAATATGAATGTTGGTTTACATTTTACATCATCATGTTGCAAATGCAGTTAAATCAGCTTTTCGCATGAATGTGGCTGATCAGAGCTTCTGCATCCATTATGGGCATTCTTTGCTTGATATGTTTTCAAATTTCCTGTATAGCTACTGGAGATTGATTCCAAATCCAGTAGATTCCTACTTCATTCAGGGAGGGCTGGCCACCCTGTGTATGGCTGAGGACTTTAGATTTACAAGGATGTTGCCAGGGTTGGAGGATTTGAGCTATACGGAGAGGCTGAACTGGCTGGGGCTATTTTCCCTGGAGTGTCAGAGGCTGAGGGATGACCTTATAGAAGTTTACAAAATTATGAGGGGCATGGATAGGATAAATAGACAAAGTCTTTTCCCTGGGGTCGGGGAGTCCAGAACGAGAGGGCATAGGTTTAGGGTGGGAGGGGAAAGATATAAAAGAGACCTAAGGGGCAACTTTTTCACACAGAGGGCGGTACATGTATGGAATGAACTGCCAGAGGAAGTGGTGGAGCTGGTACAATTGCAACATTTAAGAAACATTTGGATGGGTATATGAATAGGAAGGGTTTGGAGGGATATGGGCCGGGTGCTGGCAGGTGGGACTCGATTGGGTTGGGATACCTGGTCAGCATGGATGGGTTGGACCAAAGGGTCTGTTTCCGTGCTGTACATCTCTATGACTCTATGACTCTATGTAATGCATTTACCCACTGGATTGTTTCAGCTTGCAGAATATGTTAAGAGGTTTAAGGTAGCCCCCAAACTAACAACTGCTCTACCAGGTTGCTCAGTCAAGAAGTCTGATGATCTGGGGATTGTATCCTTTAGATGAATTGCCAAAACAATCGCTCCATAAATTAATCAATGAATCCAATTAACTTTCAATATTATATGGCATCACTGTAATTCAATATGCTCTAAGTAAGTAATTGGCTGAAACCTTTTCGTCCCTCCAGGTTTAATGTCAAATTTCTAATCATATCACTAACCACGACAAATCATCTACTGGAATTATTACAATTGGCTGAAGATTTTTAAATCTTACTCATTTGTTACATGTTGTTAATCATCACCCTCTAGAAATGCATCCTTATCAGAATTAAAACGAAAGATGATGGGTGCATACAGGGCAAGATTCCACTTTTGTCACAAGTACTGTAACAATACTGCCATGAAATTAAACATCATTTTTTTGTAACTTAGTATCAGATGTTTGCAATTGCAAATCACTATTTTTGAACTCTTTTTTTTCCCGGAGTATCAGTTCTTATGACTTCTAATTTTAAAGTTATAGAATCGTGCATTGGGGAAATAAACTGCATTTATGTGGTCTCTTGAACATTGTAATATATTCAAAGGTGCTTAATAGGTTTGTTATCAAACTGAATTTAACATAGAAGTCATATAAGGAGATGATAGGATAGGTGACTGAAAGATTGAAGGAGCACCTTCAAGTAACGGCAAACATTTAGGGATGGAATACCAAAGATTCAGGTACAGGCAGCTCAAAGCAAGATCATCAATCATTGATTGTTTAAAGTTGAGCAAGAACGTGAAGGTGACTTGGAGATGTGCAGATGCCTTGGAAGGTTTTGGGATTGAGATGGGGAAGATCAAAGGTGGAGAGATTTTTAAATTCAAATCATTGCTATAGAAGAAATGATGTAAGTTCCTGAGCACTGAGGAGATGGGGGAGCTTTAGTGCAAGTCAAAATTTGGGTACTAGAATTGTGGATGAACTTAGGATTACAGTGGGTACAAGACAGAAGGCCAGCCAGGTGACTTTGGAATCTCAAGGACTGTGAGAATTTCAAACAGAGACGAGCTGAGGTAGGATGGACAGAGGCGATCTTAAGGAGGTGAACATTTGCAGTCTTGTTCATGAACAGAAATGGAATCCGAAAACTCAGCTTGTGCTCAAATAGGATGCACAGGTTTTTGAAGAGCCTGATTTAGCCTCAGAGTATTGGTAGGGAGAGGGATGGAGTCAATGATAAGGGAATGCCATTTGTCACAAATACCAAAGACAATATCTTTAGTCCTGCCAATTTTAGTTGGAGGAAGTGTATTTTCATCAGGTACTAGATGTCAGACAATCATAGACAGTGGAGGGTTCAAGAAAGGTGGTGAAAGGAGCAGATCATTAAAATCTTTGAGCCATATCCGCCATGTAATTCAATCATGGTCGATTTTCACTTAAATGCCATTTATTTGTAATTTCTCCATATCCCAAGTTAGTCCTATCTAAGAAAAGTCTTGCTGTAATTTTAAGATTGTGACATTAGAGAGAAATGGTAACATGGTGGTGTTGTTACATTCATGATCGAAAAACGCAGGCTAATACCCTGGCGACATGTGTTTAAATCCCATTTTGGCAGCTGGTAGAATTTATATTCATGAATAATTCTGGAATTGAAAGTTAGTCTCAATAATGGTGACCATGGAACTATCATTGAATGCTATAAAAATACATCTGGTGCTTGCCTTGCGTAAGTGTGACTCCAGCCTGTGTTTGACCCTGAAATGGCCATTCCAAACCATTTAGCTTAAATGCAGTTAGGGACAGGGCAACAAATGCTTGTTTTACTAATGCTACCAACATCCCATCAAATAATTAAAACCTCTTGTTCTGAATTCTCCCACCAAAGGAAATTTCCATATTTCCCTTTTATTATTTTCAATACTTCATTCGGTCGTCCCCTAACTTTTAGCATCTAATTGAAGGAATCTGGCCTCAGAATTTAAATCATGAAACACCCTTATTACTTGGGTTCCAGATAGCACTAGATGTTTTATTTACCCATTTGAAAATATAGATATTGAGGCTTCTTATTTAAAAGCACTATTGGAATAAGTGATTTTACTAAATTTGTCTGGTAATTTTTTAAAAAAAAATTAATTTCAGTAATGCCAAAGCTGGTAAATTGAGTCCCAATATTATGCTGAAGCTCCAAACACAATTACTTTGCTAGTAGATATTTCCTTTATGCTACCAACATCCTTGCAGATTTGCAAAGTAAAATTGCCAATTGTATTCATTCAAAAAATAGAAATTGTTTAGAATAGAACATTTAGAAACGCTTAGAAAAAGTAACAAAATAATGATTAAGGAAAATACATACCAGAAGGGAAAAGCAAACATAAAGCAAATGCTGCAGATTGAAATATCAATACATCTGTTGTGTGATTTCTGGGTTGGGTTCCAGCCATACATGTTTCATCCAATACAGTCAGATAAATACTGGGTAAAAATCCAGCACGTCCAGTATCTGGCTTCACTGCATTAGACGTGGGACAACACATGCAATAGCGAGTAGAAAAGAATAAAAAACTTTAATCAAAAGTGTTTATTTGTATGTTATACCTGCGAGTGATAAACTGTACTATATGCGATACTAAGCATATACTTGAGTAGAAAGATCATTCCTTAAACACATTGACTTGGGATGGGTGTTGAACCATAGCACAACAAAATGTTGGGCTAAATTCTCCAAGCTTCATGGAAAGGGATCTGAGCTGGGTAGCGGTCCTGCCTCCAGGAGACTCTCCCAGGGAATGTCTAGAAACCTGGTCAGCTGCCCAGTGTAGGTGCCAGCTGACATCACTATGAGACCTCTGATTAGGTTCCCTGCATCAGGCGTCCACCCCATTGCTCCTCCCTGCCACCAACCATCACCATCATCTCAATAAGATGGTAAGTGCAGAAGCAGGCTGTACAAAGTGGGTCAAGTTTAGCATTTCCAAATGGGCCCAAGTCTGAGGTCTTGATGCTTTATTGGAAAATCCAGCCCATTTTGTGTCAGTGGCATTTAGCAAGACAGCATCTCTCCCCACCCTCAAAATGGCATTTCCTTCTATATTGCAGCAAAACTACTCTCAATGCATAGAATAAGGAGATTGAAATGTGTTGGCTCATCAACCTCTGAGTTGATGCTGGTTCCTTGATGAACAATAAAAAATGTCATTTAAAAACTCTAACAGGAAAGGTTTGGAGGAATGTGGGCCAAATGCAGCAAGTGGGACTAGTTTTGTTTGGGAAAATGGTAGGCATGGACTAGAGTAATAGAGCCATAGAGATGTACAGCATGGAAACAGACCCTTAGGTCCAACCCGTCCATGCTGACCAGATATCCCAACCCAATCTAGTCCCACCTGCCAGCACCTGGCCCATATCCCTCCAAACAAACAAATACCCATCCATACCCATCCAAATGCCTCTTAAATATTGCAATTGTACCAGCCTCCACCACTTCCTCTGGCAGCTTATTCCATACTCATACCACCCTCTGTGTGAAAAGATTGCCCCTTAGGTCTCTTTTATATCTTTCCCCTCTCACCCTAAACCTATGCACTCTAGTTTTGGACTCCCTGACCCCAGGGAAAAGGCTTTGCTTATTTACCCTATCCATGCCCCTTATAATTTTGTAAACCTCTATAAGGTCACCCCTCTGCCTCCGCGCTCCAGGGAAGACACCCCCAGCCTGTTCAGCCTCTCCCTATAGCTCAAATCCTCCAACCCTGGCAACACCTTTGTAAATCTTTTCTGAACCCTTTCAAGTTTCACAAGATCTTTCCGACAGGAAGGAGACAAGAATTGCACACGATATTCACTAATTGGACTAAACGGTCTATTTCTGTGTGACTCTAAAAGAACTGACAATTAAGATACATTTACCATTGATCTGCAAAGAGAGTATTTACTCAAATCCATCTCATCTTGTTACATTAAGGCTATTTTGGATTTGTGCCTTATTCAAGTGGAAAACCTCTTTTCCAGGAGGACAAAGTCCTTCCATATCACAACTAATATATCAGAGGAAGAATAAACCATGGCCCACTTGTCTGCAGCTCTGATTATACTTTGCTTTAATTCTCCAACAGACTGCAATTCCTGTTGAAATGCTAGAGTACAATGATTACCTACACTTGAACTGACCTCTATGTGTGATTACCACTGGTTAATGGATCCACAAATTTTTGAATAACTACTTTGGGAATTGCAACATTTGACATTAAGAAAATGTTACTGAAAACTCTTGTCTCTTAATAGGTGAGTTAGTCAGGCATAAATTGACAAAACAAAATATATACCAGTAATTTGTGCCCATTGAGCTTGAAATAAACGTTAGTTTGACTTAGCAAATCACAGAAGCACTACAAATATTTTTGAAAATTTTGTACATAAATTAATTCATGCACACACATTGCCAGATGCTATTTGCTTGAAATGTTAATTAGGGCATTTTTGAAGAAGATGGCAGATGCTGGGAGATGAGTGTGTGTGTGTGTGTGTGTGTGTGTGGAGAGTGCCTCAACATTTTAACCGTCTGCTTGTTAAACAGGGCTTTAACATATATCAGTTAATGAACAGAAAAACTTCACCTTGGTTTTCCTCTTCTCACCGATGCAGCTTCTTGGAACAAGCTGAACATCTGGAGTGACAGTTTTCAGGAAGCAACATGTCGGTTGAACACACTGGATCAGTTCTGTGAAACTAGGTTCCCCTTCTGCTATGACTCAAACCTACCCACAATGGGAGATGCGCAAATGTTTTAAATTAATATATAACCAAACCAGCTAATTTTTTTTGTCAGTTATGTCTGGTGAGGTTTGTGGAGCTGTCCTTTAAAAGTGAACCCTGAGTGGGTGCGAGTGTGGCGAGGAGCAGCTGCTGGCAGTTAATTAATGGGCTGCAGCTTTCTTTGTCCAGTGATGAATGGAGGAAGTTTTGTGGTTAAATACATTCTTCTCATAAAGTATTGCATTGCGCCGAAGGCACAAATGTTTCATGGCTGAACAAATCTTTCTAATCTCCCATACGCAGTCCACAGTAGAAACACTGTTGGAAGATGAAAATTCACTGTAGGGGCCCAGATGGCTGAGACTTTCTACTTCTCTGGTTAATCTGGTGTTTGCTCGAAAATGAAATGGGAGTGGGGAATTTAGTATTTCAACTGCTGTGCTTTCAATGGATATCATTCATGTCCAGTTAACTATAGAATCATCCTTTTGCTTTGTCCGATAGTTAAATAAACCAGAAAATAAAGATTTGCATGAACATGTCTCTTGTGTGTAAGAAATTTCCGTTGTTGTGTCTGAAGCTATTATCCAGAAAGGTCACTGCTTCTGAACACAGAAATGTCTTTATGATCATTTGTCAGAGGGAAAGGACACTGAGAGGGAGCTGTTGTCACTTATCCACTGTCAGGGATGGAAATGACAGTAGGTGAGTCACTACACTGCTTTTCTGTTCATCCTTGCTGTCTGAATAGTAGAAGTTGCTGCTTTGCTAATCCTATGGTGAAGGAAAGAATTTGTAACAGTCTCCCTACAAAATTATAAACACAATAAAATTATAAACACAATCACTTTTTGGGGAGTGTTGCAGAGACATATTGTTACCGGAATACTGCTTCCATGGGCTTGTCACAGAGCTGTTATAACCGAGTCTAATTCTAAGCAGAAAATAATTTTACGATGTGATTGAGTATATTCCCCATAGGAGGATGATCTTGTTTACTCTCTTTTAAGCGGAATCTATTGTTTCATGCATGATTCTCCAAATCTCTCTGCCTTATGTTCTGATAACACAAAGTCCAATGATTGGTTTGGAACAAAGGGAATGAATTCGGGCATGCTCTTGTGTACAGTTATGAATTGTTATTGTAAATCTCATGCGAGTTGCAACCATTGTTAAAATTGCTCATAATTGCTCATATAATTGCTCAATATTTTGTAGCATGGAGCCCATAGCACCAACTCACAGATACACAGCTGCTTATGGCTGACAAAGTCATAGAGTCATAGAGCTATACAGCACGGAAACAGACCCTTCGGTCCAACTCGTCCATGCCGCCCAGATATCTCAACCCAATCTAGTCCCACCTGCCAGCATCTGGCCCATATCCCTCCAAACCCTTCCTCTTCATATACCCATCCAAATGCCTCTTAAATGTTGCAGTTGTACTAGTCTCCACCAATTCCTCTGGCAGCTCATTCCATACACGTACCACCCTCTGCATGAGAAAGTTGCCCCTTAGGTGTCTTTTATATCTTTCCACTCTCACCCTAAACCTATGCCCTCTAGTTCTGGATTCCCCCACCCAGGGAAAAGACTTTGTCTATTTATCCTATTCATGCACCTCATGATTTTATAAACCTCTATAAGGTCACCCCTCAGCCTCCTATGCTCGAGGGAAAACAGCCCTAGCCTATTCAAATCCTCAATTCTTGTAAATCCTTGTAAATCTTTTGTGAACCTTTCCAAGTTTCACAACATCTTTGCAATAGGAAGGAGAGCAGAATTGCACACAATATTCCAACAGCGGCCTAACCAATGTTTGGGGAGGTGATGGCATAGTGGTATTATCACTGGAGTGTTACTCCAAAGATGCAGGTAATGTTCTGGCGATCCAGGTTCAAAGTGCCGAAGTTGTCTTTAAGAAAGAAGTGCTGTATGCCAATTCTTCTGGATCAACCAGATAAAGGGAAAACCAATACCCTCTGTTCCACATCCATTCCCAGATCAGGAAACATTTGGCTCAATTCACCAATGTCGTGGATAACAGGCGATGCAACATTTTAGTGCTGTCTATAGATCTCATTACTTTTAAGTCTGACTTGTGACTGATGGAAGAGGATTTGTGAAATTACTATATCTAAAAAACAACATAATTTGCATTTATATAACACCTTTAATGGGAATGTTTATGGAAGTAATTCCCGAGCTTCCAACTCAGGTAGCAGAAGATTTGCCCACCAGCAGTCTTTAGATAAAAACCAGAGATGCTCAAGAGAATAGAATCAGCGGAGCTCAGATACTTTAATGGGTTATGAGTTTGGAGAGAATTATAGAGATAGGGAGGGGCAAGGCTATGAGAGAAAACTAAAAACACTGTTGAGAATTTTAAAATCTAGACATTATCATATCTGCAAGTCTGTTTGTGAGCTCTGACGTAATTTCCCTAAAGGTTGATTTGCAGGTTGATTCTGTGGTTAAGAAAGCAAATGTAATGTTGCCATTTATTTCAAGAGGGTTGGAATGTAAAAGCAGAAATGTGCTACTGAGACTTTATAAAACTCTGGTTAGGCCCCATTTAGAATACTGTGTCCAATTTTGGGCCCCACACCTCAGGAAGGACATACTGGCACTGGAGATTCACACGGATGATCCCTGGAATGGTAGGCCTAACATACGATGAACGGCTGAGGATCCTGGGATTGTATTCATTAGAGTTTAGAAGGTTGAGGGGAGATCTAATAGAAACTTACAAGATAATGCATGGCTTAGAAAGGGTGGAGCTGAAAACGTGTTGCTGGAAAAGCGCAGCAGGTCAGGCATCATCCAAGGAACAGGAGAATCGACGTTTCGGGCATAAGCCCTTTTTCAGGAATGGATTCCTGAAGAAGGGCTTATGCCCGAAACGTCGATTCTCCTGCTCCTTGGATGCTGCCTGACCTGCTGCGCTTTTCCAGCAACACATTTTCAGCTCTGATCTCCAGCATCTACAGTCCTCACTTTCTCCTCCTTAGAAAGGGTGGATGCTGGGAAATTGTTTCCATCAGGCGGGGATACTAGGACTCGTGGGCACAACCTTAGAATTAGAGGTGGTCAATTTAGAAGGGAAATGAGGAGACATTTCTTCAGCCAGAGAGTGCTGGGCCTGTGGAATTCACTGCCATGGAGCGCAGTGGAGGCCAGGACATTAAATGTCTTGAAGGCAGAGATTGATAAATTCTTAATCTCGCAAAGAATTAAGGGATACGGGGAGAGTGTGGGTAAGTGGTGTTCAAATGTCCATCAGCCATGATTGAATGGCAAAGAGGACTCGATGGGCTGAATGGCCTTACTTCCACTCCTATTTCTTCTGGTCTTAATGAGGAAATGAGTGATAGGACTTAGTGCAAATTAGGACACAGGCAGGAGGTTTTGATGGCATCAAGAGGATGTAATATGGGGGCGACAGGAATTCTTTGAATAATAAAAGCATGCATGACAGTTTCAACAACAGATGAACTGAGGCAGGAATAAAGTCAGGCAGAGGAGGCAGAAGTAGATACACTTGGTGGTGGTCCAGACACACAGCTGGAACCTCACTTGAGGTCCAAAGTGCGATTGTGAACAGTGTGTCAGGGAAAGTGATAGAGTCCATGTCTAGGAAACAGAGAGTTTGTATAATCAGCGAAAGAAATTAGTCCACTGCTTAATAAGTAGAATTATCTTCCAATCTAGCACTTGAATTTCTGCACATTGGACAAGAATAAGCTAGACACAGTGGAAGGGTGGGAGAAATGAGGAAGAGGTTGAGCTGGGTGTCATAATGTACACATGGGAGCTAAAGTGTTTTCTGGTGATCATGCCAATTGACAACATTTAGATGATAAATAGCACAGGATCAGGATAGAGTTTTGAGGAACACCAGAGATGGAATTCCTACAGTGTGGAAACAGGCCATTTTGGCCCAACAAGTCCACACTGACCCTCCAAACAGTAACCCACACAGACCCATTCCCCTACATTTACCCCTGACTAATGCACCTAACCTAAACATCCCTGAACACTATGGGCAATTTAGTATGGCCAATTCACCTAACCTGCACATCTTTGGACGGAGGGAAGAAACATATGCAGATATGGGGAGAATGTGTAAACTCCACACAGTTGCCTAAGGCTGGAATCAAACCTGGGTTCCTGGCACTGTAAAGCAGCAGTGCTAACCACTGAGCCAACATGCCACTCACAAGGTAGTGGTACAGGAACAGGAGAAGACATTGCAAGTGATTGTTTAGGTACAAATGCAAAGTAAGAAAGGGACTAATGAACAGAAAAAAAGACACAAGTCCTTGACTGGTGACTTGCTACTGTGTCATATTTCAAAGGTCACCATAAACATTCCCTGATGCGTACTGCAAACTTCACAATACTTGTGCCTCTCTGTGGTGATCCTTGTATCTCATGTGTAGCATCTCTCATCTCCTTTTTAAGCATGGCTTTCTTCTCATTAAAGACTCTGCCCATGGTGGAAGCAACTGTATGGGAGATGAATGTTATAAGTGTGGTGCTGGAAAAGCACAGCCATTCAGGCAGCAACCGAAGAGCAAGAGTATCGACATTTCGGGCATAAGCCCTTCATCAGGAATGAAGCTTGTGGGTCAGGGCTGAGAGATAAATGGGAGGGGGTGAGGTTTGGGGGAGTAGCGATAGGTGGGTGAAAGTGAGGGACAAGGTGATAGGTCAGAGGGGGCAGTGATGGACAGGTCCGGAGAGTGGTGCCGAGTTGGAGGCTTGGGACTGGGATAATGTGGGGGGAGGGGAAATGAGGAAGCTGTTGAAATCCACATTTATCCCCTGTTGTTGTGGAGTCCCAAGGCAGAACATAAGGCGTTCCTCCTCTAGGCATTGAGGAGGCCCAGGACCTGCATGTTCTTGATGGAGTGAGAGGGAGAGTTGAAGTGTTCAGCCACAGGGCAGTGGGGTTAGTGGGTGTGGGTGTCTCAGAGATGTTCTCTGAAACAATCTCAAGAAAGCCTCCTGTCTCTCCAATATAAAGGAGCCCACACTGGGTGCAACGGATGCAGTAGATGATATTGGGAGAGGTGCAGGTGAATTTCTGACAGATGTGGAAGGAGGTCTTGGGCCTTGGACGGAGGTGAGGGGAGTGGTGTGGGCGCAGGTTTTGCACTTCCTGCGATGGTCGGGAAAAGTGCCAGGAGTGGGGTGTGGGCTGGCAGGGGGTGTGGACCTGACAGGGAGTCACGGAGGGAATGGTCTTTTCAGAATGCTGATAGGGGTGGGGAGGGAAATATATCCCTGGTGGTGGGGTCCATTTGGAGGTGGCGGAAATGGTGGAGGATGATGCGTTGTATGCTGAGGTTGGTGGGGTGGAAGGTGAGGACCAGGGGGGTTCTGTCCTTGTTGTGTTGGGACGGGTGGGCTTCAAGGCCAGTGGTGAGTGAAGTGGAGGAGATACACTGGAGGGCATCATCAACCACTTGGGAAGGGAAATTGCAATCATGGAAGGAGTAGGCCATCTGGGATGTTCTGAGGTGGAATTGGTCATCCTGGGAACAGATACAGTGGAAGCAGAGGAATTGTGAATAAGGGATGGTGTTTTTCCAGGAGGTAGGGTGGGAGGTGGTGAGGTCTAGGTAGCTGTGGGAGTCGGTGGCTTGTAGTATATGTTTGTGGTTAGTCGGTTGCCAGAGACAGTGATGGAGAGGCCCAGGGAGAGAAGGGAGATTGCTGAGATGGTCCAGATGAATTTGAGGTCAGAGTGGAAGGTCTTGGTAAAGTTGATGGACTGTTCAACCTCCATGTGGGAGCACAAGGCGGTGCTGATACAGTCATCGATGTAGCAGAGGAACAGATGGTGCCGGTGTAACTGCGCAAGATCGACTGTTCCACATACCTGACAAACAGGCAGGCATAGCTGGGTCCCACACGGGTGCCCATGGCTACTCCTTTGGTTTGGAGGATGTGGGAAGATTAGAAGAAGAAGTTATTGAGGGTACTCAACACTTTCTCTGTTGCTTTTCTCTATTGCACAGTTCTCACTTTCTCCTAGTATGAGAGATGTGTGCCTAAAATTAATCTTTGAGCTCTCAAATGCAGTGTCAGCTTTTTTTTATTAATCAACTCATTTAACTAACAACTCTATTACTTATTCACAATAAATGGCACTTTGTCAAATGTCTGGCATTGCAGTCATTGCCAACAGATTTCAAGATTTAAAACCTTCTGGTAATAGAATTGTCCAATGGTCACAAGCTGTATTGGATGTTCGATTGTTCAGTGGATAATAATGTTTTCCTTCTGCCTGTCCAGTTATTTCAATGCATACAATAAATTCTCCATCTCAACCAAAATTCGGAACAATAACATTTATTCTCAATGCACATTATGTGCATGCACACCTGATGGAATGCTGCAATGTTGAGTTCATGACTGACAAGGACTATCTTTTGACAACAAATGAGACATTTCCCAAAAGTGTCTATGAGTACTGTAATCCACAACCATGATATCAGTTGTCTGAACTGGTAACAGTCTGAACAACTCCTGTAGCAATCAGATGATGGGGATCAGCTGCTTGAGCTGTAATGGAAACTGAGATATCAGCTATTGGACACTTCATTATGATTGGGTCACAAGTGCACAAAGGGATTTGGTCAGCACTTCAGAGCTAGAACAGCCGTATACATAGATACACATTAAAAGCAACAGTAGGCCATTTGGCCCATGGAGCCAACTCGACCATTCAATAAGATTATGCCTAATCTGATTGTTTTATTTTCCCATCCATCCCCAATAACCTTTCAACCCCTCGCTGCTGAAGAATCTATCCTTCACTGCCTCAAAAGTATTCAAAGCCTCTGCTTTTCCAAAGCTAGAGAGAATTCAGAAGAGATTTACCAGGATGTTGCCAGGTATGGAAGGTTTGAGTTATAAAGAAAGGCTGGGAGATTTTGCTGAAGTGTAAGAGTTTGAGTGGTGACCTTTTATAGAGATTTGTAAAATCATAACATATATAGATAGGGTCAGTGGAGGGTGTCTTTTCCCTAGGATGGGGGATTTCAAGACTGGGGGCATATTTTTAAGGTGAGAGTAGAGAGCTTTAAAAAAGACATGAAGGGCAATGTTTTTACAGAGGTTGGTTCAAATGTGGAATGAACTTCTTGAGGAAGTGGTGGATGTGGGTACAGTTACAATCTTTAGATAAGTGCATGAACAGGAAAGATTTGGAGAGATATGGGCCGGGGCATGCTGGTGGGACTAGTTTAATTTGGGATTATGTTCAAAATGAACTGTTTGGACCAAAGGATCTGGTTCCGTGCTTTAAGATCTATTACTATGACTCTAAAAGACTTCCAAAGACTCATGACTCTGTGAGAAAAGAAATTTCCTCACCTCTGTCTTGAAAGAGTGAAACCTTATTTTTAAACAGCAGCCTCACACTCCATATTCTCACAAGAGAGGAAATGTCCTTTCCATATGCATCCTGTCAAGACCACTCAGGAACTTAGATATTTCAATCAAGTGGTTTCTCGTTCTCTAAATGCCAGCAGATACAGACTTAGCCAGTGCAATTTTTCCACATAAAAGATGTGGAACCTGCTCCAAGCTTCTTCAATACACTGGCTTGTTGAAGTAAGGTGACCAAAACTGTCCACAGTACTCCAGTTTTCTTGCCAATGGTTTTTAGAGCTGAAGCGCAGCCTCCTGACTTACGGATGCAATTTTAGAGCTACTAATTAATAACATTCTATAAAATTATTTAGGACTTTAGACTGGCTCTCTCATGTCAACCTTTATTTGTAATTGAAGGAACTCTTGTGATGCAGTGGTTTTGTCCTCATCTCTGAGCCAGGAGGTCTGGGTTTGAGTTCCACCTGCTCC
The DNA here is from genome assembly GCF_047496795.1 of Chiloscyllium punctatum. NCBI lineage: Eukaryota > Metazoa > Chordata > Chondrichthyes > Orectolobiformes > Hemiscylliidae > Chiloscyllium > Chiloscyllium punctatum. Next base: position 65,990,026 of record NC_092744.1, read on the forward strand.
AGAGCTATGCCATAATGCATTTGAATAGTTTAGTAGAATATCTATAATTGTAATTGACTGACGTCTTACAATTTTGCCATATAGATAATATATTTCTTGTGTATTTTTCCTGTTAAAATTGATAATTTTTTTTCCCACTCACCTTATCTATGTCTTTCTGCAGCGTACTTTATATCCTCTTCACAAATTACTTTGCATCTATCTTTGTGTCATCAACAAGCATACCTTCTGTCCTTTCATCCAAGTCATTTAGATACATTGTAAAAACATGAGGCCTTAGCACTTATACCTGTGGCACACCACTTGATTTATCTTGCCAACTAGAAAATGAGCCAGTCTGCACAGCCATTTTCAGTTTTATACCTTCTGTCTGTTTTCTGTCAGCTAGCCAGTCTTCTCCCATGCAAATATTTTATCATGTGCACCACAGGCTGTTGTCATCCACAACGCCTATAAAGTGACACCTTGACAAATGCCTTTGGAAATCCATGTTCAACATGTCCACTTGCTCTCCTTCATCCATAGCACATGTTACTCCTTGAAAGAACTTCAGTAAGTTGGTTACACAAGATTTTCCTTTCACAAAATAATGCTGACTCTGCCAGATCACCTTGAAGCTTTCTAAGTGCTCTGACAATCATTTCTAATATCCCTCCTGAGACAGGTGTTAAGCTAACTGGCCTGTAATTTCCTGCTTTCCATCTCATTCCACTTCTAAATAAAGGAGTTACATTCATTATTTTCCAGTCTAACAATGCCTTTGCCAAATCATGGCAATTTTGGAAAATTAAAACCAACACAACAACTAGCTAACTTACCACATTTAAGACCCTAGGCTGAAGGCAATCAAGACTCAGAGCTAAGCTTATGGGTACTATCATCTTTGGTTTCAGTCCCACCACTGACCATGGTCTTGGTCTCAGCCATGACCATTACACAACAGATAGGATCATTTCCAGTTGGGCAGAGGTATGGCTTTCTATCCCTGGTTCACTGCTGCTACATACAGTCATGCGCTACCCAATCCCACAAGACAGAGGGGAAGTGTGTCAATGAGAGCAATGCAATTTGTTGGGAGATGTGGCCCTCCTGGTTGAATAGCTTTGGATCTGCTTGCAGCAGAACCAAGTGTGTGAGTTTGAGGTAAAATGACCTGAATATGAGGCATGAGATCTGATTAACAGAGATTGTTGGTAGATCAGTAATGGGGGTCTGTTGAATCGTGCAGTATCTGAAGTTAGTAGTCCAGCTAGTGAGCTATAGCATTCGATGATACATTTACAGACCTTAGTCACTCTTGTGAGACGCTTGCAGCTTGACCCTTGGTATTGCCCTCCTCAGCTATCTGCTCCCTTTGTCTTCAGAGCATGCGATTGAAGGGTGCATACCCCCTTCAATAACAGAACATCTTACCTTCTTTTCACTTCTTCCACCAAGATCTCTAATGCAGCACTGAAAAGCCTTGGAGCCTGTTCTCCACACCATGTGCCATTCTTCATAGTTTCCCAGAGTTGATTCATTATCTGTCCAACTGCCAGAGCCATCGCAAGGTATGCCCCTTTAAACCATGTAGGCTAGCTTCAGAAGTAGTTTAGATTAGATTCCCTACAGTGTGGAAACAGGCCTTTCAGCCCAACAAATCCACACCGACCCTCTAAAGAGTAACCCACTTCCCTCTGACTAATGCACCTAACACTATAGGCAATTTAGCATGGCCAATCCATCTGACCTGCCCATCTTTGGACTGTGGGAAAAAACCAGAGCTCCCGGAGAAAACCTACACAGACACAGGGAGAATGTGCAAACACCACACAGACAGTCACCCAAGACTGGAATCGAACCTGGGGCCCCATCTGTGAGGCGACAGTGCTAACCACTGAGCCACCATGCCGCCCTGGCGCCACCATGCCGTGGTGCTAGGAAGTTACAATTTAAGTGCTGAGTACATATTACACCTATTTAAATGAGCAGGCAACACTGTAATGGTGTCCTTCCTACAATTCAACTAATAAATGCAGATCAAATGTACCTCTCAGTTTGCACATCCATTTTCAATTTTATTTTAACCATTCACTCCCTCTCTCCATCCAGAATGGGCTACTTGGAGTCCTTGTGACCTGATAGTTCTAGTCAGATTCATAAAGGAGGAAAGCTTTAGGGAGGGAAACTCAGAGCCAACAGAGGAGCAATGAAAATCAGAGATGCTCAAGTGGACAGAATTGGAGGAGTGCAATGACGGTGGAGGAAATTACAAAGATAGGAGGGATGAAGCCGTTTAATAATAGCCTGAGTTCTTGGCTTTGTGGGTTGTAGTTAGGATTTATATTTCTATGGAATTCCCCAGTGAATCTCAGAGACGCTTGGTTTAGGAACAGCTTACTATTGTCATAAAGACTTGTGTATATTCTTTCAAACAACATTATACATATAACTGGACGTTCCTACCACGTTTTACTAAATGGGAATTGTAATTATCAGATTCAACCTTTTCTTCCAAGCAGTAGCATAGTAGTTACCATGTAGAGAAAACAGTGGGCTAGTTAGTGGAAATTCAGTCCTCTAAAATCTTATTCTGATGCTGTTTTATGAAGCCTCCTAAGGTTGGGCTGCACCCTAGTGGTGCATATTGTGCATAATTATTGGGCATACATTGTATGCTTTATTTCTAATACTATCAACAGGCTTACAATATCATGCAGAGCAAAATTATCATGACCATTTTGGGTTGGAGAAGATAGTTATGGACTGATTGGACCGAAGGGTTTGTTTCCGTGCTGTATGACTCTGATCTTGCCAACCTATTCCTTTGTGCATTTTAGTAGCAATATGCCAATAGAAAATAAAATAGTTCATCAATTGCTGTCTAACATTATATGCTGCAATTCTAGCCTGGCATTGGCTACTAATCACATGTTCAACATCTTGCTTATTAGCATTTTCCGTTCCAGTGTTAAGACACCAGGTAGCATTTAAAGAGCGCCTGAAAGGAGAAAAGGTGATAGAAAAGTGTTGGACAAGTGAAACTCCTCCGAGTATAGCTGTGCTTTCCTGTAACAGTAGTTACACTATTAAAGTCATATACATGGACTTTAGTAAGGCATTTTAGATTAGATTAGATTCCGTACAGTGTGGATACAGGTCCTTTGGCCCAACAAGTCCACATTTGATAAGGTCCCCCATGGTATACTAACAGAGAAAGTGAAGTCACATGATATGTAGGGTGTTCTAGCTAGGTGGATAAAGACCTGGTTGAGCAACAGGAGACAGAGAGTAGTATTTGAAGGGAGTTTCTCAAAATGGAGAAAGGTGACCAGTGGTGTTCCACAGGGATCAGTGCTGGGGCCACTGTTATTTATGATATACATAAATGATCTGGAAGAGGGCATTGTTGGTATGATCAGCAAGTCTGCAGATGACACAAAGATTGGTGGAGTAGCAGAAAACATAGGGGGCTGTCAAAGAATGCAGGAGAATATAGATAGATTAGAGAGTTGGGCAGAGAAGTGGCAGATGGCATTCAATCCAGGCAAATGTGAGGTGATGCATTTTGGGAAGTCTAATTCTAAAGTGAATTATACAGTAATAGAAGAGCCTTGGGAAAAGTTGATGAGCAGAAAGATCTGTGAGTTCAGGTCCATTGTACCCTGAAGGTTGCAGCACAGATGGATGGAGTGGTCAAAAAGATGTATGGTCTGCTTGCCTTCATCAGACGGGGTATTGAGTAGAAGAGCTGGCAAGTCATGTTAAAATTGCACACAACATTGATTCGGCCACATTTAGAATACTGTGTATAGTTTTGGTTGCCACATTACCAAAAGGATGTGGACGCTTTGGAGAGGGTGCAGAGAAGGTTTACAAGGATGTTGTCTGGTATGGAAGGTGCTAGCTATGAAGAGAGGTTGAATAGGTTAGGTTTGTTTTCATTAGAAAAAAGGAGATTGAAGGGGACCTGATTGAGGTCTACAGAATCATGAAGGGTATAGACAGGGTAAATGGAGATAAGCTTTTTCCCAGGGTAAAGGATTCAATAATGAGAGGTCATGCTTTCAAGGTGAGAGGTGAAAAGTTTAAGGGGGATACACGCGGCAAGTACTTTACACAGAGGATGGTAAGTGCCTGGAACACGTTACCAGCAGAGGTAGTAGATGCAGGCACGATAGATTCATTTAAGGTGCTTCTGAACAGATGCATGAGTAGGTGAGGAGCAGAGGGATACAGATGCTTAGGAATTGGGTGACACGTTTAGACAGTGGATTTCGATTGGCTCAGGCTTGGAGGGCTATATGGTCTGTTCCTGGACTGTAAATTTTCTTTGTTCTTCTTTGTTCTAGTTGATGAGCTATTGGAACAAGTCTGCCTGCTGAGCAATCTCATTACTGATCCTCAAATAAACAGTCTGTATACCTGGTGTGAGATAGGTAAATTTGTGTAACTACACACAAAACCACAACACTATGTTTTGGACCAAGCTATGTTTTGATCATCTTCCCAAATTGACAAACTACGGAGAGCTGCTCAGGTCTCAATGACAACATTCCTGTTCACCTGTATTGGAGCTGCAAAATCTGGGTCATCATCTCCTTATTCAGCCCATGGTTGTAGCTTGCTTGACATTATTCCTGTCACACAATTTGGAATTCTTTATATTCTGTTAAATGTCATCATTATATAATGATGTATAAATATAAGTTGTTGAATGGGAGTCTTTTTAATCTGTAAAATAGATAAGGATTTGATCATTTGCAATTAACCAAAATTAAACTCCATTTATCTCTGTACACTTTTTCCGACCAAGAATACTGGTGACCAACACAAGTATTCTAATATAAAGTATTCATTAACATGACTTTGATGTGATGTACCCACAAAAGAAAGGAAAGCTCCTCAGGTATGAATATACTCCAGAAATGAACAGTGCTGGAGCGATCTCCCATTTGCTCTTCAATATCGGGAGGCTGTCCCTCCTTTCTTCATTAAACCACTTCCTTGAAACTCGTATTGGGCAACAATTTCCAACATGGGCTAGGATCTAGTTTGACCCAAGCATCATGGCCCTAACTCCTCTACAAAATATCCTGTCCCATTTCCCTTTCTGTGGTCTGACTGTTTTTCTCCTCCAGACTTATGAAATTATGGCTCAGAAAACATAATTACGAAGCAGAATGAAACTGTCAACGTCTTCTTTATTAAGGCAAAAACTTTGGAGTCAACTTTTGGAATTAAAACTGAAGAATTAAACTTCATTTGACTAGCTCAGTGGATTTGAGTTTATTTTGGTTGAAGTAAAGTGGAGTTCACCTCCATGGATGAATAAGAGTTTCATCATGATACCTGATAATAGTTCATTTGTCAATAATTCGACCTTCATTGGTGACCTGCTTTTGGCTGTAAAATGCCCCTGCAGCCTTATCGGTTTACCTGTTTCAGGAATGCTAGTTCAGTGGCTTGTATAGGGGGCTTGTCATCCACCTGAAATGCTGGTACCATATTGTCAACAAGAGATCTGTTTTATTTTGGTTTGTAGGTCAGCCCCATCCCAAGCTGCTGCTGCTCCTGCAGGAGGTCCACCAGGAGGGCCAGGAAATCCAGGAGATGGAGGACCTACACAACCAGTCAATACCACCAGCAACAGAAGGCTGCAGCAGACACAGGCTCAAGTCGATGAGGTAAATTCATTTCCACTGGGGCTGTGAGGGGAAAAAGGAAACTTTAGCCCATTGACATTTGATTTAGTTGACTTGAGGTATGACACACAAGAATGGACAAAGGGGGGTGGTTTTAAAATTATAATCAGATGCCTCTCATTCTTTTCATGTGCACAAAAGGAGCTTTTACAAACACTTCAAAACATGTCTATTACCAAGGTATGGTTTCTGCACTGGAAAGATTTTAGAGCAGGATTAGTCAGAGTATTGCATGAAATTAGCAAACCTGAAGTTCCAATAAAGGCAGTCCTAATGAAAGGTTCTGACCTGAAACATTGGCTCCTCTCATGCTGCTTGACCTGCTGTGCTTTTTCCAGCTCCACACTTTAACGGTTTCAATAAAAGCTGAACTGCCAGAGGCACTGTGTAAAATGCCGAAGATCAGAGTTGAAAAGTGTGGCACTGGAAAAGCACAACAGGTCAGGCAGCATCCGAGAAGCAGGAGAATCAATGAAGGGCTTATTCCCAAAATGTTGATTCTCCTGCTTCTCAGATGCAGCCTGACCGACTCTGCTTTTCCCGCACCACACTGTTCGGCACTGTGGAAAGATAAGCCAAAACAGCATACTACTTCTCTGAGTACATTCCGTTGACAACTGTCTAGGAATATGCCCTTAATCGCCTCTTCCAAAAAAGAACTAAGGTATAAAAACAAAGGTTAAAATTCTAGTATTATGTCTGAACACAATATGTGCATAGTAATGAATGAACTCCACATTCTTAGCCTGAAATCTTTTCAGCATTCTGCCACTTTTGTAAGTCAGTCACTAGGTGGCCCTATGTTTCCATATGAGGTGGTGTGGCTGACAACAAAAAATGCTGTAAAAACTATTGGCCTCTGAGAATTACCTACACACAGACCCTATTTATATAGATCATAAACATATTTGCTTGCAAATGTGCTTGCAATACTCACATTTTATTGATGTCAAATGTTGTCTCATTGTGCTGTTTGGAGAATATGGAGACATTTTCCAACATTAAAGGCCTACATTTTTCATAGGTAACAAATTTGACTTCTTTCGCTGCTGATCCATTAAGATTTTAACATTTCTAAAACACATATATTTTCGAATGTTTTTGAAATAGTCTGTTTAAAAGACACATATTTAAAGCCTATGCTTTTAAACAATTGTAAACAGCACAATATATTGATGGAATTCATCAATAGTGAAGAGGACATAGATTTTCTGCTGTAAACTTATTTTTCTTTTTCTTGCATCTGAAATTAGAGGAAAAGATATGAACAGTTTCTGACATTAAATCGTAAATGTTTTTGACTAATGGACTGATGCTCCCTACTCCTTCCCTGTCTGTTAAACCTAAATGATATCCAGTTGGACAATTTGGTTTATTAATTCATAGGTTGTGGGCTTTGCTGGCTGGGCCAGCCGTTATTACCAATCCATAGTTGCCTTTGAGAAAGTGGCGGTGAGCTGTCTACCTGAACTACTGCTATCTATTTGGTGTGGGTATACACAAAATGTCGTTAGGGAGGGAGTTCCAAATTTTGACTCAATAGCACTGAAGGATAGGCAATATATTTTCAAGTCTGAATGGTGAATGACTTGGAGATTGTAGGTTTTATTCCCATGTAACTGCTGCCCTTGTCCTTCTAAATGGTAGTGGTTGTGGGTTTGGAAGGTGCTGTCTAAGCAGCCTTGTTAAATTTTGGTAGTGCATCTTTTGGATGGTATACACATAGCTGTTACTGAACACTGGTGGTGAAGGGAGTGAACATTTGTGCATGTTGTACCAGTCAAGTGTTTTTCCTAGATAATGTTCAAAAAGTGTAAGGTGAAGCAGTTTGGTATGAAGACATTGAAAAATTATCAGGCAGTTTCCTTGCCTATATTTGACCTGATGTCATGCTACTTCATTGGATCCAGAGACTGCTGGACATCCTCAAGCATGAAGACGTTGGTGTGAGGGACATTGTGCAGTCTGGCACTGCAATTCGTAACCTTAAAAATCTCAGCCATCACCTACTGAAGTGCAAACGTTTGCAACGGAGGAATCACCTCTTCCCTCAGTCAGATAAATAATGGCTGTTACACTTGGGATCAGTTGAGTGAAACATTTTCAGGGTTTTGACATCCCTAGCTGTGGAGAGGCAAAGTTTTCTTCATTCGCTCCCTGTTTTGGTCCCCTCTATTGTGTTGTATTGTATGCTCTTCTTTCCATTACAACAAACAACACACAATGGAGTGTTGACATGGGTAGAAAGACATACATAGATACTGAAATATGTCAGGGTGATGGGCATTTATCTTGTAGGCCTGTGAGTTAGGAGAAGTTTGTACAGTGAAGTTCCTAGTTGAGAAGTAATACTAGAAAACGTATGCTCCTGTTTAATGCACAGGTTTTAAAAAATAAAAACCTCTTGCATTTATATAGCACCTTTCAAAACCTTAGGATATCCCTAACTTCTTCACAGCCAGTGAAATACTTCTGAAGTGTAGTCACTGTTATAATGCAGGAAATGCATCAACAGTTTTTCCCCAATAACGCTCCACAAACAAAATGAAGTAAATGAACACAAGTTGGTTTCAGTGGTTTTGGTTAACAGATAAATATTGACTAGGATGCAGGTAGAATACAGTTGTTGTTCTTTGAACATTGTTTTGGGATCTTTTATATCTATCTGAGGAGATAAACAGGACCTGAGTTTAATGTCTCATCTACAGAATGGTGTCTCCACCAGGGCTGCAAAGCCAGCCAAGAACTATAAGAGTGCATGGATGGAATGGAACGTGTCCTGCCAAGACCTGTAGCTGAACTATATAACTCTGTCACAACAGTGCATTTCTCCACCTTCCAAGCCCTGTGAAAGCCGTGGAACTTTCCTGAGGATTAACACAGTGCATTGAGACAGCAGTAAAATAATAAACGTATATGAGAGTGAGACACTGGGAAATGTTCTGTTCTTTCCAGGTGGTGGACATCATGCGAGTGAATGTGGACAAAGTCCTGGAGCGAGATCAGAAGCTATCAGAGCTCGATGACCGTGCAGATGCTCTCCAAGCTGGGGCATCACAATTTGAAACAAGTGCTGCTAAGCTGAAGAGGAAGTATTGGTGGAAAAACTGCAAGGTGAGAAGTTTGAACCAACAGAATATTATATACTCTCAAACTGAGCAATGCCTGGAAGCATAATGTAAGGAACTCAGTATCAGTGGGTGATAAATGTGTTTTAGTTTCCATATAACAGAAGGTTAAAAGATGTACAAATATTGATATTTATCATATATGTATATTAAACTATCTAACAGTATGTGTGCAATTCTATATATACCTGGCCTACAAACAAAAATCAAGCATACACTGCAACTGTATGATATTATGGATGATTTTGCATTAACGTACAGACACATGAATTCAGAACAACAGTAGGCCACTATGCTCCACCAATCAATAAGATCATGGTCAATCTGATTACTACAATATTCTACTCCATACCCTCCTCCCGTAACCTTGTTTATCCGAAGTCTAGCTTGTGCCTTTAAAATATTCCAAGTTTCTGCTTTCACCATCTTTTGCTGAAAAGAGTTTCAAAGTCTGTGAGGAAAATTATAAACTGCAAGAAGTATTTCCTGTCCCTGGCAATGGTGAGAGATAATGGGGTTAGTTGACCCTGGACTCTGCATCAACTAAGAGCTGGGCAGGGACATCTATGTGGGAGTTTTTCAACTTGCCAGCAATTAAGGCCTTTGATTTATTAATTAATTGTCATTTGAAGGTCTAAACTTTCCACTTCTTTGATCACTTACCTGCCCACGTAGAATACAGCTAATTTCAGACTGCCTGCCAGCTTAGATTGGGGACAGTCTGGGAACAGTCAGAGGTATAAATGAGGGCAAGGATGTTTGCTATAAAAGCCATTCCTCGTCCTTGCCTCTGACCCTTGTGACCTGCTTCTCCTAACCACCTACAACTCGCAATGAAAAAATTATTTCTTATCTCGCCACAGAATTCCCAAAGGAGTAGGCTTCGACTGGCAGACTTCACAACCCTGATGTTGCTACCCTCTCTTTGGCCAGCAGTTTCTGGTGACTCATACTGATAGGGTGAGATAGTTGCCCAGCAGTTCATATATGCTCAAATTGGGTGTTATCTTGCTGGGTTCTTTAGCTGTACCATCACCTAACACACACACACACCCACACTTAAAAAACAAAGGGAGACTTCCACCACAAAATGTCAGTTTTTCAGGAATGACATTTAAACTTCTAAATTTTGTTTCAGTCCTGAATTTGCCCAAAAGTTCTGTTAAATAACATACTTAACACCATTTTGAATGCAATCAAAATGTTTACTGTTGCAGGCTTGATATTATGTTTAATTGAGTAAGATTATTTTCACAAATTTTATCACATAGTTTATGAACTCAGTCATAAAAAGTAAAACATAATAATGTTGAAGGAATAAATCCATTCAAATGTCAAGACTAGCTTTAATTCTGTAATATTAACTCTACTTCAAAAGTAAACACAAATTGTTAAATAGTTGGAGTTTTTTTCTGACATGTCTCTCAAATTTTAAAACAAAATACTACTTATGACGTTCTTGCAACTGGAGAAATATTACCTTTGTTAAAATTTTCCTATTCTATTCTTTCACTTATTTTTACCTTTAATAATTCAATACTTTACTTAAAACCAGTTAATTTGTATTAGATGTTTTGTGTCACATGGGATCTACTATCCACTGTGATATTGCTGCAATTTTAGACAAACAGGACCTTCAAGTGTTTGGAAGCAAATTCAAGGACCTTTTTTCTGCTATTCTCATGTCAGCAATGTGAGCACAAATTATCAAGGTAATGTCATGGATGTGATTAGGTCAAACCTTTTTGCATACTGAAGTCAAGTGATTCACTGCTACAGTAAGAGTCACAATCTTTCTAGAATCAGAATCATGTAACACAAAATTTGTACCAGCAGTTAAACCTATACAAGCTGAAAAAGCTCGTGGAGCTTGTGAAAACTTATGTAGACTTTTGTTCACACAGATTATCTGTAAAACAGATAATAAGCAATCATTTTGATAAAAATAACCTGAGCACAGAGAAGCAAATTAGAAGATCTAACGTGTTGCTTTTGAAAGAAAGAATGTTGGCAATCAGAATTTTGTCACAATAATTATCTAAGTGATTACAACCAAATGAATATCAATAGCAATTACATGGCAGGTATAATTGTCGCACCAGGCTAACATTTTCATTCAGAGGGTGGTTTGATCAAGGAATGAGCTGCTAGAGGCAGTGGTAGATGCAATATTCAAAAGACAGATACATAAATAGAAATGGTTTAGAGGGATATGGGCCAAGTGCAGGCAAATGGAACTAGTTTAGTTTGGAAACTTGGTCGGCATGGGCAAGCCAGACCAAAGGGTCTGTTTCCATGCTGTATGACTCTATGATTCTAAGTTCGCAGTGTTATTTTTTTTTCCTCATCCAACATTATGTAATTTGGAATATATACTAATGGAACTTATGATGTGAATGAGTATTATTTACATCACTACATTCTAAAAATTTATAAAAACTTTGGATTTTACATACACTTCTTCTCTATAAACTTTTGCTTCCTATGACTCTACATCTTTGTGTCAACTTTCTTTTTCCCACTAGAATTCTTCTGTTTCCATTTTTGTAATGGAAACATTTAATACTGTAATTCCAGCCACCTCTTAGTGATGGTGCTATGTTATCTCTCACTGTCTACTTCAGAGAGACTATTATAGTATACCAATGCTCCTTTTCCACTTGCCAAGCTGTTGTTTGGGTTGGTATTCAACTATCCATAGTAATGTGCCAGAATTTAAATAAACAGCAAATGGTTAGACTTCTCTTGTGGGTCTAATTTCAATGAACTTTCGCAAAACATGCTGCTAAGTGGGAGATCTAACCTGCACTGTGCCCTCAATAAGAGATCTAGGACCGATATGATCAAGGCAAATAACTGCATCTCCTTAATCAATCAGGTTGAAAATTATTATTGGGAAAAACAGGGTCTAAACCAGGGAATGCAAACTAGAATCCAGAGTTCAATTCTGTGTCAGAAAGACTGAGAAAATCAATTGGATTTAGGGAGACCATAAGAAATAGGAACAGGAGTAAGCCATTCAGTCCCTCAAGCCCATTCCACCATTCAACAGGATCATGGTTGATCGGACGTTCCTCACATCCACCCTCCTACCCTTTTCCCATAACCTTTGATTCCCCAACTGATGAAGAATCTAATTATCTCAGCCTTAAATATACACAAGGACTCTTCCTCCACCCCCACAGTTCTCTGTGGCAAAGGAGTTCCAAAGAGTTACTTCCCTCTGAGAGAAGAAATTCCTCCTCATCTCAGTCTTAAATTGACGGCCCTTTATTCTGAAACTATGCTTTCTGCTCTAAGACTCTACCATGAGAGTGGGTCAGTGGTTCGCATTGCTGCCTCACAGAAGTAGGGATCCAGGATAAAGTCTAGCCTTGAACAATTGTTTCTGTAGAGTTTGCATGTTCTTCCTTCATCTGCATGGGTTTCCATCTGGTGCTCTGCTTTCCTCCCCCAGCCCAAAGGTATGCAGGTAGGTAGACTGGCCATGTTAAATTGTCCGTAGTGTCCTGAAATGTGCAGGCTAGGTGGGTAAGCCAGGGTAAATGCAGGGTTATGGGGATAGGGTAAGGGGCTGGGATACTCCAAATCAGTTTAGATTAGATTAGATTACTTACAGTGTGGAAACAGGCCCTTCAGCCCAACAAGTCCACACCGCCCCGCCAAAGCACAACCCACCCATACCCCTACATCTACCCCTTACCTAACACTACAGGCAATTTAGCATGGCCAATTCACCTGACCTGCATATCTTTGGACTGTGGGAGGAAACCGGAGCACCCGGAGGAAACCCACGCAGACACGGGGAGAATGTGCAAACTCCACACAGTCCACACATAGACATGATAAATCCTGGGAGGGAAGATGTTTCCCATTATATAATCCTGGAATCCCCACAATGCATAAAGAAATGGTTCAGTCCATCAATTCCACACCAAACCTCTGAAGAGCATCTCACCCAGGTTTGGTGTGGAATTGATGGACTGAATCATTTCTTTATGCACTGTAGGGATTCCAGGATTATATGAGGGGAAACATCTTCCCTCCCAGGATTTATCGTGTCGAGCCCCTTAAAAATCCAATATGTTTCAATGAGCCTATAGAATAACACAGCTCAGGAACAGGCCCTTTGACCCACCATGTCTGTACTGACCAGCCTGTTCAGCCTTTGCTCCTAAGACAATGCTCCATACCAGGGATCATCCTTATGAACCTTCTATGAACTGCTTCAGGTTAAATGATATATTTCCTTAAATAAGGAGACCAAAATTTCTCACAGTAATCCAGACGTGGTCGCACCAGCACTGTGTACAGTTGCAATAAGACTTCTCTACTCTGATACTCCAACTCATTTGAAATAAGAGTAATTACTCCATTTGCCTTCCTGATTACCTGCTGCATCTGTGTTCTAGCTTTCTGTGTTTTATTACAAGTACTCCCAAGTCCCTTAATGTTGCAGTTTTTTGATTAGATTAGATTCCCTAGAGTGTGAGAACAGGCCCTTCGGCCCAACAAGTCCACACTGACCCACCGAAGAGTAACCCACTCTCCTCTGACTAATGCACCTAACAACTATGGACAATTTAGCATGACCAATTCACCTGACTTGCACATCTTTGGAATGTGGGAGGAAACTGGAGTACGTGGAGGAAACCCACGCAGACACGGGGAGAATGTGCAAACTCCACACAGAAGTGGCCCAAGGCTGGAATCAAACGTGGGTCCCTGGTGCTGTGAGGCAGCAGTGCTAACCATTGAGCCACCATGCCACCCTACACCAGTTAAATAATGATTATTTTTAAAATCAACTTTTAACCATTTTAAAATCTCTAACAATAATTGAAATCATAAAAGCATAGATTCAGCATTTGTATCAGCTACTATTCAAAGATTCTTGATTGCTTCAGTTAAGAATTATCATGCTGATAGAAAAAGAACTTAAAGTGGACTAAGTGAGAGTTACTCTTTTTGTAGCAAGTTTAGCTCATCTCTGACTTTAGTTCAAAAATTTAGTTGTTTGACAACATTAGAATGGGAGCCAAATAGTGAGCCATTACTTTCGTACAGCTTATGCTGAGACTGCATCTTGCCCAAGAACTCATGGAATTTTGTGGTTAATTATACATCTTTGCTCATCTGAGTTGCTGTCTAATTTGCAAAGGATAATGGTAAGCACCATTAGTCCCACTTCTATTTTGATATTAAATCGTGACCCATTATAATGTTATAATTATTTAAGTATTTAGATTGAGTATTTAGAATTAGGACTGAATGACTTCTTTCTATTATGGTCCAAATGTCCTTCACATCTAAATCCACTTCACCTGAAGAATTTTTCACCTGGTTTACATTACAGATTGACTAGTATGTGAATAAACATGGAAAGTATCAGAAACGTGGAGCTGGACATATAGCATCTGTGGAGAGAGAAACAGAGTTACAGTTTCAACTCAAAACATTTTCAAAGCACTCAAACTGAAGTTTTATAGACAAGACGTGATTACATTGAAAATTGGACACCTTTAAAAGGCTTTTGAAAATAATATTCTGTTTCTGTTATTAAAGATTTCCTACAGTGCAGAAACAGGCCATTCAGCCTGTGCTGACCCTCCGAACAGCATCCCACCTAGACCCTGCATTTCTACCTAGCCTGCCCATCCCTAAACAGTATGGGCAATTTAGCATGGTCAATCCACTAACCTACACATCTTTGGACTATGGGAGGAGTCCAGAACACCCAGAGGAAGTCCACGCAGACATGGGAGAATGTGCCAACTCCACACAGGCAGCCCAAGGGTACAGTTGAACTCAGTTCCCTGCTGCTGTAAGGCAGCAGCGTTAACCACTGAGCTGCTGTGTTACCCCAAGTGCTGGTAATGTAGAACATGTTGCTATAAGGAGTATTGAGGTGAAGAGCATAGATACACTTAAGAAGATAGGGTTCAGAACAGGAGGAGAAATGAGGAGAAGAGATGATTTGAAGGGTATGATGATAGAGTTTGCTGATGAGTAATTTGAGAGGCACCAGTGGAGCATAAACACTAGCCTAGACCAGTTGTGCCAAATGGCTTGTTTTGTGCTGCAAGTGTGACATAATATAGTATGTGTGAACCTGAAATCCACAATAATGGTAAAAATGACAGATACACAGCAATCTTCCATTCTTATTAGCACTTCTGTATTAACCAACATTAGTACTCTGTAGCAAAGTGCACATTATTGACCCTACAATAACAACTACAATCATTTATGTTTTATGTGACATGTATCACTATAAGTGAATGAGGATTGATGTATAAAATGTATTCGGAAAATAATTAAATTAACTAAATCTGACTTTATGATGTTGTAGCATTGGTCTTACTACTAAACTAATTTTTCTGTTGTCATACTTTCAGATGATGATTATACTTGGAGCAATATGTGCATTCATTATCATCATTATCATAAGTAAGTACCTTGTCTGAAATACATGATAACTATGCATTAATTAAACAAGCTGTCTTCGCTCATAGCTTTAATTTAGATTTAAAGAAATACTCACTGGCATTATAAGAATGAGAGGCTTTCTTATTGAAGCTTATCACATTCTGAGGAGACTAAATAGGGTAAATACCAAGATGATTTTCCCTTTGTGGGAGATTTTAAAACTGGGGATACAGTTTGAAAATAAGGGGCCTCCCATTTAATACAGTGATGAGGAGGAATTTCTTCTCTCAGAAAGTCATTTGCAGAACATTTATCTTTAGAATTCTCTTCTCCAAGAAGAGAGACTAGGTCTTTAATAAATTACCGACTGCATTTAACGCAATTTTGATCGACAAGGGATTCCAGGATTCTTGGAAGCAGTCAGATCGCCATGATCTTATTGAATAGCAGAACAGGTATGATTCCGTTCCTACTTTTTAAAATGTTATGATCTTTTCTTCTCTGCCCCTTTATCCAGTTTGGGACTTTTCCAAGCTGATACTCTTTTTTGATGTGATCTGCTAAATGGGAGGCTCTCACTCTGGAGATTTGAGTGATTCCCACCCTTGACTTCCAGTTGAAGTTGTCTGTTGTTTATTAAGCTTCATTTGTCATTTTAGCTTTAGTTTTAGTGGCTGGATGGCTTTTGTTACAGTAGCAGCATGTTATATACACATGAGCCTAAATTTTGCCATCACAACAAGGACATATCAGGATAATGTAAAAAGAATTGGGAATAACTCTGGGATTCCTACCTTCATTCCTGTTTTGGAGTATGCTATTTTTATAGCGATAAGATTGCAGCTCACAAGTCTGCAGACAACAGTTCCTGCCTCCTAACTCCATTATGGGGATGATGACTTCAGAATCAGAACCATGACGGAACCCTGTTCTGGAGTCAGGAAACAATTGACACACAAGTTTAATAAGGTAAAAACAATGACTACAGATGCTGAAAGCCAAATACTGGATTAGTGGTGCTGGAAGAGCACAGCAGTTCAGGCAGCATCCAACGAGCAGCGAAATCGACGTTTCGGGCAAAAGCCCTTCATCAGGAATAAAGGCAGTGAGCCTGAAGCGTGGAGAGATAGAGCTTATCTCTCCACGCTTCAGGCTCACTGCCTTTATTCCTGATGAAGGGCTTTTGCCCGAAACGTCGATTTCGCTGCTCATTGGATGCTGCCTGAACTGCTGTGCTCTTCCAGCACCACTAATCCAGTACACAAGTTTAATAGTTCTTGCTAACTTCACATGTCACAATCTGCATTATATGTGACCTTAACTTTGGGGTTGATAATATGGCTTTGTTTATAAAGGTTAGTGACCATTAACCTGACCAATATGGTTTCACCCATGGTTCACAACACCTCCGAACTGGTAAGAAACACAGCAATCATCAGGAATCGACCCATCTATATGAAACTTGAAGGGGGCTCTGACATAACCACTTCCAAAGTGGAGCTGCTGGTGTCAGGATTATAACCTAACCCTGATCCTAAGGTCATAAAGATACCACACAATGACGAGAGAGGTGAGAATCCCAGAATTTGTGCCTACCTTTGTCTCCTGGCCCAACACAGCTTTGCCCTTGCTTTGGGATGGTAAATCGACACACTGGTTTTTAATTCCCTTTTAAAGTGATTTAGTTTCATAACCCTGTCTTTTACCAGTATGGTTGTGCTATCTGATTCTCAACTCTTCTTTGTGGCTCTCTTCCAGTCTATTTCTGCACCTGAGGAGAAAGAAGTCCGACTGAAAATGCAGCTCAGCTTTGTTCTCGTCAGCCATACCTTCTCCAGTGTCAGATATTATTTATTAATCTCTGCTTATAACCATGGTTGTTTTTATTTTGTCTTTAAGCTACCCTAATTATTCAAAAGGGTACATCGATTGATATCTAAATCTGAATAACAATTTAACCAGCTATTTACTGCCGAATAGTTATGTATGTAGGTTCATGTCTTAAACATTCCTAGATGAAACTAGCACAATATAGTTTGGCCTTCAATAGTTGGATCATGTTTCTGAATATATCTCTGTGACATTTTTCTGACTTGTCAAGTCATCCCGAGGTAATTGTCTGAAATGCCTAAAGCCTTAACAACCATCAGAACAAATCCCAGACTTAAATTGTACAATATAAAATCACCAGAAATTTGTAACATCTTGGATCTGAACACAACATTCCAGATTTAAAACAAGTTAATCATTGCATTGCAGATCTTACACATGATGATACAAAATCAAAAAATTAGGCTTGGTGTTAGTACTATGAACATAACAACTGAGTGATAAAATTAAACAGACTGTTCAATATTTGGAGCTGTCTCAGATCAGATAAAAAAAAGTCCTTGAAATTTTAATTGATTTTAAAGTATAACAAGGTCAACTTTAGGCTGAGTAAGGGTAATTGCATGACCATAGCCTTCAGCACAGAGCAAACAATGTTTTGTTTAGGATATGTGAACATTTGCTGGGTTTAGGGATTATGTCTGACAGTAACTGTTTTCTCAGAATAGAAATCTATCCCAAATTGTCTGTAGTCAGTAAACCATGTGGAATATATCAAACTTTTAGTAAGCTACACACAGTTCCAATAAACTTGTTGAAGAGAAAAGAAAATAATTATCCAAATTTGACATACTAAAAGTTTGACTAGAAATGCAGCCTTCAAAATCGAGATCAGAGACACCCTTGAATTTATTTGTGACAACAATCATGACCAATCTGTTTTCAGTCCATTATCATCTTGAAGCTGCCCAATCCCAAGATTCAAATTCAAATTTAGGACAGAAATCACACAAATTGGATACAGGGGGTGCAGTAATTTCCTCTAATCATTTGTTTCCTTTTATGGCCAATATAAAATTCGGATGGATTAAGGTCAGCTGATTTTTCCAGCCATTTTGTTCTTCATTATGATTTTAGGATTTAAAGCAGGACTGACAGATGTCAATCTGCACCACTAATTTCACGATTACGGACCTAATCTACAGTTCATGTACAGCATAATGTAAACATATTTGCTGTACAACATCTGTATATTGGCACCTCCAATACCAATTCCAATAGTAAAGAAGCAATAGTACCAAGAAGAACCCAAGTAATGAAAACATGTTTTTGGCCATTTCATCCAGCCTAATCCATCATTGACAGAGTTGATGCCCGTGAAATGCTGCAAATGATGTGGGCATCTGCCTGAATCATGTTCACAACCCAAACCCAGGACTTAGAACAGGGTCAGTTCTATATTGTGGCACAGAGACTCAGTCTGGACTTTGCAATCTCCCCTAATTATAGTGATTTTATATAAAATAGCAGAGGCAATCACTGTATTTAAAGTCTGTGAAGTCTCCAGGATTACGTTATACTTATATAGTATTGTCCAAATATCAGTCGCTTTTCTGAATAGAACTTGGGTCGTGGAAAGAAAGAAAAAATAATTAAGAAAATAGTGTAAGCAACAATCTTCCTGTTTTAGTATAAATAGAGTATATTCAATATCTGCAGCAGACTTCGATCATTTGTGGATTGTTTGTCAAATGGCATGGGTGTCACAAAAGATCTCTTTTTACAAGACCTATAAAATCCCATCTTCTGAGCAGACAGAGTTATTTAACAAAAGATTGATTTTGACCAGACCATTGTACCATCATGGCATACTAATGCAAGAAAAAGAGATTAATTTTTCATGTGATTTTTTTTCAACAATCAAACAGAATGTGCTTTGAATGGGCCACAGAATTTAAATACCATCCAATCCATGACCTGGGACCTGACTGTAAATAACTTGCAGAACCCTGAAGTTCTCATATTTTTTAAAATGTCAATTTTAAGTCATCATTCCCTGACTAAAACTGATATTTCCACACTTTTGCATGATGTCCATTTTTTTTTTCCTTTTGGTTTATAATATCTTCATTAAGGGTCTTTTCTTATTCAAAGGTCTTAACTTTGTGGATCCCCTATTCACTGAAATTATCTTATGTGATATTCAGAATGGATTGCATAATCTATTTTTAAAATGTTGGGCTAATAAGTGTTTACCTCCTTCTTCCATTATTGTATATATGGTGTAATCTGTAATGTACTATCCTCTGAAACCGTGAAAGGGGAACTGCAGAATACATGCATCCCTATTTGCTAAATGTGTTGTAAGTAGTTTGATTGTACACTGATTTTGAAACCTTTGTGTATATTTCCATGCTGTACATGCATTCCTGCAGTGTCCCACAAAAGTAAAAATAATATAACTTTACAGCTTTATATTTCATACATCGCCCCTCCATTTTTTAAGTTTTAGTATTCCCTTTACTATTCTTAATTCCCCTACACACTGGTCACAATCAGTGGAAGGAGTCAGTTGTTTGGTCTTGAACTCTGTGTCTGCTAATGCCACCAGTTGAATTTACTCATGGGATACTGTACAGTTGAAGCCTTTGCAACTGTCCCCTCATCATTTTGTTGTCTCCCTTTTTCTGCTGCTGTGAAAGTGTTCAGTCTCACTTCCCGCCTGCCCCTTCGTGCTCTAACCTGCTGGAAACTGTATCCACCCTGAATGGAAACCTTAAATCCTTCCATTTCTTTGTGGTGCAACACCTTGGTAATGAGCCACTGTGACCACCTTGCCTTATGACTTCTGATAGTTTTTCGACTGATGTGATTATCTGAATCAACTATGTTCTCATGGCAGTCAGAAGTTTACAGTCAGTTTTAAACTGAAGGTCCACTTCAACAAAATTTTAAAAGTCACTTTTTAAAAAAAGTTTTCTGATGATTTATTGAACAATTTGATGCTTGTTGTTAAATTAAACTGTACTGTTGCCAACAGGATCAATCCACAGAGGATACAGTGAGCGTTTCATGACCCAAACTTCAAAGTTAGTTTCCCCATACATAAAACGTTTGACTAATATGATGTAGTTTGTATGATGCTTCAGAATTTTATTTTTCCAAGTTATGGAGAATATAAGGATAATTAATTATTTCACAGATCTGCCACTGACAATATTATCAAGTTTATTCTTTTTACATTTGGATATTTGAACTGATTTATTCTCAGCACTGTTAAATGAATGTAGTCTTTAACAGCCCGTTCTTCAACTTGTTCTGATTTCTTTGTGAACAGCTGCTGTGCAACATTTGGCCATACTAAACTTACAATACTCCTTGTGAGTTCAAGCACTGCAGTCAATTTTTCAAATGGAATAATCTTGTTTAAAAAAATGCATGAAGTGGAAGGAGTATTAAGAGGGGTCCATAGGCGTGCTTCATACAGTCGTTTTTATAAAAATGCTTTGGTTGAAATTAAGATGTGTGACTTTGGTATAGGATAATATTAATGTGTACACATTGACTTCTTCTGTTCATTAATTTAAGAAAGGCACTAACCTATGTAAAATAATCAGCAACACATTTTCACACCATTCCACCACTGAGCCTGGCCTACTTCTTTCTATCGAGGCCCTGTTCTCTTCTTCACTTTGAGCTTTGGTTCTCCTGACCTCTTCACATCATCATTCAGCTGTACCTTCTCAGGTACCTGATTCTCCTTTCCCCTCTGAGCACCCATCTGTCTCTTGCCTTTTGGGTTTTTCCCTTTCAGACTCCAGTTCTCCTCTACAACTCCCTGACACCCACCTAATCCCTTCCCGGACTCCAGTATTTTGAGAATGCATCAATTTCATTAAGAAAACAGAGGAAATGTAAAATTCCACAAGTAACCATATAACTGGAAGTATTTTAGCTCTTTTATTTAAATTAAGTATGGAATTGCTGTTGACCTGCATCCGTAATGATGGCACAATAGCTGGGCCTACATCACACTTTTGTTTTAGGTTTAGAATTGGTGGTTAAATTTAGAATTTTGCTTATTATTATTAGCTATTCAGGTGAGTTGTTAGCGACTTTTGTTTTGGTTAGAGTAGTTGGGGTTAGGTTCAGGGTCCACAATTAACTTTAGGGTTTGGGGACAAGGTATCAGGGTTGCAATTAAGGCTTTGATGTTCAGGTTAAAGTTGGAAGTTGATAGTTAGCATTAGAACTATGAGTCAGAACCAGGGTTAAAAACGCAAACAGAAATGTGTCAGTAACAAGAAGTGACAATCCATGACATTGTCACCAGACATGCTCAGAGGAATAATACTTGGGACTGACCTTAGATAACAGGACATCCGAAATATTAACTTAGTCTGGATTAATACAAGGTGAAATTTATATGGATTTCACTTGATTTCTATTGTTAAAGACAGCTTAGCCACAGAACATTTCAGCAGTTCTTTGGAGGGGATAGAAACATTGGGAAATGCTTACTGTAAGTCAGATTGCTTGATTAATTTGTTGAAAAAAATATACAAGGCATATTTTGTTGTGCCTTAGTAGGTAGTGGAATAGAGCTCAATGAAATATGTTGGAGAAGGAAACTGAGAATGCAGGAAATGGGTCAGTCAGTATCTAAAAGAAAAAATGACAAATTAATGTAGGCGGGACCTTGCGTCAAAGCAGAGGTTTCAATTTTTACTTCAGACCTCCAAGATTTCTTTATCTCAATGAAAAATACCAGAATTGAACAAACATACTAGCTGAAAATAAATGGGCACCTACAATGCTGTTGTTAATTTTCTATAATGGTTTTGGAATATTGTTATACCACAATTTAGAAAAATTGTAATGTTTTATATCTTTTTGCTCTCAAGGACATTCCAATGAATCTGTAGTTGTTAGTATTTTTCTTTAATGTCTTATAGTACTTTATAACGTTAACCTGTAAGAGCCAATACTGGATTTTCTAAGTGCTTAACCTAGAGGTGAGTGCATTTCTGTCCCTGTCCCACCTAACAGCACCACCACCCCACTAAACATAAATCATTGGGAATTGCATGGAAATGTTGCATTAGGTATTTACCAATTTGATGTTGCAATGATGAACCTGTTAACACTGAGTTTGTATTCTGTGTGTGCGTGAGCGTGTGTGTGTTTTATTTAAATTGGTGAATGCAACTTCCATGTTATGTGCAACATTGATGTAATTGTCTTGGCAAATAAACTTTTGTTTTAAAAAACACTTTGCTGGTTGTTGTTCACTTGCTTTCAAAGGTTTCCCCTTCAAAAAAGTTGATGAAGAACTACATAAGGCTTGGTTTTGCAATGTTGAGATTGTTAACATCAAGTCTGTCTTTTACAAGGTTTACATCTAAATGTGATTAGCATGAAACATTACATTAACCACCATAGGCAGAAAATAGCTTGGCAAGGAGCATAGAACAATATCTAAGTCTTTTGGATGTGAACTTTGCCATTTCATATTTTCATCATGTGATCTGTTAATCAAGACATGACCTTAATCACTAAAATATACAAGCTAATTCCTATGTAAATTACCGACCGTCTATTTTAAGAGATATGAGAGAGTGAGAGTTAATATATTATAATTAGGGTCAATCTCAAATTTATCTCAGCTTTCTCATATTCTGTTAATTTTGAGGCAGTGTATAAATAGACATCAGTACCTTATGTAACAACCAAGATGTATTAGGGATTAACTAGTCACATTGAACAGTATAATAATAAACCTTTCTTTTCTGAACCCTTTTCATTACTTAATTCAGAACGAAAATTGCACAATTGAGAGAAGAAATAGAAATATTTGCTTGTATTACAACATGGGGTAAACGCTCCTGCTTAATTTAAACCAGCAACATAGAAAAGATTTATCCCGTGCAGCAATCTGTGAAAATTCTATTGGCCAAGAACTAATTTATGTAAACAACTTAACAGACAATAATTAACTAATAACTATTTACAATTCCTTTCTCTAACCTATCTTTTACCTTACCTTCTATAACACTAGTCTGATAAAACTCGCAATTAAGATTTACGAAACAACACTTCTTATCTCAAAACCAGGCAGCTTTCAGTTTTCTCTGAATTCCTGTCTTCATTTCTTCTTCTTGGGGAGTCTGTTTCACAGGTTACTGATTGGGCAGTGTGCAGATGTTGTTAGCTTGGCAGTTCTCCTCTCAACTGTTCAATTTTCCCTGGTCTTCTACCCACAAAACATCAGATTGTGTCATTGGCTTTTAAGATTGTTAATATACTAATTTCAAACAGGTTTGGAGTTTGGTATTTTTGGGGTATAATTTAAACTGATTGGCCTAAATTGAACGTGTTTTGTCGTTTCCAGGCAATCAGCTAATTTAGCTTTCAACCAAGTGTTACATTGTTACCTTATTGAGAACACTTGGTGCTGTCAGTTGGCTCCACCAGTTTTTATCTCTCTTAAAGGTACAGTACACCCGACACCTTCAGAACACCTCCCCCTTTAAGAAAAATTGAACCATCAAAAAGAAAAGATGGCTTCATTTTTTCCTACTTTTTTAAACACATTACCCTAACATACAGATAACCTTAATACAACTTCACTTTAACCTCTTCCCATATACCTGTGTATATATAACATTAAATAAATATAAATCTCATCTAAACTTTATCAGTTAATCCACGATAACGCATCTGCGACTACATTCTTCCATCCCACAACATGTATGATTCTTAAATCAAAAGTCTGTAATATAAGACACCAATGAAATAGTCTCATATTCTTGTCTTTAAAGTGTTCTAAGAATGTAAGCGGATTGTAGTCAGTGTACACAACCATCTCTGACATATTGTTTGTGACCTACACATTAAACTGTTGTAAGGCCAGTACCAAACTCAATAGTTCCTTTTTGATTGTGGACTATTTCCTCTGGTGGATGTTGATCTTCTTCAAAAAGTAACCAACAGGTGGTTAATTCAAACCTATCCTCATCTTCCTGTAGGAGTATAGCTCCAATTCCTGTGTTACTAGCATCGATGATCATTTTAAGAAGTTTTGAAAAGTTTGGTGTAGCTAAAACTAGTTTGGTGGTTAATATGGCTTTCAAATGGTGAAATGCCCCCTGACATTATTCTGTCCATCGAAACTTTGTGTTCTTCTTCAGCAAATCGGTTAATGGTGCCGATGTTTGGCACTGCTGACGTTTGGAACAAACGTCCGATAGAACCCACTGAGTTCTAAGAATCAAAGCACCTCTTTCTTTGAGGTTGGTCATGGAAATTCCTCAATGGCCTTTGTCATTGCATTCTGTGGGGTAAGTCTTTCATAATTGATGTTATGTCTGAAGAATGTCACCTCTGCTTTCACGAATTCCATTTTATTTAAGTTTATCACCAGTTTTACTTCTCATGGTCGTTCAAAGAGTTCTGCCAACTGTACCATGTGATCTTTCCAGTACATACTAAAGATCACTACATCTTCCAAATAGACTGCACAGTTTGTTAACCCAGCCACAACTCTGTTTATGAGTCTTTGGAATGTGGCGGATATGTTCTTCATTCCAAAAGGCATCACTTTAACCTATATAGCCTATTTGGGGTTACAAACAAAAAATTTCTTTTGCCGTCTTTGATAAAGGTATCTGCCAGTAACCACGTATTAAGTCCAACTTGGTGATGTAACTGGCTTGTCTGACTTGCTTGATACCGTCTTCCAATATAGGAATTGGATATGAGTACAATTTTGTTACGGCGTTGACCTTCCGATAATCCACACAGAATTGTTGAGTCCCGTCTAGTTTGGCAACTAAAATGATTGGTGAACTCCACTTGCTCTGGCTTGGTTCGATGATGTCCTCGTCGAGCATGGCCTCCACCTCCATCTGGATCTATCTGGCTTTGAAAGGACTAAGCTGATAGGGGTATTGTTTTATCAAAAGAGTATTCCCGTGTCTACTTCATGTACAATAGCATTAGCACTCCCCATCTGATTCTTACATATGTCCTTATACTGCAGTAACAAATCTTTCAACTGTGTTCTATGATCCTGAAACAGATAGCTTATTAACCTATCAATCTCTGCAAGGACTTCTTTATTTTTTTATCTATTTTGAGGCACCTCAAAATCCACATCATCTGGATTTGATTCCTCACTCTGCGAGGCAGTAACTAACACCTGCTTCTCTAGTTCTTTCTCTCCAGTATAACACGGTTTCAACATGTTTTCATGACATACTTGATACCTTTTTTTCTCGATCTTTACAAGATAGTTCACCTGACTCAACTTTTTCTCAAATTGATAAGGACCACTAAGCCTGGCTTCGAAGGGATCTCCTATCACTGGTAACAGTACTAACATGTCATCCCCTTGGGAAAACATCCTAGTCTCAGAGCTTTTATCGACCACCAGTTTCATTCTACACTGTGCCATCTTTAGGTGCTGTTTAGCTAACTCACCTACTTTATTTAATCTTTCCCTCACCTCCGATACATAATCTAAGTATGAGATCTTGGAATTTGGTCCTGTCAATTTTTCTTTAATTAATTTCAAAGGGACTCTCACTTCATGACCAAATATTAACTCAAAGGGTATGAACTGAGTAGATTCATTTGCAGCATCCCTAATGGCAAACAACATGAATGGGATACCTTTACCCAATCATTTGGGTAATCCTGACAGTATGTTCTCAACATGGTCTTCAACGTCTGACGCCACCTTTCTAAAGCTCCCTGAGATTCAGGATGATACACGCAGGATTTAAAGTGCTATATACCTAAGCTATCCATTAGCTCCTTTGACAGTCTAGCAGTAAAATTTGACCCTTGGTCTGACTGAATCGCTCTGGGTGGCCCATACCGTGTGAAGAAAGCTACTAACTCCTCTACTACCCTTTTTGCCTTGATACTCCGTAATGCAATTGCCTCCAGAAATCTGTAGCCACATCCACTTTTAGTTCATGAGAGGGGACCTACACAATCAGTTATAACCCACGGGAAAGGTTCTTTAAATGTGGGAATTGGCAACAAAGGTGCTGGTTTTATTACTCACTGTGACTTACCTACCATTTGGCAAAAGTAAACCACACCTTTGTGCATTCCAGGCCAATGAAAATGTTTTTGTTCCTTAGCCTGAGTCTTTCATACCCTTGGGTGACCTCTTACAGATAGTTCATGTGCTACCCATAACACCTCCTGTCTGTATGCTACTGGCAACACAATCTGGTGCACATCGGCCCATTTCTCTTCTGCACTAACCTGCCGTGGTCTCCGTTTCCATCTTAGGATTTTATCTTTCAGATAATAACCCTTCGGAATATTCTCTGCCTCCTTTTCAGAATACGCATCTACATATATATCTTTTATCATCTTGTCATGCTGTTGCAAGTCTCTTAGCCTTTCAGGGCTAAACAATTCTGTCTGACCCACTGCCTAGTCAGGTTTTTCCTGCACCATTACATCAAACAGAGTGTCTGCTAACTGAACCTCAACTCCTTCATCTTTCTCTTTACTTTTTGCTTCGTGCTGTGATTTATGATGGTGGGATCTAGTTACTACATAGTCTGGGAAAATACTAGGATATGTCTGTTTTTAACTCCTCAGTTTCTTGGGCTTCTCCACAACAAAGTGTGTCACACCTACCTTGGACCCTGCCAAATCATTCCCATGAACAAATTGAATTCCTGGAACTGACAGTCTGTCAATCACTCCCATTGTAACTTCCCCAATCTTGAGGTGGCACTCCACCCTGATCTTACATAGGGGAATGCTGAATTTCTGTCCATCTATCCCACAAATTACTACATTCTCGGTTAACAAATCAAAAAGAGTGCATATTCACTCATCTCTTACTATCAGCAACTGGAGAGATTAGATTAGATTAGATTACTTACAGTGTAGAAACAGGACCTTCGGCCCAACAAGTCCACACCGCCCCGCCGAAGCGCAACCCACCCATACCCCTACATCTACCCCTTACCTAACACTACGGGCAATTTAGCATGACCAATTCACCTGACCTGCACATCTTTGGACTGTGGGAGGAAACTGGAGCACCTGGAGGAAACCCACGCAGACACGGGGAGAATGTGCAATCTCCACACAGTCAGTCGCCTGAGGCGGGAATTGAACCCGGGTCTCTGGCGCTGTGAGGCAGCAGTGCTAACCACTGTGCCACCGTGCCGCCCACAAATCCTGTATCTCTCAAAATTATAACTTCTTGTCCTTCTCCCCTGTTCTTTTGGAGTAAACTTTACCCACAGAGGCAAATTCTTTGTAGAGATCAGTTACTAACTCCACACCCAGTCCCTGCCTACGTGGTGCACTGTCCTGCAGCTCCTCGGCTCTTCTTGGGGTCTCCTTTAATACCTTCACTAATGCCACTGGCTTAGCTTCTTTTACCATATCTTTTCCCACAGTGCCTTTCTTTAATGACCAGCACTGTGTCTTTACATATCCCAACTTCTGGCAGTGAAACCACCTTTTCCCAGTGCCCTTCTGAAACCACTGGCACTGTAATTTTCTGTGTCTCACTCCATTACAGTGAAAACACCTGAAGCCTTTCACCTCCTGTCCAGCCTCTTGGGCTTCTTTTTTACCCTGTGGTAAATTCTTACCAGTGCTCTCTACTCTTGGTTTAGTCATATAAGATCTCCCCTTCTCCCAACTTCTAACCCTCACAGGACAACATTCCAGCCAGAAGCAGGTCTTATGCACCAACATGTATTCATCTGCTAATTCTGCTGCCCTTCTAACTTTCCGAACTTTCTACTCCTCCACATGAATTCTAACCATTTCTGGAAGTGAGTTTTTAAACTCCTCCAGCAGAATAATCTCAGAATAATCTCTCATAGAGCCTCATGGGTCTTATCTACTTTTAAAGCACACACCCCATCTATCAGATGACTATGTTTAATTCTTTCAAACTCAACATAAGTCTAACCTGGTTCCTTCTTTGTATTTCTGAATCACTGTCTATATGCTTCTAGTATCAATTCATAAGCACTTAAAATAGCCTGTTTAACCTCTTCATAATCTCTTGACACCTCATCTCACAGCGTGGCAAATACCTCACTAGGTCTGCCTAACAGTTTATTATGAACTAGCATTACCCATACATCCTTGGACCACTCCATCTGCCTAGCCAATGATATCTGCACACTGCGCAGAAAAATAGCTCTCTTATTGATCAGTAATCTGTGATGGAGTATCCCAAGGAGAAGAAAAGAAGGCCGAAATACAGAGGAAAATTAAAGCTGCCTGGTTTTGAGATAAGAAGTATTGTTTTGTAAAATCATAATCGGGAGCTTTATTGGACTTGTATTATAGGAGGGAAGGTAAGAGTTAGGTTAGAGTAAGGAATTGTAAATAGTTGTTAGTTAGTTATTCACTGTTATATTTTAAGAAATAAAGTTGTTAATTTTTACTTTAACTAGTTTTTGGCCTATCAAATTTTCACTGATTGCTGCACAGGATAAATCTTTTCTGTGTTGCTGGTTTTTAAATTAAGCAGGAGAGTTTACTCCATGTTGTAACAGTATTGGGGGCTTGTCCAGGATCTGAACCCAAGACCTCTCAAATTTAATCACAGAACGTTGACCTTTATTTCAAGGGACTGGAAGTAAAAGAGTAGTGAAATTTTACTGCAGCTATAGAAGGTGCTGGTGAGATCACCTCTCAATTACTATAAGCCATTATAGTCTTATAGTGGAAGTTTGCTAAACCAAGGGTGGGTAGATGAATACAATAAAAACTGACTTTTCCAGAGATACCTAAGTCTTCTGAATAGATGAAAAGCAAACAAAACTTTCCATTGAAATGTGAACAGAAGACAAGGTACATGGATAAGTAGGATTATTTTATCTTAAGATTATTTTGTCTTTACCTTCCAATCACACTTCAGGATCCAGTACTATTTTCCAAATAATAATTTAATTTTGTGAATAAAATTTAAAATTATATGTTTTATATATGTATGTATATGTATACATATATAATCATTTGGAATCACGGTGCAATAATACAGTAACGTTGCTGCGAATGGTAAAGGACTTGATGCATTATTTGCCTTTGGCAATTTAAAGCTTTACCCTGCGCAAATCATTATTGATGATTGCATGTACTTCAAGCTGTGGACAGTTGGGTTTTTCCTGGGTAACACTGGAGAGGTTTGCATTGATTTTGGAGCATCCTTCAGAACTGACAAATACAATTTAACTTTAAAAATAATCTCAGGAACACAAGGCTTCCAGCGAAGTTTTAAAGCACAGCTTTAATCATGGCTGTTATCTATGTATCTGAAACTTCAATAATATATTGGGGCAGCATAGTGGCTCAGTGGGTCACGAGGGTTTCTTGCAAGCCAACACAATGCTGCCTTCAAAATGTGAAAAGGGGGGAATCTTATTGAAGCTTACAGCATACTAAATGGCCTGGACAGAGTGGACGTTGGGAAGATGTTTCCATTGGCAGGAGAGACAAGGAATTGAGGGCACAGCCTTACAGGAAGTGGAAGACGCTTTAGAAGAGATAAGGAGAAACTTTAGCCAGAGGGTGAATTCATTGTCACAGAGTGCTTTGGAGGCCAGGTCATTGAGTATATTTGAAACAGAGATAGATAAGTTCTTGTTTGCTGAAGGGATCAAAGGTTACGGGGAGAAAGCAGGAAAATGGAATTGAGAAACTGATCAGCCATAATCGAATGGCAGAGCAGACTTGATGGGCCAAAAAGCCTAATTTCTGCTTCTGTGTCTTCTGGTCTTATGGGCCTAGGTTCAATTCCAGCCTCAGATGACTGTGTGGAGTTTTCATGTTCTCTGTGTCTGTGTAGGTTTTTGCCACAGTCCAAAGATGTGCAGATTAGGTGGATTGACTGTTCTAAATTGCTCTGCAGAGTCCAGGGATATGTGGGCTAGGTGGGTTAACTACAATAAATGCATGGTTTATGCAAGGTTGGGGGCTAGGGTGAGATGCTTTTTGGAATATTGGTGCAGACATGATGGGCCTCCTTCAGCACTGTTGGGATTCTGTATGAATGACATTTGGGTCAGATGACATGATCCTAGAAACTGAAGGGTTTATTTAATAAAAAGCTCACGATGTAAGAAAACATGACCAAACTCATCCATGAAGACACTTTCTTACCTTAAGGACGATTGATGCTGAATGTAATTGCCAGTCAAGGAATATTCATGTGAAAATTGAAAGAATTCCAAAGTGATACATTCCATGTCAACACTGTTCAATCCACAGACATTTACTCCAAGCAAAAATCAATGATAGTCAAAAAAATTCACTACACAAAATTAAATTTCAGTTCTTGATATTATTATGAAGTTGAAGACAAGTACTGTACCTTGAAGAGAGAGAGAGAACGCTGCTCTGAACTGAGAAATTACAAGCACCTGTGTATATGGCTAGATGGCAATCGCAGAGTCTATTGGAAAATTGAAAATATGTAGCATTTGGCTGTGAAATAGATACCTGAGTTTTGGGTGCTGTTTTCACAACAAGTTGAATTTAACCAGTTTAAATTATATCCCAGGATAATAAAATCCAATTGAGTTTGAATTTTATCGTCTTGTCAACATCGGACCAATGAGACAATCCGATGTTGGGGAGATATAAAATGCGGACCTTTTGAAAATTGGTCAGAGAGCAACTACTGTTGAGAGAGAATTGCATGGAGAGCTAATATCTTGCTCTCCAAGAAATTAGGAAACACTCTCTATCAAAGGTACCTTTTCATATGAAACATACTTGCAGTAAAAAGAAAGAAGATGACCCAGGGAAATCCTCAGCTGGAAAAAGAAAGACACAGAAGACGATAGTGTCTGTGCAGTTCCAAAATGACGTTGATATAATTTTAGTAAGTGCCTTATTAAAACAGCATATTGTTTTAGAGTTGAAGGCGGATAGTAAGCAGCTAAGGGAAAGAGGGGCTTAGAGTTGTAAATAGTTGTTGTTTAATGTTCACTTTTAGGATTTAA
Source organism: Chiloscyllium punctatum (assembly GCF_047496795.1). Lineage (NCBI taxonomy): Eukaryota > Metazoa > Chordata > Chondrichthyes > Orectolobiformes > Hemiscylliidae > Chiloscyllium > Chiloscyllium punctatum. The sequence continues at coordinate 66,021,106 of NC_092744.1, forward strand.
AAAAAATTATATTATTTCCTTTAAATTGTAGAATTTTGGAGTTCTCTGTCACTCATATTTTAACAGATTACAAGGTGAGGTGAGCTTTTCTGGCTGTTTGACTTAGTTCACCTCCTTTTTGTTACTATGTCAGAAGACAAAAACAAATGATGACAAGAAAAAATATATTAAGTCCAATTTTGGGGAATAACTTTTGTTAATTACTAAAAGTTTATATCCAGAACTTTATGTAGTTGGTTTCTTTTCTTCTAAACTATTGTTGGTTGACAAGAAAAAGAATATATTTTTGTAGACCAGCCTGTTTTATATTATTTCATCATAGGTGCTCAATCATTCAAAATTTTATATCAACATTCCAACAATAATGCACACAGGGATTTAAACCTGTAAATGCAATTTATTGATTAAATCAAAAAGTGGGTGTCATGTCAGGTTAATTTCCTTTGAATGTTTTAGCCAAAGGAGAAACAGAAGTCTCAGTTGAAGTTAGGAATGGGGGTAGGTTAAATTGATAGCCTGGGAAAGCTGATGTATTACGATAGCATTTCTTCTGCTCAGTCATTTTTGCTGCTATGACTCCACTGCATGGTGCTACCCAGCACAGAAAATCTGTCTGGGTTTAATCAAATTATGGTGATCATAGCCCAATGACAGCATTGAAGTTGCAATAATATACTTGTCCCAGGCAAATGCATAGATTTAGATTTGGAATGCTGCTATTGAAGACCACCTATTCTGCAACTTTTCTCACACTCCCATTCTGTCACTTTCAGAATGCAAGGGACCATTTCCTGGCATCTCATGCAATGACCAGCTTCTATGCTAGTTTAACCTCCCATCTGAGAGCCATGATGCCCCTCCTGTCAGCTGCATTATAAATTGCCTGGGCCTCACCCAAACAAATGCATGAGGGCTTCTTGCTAGCTGACGCTGACCTCACTTAAGATTACAATTGGAGCTTAAGCGTTTAAACATATTTGCAAAATATAATCTGCTAAATTGCCCAGCAACAGCAGCATAATTTCTGAAATATGCACATCTCAGGTTCTGTATTAAATTATGATTTGTGATTCTACAATAAATCTCAACCAAACAAAATCTTTCTTTATTTCAATGTTATTTGTGAAACCAGATAAATGATTTCAATTCTGCAATGGGCTACACCAAAATTTATTTTGACAAAAATAATTTGAAAAGAAATTAACTCAATGTTTTTTTTGGAACCAAATTCAAAACTCCAATTGGATTTAATTTCATGTACCTTGCTCTATATGTTATTTAGCAATTTGCCTGTATTAATGATGATCAGTCAGTATCTACTCAAAATTGTGGTGGGTAAATGGGCTGGTATTTTTGGAAGCTCAAAAATGTCATGGTTTTGGATGGATCACAGGCTTTGTAAAACTGTTTTGGGGAACTCAACTCAGACTCGTCATTTCCTGCATTTGTTGGAAATTCTTATTTTTGGTGTGGTTTTATTACCTCCCTGTAAGGAATACTTTTCTTTATGGATGTAATCTTTAGAGTTCTGTTTATCAATGCTTTACACAAAAAAAGGGACAGAGAAAAAGCAAGAGAAGTCACAACACTAAGAAAATACAGACAACATACAAAGTTATAAAAGAGAAATAGGGCATGGTAAAAGGACACAAAATAAAAGCTTTTGAAGGCATTGTCTGATGGCGGGTGAACAGAATGACCAGAATAGGTAAATCAACTGAATGTATAAAATGTACACAACTGCAGGTTTCTGTGATTGATTCTCCTTTGAAACATTGGTAAAAAAAATTGCTAAATAATTTGGACTTTCTTGCCAGTGTTATAAAGATGTGGGTGTACTGTACCTTTAAGAGAGTTAAAAGCTTGTAGAGCTACCTGACAGCACCAAGTGTTCTCAATAAGGTAACAATGTAACACTTGGTCAAAAGTTAAATTAGTTGGTTGCCTGGAAACGACAAAACAGATTCAAATTAGGCCAATCAGTTTAAATTATATCCCGAAAAAGACCAAACTCCAACGCCGCTTGAATTTAGTATAGCGACAATCTTAAAAGCCAATGACGCAATCCGATGCTTTGTGGGTATAAGATCAGGGAAAATTGAACAGTTGAGAGCAGAACTGTCAAGCTAACGACATCTGCACACTGCCCAGAAAAATAGTTCTCTTAAAAGATATCTTTATCAATCAGTAACCTGTGAAGCAGACTCCCCAAAAAGAAAATAAGACAGCAATTCAGAGAAAACTGAAAGCTGCCTGGTTTTGAGATAAGAAGTGTTGTTTTGTAAATTTTAATTGGGAGTTTTATCGGGCTAGTATTATAGAAGGGAAGGTAAAAGATAATTTAGAGGAAGGAATTGTAAATAGTTGTTAGTTAATTATTCTCTGTTATACTTTAAGAAATAAAGTTGTTAATTTTTATTTTAACTAGTTCTTGGCCACTCGAATTTTCACAGACTGCTGCACAGGATAAATCTTTTCTGTGTCGCTGGTTTTAAATTATGCTGGAGAGTTTACCCCGTGTCGTAAGAGTTTGGATTAAACTGATAAGAAGGAGACCAAAACTGCACACAGTATTCCAAAAGTGGCCTAACCAATGTCCTGTGCAGCTGCAACATGACCTCCCAACTCCTGTATCAATACTCTGACCAATAAAGGAAAGCATACCAAGTGTCTTCTTCACTATCCTAACTATCTGCGACTCTATTTTCAAGGAACTAAGAACCAACACACCAAGGTCTCTTTGTTCAACCACACTCCCCAGACCTTACCATTAAGTGTGTAAGTCATGCTTTGATTTGTTTTTCCAAAAAGCATCATCTTGCATTTATCTGAATTATACTTCACCTGCCATTGTCTGCCCATTTGCCCATCTGATCAAGATCTCATTGTAATCTGAGGTAACTTTCTTCACTGTCCACTAGACCTCCAATTTTGGTGTCATCTGGAAACTTACTAACTATACCTCCTACGTTTAGATTCAAATCATTGCAGTAAATGACAAAAAGTAGTGAACCCAGCACCGATCCTTGTGGGACTCCACTGGTCACAGGCCTCCAGTCTGGAAAACAACCCTTTACTACCATCTTCTATCTTCTACCTTCAAGCCAGTTCTGTATCCAACTGGCGAGTTGTCCCTGTATTCCATGAGATCTAACCTTGTTAACTAGTCTCCCATGAGGAACCTTGTCGAACACGTTACTGAAGTAAATATAGATCATGTCTATCACTCTGCCTTCATCAATCCTCATTGTTATTTCTTAAAAACTCAAATTCGTGAGACATGATTTCCCACACATAAAGCCATGTTGACTATCCATAGTCAGTCCTTGCCTTTCCAAATACATCTACATCCTGTCCCTCAGCATTCCCTCCAACAACTTACCCACACCGATGTCAGGCTCACCGGTCTATAGTTCCCTGGCTTTTCCTTAACACCTTTCTTAAATAGTGGCATCACGTTAGCCAACCTCCAGTTTTCCGGCACCTCAGCTGTGACTATCGATGATACAAATATCTCAGTAAGGGGCTGAGCAATCACTTCCCTAGCTTCCCACAGAGTTCTAGGGTATACCTGATCAGGTCCTGGGGATTTATCCACTTTTATGCATTTCAAGACATCCAGCACTTCCTCCTCTGTAATCTGGACATTTTGCAAGATGTCACCATCTATTTCCCTACAGTCTATATCTTTCACATCCTTTTCCACTGTAAATACTGATGCAAAATACTCATTTAGTATCTCCCCCATTTTCTGTGGCTCCATACAAAGGCTGCCTTACTGATCTTAGAGGGGCCCTATTCCCTCCCTAGTTACCCTTTTGTCCTTTATGTATTTGTAAAAATTCTTTAGATTCTCCTTAATTCTATTTGCCAAAGTTATCTCATGTCCCCTTTCAGCCCTCCTGATTTCTCTCTTAAGTATACTCCTACTGCCTTTATACTCTTTCAAGGATTCACTCGATCTATCCTGTCTATACCTGACATATACTTCCTTCTTTTTCTTAACCAAACCCTCAATTTCTTTAGTCATTCAGCATTCCCTACACCTACTAGTCTTGCCTTTCACCCTAACAGGACTATACTGTCTCTGGACTCTCACCTCATTTTTGAAGGCTTCCTATTTTCCAGTTGTCTCTTTACCTCCAAACATCCGCCCCCAATCAGCTTTTGAAAGTTCTTACCCAATACCATCAAAATGAGCCTTTCTCTAATTTAGAACTTCAACTTTTTAGATCTCCTTTTCCATCATATTTTAAAACTCATAGAATTATAGCTGCTGGCCCCAAAGTGCTCCCCCACTGATATCTCACTCACTTGCTCTGCCTTATTTCCCAAGAGTAGGTCAAGTTTTGCACCTTCTCTAGTAAGTACATCCACATACTGAATCAGAAAATGTTCTTATACAGACTTAACAAATTCCTCTCCATCTAAACCCTTCACACTATGGCAATCCAAGTTTAGGTTTGGAAAGTTAAAATCCCCTACCATAACCACCCTCTTCTTTTTAGAGATATTTGCCATTTGCTAAGTTTTTGCCCACTTACTTAACCTATCAATAGCTTTCTGTGAACTGTTTTATCCCTCTTGCAACCTGCCTTTCCACTTATTTTCTGTTATCTGCAAATTTGGTGGCAGTACCTTCACCTCTTTGCTTCAAGTAATTAATATTTATAATAAATTTATATTGCTTTTCAGTGTTTGCACACCCAGCATTGAGCCCCGTAGAATCCCACTGGTCATGGGGTGAAAACCTGAAAAAGAACCCTTCTCCCCAGTTGCTGTTTCCTACCAATATGCCAATTTTCTCTCCATGCTAATATACTACCTCCCACACAATGGGCTCTTAGAGTAGAGTAGCTTTTTATTAGTCATTTTTACCATATACAACTGATACAGTAAAAACGAGATGGTATTTTTATGACCTAATCTTTTGTGAAGCATCTTGTCAAAGGCTTTCTGGAATTCCAAATAAAACGCATCTAATGGTTGAGCTCTATCCTCTCTGGTTGAAACTTTCTTGAAAAACAAAAATTAGTCAGACACAATTTCCCTTCCCTGATTCTGCTTGTTTGGATTATGATTTAACAAATGTGCTGCTGTTACACACTTAATAATTGATTTTCCAATAATAGACGTTAGTCCACTCGGCCTATGGTTACCCTCTTTTGCCTCCCTCTCTTTTTGAACAGAGATGTCAAACGAGCAGTTTTCCCATCCTTTGGTATTTGCCAGAATCCAACATTTTTTGGAAAATTACAACCAATACAGCCACTATTTCTGTAACCACCTCTTTGGAATCCCAGGATGCAAGCTATCAGTACCAGAGAGCTTATATGCCTTTAGCCCCATTAGTTTGTCTAATACTACTTCTCTAGTGATGGTGATGGTACCTAATTTCTTCCCCTGTACACTTTAACGGTAATTAATCTTCCACCATAATGCAAAATATGTCTTTAATTTCTCTGCCATTTTCTTCTTCCCCAAAAACAGCTCCCAGATTCATTCTCTCAGGGGCTTATGTTCGCTTTGACCTTTTTTTAATATTTATGGAAGTTCTCATTGTCAGTTTTTATAATCCTTGCAAGCTCACTGTGCATTTTCTCGGTCTTTACCATCTTCTTAGTTCTCCATTGCTGGATTCTGGATCCATCCTCATCTTCAGGGGTATCACTAACTTAGGCCTCCTTATACATTTTTTCTTTCAACTTGATACTTGATACTCTCCTTAACTTCCTTAGTTAGCTGTGGTTGGTTTATTCCTCTCTGAAAATCTTTCCTTTTTACTGGGATGTATTTTGGCTGAGAGGCACAAATAACTTCCTTAATTGTCTGCCATTGCTTGCTTACTGTCTTTCCTATCAATCCACCCCAGGTCACTTTAACTAACTCTATCCTCACTTCATTATAATTCCCTTTGTTTAAGTTAAACACAGTTGTTTCCAACTCAAGTTTCTCACCCGCAAGCTGAATGTTAAGTTCTATCATGTCAGAATTAGAATTAGATTTTATTGTCACATGTACTCAAGTACAGGAGTCCACACGTACAATCATTTCTTCTATAATGCGATAGTTGCATTCTTGTCCGCCCCACACGATATAAAAATCACGCAATAAAAATAACACTTAAAGTGTTGGTGATGTAATTGTGTTTTAGCCAGCACATGTTTTACAAGATCTTGTTTTAGAAACAGCATTCCCTATTCATAAATCGTGTTACAGCCAATTCGCGTTAATGAAAGACGTGTAATGGCTGAACTGGCTGTACAGTGAAAAATATACAAAGTCACCATTTTCCAGTGCCGTCTTGGTTACAAAACCAGAATCTCAAAGAAAAAAATCTCAATACTTCCAAGGGGACCTTTAACTCAAAGGTCATTTATTAAACCTGCCTCATTATCCATTACCAGATGCATGGTGGCCTGCTCTCTGGTTGGCTACATGAACATTGCTTGAGTAATCTATCTCTAATGCACTCTGTGAATTTGTTGTCAGATTTACCCTTTCCAGTTTGATTAACTTTTGAACTAGCACCCTCAGTTACCTCTTATTCCCGATAATTGTGGGTACCTACTGTAGACGGTGGAAACCAGATCTTCTGCTTCCCACTCCCAATTCTTTTGCTGCCCAGATGAGATATCCTGAATCCAGACAGGCAACACAACCTTTGGTACTCTCAATCCTGACCATAGAGAACAGTGTCTACTCCCCTAACTGTACTATCCCTGATTACAACTATATTTCTCTTCTTTCCCTCCTCTTGAATGGCTCCACGTACCTCAGTAGTATGGTCAGTTTGTTCATCCTCCCTACAGCCCCTATCTCATCCACACAGAAGCAAGAGAATCTCAAACTTGTTAGACAAGCTCAAGTGCTGAGACTCCTGCACCGCCTCCTGGATCCTTCTACTGACCTCACTCCTGGTCACATCCTCGTGTCCCTGAACACTGATCGAATTTGATGTAGGTAATCTAAGCATTGGTGACCGCTTCCTGAAACTCAGTTTTCAGCAAACACTAGTTATGTATTGCTGCTTAGACGCCAGCTCATCAACTCTGAACTGGAGTTCCTCAAGTAACAACACTTGCTACAGATATGGTCACTATGAACCATACAATGAACTGCCTTCTTCAACTTGTGTGGTCCATGTGTTGGAGGTATGTCACTTGATATTAGGGAAGGAGAATTGCTGTTGGTTGGGTGTTCTATAATTTGATTTAAGAACAATGAAGCAACAGTGATATATTTTCAAACAGGAATTACCCATGACTTGGAGGCGAACTTTTATAATCATGTTTCTGTACATCTGCTGTCTTAGTCCTTCTAGCTAATAGAGTCAGTGGTATTGGAATTAGCGTTGTTAAAACCTTGGCGAGTTGCTGCAGTACATTTTGTAAATCATATTCACTGCTGCTACTGTGCACTGATGGTGGAGAGTGTGACTCGTTGCATTGGATGGAGTATTGATCAAGCAGGCTGCTTTGTGTCAATGATATTGAGCTCTTTGAGTGATTGTATTCATCCTGGTGAGGGAGGTGTGTGTTCCAACATACTTTCACCTTTTCAGTGAAGATACACCAGCCACAGAATATCCAAACACTGACTTGCTCTTGTAATCACAATATTCATATGATTATGCCATTAAGTTTCTGATCAATGGTGACCTCCAGGATGTTAATGATGAGGGATGTAATGATGCTGTTGAGTTTCAACGGAAGGTAGTTAGACTTTCTCATTTTATAGATACTTAATACCTAGCATCTGTGAAGAAAATCTTACTTGCTACGTGTTAGTTTAAGCCTGTTTGTGTGATATGGGTCTTGCTGCATGTGGTCATATTACTTCAATGTCTGAAGAATTGAAAATCCAACTGACACTGGCAAGCATAAGAGAAGCTACTAACTTCTGCAATATAACCAAAAACTGCTAGAAGTACTTCATCAATCAGGCTGTATCTGTAGAGGGGGAAACATTTAGCAGTTTAGCTTGATAATCTTACAACAGAATTGGAAAAGGAATGAGCTGCAACAGATTTTAACCAAATTCAAGACAAGGATAACAAAGCAAAAAAAGGAATGTCTACTATATGGTAGAGATTAAATAATAAAGATATTATGGTGCAAGGTGGAATGAGAGGGTAATGGGACAAGTGAAGAAATTAAAGGTGGGTTGAGTGGTCGAGGGAATAGGAAAATTATAAACAATAGCTACCATTCAAGAAAAGGGGCAGAGGTTAAAATCTGAAATTGAACTCAACTTTGAGTCTAGAAAGTTAGAAAGTGCCTGAGCAAAAGATGATGTACATACTATTCTTTGAATTTGATTGGAAGTTTCTTCTTCTTAGGCAGTTTGGGATCAAAAATGACTGGCTTCTGTTGCATTTTGATTGATTCTGAGATGTCTGAGAAGTCCATTGTATGATCGGCAAGCTCTCTCATATGCATGGCATATGAATTGGGTGAAGATTTGGTGCACTCCCGGAAAACATCTCGACTTTGCATCTGCACATTTCTGACAAAGTCTCTTTATATGAGTGGTCCTCTCCTCAATAAGCCTTCTCCATTTTAGTTTGTCACAAGCCAGTATGTCCTGTTAGTCGGTGGATACATTTGATATCAGCAAGGATGTTTTGAGGACATCCATAAAGGATTTTGGCTGTCTTCCTGGAGTCTCTTGCCACAAGCAAGTTCTGAGAGAACAGTTGCTTTGTGAACCTGTTGTCAGGAATGCAATTGAGAAATCCCATCCAGTGTAGCTGGTTTTGACTGATTAGCATCTTTGTTTATGAACTTACAGCACAACACTCAAGGCTTGTACAATGGATAGAAATTAGAGTTAATGTTTCAGGAGTTAATGTAGCTTCCCTCAGTTCTGAGGAAGGGTCACTGGACCCAAAGCATTAACTCTGACTTCTCTTCACAGATGCTGCCATTCAATAATTTCTGTTTTTGTTTCTGATTTCTTTTGGTTTTTTGTTCAGGCTTGTACAGTGTTTTTAATGAACTACTGTAAGATGGGTGCTTGCATGGTTGAGGTCACTTAACTACAGCAAATCAGAAGGTACATTAGTACCTTATTGCATTTCTATCTTAAATGTTTTCTTTTCCATACAAAAATTACAAGAGAAACATTGCATGCATTATAATTTAGAATTACTAACGAGACAAGCTCATGTATTAGTTTAGTCTCTGCACATGGCCAAGAATTTCCATCTGAACAGATTAAAAATCACCAAGTCACCTTTTGATTGTTTCTGTAGTGGAGACATATGGATACCAGCTTTCTATTATGAACCTATTCAGGACTTCTCGAACCCAACAATGAAGAAAACAACTGGCAAACCCACACTCCGTTTTGCAGTATTGAGTATTGCATTCTGAAGTTGAAATGTCCAGCAGACCTTTGGAAACTAACATAAAAGGGTAAGTATGTAAGGTAAGTGTCAGGATAAGGTGGGAGATGGATGGGATGATCAGGGAATGGGTGAATGAGATCGATGGCAAGATGGTAGAATTTGAATTCAATTTTAAAAAACTGGCTATAGAGGACCATAAAACTGTTGTTGATTGACAGGAAAGCCAAGTGGTTTACTAACATCCTTTATGGAAAGAAATCAGCCTAGTCTGGCCTGCATGTGACTCCAGATCCACATGAATGGGGTTGACTCTTAACTGCCCTCTGGGCAATAAATGGTGGTCTAGCAAGTGATGCCCACATTCCATGAATAAATAAGTAGAAAAAATGATGGGTGAGGAGTGCCACATGGATAAATGAGATAGGGTTCCAGGTAGGTGAGTGAGGTGGGTGCCAGGTAGGCGAGTGAGGTAGTATACCAAGTGGGTGAGAGGAATAGGGTGCCAGGTGGGTGAGTGAGGTGGGGTGTCTTGTGGATTTGAGGAATAGGGTGCTAGGTAGCTGAGTGAGGTAGAGTGCCATGTGGATGAGTGAGGAAGAGTGCCAGGTGGGTGAGAGAAGAAGGGTTCCAGGTGAGGTAAGGTTCCAAGTAAGTGAATAAGTGCTTAGGGTAGGTCGAGAGGTCAGGTCAAAGTAGAGAGGGTAGGGACTATTAGTTTGGAAAGGCATGATTGGGTCATGAAGTGCCAGGGTCAGACTTGATTTAGTGGATTTAGGTGTTGGCGCTATTTGGGTCCGATCAGGAGGTATACTGGATCAAATAATGGGGCAGTGCCAGGTCCAGTTAAGTCAAATTGGGGCATGCAGTGTGTCAGATCTGGTTGGTGGGGTCTGATGGGTCAGGAGGTGAGGGATATTGGAGCAGGCGTGATGTTGGGTCAGGGACTGATAGTCATTGGTGTCCGGGCATTTTTTGGGAACACATTTATAATTGCCCAGGAGTTAGTGTACATTTTAATCATCCAAACTTTCCTCAGTATATAATAAGCTTCAGTATATCAGAACCTGCCAATGGATATGACTTCAAGAGGCTTTATCAAAGTTGATAAATGGAATATCTGGCTATTCACTTCCACTGCATGGGATCAAAGTGACAAATGTCATACACCAATCTCAAGCTGCTATTTGGGCTGACTCTTGTTGAAAGTGATGAAGTTATGCATCCTGATTGGATTTCCAATTCTCAACTCTGACAATGGTTTGACAGTTTTGTCAAAGTGAAATTTTTCTTTGTTCTATTTCACTTTCATTTTGTCACTCAGACTTCAGCAAATCTCCTCTCAATTCCTTTGGAATAATGATTCTATTTCCAATGTACAATATATCATTTTGGGCTGTCAATTCATATCTCTATCTCCAACACACTCTTGAAACCATACAGTAGCTTTGATGCTTTCAAACCATCCTTTCATCACCACTTCTTGCAACACTTAGAGGTAGTTCACTAGATTTGAACAAGATATTCAATATCAAATTGCCGCTTTGTTAGATCTGGAAGATTTCACACTCTATCCTAGCAGCTTCGACTTTCTTCGTAGGGAGTGCTACTCTCAACAGGATATCAATGATATGTGTTTCCCCACTTGTATCATTTTCAGATAATATCTTAGTAATAGGAGTAACATTCTTTGCAGACACATTGGAGCAGATAGTATTGACTTGTGGATAATACTATAATCTGGCTTCTGGTTGATTCGACTGCCATTTTATCTCTTCCAAGTAGGAGTTGATGAAAATCTTCACAAGCAGAGACAGTAGCCAGACAACACATTTTTGACTGTCAGCATCTTTAATTTGAATTTTTTTCCTGCTCAGCTTCAGTTATCAGGTCAGCTTTGTCTAATAGTCGCAATTGATTTTTGTCATGGTCAGCAGTGGCTTTTTCCATTGCGTTTCTTCATCCATAAATCAGCAGATCATCCACGATATCTTGCACTCCAGGAAGATCACCAACTGTCTCATGCTGTCTGTGTTGAAACAACTCTGGAGCCATGGAAATGCCAAATCACATGTGCAACCGTCTAAATCACCTAAACAGCATCCAGGATGAAGTCAGAAAGCTGTTGCTTTCATCCAGCTTTATTTGCAGTAATTATCCTTTGCATCAAAGATACTGGAGGTTTGTGCCTTTGCAAGTTATGACAACATTTCTTCAATGGTTTGCATGGGATAGTGAGATTTCGTCAGAGTTTTATTTACCCGGCTGTTAGTCCATTCTAATGGAGTTTTCACTTTCTTGATTAGATTCTTCTTTTCCAGCACTTCAATCTTGTCTTTCACTCTGGCTTTGCGAGCAGCTGGGCATTTCCTCAGCTGATGCTGAATTTATCTTGCATTCGCATTGCCTTTGAAATTATGCGCTGTGGAAGACATCCTAAACCTGTAAACATGTCATCATATTCCTCTAAAATGTGTTCCAGAATCAGTGGTTTAGTGTGCTGCAACAAGTTGGAAATCTCCTTTATTATGTTGAAGGTTACCACTCCAAGCTGAGGTGAGTGGCGTTTAGCTTGTTGTCTATGATTTACAACACCAAATCTTCATTTTTATTGTTGCATTAGGCTTTCTGAGTAATCTAGCCTCTTGGCACAAGAGTGATCCTTGCATATAGGATCAATCTTACTTATGAGGTCTTCGTTTCTGAATTGATAAGTGTGGCACAGGTCAGGTCAGGCAGCATCCAAGGAGCAAAAAGAATTGACATTTCGGGCATAAGCCCTTCATCTCCAGGTTGTAGGCTGCCCAGGTGGAAGATGAGGTGTTGTTCCTCCAATTTGCAGTTTGGTTTGTTGTGGCAATGGAGGAGGCCAAGGATGGTCATGTTGGAAAGGGAGTGGGAAGGAGGATTAAATGGCCAGTGACTGGGAGGTCCGGTCCAGCCCCTACAGGCCCGGCTGAGATGCTCGGTGAACCATTCCCTGAGTTTAGAAGGCCACATTGGGAGCACCAGATGTAGTAAACTAGGTTGGAAGAGAGGCAGGTGAACCTATGTCTCACCTGGAAGGATTGTTTGGGATCCTGGATAAAGGTCAGGGGGGTGTTGTACCAGCAGGTTTTGCATCTTTCCTGGTTGCAGGGGAAGGTGCCTTAGCGTTTAGATGCGTTGGTAGGTGATAATTTCTGTTAAAAGTAAGAATCTCATCTCAACATCCAGGACTTATTTGGAAAATGTGACATTTCATTCTCAATATATAGAATGTCTCGGTCACTATTCATCCGATTTTCCTAAATTTCTCACAATAACCCATGTTGTTTTGCTCCTTGGATGCTGCCTGACCTGCTGTGCTTTTCCAGTGCCACACTTTTCAATTCTGAGTCTCCAATATCTGCAGTCCCGAATTTTCTTCTTCATTTTTAAAATGCAATATTGAACTACTTTAGACAGATCTGGGAAGGTCATGTGTTGCATGATGCATCAGTATCTGTCTGACTATGTTGACTTAATATTCCTTCTGCAGTCAGCATGACAATTATCTCCTATTGACCTGACTGAACAGACAAATTGTAAATGTTCAGTGTAAATAGTGTGATGTTGGAAATTCTTGACAAAATCCTAGTTTCTATTGATGGGAGGGAAAAGGGAGGTTTTATATTAATGATAGACAAGCAGGAGGCTCAGAAAACACAGCACGCCAGGCAGCATCAGGAGGTAGGGAAGTTGATGTCTCGGGTGTAAACCTTCTTCAGCAGTAAGGGTGGGTGTAGGGGAACTACAGATAAAGGGGATGGGGACGGTGCAGGATGGTGAAGTGGGGATAGGTAAAGACAGGCAGAGGGTATAACCTGGTTGATCAATGGGAGGAATGAATCCGGTTGGTGGCTGGAAGGAGCGGAAGAGAGTGGGAGAAACTGTGAAAGGAGTCAGGGAAGGGAAGGGAGGTTATTTGAAACAGAGAACACAATGTTGAGTTCTCCAGGCTGTAGGCTGCCCAGGCAGAAGATGAGGTGTTGTTCCTCCAATTTGCGGTGTGGCTCATTGTGGTGATGGGGGAGGCCAAGGATGGTCATGTCAGAAAGGAGAATTAAATGGCCAGTAACAGAGAGGTCCAGTCAGCCCCTGCGGGCCTGGCTGAGATGCTCGGTGAACTGTTCCCTAAGTTTACATCTGGTGCTCCCTGTCCGTTCATGTGTCTGTCTGGATACATCTTAAATGACTCTATTGTGCCTGCCTCTACCACCTCCACTGGCCACACGTTCGAGGCACCCACCACCCTCTGCATAAAGAACTTTCCACGCAAATCTCCCCTAAACTTTTCCCCTCTCACCTTGAATCCGTGACCCCTAGTAATTGAATCCCCCACTCTGGGAAAAGGTTACTTGCTATCTACCCTGTCTGTACCTCTCACGATCTTATCAACCTCAATCAGGTCCCTCCTCAACCTCCGTCTTTCGAACAAAAATAATCCTAACCTACTCAATCTCTCTTCACAGCTAGCACCTGCCATACCAGGCAACATCCTAGTGAAGCTTCTCTGCAAAGCATCCACATCCTTTTAGTAATGTGACAACCAGAACTGTACACAGTATTCCAAATGTGGTCGAACTAAAGTCTTAGGAGAAAGTGAGGACTGCAGATGCTGGAGGTCAGAGTTGAAAAATGTGTTGCTGGAAAAGCGCAGCAGGTCAGGCAGCATCCAAGGAGCAGGAGAATCGACGTTTCGGACATAAGCCCTTCTTCAGGAACTTCAGAACTAAAGTCTTATACAACTGTAACATGACTGCCAACTCTTGTACTCAATGCCCTGTCTGATGAAGGAAAGCATGCATTATGCCTTCTTGAATACCTATTGACCTGCGTTGCCACGTTCAGGGAACAATGGACCTGAACACCCAGATTTCTCTGTTTTCCCCAGGACTTTTACTAGTCGCTCTTGAATTGGATCTTCCAAAATGCATCACCTCGCATTTGCCCGGATTGAACTGCATCTGCTATTTCTCTGCCCAACTCTCCAATCTATCTATATTCTGCTGTATTCTCTGACAGTCCCCTTCATTATCTGCTACTCCACCAATATTAGTGTCATCTGCAAACTTGCTTATCAGATCCCCTATACCTTCCTTCAAATCATTTATGTATATCACAAACAACACTGGTTCCAGCATGGACCCCAGTAGAACACCACTGGTCACAGGTCTCCATTTTGAGAAACTCCCTTGCACTACTTCTCTCTGTCGTCTGTTGCCCAGCCAAGACTCTATCCATCTAGCTAGTATACCCTGGATCCCATGCAACTTCACCTTCCTCAGCGGCCTACCATGGGGAACCTTATCAAACACCTTGCTGAAGTCCATGAATATGACATCTACAGCCCTTTCCTCATCAATCAACTTTGTCACTTCCTCAAAAAATTTGATTAAGTTGGTAAGATATGACCTTCCCTGCAATAACTGAGTAATTACTGCCTGCCTATTCTTCCTACCAAAATGTACCACCTCACATGTATTGGAGCTGGAATTAATTTACTAATAATTTGTCAATTCTGCAATGATTAATTATTGTATCATTATTAGGAAACAATGCATTATTAATGTCTTTTGGTAATTTGTTGCATTCCTTCTTTGTACTGACTTCTCCCTATCCAGCCACCTTTTAAGAAATTTAAATTTAGAAATTTTGCTTTTGATTCCATAGTAAAAATGCCCTAAATTCCCATTTTTTGTTTTACATTTTGAAGCCAGCTGATACTACATTCTGGCACTTGTCTCTGTCTCTACATTCTCTGACCTTATTCATTGTTGTAAATAGGGCACCTTACCAAAACCTCTTTGATAATACAGACATATTATTTCTACCTGATTACATTTGCCTACTCTCTCTGTTAACTATGTTTGCTTATTTGTTTTAGCAAAGGTTTTATGATTTTTCTTTCCACTGATGTGAAGCTGTCAGATTTATAATTGCCAGAAATGTTCTGTGCCCCATCTTAAATACCATAAAGCATTCATTATTCTTCAGGCACTACACCTTTTCCTAATGAATTATTGAAAAAAATCTTTATATATTTTACAGTTTTCTCACATCATACTCTCGACATATTTATTTACTGAGATCCTCTCTTTGCTGCCACTGATGCAGTTATATAGGAGACGTTTGGTTACGCGCACAGCTAGTTCTGGAGCACATGACCGTGGCATTATAGACAGAATGTTATCAAGGCCCATAAACTTTGCACTCTCATATGTGATCAGCCATTTCTTGATTTCATTTTATTTGATTCAAATTGGCTTAAGACTGGATTCTTTGATGCTACAAGTGCATCATGAAGAGGCCAAGATTTATGATCTACTCAAGGTGGAAGATGGTTGCAAATCCTTCAGCCTTGTCTTTTCCGCCACCTCCAAACAGACCCCACCACCAGGGATATATATTTCCCTCCCCACCCCTTTCCGCCTTCCGCAAAGACCGTTCCCTCCGTGACTACCTGGTCAGGTCCACGCCCCCCCTACAACCCACCCTCCCATCCTGGCACTCTCCCCTGCCACCGCAGGAACTGTAAAACCTGCGCCCACACCTCCTCCCGCACCTCTAACCAAGGCCCTAAAGGAGCCTTCCACATCCATCAAAGTTTTACTTGCACATCCACTAATATCATTTATTGTATCCATTGCTCCCGATGCGGTCTCCTCTACATTGGGGAGACTGGGCGCCTCCTAGCAGAGCGCTTTAGGGAACATCTCCGGGACACCCGCACCAATCAACCACACCGCCCCGTGGCTCAACATTTCAACTCCCCCTCCCACTCTGCCGAGGACATGGAGGTCCTGGGCCTCCTTCACCGCCACTCCCTCACCACCAAACGCCTGGAGGAAGATCGCCTCATCTTCCGCCTCGGAACACTTCAACCCCCAGGGCATCAATGTGGACTTCAACAGTTTCTTCATTTCCCCTTCCCCCACCTCACCCTAGTTCCAAACTTCCAGCTCAGCACTGTCCCCATGACTTGTCCGGATTTGTCCTACCTGCCTATCTCCTTTTCCACCTATCCACTCTACCCTCTCCTCCCTGACCTATCACCTTCATCCCCTCCCCCACTCACCCATTGTACTCTATGCTACTTTCTACCCCCCCCCCCCCCCCCCCACCCTCCTCTAGCTTATCTATCCACGCTTCAGGCTCACTGCCTTTATTCCTGATGAAGGGCTTTTGCCCGAAACGTTGATTTCGAAGCTCCTTGGATGCTGCTTGAACTGCTGTGCTCTTCCAGCACCACTAATCCAGAATCTGGTTTCCAGCATCTGCAGTCATTGTTTTTACCTTACCTTACCCGAAGATAATCTTACATTCACATATTAACAAAGTCACAAAGACTTCCAAATTCCACCTGTCTAGATTCACAGATTCCTTCCTTGCCTCAGTTCATCTACTGACAAAGCCCTAAACATCTAGAGTTTGCCTATTTCAACTTTCTCCTGGCTTGAAAAACTCTGTGTCAAAGTTCTCATTTGCACCAATTTCATTCACCCATGTCCTCTGTATATTTGCTAATCTACATTAGCTCCCAGTTAAGCAATACTTTGCTTTTTGAAATTCAAATCATTAAATGAATTCACCTCTCTCTACCCATGTAGTTCCCTCCAGCTACAGAAACCTTTTGGACACTTGTACTCCTCCAACTTTAACCTTTTGAACATTCTGATTTTATTATCTCCAAAATAGTAGCCTTGCCATCAACTGCCAAGACCCTAAACTCTGGAATTCCCTCCATAAATCTCTCCACCTCTAAATAATATTTTCTCCTTCAAGACACTCCTTAAACCTACTTCTTTGGAGGAAGGATTTGATCATCTGCCTTATGTGGCTTGGTGCCAAGTTTTATTTTACAACTTTCCTGGAAGTGAAATGCTAATAAATGATACAAGTTATTGTTATTGACTTTATGACAAAACAATCTTCTTTCCTTGGAATAAGGCCAGTACATTCTGAACAGAATGTTCCAAGCCCTCAGGACTAGTTGATTGAAATACCTAAAATCAATAGTATAAGCCAAATTATCACAAATGAAAGCAAGCAGGTTGCATTAGGATGAATCACAGGTGTACAAACATCAGAGTGAGAACACAAATATCCCTGGGCCAAGGCCTGTGGAGCCCATGTATGCACTGCCATAAAATATACATGCTTCCTTATTTCCTCCTATTGTGAATACTGCATCACAATAAAAAAAACAAATGAACTACAAAGTTAAAAATCACACAACATCAGGTTATAGACCAACAGGTCTAATTGGAAGCACTAGCTTGCAGAGCGGTGCTCCTTTATCAACCACCTGATGAAAGAGCAGTGCTTTGAAAGCTAATGCTTCCAAATAAATCTGTTGGACTATAACCTGGTGTTATGTGATTTTTAACTTTGTACACCCCAGTCCAACACCAGCACCTCCAAAGAATGAACTGCAGATACTGTAAATCAGAAACACAAACAGAAGTTGCTGGAAAAGCTCAGCGTGTCTACCAGTATCTGTGAAGAGAAATCAGAGTTAATGTTTTGGGTTTGGGACTCTTCCTCAGACCTGATGGTAGCAAGGAAAATATCAGCTTATATGCAAAAAACAGAGCAGGGGAGGAGTAAATGATAGATGAGGATAGAGCTCAAAGAGAGAGAAGAACAGTTGGACAGACAAAGGATTCAATAACGATCTGGCTGGGTGGCTGAATAGCTGTTAATGGAGACTGTTAGTGGCTAAAAAGTCAGTGGTGGCAGACTATGTGATAACAAGGCCGAGAGAGAGAGAGCGAGAGAGAGTGAGAGAGAGTGTGTGCGTGTGTAGCAGGGGCCTAAGACATGGGGGTGTTCTGGCCCTAAAATTATTGAACTTGATATTGAACCTGGAGGGCTGCAGAATCCCCAAATGGAAAATGAAAAGTTGCTCTTCCAGCATATGCTGAGCTTGGCTGGAGCACTGCAGCATGCCTGAGATAGAGGGAACAGGGTGATGTGTTAAAGTGACAGGCAACTGGACGCTCAGGATATTTTTTGCAGGCAGAATGTAGATGTTCTGCGAAGTGATCACCCAGCTTATGCTTCTATTCCCCAGCGTAGAGGAGACCGCATTGTGAGCAGTAGGGGTATGGAAGAGGGCGGGGGGGGTGTTAGTTTTGGGAGGGAAGGGTATCCCGAAGGGAAGAGTCCCTAAGAAAGGTAGACAAGGGAAGGAAGGGGAATATGTATCTCGCTGGAGATGATGGAAATGCTGGCCGATGATCTTCTGGATGTGAATGCTGATAGGTAAGGACAAGGGGAACCCTGTCGCTGGTGCAGGAGGGAAGAAAGGGTGTGAGGGCTGATGTGCAGGGGATGAGTTGGACCCGGTTTTGAGTCCTGTTGACAACAGTGCTGTGGGAGTCCTCAGTTGAGGAAAAAGGTAGACATTTCGCAGGCTCCCTTGTCAAAGTTGGTCTCATCGGAACATAGGTGATGGAGACAGAGTGTGGGATATAGGTAAATTAATGTTACTTCTGCAATTCTGCAATTCCATTTTACAAAGTAAAACAAACTCACACCAGTGTGTAATTGTTTTAGCCACGAGCTGAGTCAACAAGAATGAAAACGATGTGGAGGAAATATATAATTGTTTTTGTATTAGCTAAAACTGTATGTCAGAATGAAATGTGACTGCAAAACAATGGTAGACCTTACGGGCAAGTAGATAAGATGTTGTGAGGGGATGAAGTTAAGCTAGACACGCCTGTACAAACAGTAGGTATAAACATCTGTTTCCCACTTTTACAGAGACAGAGGAACAAACCCCAATTAAAAGGGTCATAGGGATCAGAACGGCCTCGGGAAAGGCACAGATGAAGGGGGTAGATAATGATGAAGAAAGAATTTGCCTAACAATGACCTACAGCAGGATGAGGTCAAACAGCCTTGTGAGGCCAGAAATAAACATTTTGTCAGAGACAAGGCCAGATAAGGCAAGAGATAAACAGGGGTAATGGGGGCCGGTCTTAGGGAAGTGGAAGATGTAAGCAGGGGAGGAGCAATGTAAAACAAAAGAAATCAAATTATATAAATGTTGTGTATGAATTGAATTTGGTGTGTATGTCCTCTGCCTTATAGACAGTGGACATCACACCCACTTGCAAGTGTAAAATAAATGACACTACTGATTCAGATCTTGTCTCGGACTGAAATTATTGAAGTGAGTGGGCTTTGTTTCTCACAATTGGGGGCTGTCCGGGATTTTCTTCCAACGCCAGGTGGAGTGGCTGGCCTTGGACACTGGGAAGACGCGTCCTGTTCCCCATTGAGGAGCGGTCTCGTGCCCCGGTTTGGTCTGCTCCCTTGGGCGATTGGTACGAATCCCACAAGAGAGACATCTGAATCAGACAGTGAAAGGAGGTCGATAGAAAATACGGCACAAAGGGGCAAGGTAAGAAACCTGACTTTTAAGTATTGCTTTGGTGGCCGGGATTGAGTTTTAGTAGTTAATAAGGGACTAACGAAGGAACTCAATATGGGTTGTGCCATGGGTAAGGAAAAAGCCTCCAGGAAAACAAAAGAAGGAAAAGGCAATGGAAATGGAGGCGGGGTCCCTTACAACATACCTCCAGAAAGTCCTTTGGGCAGGATGTTGTGGAATTGGCAAAATAATATTTGTACAAGGGAAAAAGAAAGATGATTAAATATTGTTGCTTCGTATGGACTAAGGAATCCATTCTTCATCCCGCCTCTTCCGGCCAAAATACAGGTCGGACAAAGACTGGGTTTGTAAATATCTGAATTTATTTGTCAATGAGTGAGAGAGAGAGAGAGAATGAAAAAAAGCTGTACAGCTGGTAGAAAGTTTAACCCTTTGTGATTTGGTTTGAATGCACATTTGTTTGTTGGTGATTGAATGTTTGCGTTTTATTCCCTGGAGCTTGAGTTCCAGGACTGTGTTGAATCTGATTTTTATTATGGAACATTAACATGATTTCTTTTAAGGTTAAGGATTCTATAGAGATTATGGGAAAAAAAAGAATGATATCTTCTGTTCTTCTTACAGGTCATAACTGCCTTACTATCAGTTTCTAACTAATCTCTTTTATCTTTACATAAAAGCGATTTATGGAGGACAGTTGAAGTTTCAGTTCAACATTAGATTGTAGTAAAAACAAAATTCTGTGGTTAATATCTGTGACCTTGGATTCGGCCATTGTTCATGCATTAGAAGTTTTTTTTTGAACTAGAATAGACAAATTCTTTTAAGGCAGCTCTGATTATTTCACGACCTATAGTATTGTACTTGAGCAATGATTGGTCATCACTACTTAAGAAAACTAATTTTGGATTTAAATTAAGGGACTAAAACTGGGTGATTACAGTGGATTTCAAAATTGAGAACTGTATGCATTTTACATTTTAAATATTAAATACTGAATAAATGAACGTAAATATATAAATATATTTACAAGTTTGGAACAGGCTTTGAAGTTAGTCAAGCATGAATTGACGAATTGGTGTTTGAAGTTATGGGGAGCTAGAAATATTGCAATATTTCTTTAAAAAAAGAAAAAGGGGAAGAACGTAATGACTTATCCCCTTCGGGAGGTACCAATAGGGGACAAAGAGATTGGGTTTGTAAGTGTCCCCCTCAGCAGTGGGGAGGTCAGAACATTTAAAAAAGAAATGAAGGTCCTGGTTGAGGATCCGGTAGGGTTGTCTGAACAAATTGATCAATTTTTGGGGCCCAGTCTGTATACCTGGGCTGAGTTAATGTCTATTTTGAATATACTATTTACTGGGGAAGAAAGGGGACTTATACGAGGAGCAGCCATTAAAATATGGGACAGGGAGCACCCGATTGGAGATGGGAATGAGACGAAGTTTCCCCTCAGAGAACCCCAGTGGGAAGATCAAAACCCAGAGTATTAAGAAGGAATGAGGGAATTGAAAGACCTGGTTCTAAAAGGAATAAGAGAGGCAGTTCCGAAGTCACAGAATTTGACTAAAGTCTTTGAAGTTAGACAGGAGAAAGATGAGACTCCTTCACTTTTTTTTGCAGAGATTAAGAGACTCAATGTGGAAATATTCTGGAATGAACCCTGAGGACCCAGTGGCACATGGTCTTTTGAAAGCACATTTTGTGACAAAGGCATGGCCAGACATACAGAGAAAGATACAGAGGATAGAAGGGTGGAGTGAAAAGCTATTAGATGAGTTATTAAGAGAGGCACAGAAAGTGTTTGTAAAGAGAGAGGATGAGAGACAAAAACAGAAGGTGAAAATGATGGTAGCTACGGTTGATGAGGTAGTTAAGAAAAGAATGGAACCAGTATTGAGCAACCGGAGCGGCGGGTGGCAGCATGTAGGACAGAGAGGGAGAGGGAGAGAACAAGGGGGAGCATTTGATAGAGGGTTCGAGCGATAGGGGCAGAACTGGAGGTCTCCACAGGCAGGATGCTATTATTGCGGAAAGATAGGGCACTTCAAGCAGGAGTGTCCTGTTCTGAAAAGGGAAGAGAGGGCAATTCTGCTTATGAATTTTGATGAAGAATAGGGGTGTCAGGGGTTCCTGCCCTCGGGGGCCCACCAGGAACCCTTGATAAACCTGAAGGTGGGACCCTATAGGGAAGAGGTAGTCTTCCTAGTAGATACGGGGGCAGCATGGTCATCGCTGAATTTTAAACCAAAGAAAGTAGGAATGTCAACACGGTCAATTACTGTTTCGGGGGTAAAAGGGGAAGGATTTACTGTTCCAGTATTTGAGCCTATGATGATAGAAGGTCCTAAGGACAAGGTCACAGGGGAACTGCTGTATATCCCCGATATAGGAAGTAACTTACTAGGGAGAGACTTAATTATCCTTTTAGGACTGGAGATTGGAATTCAGGAAAAAGAATTAGTTGTACAATGGCAATGTTGGCAGAGGATGTGGAGAGATAGACCCTATTGTATGGGCTAGGGAAGGGAATCGTGGAAAACTACAGATCCCTCCCCTTGAAGTAAATTTTTAAATAAAGGAAAAGGGGACGTTGTCTGTGATCGACAATATCCCATTTCCATAGAAGGTAAACGAGGACTGCAGCCAGTAATTGAGGGACTGATTAGAGATGGACTGTTGGAGCCATGTATGTCTCCTTATAATACCCCAATACTATCAGTGCGGAAATCTGATGGAACTTATCGATTGGTGCAAGATTTGAGAACATTAAATCGAATAGTACAGATCAGGCACCCAGTGATGCTAACTCCCTATACATTATTAAGTAAGGTCCCTCATGACCACAAATGGTTTAGTGTGATAGATTTAAAGGATGCCTTTTGGGCTTGTCCCTTGGCAGAGGAAGGTAGGAATTTGTTTGCCTTTGAGTGGGAAGACCCTAAGACAGGACAGAAACAGCAATACCAGTGGACTGTGCTTCCCCAGGGGTTTACGGAATCCCCAGATTTATTTGGACAGATGTTAGAACAAATATTGGAGAAACTTAGCAGCCCCAAGGGGACTACCCTGTTGCAGTATGTAGACGACCTCTTAGTAATAGGAAAAAGAAGAGAAAGAGTAGTAGAAGCCACTAACAAATTATTGAATTTCCTGGGCCAGCAGGGACTGAGGGTATCTAAGAACAAACTACAATATGTGGAGCAAGAAGTGAAATACTTGGGACATTTAGTTAGTGAGGGAAAGCGAAAGATAAGCCCGGAACGGATAGAGGGAATAGTGGGAATGCCGCTACCCAGCACTAAACGGGAGTTACACAAATTTTTGGGTCTCACGGGTTATTGCAGATTGTGGATTGATTACTATGCACAGAAGACTAAGAAATTATATCTCAGACTATTAGAGGGGGAACCAAAATGTCTAAGTTGGGATGATGAGGCAAAAGAGATCTGATCCATGCCCCCGTGTTAGCCTTACCTTCCCTAGATAAACCTTTCCACCTCTTTGCCACCGTGGATAAGGGAGCGGCTTTGGGAGTATTAACCCAGAGGGGGGAAGGAATTAGTACATGAAGAATTGATTAAACGGGTCTTGGAATCCCTATTACTCCCCCAAGAAATAGCAGTAGTGCATGTAAATGGTCATCAGAAAGGAAATGAACCAGAGGTTAGGGGAAATAGATTAGCCGATGAAGTGGCTGGGGAAGCCACCCTGAACCCATAAGAAGTGACGATTCATTCCCTAATACCTAATACCTAGGGAAGCTCCTATATTTACTGAAAGTGAAGAAAAAGAATTGAGAGATTTAGGGGCTGTAAAAACAGCAGACTGGCATTGGATGTTACCTGATGGAAGGAGAATGTTAAACAAAATGATAATGCGAGAGATTATGGCTGTCCTACATCAAGGCAGCCACTGGGGAGTACAAGCAATGTGTGATTTGGTTCTTTGGGAATATGTATGTAAAGGAATATATACAATTGTCAAACAAATATGTGAGGGATGTATCATATGCAGAAAGGTAAATAAGAAAGTCTTGAGAAAACAGACCCTGGGAGGAAGAGACCCAGGATTGAGACCTTTCCAGAGTATACAAGTAGATTATACTGAACTACCCAGGGTAGGGAGACTAAAATATATGCTAGTCATAGTAGATCATTTATCTGGTTGGGTTGAGGCATACCCCCTAGCTACTGCCACTGCGAGTGGAGTGTCTAAAACAATATTGGAGCACATAATTCCCCGATATGGGCTAGTGAATCGTTTCGATTCCGACCAAGGAACTCACTTTACCTCTAAGGTGTTACAGGGGGTAATGAAAGGGTTGGGAATTTCCTGGGAGTTCCATCCTCCATGGCACCCGCCATCATCGGGAAGGGTTGAGAGAATGAACCAAACACTCAAACGACAGCTCTCTAAATTGATAATAGAAACCAGACTCCCTTGGACCAAATGTTTACCGATAGCTCTCTTGCGAGTATGAACAGCCCCAAGGAAAGACTTGGGACTATCCCCCTATGAAATCTTATTTGGATTACCTTACTTGGGAACAAATGGCGAATTGCCAATTCCCGAAACTAAAGATTTGTTTTTAAAGAAGTATGTGCTGGGCTTGTCCTCCTCTTTGTCTTTCCTCAGGAAACAGGGTTTATTGGCACAGACTCCACCCCTTGAATTCACCGTTCATCCCATCCAGGCGGGCGATTGAATCTTAGTAAAATCATGGACAGAGACTAAATTGCAGCCGGACTGGGAAGGGCCGTACCAGGCTCTTTTGACTATCGAAACGGCAATAAGGACAGCAGAGAAAGGCTGGACTTCTTCCAGTTGAGGAAGAAGTCTGGACAGCCGAATCAACGCAAGACCCACTGAAACTCAGGCTAAAGAGACTTTGAGTAACTAATTATACAGTGGTGACGCGAGCGCGGGATTATTTCTGTAAGATTGTATATTAAGTCTTTTTGTGCTCAGCATGATGTTTAGAATACTGGGAATGCTTAGAATTATGATGCTAGCCCTTTTAGTATTGGGATTTCATCAAATATCATTTTCATATGTGTTATTAGCGGTTCCTGAATCTGATAATCCACAAGTAATAGACGCTGATGTATGCAGCTTAGTAAATTGTGGGGATGTAGATATTCAGAGACAGTACCGCAGCTTTGAGATACATCTTAAGTCCTATGGGGATGGCCTTGGGGATGGTACTTAGTATAATGGTCTCGTCACAGTGCACCGGACCCCCTTCCGACCAGCTCGCGACTGTCCCAATAAAAAGTGTAACCCAATATACCTAACAATAAGGAAAACCACATGGCACGAAACAATCCTGGGGGGGAGGGGGCACCTATGAGATACAATGAAATGAAACGTTTGGGATAGAAATGAAAGCAAATGGGAAGGATTTCTTGGGCTGTTGTTTCCGAATTAGTACAGGACAGGGAAAACGGGTAGAACTACTGGGTAATAAGATACAATCTTTCACTCTTCCCAATGATCCTAAAGTAGTAAAATTTATAGAGGTAAAGGACTTGAAACAGACCATTGAAATAGAAATTGGGTATGGGGATGCAACTGCCTGGGTTGAATGGGTAAAGCATACTGTAAAAAGTTTGAACAAAAGCAATTGCTATGCATGTGCCTCCGGTCGGCCAGTGACCCAGGTGGTTCCCTTTCCGCTCGGGTGGAAGCTAGACAGGAAGGGCATGAAATGTATGATAGCCCTGTATCAGGATGAGACTGCATGGAATGATAGGAATTGTACCTCCCTATCACTGATATTCCCTCCCTTGGAGAAGAAAGATGCAAAAGATCCCCCCCTATTTTCCGCCGCAGTTGGAAATCACACATCGTGTGTGTAGACGAGGTACAAGTCGATCAAAAGATTTGGGGGAGCTGAAATTATGTACAGAGATTAAGAATGTTACCGAAACAGAGAAGGGAGGGAACTACTCAGCACTAAAGGTTCCCCGAGCGGATCTGTGGTGGGACTGTGGAGGCAAAATATTGAGACCCACACTACCTCCAGATTGGAGAGGGATATGTGCAATTGTACAATTGGCAATTCCATTTACCCTGGAATTTGAGAAGGAAAAGATAGGAGGGAAAAAGGGAAGGGGTAAGAGATTACTGTTAGACACTTCTTTCGATGACAGGATTTATCTGTGGGCGGCACAGTGGCACAGCGCCAGAGACCTGGGTTCAATTCCCGCCTCAGGCGACTGACTGTGTGGAGTTTGCACATTCTCCCCGTGTCTGCGTGGGTTTCCTCCAGGTGCTCCGGTTTCCTCCCACAGTCCAAAGATGTGCAGGTCAGGTGAATTGGCCATGCTAAATTGCCCGTAGTGTTAGGTAAGGGGTAGATGTAGGGGTATGGGTGGGTTGCGCTTCGGCGGGTCGGTGTGGACTTGTTGGGCCGAAGGGCCTGTTTCCACACTGTAAGTAATCTAATCTAATCTAATCTCGATTCGGTAGGAGTCCCTAGGGGAGTACCTGATGAATTCAAGGCTTGTAACCAGATTGCAGCAGGCTTTGAGTCAGCTCTCTTCTGGTGGGTAACAATTAATAAAAATGTAGATTGGATAAATTGCATTTTCTATAATCAACAGCGATTTATAAATTATACAAGAGATGCGGTTAAAGGAATATCAGAACAGCTTGATGCAACAAGTAAGATGTCATGGGAACACAGAATGGTCCTTGATATGATTTTAGCAGAAAAAGGGTGTGTGTGTGTGTGTGTATGTGTGTGTGTGATGTTAGGAGGAAGCTGTTGTACCTTTATTCCTAATAACACTGCACCTGATGGTTCAATTACTCGGGCCTTAAGGGGATTGACTAGCTTAGCAGAGGAACTGGCTGAGAATCCAGGAGTAGACACATCTCTCACAGGATGGCTTGAGTCCTGGTTTGGAAGGTAGAAGGGGGTGGTGGTTTCTATCCTTACTTCCCTGATAGTAGTAGTCGGGGTATTGGTGGCCATTGGCTGTTGTATCATACCCTGTATACGAGGGTTCACCCAAAGACTGATTGAAACAGCCTTGATGAAACAGGTGCCCCTAAAAGAAAAATGCAGAAGATAACAAATGGTAATTAAAAGAAAAGGGGGAAATTATGGGATATAGGTAAATTAATGTTACTTCTGCAATTCTGCAATTCCATTTTACAAAGTAAAACGAACTCACACCAGTGTGTAATTGTTTTAGCCACGAGCTGAGTCAACAAGAATGGAAACAATGTGGAGGAAATATATAATTGTTTTTGTATTAGCTAAAACTGTATGTCAGAATGAAATGTGACTGCAAAACAATGGTAGACATTACGGGCAAGTAGATAAGATGTTGTGAGGGGATGAAGTTAAGCTAGATACGCCTGTACAAACAGTAGGTATAAACATCTGTTTCCCACTTTTACAGAGACAGAGGAACAAACCCCAATTAAAAGGGTCATAGGGATCAGAACGGCCTCGGGAAAGGCACAGATGAAGGGGGTAGATAATGATGAAGAAAGAATATGCCTAACAATGACCTACAGCAGGATGAGGTCAAACAGCCTTGTGAGGCCAGAAATAAACATTTTGTCACAGACAAGGCCGGATAAGGCAAGAGATAAACAGGGGTAATGGGGGCCGGTCTTAGGGAAGTGGAAGATGTAAGCAGGGGAGGAGCAATGTAAAACAAAAGAAATCAAATTATATAAATGTTGTGTATGAATTGAATTTGGTGTGTATGTCCTCTGCCTTATAGACACTGGACATCACACCCACTTGCAAGTGTAAAATAAATGACACTACTGATTCAGATCTTGTCTCGGACTGAAATTATTGAAATGAGTGGGCTTTGTTTCTCACAAGAGGAACTAGGAGAGTGGAATGGAGTGCTTACAGGAAACAGGGTGCAAGGCTGTGTAGTCCAAGTAGCTGTGGGAGTCGCTGGGTTCATATGAGTGGCCAGTCTAACCCCAGAACTGGAAACAGAGATGTCAAGGAAGGGAGGAGTCAGAGATACACCAGGTGCAAGAAAGGCGGGGTGGAAATTGGAAGTTAAATCGATGAACCTTTCCAATTCCAGATGAGAGATGGAAGCAGCACCGATGATCTCACCAATATATCAGAGAAAGAGTTGTGGGTGGGGTCCAGAATAGGACTGGAACAAGGAATGTTCTACGTATCCCTCGAAGAGAGGCATAACTAGCGCCCAGGCAAGTACTCATGCCCACCCCTCTGGCCTGAAGAAAATGAGAGGAATTAAAAGAGAAGTTGTTGAGTCAGAACGAGTTCAGCCAGGCGAGGGGGGTGGTGGGTGGGAACGGTTCAGGCCTTTTTTCCAGAAAGAAGAGGAGAGCCCTGAGACCATCCTCGTGGGGGGTAGATGCGTAAAAGGATTGCACGTCCATGGTGAAGAGGAGGCGGCTGGAGCTTGCAAACTGGAAATATCTGAAACTGGTGTAAAGCATCAAAGGAATCATGGATATAAGTGTGCAGGGACTGGACCAATGAGAAAATACTGAGTCAAGGTAGGAATAGATGGGTTCTATGGGGCAGGAGCAGGCTGAAACAATGGTTGGCCCCAGTAGTCCTGCTTGTGGATTTTCAGAAGGAGGTGGAAGCGAGCTATGTGGGGCTGGGCGTTTATCAGTTGGAGGCAGTGGGGGTGAGATTGCCAGATGAAATGACGTCAGTGACTGTAGTCAATGGCCTGATGTGCCATGGTAGAGTCATGGTCCAGGGAAAGATAGGAGGAGGTATCTGACAGCTGACACTCAGCCTCTGCAATGTAGAGGTCAGTACACCAACCTACAATGGCAACTAAGGATTCTCAGCACTGTTGTCGATAGGGCCCTCAACTGGGTCTGACCCATCTCCCACACTTCTGCCCTCACCCCCTCTCTTCCCTCCCGCAACAGCAACAGGGCTCCCCTTGTCCTCCATCCCACAAGCATCCACATACAGAAGATCATCAGTCATCATTTCTGCCACCTCCTGCAAGATGCCAGCACCAGACACATATTACCCACCCTTCCCTTGTCTACCTTTCGCATGGACTTTTTCCTTCGGGACACCCTGGTCCACTCTTTCTTCACTCCCAATATCACCCCACAGTCCCACAACACCTTCCCCTGCAATGCCAAAAGTGTAACACCTCAGTATCCAAGGGCCCAAACATACCTTCCAGGTGAAGCAGCACTTACCTGCACTTCACACATTCTACTCTACTGCATTTGCTGCTCATAATGTGATCTCCTCTACATTGGGGAAACAAAGCTACCATCAGTTCTGAGGAAGGGTCACCGGACCCAAAACGTTAACGGATTTCTCTTCACAGATGCTGCCAGACCTGCTGAGCTTTTCCAGAAACTACTGTTTTTGTCGCAGCTTTATCAAATAGCATAACTTGAAAAAACTCAAGAAAAACTTTGAAAACGTTAGAAGTGACTGAAACAATGTAGAGTTGAAAACTGACCCCGAATAAAAGGTTGTTACCTCAAGATAACTAGGTACGTAAAATATGTTAATATTTCATTGGATTTCAGGATTTTAATTAGCATTTTGACATCATATTTCATAGTGATTGGTTTGAGTTTAACAAGAAATGGAATACTTACTTGTTCTCAATATTGTTAAGCTACTTGGCTTTATCTACTTATCCCTGTACAAATATATGGGGTTTAAACATGTCTCCATTAATCTGTACCTAAGCATTCTGGATTTAGGCGAGTGGAACATGCCCTGTACGAAAACAGAAATTGTAGCAAGATGAAAATTTCTGAAAAGGGTTATTCAGAATTTCTTAAATGGATTAATGCAGTTCCACACTTGTGAGCTATTCAAAGGACTTCAAAAAATTATTTCATTTAACAAAGTTGGACAGGCACTGCATTTACAGGTAGGTGGTGTAGGGTGAGAATCCCTGCAGTCTCAGCTAGATGTGGAACCATATTGTGGGCAAAAATGAAATGAATGGCCATACCCAGGAATGGTAAAAGAACAATATTATTTGATGTCAATAATATGTTCACACACACACACACACACACATACAGTGGTACAATAACCGTTAACATTTATACCATCACATTTTCAACTTCCTTTACACAGGAATAGACCTCCAGTCAGTCAGTCAATCTGTCAATGTCTTTTCCCTCTAGTTTTCAGTGGTTGACTGTTAACCACTCAGCTGCAGTAGCAAGTTTTGAAGCATTGCGTCTTTTAAGAAAATTTCTGACACATTCAGACCTGTCAAGGCATCCATCAAGGTTTTTTTAAAATCAGCAAGTCTGGACAAAACAGGAGTCTTATCTCACACTGATTTTTCAAAATTTTCATGCATTACAAAGCTCTGGTTGTTATACCATAAGATCATAAGATGTAGGATCAGAATTATACCATTCAGCCCATCCTATCTGCTTCACCATTTGATCATGGCTGATATGTTTCTCAATCCCATTCTTTTGGATCCTCCCCGTGACCCTTAATCCCCTTACCAAACAAGAACCTATCAATCTCTGTCTGAAAAGCACTCAATGACTTTGCCTCCCTAGCCCACTGCAGCAACGAGTTCCACTGAGTCATCACTGTTTGGTTGAAGAAATTTCTCCTCACCTCAGTTCTAAAGGTTTATTCCTTCACCCTGAGTCTGTGCTCGCAGTTTCTAATCTCCCCTGCTAAGTGGAAATATTTTCTCCATATCCATTCAAACAGACATCTCAGTATTCCACATACTTCAATGAGATCCCGCCTCATCTTTCAAAACAGCATTGAGTACAAATTTAGAGTCCTCAACCATTCCTTATATGGCAAGCCCTTCAACGCCGGGATCTTTCTTGTATATTTCCATTGGACCTACTTCAATGCCCAGCACATCCTTCCTCAGATACTGGGCCCAAAACCAATAACAATATTCTAAACGTGGTCTTACCAGAGGTTTATACAGCATCAACAGTACATCTCTGTTCTTGTATTCTAGCCCTCTCAAAATGAATGCTTCATTGCATTTGCCTTCCTAACTGCCAACTGAACCTGGATGTTCACCTTAAGGGAATGCTGAACCAGGACTTCCCAAGTCCCTTTGTGTTTCAGATTTCTGAAGCCTTTCCCCATTTAGATAATAGTCTATGCCTCTATTCTTCTGACCAAAATATATAACCTCACATTTTGCCACATTGTATCCATCTGTCATTTCTTTGCCCACTCACCTAGCATATTGAAGTCCTCCTGCGGCTACCCCATTTCCTAAACACTACCTATTCCTGCACTTATCTTCGTGTCATCTATAAACTTAGTAATGATGCCTTCAACTCATTCATTTAAACTATTAGTGGTCCCAATATGGAATCTTGAAGAACACCAGTAGTCACCTGCTGCCATCCTGATAAAGACCCTTTTATCTTAACTGTCTGCCTTCTGCCAGTTAGCCAATCCTCTATCCATGCTATTACCTTACCCCTAACACCATGGACTCTTATCTTATTTAGCAACCTCCTCGGTGTCTCCTTGTCAAAAGCCTTTTGGAAATCCAAACAAATCACATCCACTGGCTCTCCTTGGTCTAACTTGCCTGTTACCTCCTCAAAGAATTCCACCAAATTTGCCAGAAGTGATCTCCCCATGACAAAGCTGTGCTGACTCAGCCCTACATTATATGGGTATGTAGGTGGCCCCCACCAACCCACCCTCCACACCCAGCACCTTCCCTTGCTACTGCAAGAGGTGTAAAACATACGCCCACACCTCCTTCCCCTCACCTTCATCCAATGCCCCAAAGGATTCTTCCACATCTAGCAGAGATTTTCCTGCACATATAAAACTCCTTATTTACAGTGTCCATTGCTCCTGATGTAGTCTCCTCTACATTGGGCAGACAGGATGCCAACTTGCAGAACTGTTCAGGGAACATCTCTGTGCACCTAACAACCCCACCACCCTGTGGCTGACCACTTCAACATCCCCTCCCACTTCACCAGGGATATGCAAGTCCTGGGCTTCCTCCACCACCAAATCCAAGCCATCCAATGCCTGGAAGAGGAACGCCTCATCTTCTGCCTTGGGACTGTCCAACCACACAGCATGAACATCGACTTCACCAGTTTCCTCATCTCCTCTCCACCCACCCTATCTTAGATCCAACCCTCTAATGCGACACTGTCCTCTTGAACCATCCTACCTATCATCTTCCTTTCCATGTATCTGCTCCACCCTTCTCTCTGACCTATCACCATCACTCTCTACTATTATCTACCTATCACCTTCCAAGCTACCTTACCCCCAGCACCATCCCCTTCCCATTTATCTCTCGGCCTCCTTTGCCCCCCGACCCCCCCATTCCTGATGAAGGGCTTATCGACCCTTTTGCTCCTGGATGCTGCCTGACCTGCTGTGCTTTTTCTGCACCACATTTCTTGACCCTATATTACCATACACTCCAAATATTCTGCAATCTCATTCTTAATAATGAACTCTAAAATCTTACCAACAACTGAGGTCAGGTTAACTGGTCTAGAATTTGCCATTCTCTGCCTCCCTCCACTCTTAAATAAGGGTGATACATTCAACATTTTCTAGTCCTCTGCAACCTTCTTTCACTCCAATGATTCCTGAAAGATCTGGATGTAAACTTGCTCACTGAGCTGGAAGGCTCATTTTCAGACATTTCATCACCATACTAGGTAACATCTTCACTGAGCCTCTGGACAGAGCACCGCTGGTGTTTCCTGCTTTTTATTTATATGTTTGGGTTTC
This sequence comes from Chiloscyllium punctatum, assembly GCF_047496795.1. Taxonomy (NCBI): domain Eukaryota; kingdom Metazoa; phylum Chordata; class Chondrichthyes; order Orectolobiformes; family Hemiscylliidae; genus Chiloscyllium; species Chiloscyllium punctatum. The sequence continues at coordinate 66,053,617 of NC_092744.1, forward strand.
CTTGGGTTGGTGATGTCATTTCCTGTGGTGACATCATCTTCTATGATGATGCCATTTCCAGTTCTTTTTCTCAGCGGGTGGTATATGGGATCCAAGTCAATGTGTTTGTGATAGAGTTCTGGTTGGAATGTCATGCTTCTAGGAATTCTTGTGCATGTCTCTGTTCGGCTTGTCCTAGGATGGATGTGTTGTCCCAGTCGAAGTGATATCCTTCCTTATCTCTATGTAAGGATATAAGTGAGAGAGGGTCATGTCGTTTTGTAGCTAGTTGATGTTCATGTATCCTGGTGGCTAGTTTTCTGCCTGTTTGTCCAACGTAGTAATTGTTACAGTTGTTGCACAGCATTTTGTAAAGGACATTAGTTTTGCTTGTTGTCTGTGTACAGTCTTTCAAATACATGAGCTGCTGTTTTAGTGTGTTAGTGGGTTTGTGGGCTACCATGATGCTAAGAGGTCTGAGTAGTCTGGCAGTCATTTCCAAGAAGTCTTTGACGTTGGGGAGAATGGCTAGGGTTTTTGACACATTTTGTCTGCTTGTTTGGGTTTGTTGCTGAGAAATCAGCGGACTGTGTTCATTGGGTACCCATTCTTTTTGAATACACTGTATGGGTGATTTTCCTCTGCTTGCATGATTCTTCTGTGCTGCAGTGTGTGGTGGCTTGTTGAAATAATGTTCTCATGCAGTTTCGTTTGTGATGATTGCTTCTGTATTTAAATATTTGGTCTGTATGTGTTGTTTTCCTGTAGACGCTGGTTTGAAGTTCCCCATTGTCTGTTCGGTCGACTGTGACATCTAGGAATGGCAGCTTGTTTTTGTTTTCCTCTTCTTAAGTGAATTTTATGCCAGTAAGGGTCTTATTGATGGTCTTGAAGGTTTCTTCTAATTTGTTTCGTTTAGTGATGACAAAAGTGTCATCCACGTAGCGGACCCAAAGTTTGGGTTGGATGGTTGGCAGAGCTGTTCGTTGGAGTCTGTGCATTACTGCCTCTGCTAAGAATCCTGATATCAGAGAACCAATGGGTGTTCCGTTGGTTTGTCTGTCATTTTTGTTGTTGAAGGTGAAGTGGATGGTAAGTCATAGGTCCACTAGCTTGATGATACTGTCTTGGTGATGAAGTTGGTGGTGTTTGGTGTTTTTGTCTCTGGGTCTTCCAACTCAGCAAGCAAACCTACATCGAGATCCTCAACTTGAACTTCAAATCTTCTCAAAACTCACTAATTCCTGAAAGATCACTACCAACACCTGATATATAGTCAATCCAGTCTGGGTGATTTACTCACCTCTAAACTTTCAAACTTCCCCAGCACCTTCTCCGTAGTAATGGCCACAATAATCACCTCCGGCCCCTAACTCTCTTGAAGTTTTAGTATGTTGCTGGTGTCTGCCACTGTTGAGACTAATGCAAAGTTCCTATTCAGTTCATCTGAAAATTTTTTGTTCCCCATTTATATTTCTTCGGCCTTATTTTCCAGTCCATTGTCTTCCCTGTTAGGGTTCTCTTCTAATCAACTCTGGCTAGTTCCTTCCTTATGTCTTTGCAGTTGTCTTTACTCAATTGTAACACTGTTATATTTGATTCATCTGGTTGTTGATCTCTCCTTGAATATATCTCTCAAATGTATGGTGTCCAACAATCATTCATCATCCCATGGAAGTGGGGTTTGCATTTAGTTCATGGAACATCAAAATCAATGCAGTAAGGACAAATCTTCTCTTCGAACAGTGGAAAACCCATCTATGGAGGCTAAACAACAGCTGGGGGAAATATTTTTGGGAACAAGGCCAAATCCTACAATCAAATAATATTGTTGCTGACTACCTTATTGTTTAATTTTGACTTAATCAAAGCATAATCACTCATGTTAAAATCAGCCTTTAATAAGCAATAATTCGGTCTAGATCAGGTTTAATTACAAGTCAAAAGTGAAACAGAAATTAGATGTAAAAGATAAATTTGCAAAACAGAAACACTATTGCAGCAATAGATTTAAAGGAGAATTTTTTTTTAATCCACTTAATCCACTCAACATGTAGCTGCCTGATGTCACAACCTACCTGACACTGTCCTGTAAAGTGATTTGGGTATCCACGATGTACATATACATTTTTTTTTTACAGATGGCAATGTTTACCAATGGATTGATACACATTATAAGTCAAGAAAATAGATTATGAAAACTCAAATTATATGATTTCCATCACAGATATGTGATGATCCTCTCGGGCAAGTTTTGCTATTCTTTACAGGAGCAGAGGGATGCATGCTTTTCTGAGGATGAATTTCAGTTAATTGATTTGCTTCCACTAATCTTAATCAACAGAAAATTATGGCCTTATGAATTGGATGGCATGACCTCTGTTCAGCAGCAGAGCCTTGCAGAACTTATTGTTGATAACTCACAAAGAATTAATTGTATTTGTGACATGCTTAAAAGATTAAACAAAAATCACATGGCAATTGTGTACAGTAAGGAAACAAAGTGTTAAAAATAGAACAGTGTGATTTTTTTCCCATTACAGATTACCTGAGAACTTATTCATTTATATCCTAGTTTTGTTTTAGATCTGTATTTAGCATGAAGCTTCAATTTGCTTTGACTTGATTTAATTACATCATCTAAGTTCAATATGTTACTTCCTAATGGCATGTCCTCACTGACGTTACTTTGAAATGGATTCTGGGTACTTATTCTGTACATGGGCAGCACGGTGGCACAGTGGTTAGCACTGCTGCCTCACAGTGCCAGAGACCCGGGTACAATTCCCACCTCAGGTGACTGACTGTGTGGAGTTTGCACATTCTCCCTGTGTCTACGTGGGTTTCCTCCGGGTGCTCCAGTTTCCTCCCACAGTCCAAAAATGTGCAGGTTAGGTAAATTGGCCATGTTAAATTGCCTGTAGTGTTAAGTGAAGGGGTAAATGTAGGGGAATGGGTCTGGGTGGGTTGCGCTTTGGCGTGTCGGTGTGGACTTGTTGGGCCAAAGGGCCTGTTTCCACATTGTAAGTAATCTAATCTAATCTATAAGGCTATTTGTATAGAGAGTGTTCCACCTGAATCTATGCAGGGCCAGAAGCTGAGTGAGGGTAAAAAGAACATAGAACAATACAGCACAGAATCAGACTCTTCGGCCATCTAAGCCTGCACCAACATGTTTTGCCCTTCTCCACTAAAAATGTCTTTTTACTTACAGGATCCATGTCCCTCTATTCTCTTTCCTATTCATGTATTCATCCTGGTGTTTCTTGAATGCTGCCATTGTGCTCCTGTGCCAGAACATTCCAGGCACTCATCACCCTTTGTGTGAACAACTTGCCTTTGAAACTCCCCCCCCTCCCCCCCCACCACTCTGCACCTTGATCCTGTGTCCTGTAGTAATTGATCTCTCCACCCTGGCAAAAAGCCTCTAATCACGACATTCACAATCTTATAAACATCTGTCAGGTTACCCCTCAACATCCTGCATTCCAGTAAAAAACAATCCCAGTCTAGCCAACCTTTCTTCATAACTAATTTCCCCCATACCAGGCAATACCCTGGTAAATATTTTCTGTACCCTCTCCAAAGCATCCACATCCTTCTGGGAGTGTGGTGATCAGAATTTTATGCAATATACCAAGTATGGCCTAACTAAAGCTCTAAAAAGCTGTAGCATAATTTGTCTATCCTCACACTCAATGCCCCTTCCAATACCCTCTCTCATTATGTCAAGGGCATCTTGAAATCCATTGAACAGGGGATTTCCAGTTTCTGTTGTGACACTACATATTTCTCAGGGAAACTCAGCACCCAACGACTAGGCAAACTGCAAACATTCCTCGTTACAATGGATGGGTCAGCACTCTACACCAGCATCCCCTACAATGATGGCATCGCTGCAACCAACAACTGCCAATCTCCGACCACCTTGCTACAACTTAACCGCTTTATCCTCGACCACAACACTTTCACCTTTGACAACCAGTTCTTCATCCAGACGCATAGAACAGCCATGGGGACCAAATTTGCACCCCAATATGCCAACATTTTCATGCACAAGTTCGAACAAGACTTATTTGATGCACAGAACCTCCAACCAGCGCCATTTTCTTCCTCTGGACCCATGGCGAGTAGTCAATGAAACAACTACACAGTGATATCAATAAGTTTCATCCCATCATCAGACTTACCAGGGACTACCCTTTACTATCTGTCTCATTCTTGGACAGGCGCATCTCCAATAAGGATGGGCACCTCAGCACCTCAGTCTACCACAAACCCATAGATAACCTCACAATGGTACACTTCTCTAGCTTCCACCCTAAACATATTAAAACAGCCATCCCCTATGGACAAGCTTTATGTATACACAGGTTCTGTTCAGATGAGGAGGAACACAATGGACACCTGAGGGTGCTCAAGGATGCCCTCACAAGATCTGGGTATGATGCTCAACTCATCGATCGCCACTGCCACAATGAGAAACCGTAATGACATCCTCAGGAGACAGACACAGGATGCAACCGATAGGGTACCTTTCGTGGTCGAGTACTTCCTGGGAGCGGAGAAACTACACCTTGTTCTTCATAGCCTGCAACACATTATCAATGAGGATGAGCACCTCACCAAGACCTTCCTTATGCCTCCACTTCTCATCTTTAAACAACCGCCAAATCTTAAACAGACCATTATTCGCAGCAAACTGCCCAGCCTTCAGGACAACATCAACCACAACACTGTACAACCCTGTCATGGCAACCACTGCAAGATATGTCAGAGTGCCGACATGGATACTGCCATTACACATGGGGACACAACCCACCACGTATGCAGCAGTTACTCATGTTACTCAGCCAACATTGTCTACACATATGCTGCAGGCAAGGAAGCCGTGACGCATAATACATTGGCGAGACCGAGCAGATGCTATGACAATGGATAAATGGACACCGTGCAACAATTACCAGGCTGGAGTGTTCCCTCTCAGTCGGGGAACACTTCAGCGGTCAGGGACATTGGCCTCGGATCTTCGGATGATCATCCTCCAAATCAGACTTCAGGATATGCAACAACGCAAAGTGGCCAAGGAGAAGCTGATATCCAAGTTTGGAACCCACGAGGAAAGCCTCAACTGGGACCTTGGGTTCATGTCACACTACAGGGCACGCACACACACACACACACACACACACACAGACAAGCACAGACTCTCACATACTCACACATTCACGCAGACCCTCTCTCATACAATGCACACACACACTGCACACCCTCTCACAGGCTTATATTCATCACACTCATGCACACACTATACCAAGCATGCAAAAACACTCTCTCACGTGCACTCACACTCATATGCACATACTCATGTGCACACACTGACACTCTCTCTCATACACACACACACAAACAACACATATCTATGGGGTGAATTTGCATTTGCAGAATTGTGTATGCCAATATATTCTATTTTGCTGAAAAAGTGCACAATCTGCAGGCAGTCAATGAAGGCAATCAGTCCATGTAATATTTTATAAATTCCTACTTTGGAAATAGAACCAGTCTGACTCAACATCGGGATACAGACTCTAACCTCACATCTTTAATGCATTGTCTGAGTTGAGATGTCACTTTTTTGTTATAAACCCTTAAGTTTTCTCGGATTACATGAATTATTACACCTCATATTAATGAAGCGAAACCTGCAACCCATTCTAAAAGATGAAAGACTTACCAGCAATCTAGGTGCATTCAATATATCATTTCAGTTGCATTACACTGTAATCTTTCACTATAAATTCTGTGTCTTATGATCCTGTTTCACAGCTACCTGATGAAGGAGCAATGCTTCAAAAGCTAGTGTTTCCAAATACACTTGTTGGACTATAATCTGGTGTTGTGAGATTTTTAACTTTGTCCACCCCAGTCCAACACCAGCTCCTCCACATCACGCCTTTTTTTTCACTACCTTATCTACCTGCACTGCCACATTCAGTGATCTGTGGACCAACATACCCAGATCCTTCTGCATATCAATACTCCTAAAGATTCTGCCATTCACTATATAATTTCCGTCTGTACTTGACCTTCCAAAATCCATCACCTCACACTTGTCCAGATTAAGGTCCATCTGCCATTTATCTGCATTGCCTCCAACTGATCTATATCCTGTTGAAACCTCTGACAATCCTCTTCAATATCTGCAGCTGTACTCATCTCTGTAAATGTATTAATTGATGGTGCAACATCTGAGAACTGGGTGCATTTTGAAAGCACCCCTCATGACCTTTTTTGCTATTATCTCCCGCCTTGCCCAGTGGCACATCATTCCTACCATTCTGCTTCCAAATAGCTTGGTGCATATCAGTGATGACTGTGAGTCTATGGATCAGACATGTGGCATCTTGTTTAAAGCAGCACACAGGCTTTACAAAAGCTGTGGTCATGACCTCTGTGAACTTACCAAGAACCTTTCTTGAAGTTTCATGAAGGCAGTGATTCACCGTGGCAGCTAGTTTTGCAATTCGCTGCTCTGTTAAACCACTCACAATTGAATTGTATATTCAAGCTTCTCCCTGTCAGAAAGATAGAAATATTTTTTGCACAGAAAGCAGTCAGCTAGCCATTTCTGGCAACATCAAAATAAGTCTCTCGTCTAATCTACTGTAGAGTATGTGTTTGGCTACATAGCTGATGTGCCTGTAGGATTCTGAATCTGCATGAGTCTCTATATCTAATTGATCAAATGGATTGGGATTATGTCTTCCAATAGGGACTTTCCACAGCTGGCCCTGCCACCAGTATCTGATCATTCTTGCTAGTGACAGCTGACTCATCAGGTGAGAACTGAAGTAACTTTCTAAGTGGATGCATTGAAGTACGAGTACATGGATGGATGCATGACAGAATTTCCTTTGGTGGTGCAAATTCAAAAGGAATGAGGTTCTCAATTGAATGAGGGTAATGGACACATTTAGATCAGCCATATTGTCACTGAATGGTGGAGCAAACCTGAGGAACCGAATTGCCACCACCTTTTTTCTAATGTCTTGTAATGTTTACTGCACTCATGCTGGCGGTAGAAGTCTAAATGAAAATGATTTAGATGCGGAAAATCACAACTTTAGCAATCACCAGCCTCGAGTCTTCCTTCGGTTCAATCATTAATGAAACTGAGTCAGCATATGAATTTGAGATAATTGTTATTCTGTCAATAGCCATCTGTGAGCTTCCTATATTTCCTGAAAGGCTCAAAGGTGCTTCTTATTTCTAGGGCTTCCTTTTAGCTTCCAATTCCTGTCCCCTTTCATTTGTGTTTTGTACTCTCTTTTTCCACCTACAAGTGACTGAAGGCGATGATGACCATGAGACAGATGCATCATATTACATATGAGTGGACGTGAGTGGCAAAGATGCATAGATAATAGGAAAACATGATAAAAAATTAAGGCTGAACAACAAAATACTATTTCCAGGCCAAGCAGCAGAAACAGCCATAATCTTAATGAATGGCAGAGGAGGCTTGAAGAGTCAAATGCCCTCCCCCTGCTCCTAATCTTCTATGTTTCTTCGCATGGAACACCACAACCTGCAAGTTCTCCTCCAAATCACACAGCACCAGTTCTGAGGAAAGGTCACTCACTCACTCATCTCAAAATGTTAACATCTGATTTCTCTGATTTGGATATGAGCATGAGAGGTGTAGTTAGTAAGTTTGCAGATGACAGCAAAATTGAAGGTGTAGTGGACACTGAAGAAGGTTACCTCAGCATACAACGGGATCTTGATCAGATGGGCCAATGGGCTGAGCAGTAACAGATGGAGTTTAATTTAGATAAATGCAAGGTGCTGCATTTTGGGAAAGCAAATCTTAGCAGGACTTATATACTTATCGGTAAGGTCCTAGGGAAGTGTTGCTGAACAAAAGGACCTTGGAGGCAGGTTCATAGCTCCTTGAAAGTAGTCACAGGTAGATATAATAGCGAAGATAGCATTCGGGATGCTTTCCTTTATTGGTCAGAGTATTGAGTACAGGAGTTGGGAGGTCATGTTGCTGCTGTACAGGACATTGGTTCCGCCACTTTTGGGATATTGTGTGCAATTCTGGTCTCCTTCCTATCAGAAGGATGTTGTGAAACTTGAAAGGGTTCAGAAAAGATTTACAAGGATGTTGCCAGGGTTGGAGGATTTGAGCTATAGGGAGAGTTTGAATAGGCTGGGGCTGTTTTCCCTGGAGCATTGGACGCTGAACAGTGACCTCATAGAGGTTTATAAAATTATGAGGGGTATAGATAGGGTAAACAGACAAGGTCTTTTCCCTGGGATGGAGGAGTGCTGAACTAGAGGGCATAGGTTTAGGGTGAGAAGGAAAAGATATAAAAGAGACCTCAGGGGCAACTTTTTCACGCAGAGGGTGGTGCATGTGTGGGATGGGCTGCCAGAGGAAGTGGTGAAGGCTGGTACAATAACAACATTTAAGAGGCATTTGAATGGGTAGATGAATAGGAAAGGTTTGGAGGGACATGGGCCGGATGCAGCAAGTAGGACTTGATTGGGTTGGGATATCTGGTTGGCATGAACGAGTTGGACCAAAGGGTCTGTTTCCGTGCTGTACATCTCTATGACTCTATGACTCTCCACAGATGCTGCCAGACCTGCTGAGCTTTTCCAGCAATTTCTGTTTTTATGTCATGTAATTGCTTTACCTTTGTTATTAGCTCAAGTTTTGGAACTGACTACCTAATAGTACTCTGGGAGTGCATTCAGCTCTCATACTACAGTGCAACCAGAAGCTATCTCACCACCATCTTCTCAAGGGCAATTAAAGGCAATAAATACTCATGAATGAATAAAAATATGCTTTTCCTGACCTACTGTCTGCAGTAGCAATTTTATCTGGCTTTATTTTAGTCAAAGTACAGTCAAACACAACAGCTAAAACCTAGTTTGGTTTCTCAAAGAGGTGGGTAAAGGCTAATCAAAGTCTCGATCTTTTGGCAGACCTCAGCAGAATGAACTGACTGATCTGCATCTTTGTTACTTTTTTGAAAACCATATTGATCCGTCTCAACAAAGACATCAAGGCTGACCTCATCTTCAAAGAGTAAAATAAGGTTCAGGATGTCTTCCTGCAATAAATAGTAAATTTCAGTGGCATATTGATTCTCATTCTCTCCCACCTTTTCCGGAAAGATCAACCTAATGTCTAGAAAGTATTGCACTTCTTTCCCACTCCTTTCATTGAATAGTTAACTAGCTAACTACACTACTTTGCCTGATGTAAGGTCCTCTTTGGACTGCGAGAATTTTAATAAACTTCAACCAGCACCACAATCGAACTTAAGAGTTAAAAGTTTTGGTGATTTCTTTCTCATGTTTGACAGTATCTTCCTTAATCCTCTGCTTAATCAGAATGGATCAGCACAGTTGCTGATTGCACACTAAGTGGATTGCTGTCTAGTTTCTCCAGCAGCCAGAAGCACTCCAGCAATGGTTGGAGAAGCTGCACCAGTTGTTCCAGAGGAAGGTGGAAGTGCAAACACAGGTGAATTAACATACTCATAGGCAAACCATCCAACAATGATTGAGACTTAACGATAAAAAATTATTAAGTTTTCTAATTGGTAGGATTTTACAGAAGACAACATTTCTTCTCTGGCCACCTGAAAAGCCAGCAGAGAATTCATGCCTACTTTGAAACATTAATTGGCTAGAGATGAAACTTCCACCCATTGCTCAGATGCAAGACCCATCTCAGAGAGCTGTCAATCTTGGCATTTAGGCACTACTAATGGCAGTTCAGTAGATCTAAATGGTACTAAAATTACTAGCAGATTCTATGTTCAGTTGCAGATAATCTAATGATGGGGAGAAGAGGTGAGGTTTGAGCAGATTGGAAAATAGGTTGGTATTCATGATGGAGAGAACCAAAGAGAAAGGGAAAGCTCCTGACGGGTCAGATCTTGGGATGGAGAGATGTGTCCAATGTGGAAAAGAGGCTGTTAAACAAAGTGTTCCAAATCCTTTTCCCTTTCCCACCCCACCTTCCTGCCTGAGGTGTTAGCAAAGTGATTTGTTTTAGGGCTTCCCTCCTGTTCCTGAGCTTCTCTCACTTGTCTGAAATTAAAGTTGATGGGAACTGGCCCTTAAATTGTGAAATTAATTATCTCAATTAAGTCAAGGATGGGTGTGCAGTCCTCGGCTTCTCTTGTTTTGTTCTAAAATTGCAAACCATTTGGTGAGAGTAGTGGCCATGTTCTCCAGGGATTTTTTTATACCTCAACCTCACAAATCTGTTCACGGGGGGAAAATGAAATCAGTCCCACATGCCATAAACACATTTTCCTTGTATTCCACAAAGGCAGTTTCCATTTGTAGTCCATGTTCTACAAAGCTGAAGCACATGCTCTGCATGGAACAGATATCTATGCTTAACAATGGCTCTTAATTACCTGCATTGTTACATCAGAGGTAATTTAAGGGCCTTCTGCATTCTTTGGCCTCTCCCAAATGACAGAAAATACCTGAAGAGAACACTATGTACATGCCAAAACTCATAAGTTAGATTTATTTACAGATTAAATAATGCCTTGTTGTCACATAATATGGCAAGATGCTAAGTCACCATAATACTTCAATACAAAAGAATTATACAATATGGGATCAAAATACCTTTCTTAGATTACTTCTCTTACAGAAGCTGTTAAAAATAGAACTTTTGGATGGAAGTCAAGTTTATCTTTGGTAGATCTTTCAAAGCTGTGCACAGAAATGTAGATGTTAAATCAATCTGTGTTCAGGATTCTTACCAGCATTAAGTAATAGACAGAATCCTCTGGTATTTAACTTGCTCTGAAGCCTAAAGAGGTTTTTTTTTATACATTTAAAAACTATCTTGGATCTATTTTGGGATAAGTAGAAAGACTGCTGAACAATAATGTAGAGGTAACCTGTAACCCTGTGAAACACCAGATCAATCGTCCATACACAACAGATTAAGAGTAAAGAATTGGACCAAACCGCGAAGGTAACAGGGTGTAATAGAGAAAAATTAAATAGAGATTGGGTAAAATAAATATTGGATGAAGCAGAGAAGCAAGTCAGAGAGATTTTTTAAAATCTTTAGGAATAATACTAACTACACGAGTAACAGACGAGTTGCAATTCCTTTTTTTTTGAACATCTAAGTGATAGTTACATCAGATCAGTTAATGGCTTTACCAATAAAATAGTCGTGGCTCAAAGTCATGGTCGCCTTCCAGAGTAAAATTTTCACTGGGCAAGTTCGGCAATTTAACATTCGGGCGGCAATCGGTTGAAATATGGATAAGGCAGCATCAGTGTAGTAACTATCATGGTGATTATATATATATAACTTCTCCCATTGCGCATGACTTATTAGCTGTACAGTATATTGCTGTATTTTTAATGCATAAACAACACGCTGTTACGTAGCAAATTCTAAGCTTGCTCTCTCTCCCACTGTGCACCTTTCATTGCACTGCCAACCGCCTGACATAAGCCACACCTTGTGCAAGTCACGCTTGCATAAAGCATGCACTTGCAGAGCCAGCTCTCCGGAGCAGAAAGCAATTAACAAAGATGACAGCTAGCTCACACTCTACCACTGGCAGCGGTGAGCCTTTGGAACGCGGTGCAGCCCGAGCACAGACACATTGGGATCCACGTGAAGGTTGTGTAGCGAGGGCGTATGATTGATAACCGATGCGGCCAATGGTAGCGCGCTGACCTGCCGGTCTCCTGACGTGACAATGGCCTGGCTCTCAGGACACGGGCGATGTCAGCCAATGGGAGAAGTCGAGGGCCGGACTTGTCACGTTCCACGATGCGTGCAGCCGTGCGAACCAAGTGCAACATTGCGAGCAAGACTGGATCGTGCTTTATTGGCAGTAAGGGGATCACAGCGGAGTAAGGTGAGGTGTTTCCTTTTGATTAACCTTAGCATATGCAGATCTTCGGGGGTGGGGGGAGATATTGGTTATTCTTCCTTCCCAACACTCTAAATTCTCGAATTAACCATGCACCTGATGATTCTGGTCGGTGTGTTCTGCACTTTATGCAATGAGTAAATCCGGTGTAAGTAGACAGGTATGTGGTGTTTGTCCTCCAATGCAGGGATTGGGTCCCTGTGTTTTAGAGAGCGGTTACATAATCCGAATCAGTGCTCGAGAAATGTGTTGATGCGAGCCGAGGAAAATCGTGCAGTCAAATCTGTGCATTGGTTACATTTGCTTGTCTGGAAGCACACGCCCAGGTAAGATGCAGCTACGTTCTGGGCTCTTGCAAATATTTTTTTAGATCAGTTGCGACCCCAAAGTTTTTATTTGAATTACAGTATGTTGAGTTCTGCTGTCGTTATTTCAACTAAGGCAGAGGAAGAAACAATCCAGCTGTGCTTGTCAACATTCATTTCGCTTCGTCGAAGTACAGGGGGCTTTCTTGTTTACAACTGTTTGAATCTAAAATTATGGTTCGTGTTACGCAGTTTATTTTCTTTAAACATAGTGCTTTTAAAAATTAAACTGTTAGGTTTTCTTTCTAGTGATTTTTGTTTTGTGTGTGACATCTGAAACCATTTCACTCTAAAATGTAAAAATACTTTTTACAGAGTCTTCTGGTCAGACAGCCAGATTGTCACTCAGTAGTGCCCACAGGACGCAGGAAACCATTTGGCACGTCGTTGGGCTATCAGTGTAGATAGTCCCACTCTTCCCCAATTGGTGCAAGAGTAAGAGGAAATTTAGCCAATAACATTTTGGGATGCTTGATGCTCGAAGTTATTCCCCAGTCCAGATCACAATGATCGTGCATGTGATAATTGCATAATATCAGGCACATACAGCTGTTGAGCTACTTCCTCCTAAATTACTGCTCTTTTTTTCACAGCGGAAGGCATATAGTTATTAAATTATGGTAATTAGAATTCCATGTGCCTGTAATCCAATAGGTTCATGAAGTTGGTCAGATTGTAGGTACAGTTCTAAATCTAAAGGTTTTGTGTCTGATTTTGGCTTATTTCTCTATCCAACTATCATTATCAGATTGTGTGGACAGTTTGAGGACTTTCAGAGTGAAGCAACTCATTCTTATAAATTTTTAAGTTCAGTATGATGTACGATTGGTGAAGACACCCAGAGCAAAATGCCAATTAAATTAATTTGACAGGATCAGTTAATCTCCATGATTTAGCACTTAATCCAGAAGGATAAGATTGTGTTTGGATGGCTGTGTATGGTTTACTTGTCTTGTCATACTTTCATTTGAATTAAACCTATAGTTGTCATCATACACACTGTTGGTGGGTATTGGCATGGCAATTTTCTCTGCGGTTATATTAAAAACTACTTTCAGTATTTAAAGTTACACCCAATACAATGTATTGTTGCCAAAACAGAAGATGTTGCTAGGTATTGTTCAAGGTGTTTAGTTTTTTCCTGGATATTCCAGACATTAGAATTGTTGTCAGAAGTTACACACAAGTCAGTTTCCCGTTGCTCAATATGCTTGTTGTATCATTGTCCCAACAGTATTTTTCTGTTTTGTTCTAATCTATCATGGTAAAATATTATTGTGGATCTTGATGTCTGAAAATGTTATGCCAGTGGAATACTTTTACCTGTGATCAAAAATCTGTTTTGATATTCATGATACTATTTGAACATGCCTGTGATTTGCTGAGATTTGGGGTGTGGAGAGGGATAGTGGAGAACAAGTTTTGTTGAAACTTCAGTACTCAAACCAACTGCACTTGTACTTTAATAATCCTAGATTACAAAAATAAGCAAAATACATTCAGCAGTACCATCTATATCTGTGAAGAGGAAAGCCAGACCATGACATTTCACTTATAATGCTTAATCGACTGGCTGGTTGTGATGAAAGGTTACAAGATGTCAAGCTTCCATTTGTCTTTATGACAGTTACTGTAGAATCGCTGATATATTGGGAATGACTTCTTTTTCTATTGTTATGTTAATATTCAACTTTTGTTGCCAAAGCAGGAAATATAAATTTAATTTAACAAGGCTGTTGCATTGGAAATAATTTTGCATCAGTGGTCTGTTTCAAGGTGAACTAGTAGACTTAAAGATGACCCATTGCATATTGCTTCATAAATTTGAGAACTTTAATTATTTTATAAGTGCTGGAAAAAAAACTAGTTCAGCAAAAATGTTCAGAGGACATCCATCTTTTTTAATTGGTGTGTAGGAATAAATGTGTGGTGCTGGAAAAGGTCAGGTTAGGCAGCATCTGAGGAGCAGGAGTATCAACGTTTCAGGTATAAGCCCTTCATCAAGAATGAGGCTTGTGGGTTGGGGCTGAGAGATAAATGGGAGGGGGTGGGGTTGGGGGGAGGTAGCTGGGAAAGTGATAGGTGGATGAAGGTGAGGGAGAAGGTGATAGGTTAGAGGGGGCAGTGATGGACGGGTCCGGAGGGTGGTGCCAAGTTGGAGGCTTTGAAATCCACATTTATCCCACGTGGTTGCAGGGTCGCAAGGCGGAATATGAGGCGTTCCTCCTCTAGGCGTCTGATGGTAATGGTGACCCAGAGATGTTCTCTGAAACAATCCACAAGAAGGCATCTGGTCTTTCCAATGTAGGGGAGACCGTGCCACATCTCTGGGACACCTGTACCCACCAATCCCACCACCCAGTGGCTCCCCCTCCCACTCCATCAAGGACATGCAGATTCAGGGCCTCGTCCACCGCAAACCATTGCCACTCGATGCCTGGAGGAGCATCTCATATTCCGCCTTGGGACCCTATAACCACATGGGATAAATGTGGATTTCGACAGCTTCCTCATTTTTCCCTCCGCCACATTGTCCCAGTCCCAAGCCACCAACTCGGCACCGCCCTCCTGATCTGTCCATTACTGCCCCATCTCACCTATCACCTTCTCTCTCCACCTATAGCTTTCCCAGCTACCTCCCATTTATCTCTCGGCCCCAACCCGCAAACCTCATTCCTGATGGCCTTATGCCCGAAACATCGATAATCATACTCCTCGGATGCTGCCTGACCTGCTGTGCTTTTCCAGCACTACACTCTCGACTCTGGTCTCCAGCATCTTCAGTCCTCCCTTTTCCCTGTAGGAATAAACGTAGCAATTTATGAAATATCTATGCCTACCCAGTTCATCTGTTTTGTTTGATTTCTTTTTGGGTTCAAATTTTTTTTTCCTTTTACTCCTTTCCTGGGATGTGGGTGCCACTAGCATTTGTTGTCCCTCCCAATTGGACTTGAACTGAATGTCTTCCTAGGTCATTTCAGAGACCAGTTAAGAGTCAATGAGTGCTGTGGACTTTGACTTACATGTAGGCCACAGCAGGTGGTTATGCAAAGTTTCCTTTCTTTAAAAGGATGTTTGTGAAATAGATGGGTTTAACAACAATCAAAGTTGTTTTCATTGTCTCCTTTACTAAGACTAGTCATATTCCAGATTTATTAAATTCACACACTACCAGCTGTGTGGAATTTGAAACCATGACTTCAGCGCATTAGCCAATACCTTTGGACCAAAAACATTACTATTAGGCCACCATCTCCCTTAAATGAGTCTTGAACCAGTGTTTAAAATTCATGTTACATTTGCATCTTGCTACTAATATCATTTTAAAGGGGCGTAATTAAAAAGTAACTAAATGAACAAGTAAACTTGATTTTTGTTTTGAAACTACATCATCAGTTCAAATTTAACAGACAAAGTGCAATGAATAAAGTTCATTTTCTCAGTAATGTGGCCCTGAAATGTCTAATTTATTTTGTTTAAAATTACAAGTTATTAGAATTGCAAGAACCTGCATTTGTATCTCATGACAAGCATTATCTATGTACAGCCCCAAGTGGATTTTCACTCGTTCCAGCCCTCCATGTATTATAGTGTGAAGGCCTTAGTTTGTGACCTTTAACCTGAATAAGTATTTTTTTGAAACAGAAATGTGCAAGCTATTTAAGGAATGGGTAGAGAAATGCAGATTAAATAACCCTAGATTTTCACCAGTCTCAGCACTATTGACCGAGAAGCACATCCTGTGCTATAATTTTAGTGAAACAGTGTTGTCTTGAACTGGTTTCTTGAATTCCAAGATAATGTTCTACCAGATGTGCATTTAGAAGTTTTTTAAACTGTGTTGTGGACATGAAGACTTCTTGCTTTCATTTTGCCTGCTGTGTTCTGTTATGGGAAAATCCTGGGAGCGTAACCATGATGGGCTGAAAATTCCATGTGGTACAAA
The DNA here is from genome assembly GCF_047496795.1 of Chiloscyllium punctatum. Taxonomy (NCBI): domain Eukaryota; kingdom Metazoa; phylum Chordata; class Chondrichthyes; order Orectolobiformes; family Hemiscylliidae; genus Chiloscyllium; species Chiloscyllium punctatum. The sequence continues at coordinate 66,069,855 of NC_092744.1, forward strand.
ATGACTCTCAATACTGTTGCAAAGGTAAGGACCACACCAAAATAGCTTCCCAAAATGTGGAACAAATATAAGCAGTACAACTGAGCACAAGGATGAATGTTATAGGAAATTAGGATATGTCACACTGGAGCCAGGTACTCCACTGTTGTGGGAGTTGGAATCTATTGTAAAATTAGATGAAAAGGAGCTTTCTCTGATCTTTGCTTATTTGATGCTCGATAAGCAGTGATTCACTGATTAACATGTTTGCACATGTGCTATCCTACTCCATACCGATGTCACAGAACCCTATTCTTGTTTCCAGATTTTGACTGAAACTGTTTTGGAATTAATAATGTACTTCATCGTTTTTAAATTGTTTGTTCTATGATGGTTTTATGGTGTTTGGCAACAATCAAAAGCTGCTGACCACACAAATCAATAGTTTGAAGAGATAAAAATTGAGGAAATCTGACTTTTTAAGGTTGATTTTGTGATTGTACTAATCTTAGAGGTAATAGAACATAGAACATATCTATAGTTGATTTCTATTTTTTACTGTTGGCAAGGAAAATAAGCAAGTTTTGTCAAGTTACTAAGTGAAGGGCATTGACTAGTGTATTTCTGATGGTTTTGGTAAATGCATTTCTTCTTCTTCTTTGTTCTTTAGACTGACATCAGAGAATGGCTGCCTTTTCAGAATCTGGTTTCCAAGAGACTGAGTTGGTCCTGCATTCAAGTAGCGCCGATATTCAGGATCAGACACAAGATCGGGAAGTACAGCAGCTACATGATGATGTGGAGATGAAAAGTAATGGCTCAAGTGGAACTGATTCAAATGTGAATGAATTTTCAGAAAGCTCAAGCAGTAGTGCCAGTCAAAATGGAAAAGATTCAGCTCTACTTTTGGATTCATTAGAGAGTAGCAAAAGGTAGGAAACTGTACAAATGTATTTGGAGCAATAGAAGTACTGCTGCAGCTCCAGTATTTAAGAGGGCTGTTCTAAAATAAGTGGTACAGTGTTTGCCTGTCAATCCTTGTAAACCATGTTGATATTATCACCAATTGATATTATACTTTTTGTAATCAAATTAGACTAGTCAGATGTTTCATTGTGGAATCACACTGAATACATTTCAAAAAATGTGATTTGTCAAGCGACTTGCTTCATTAATTGCTAAGGTTTGGTTTGGTACTTCTGATGATCGTTGAGCTGAAACAGTTAGCCATAAGAATAGTCCTTCCATACTTTAGATTTGCTTTGTTTTATTTTATCAATTAAAAGTAGCACCTTTGCAAATGTCCAGGTACGTTCAAATCCAAAGGTGGGAAAATTGTTGAAAAAAAATTAGCTAGTACCTTCTTCCTCATGTTCCATCTTGTCTCTTAACCCTTCTAAAAAAACTTCTAATATTGAATTAAAATAGGTGACAAACTATTGTTTCATTCCTAACACATTGATTTATGGATATGCCATAATGGGATTCTTATTAAAAGACAATTTAAACTATGTATGGCAGAATATAATGATAATGGAGCAGGAGCCACATTGAAATTCATGTCTTTTTGAAAATTTCTTTTTATTGCTGTGTGTTTTTGCTGCATGCATCAAATTGTGTGCACTCAAACCACCTGCAATATTCTAATGCATGCTGAATGTGTTAGATGACAGTGATGTGTATTTTTGGTGACACTTACTTCCCTACTTTCCCACACATTATGTGCAATGTAATTACCAAAATCAAGAAACATGAAAATTTAAGTTGTCATGAGTAAAATCAATATAAGGGCACTTTCTCATATCAAATATGCATCAGCAGTTGACAATATGTCAAGTTCTGTTAGATGCCTGTTGATAATGTATTACTGTAGTTGTATTGCTGTGGAGTTTCATGGTTAGCTCAAATAGATTACTGTGACGTTGCTTTACATAACTATAAAATTTCAACTCTTCTTCCTAACAAATGTGCAGTTAGTTACCTGATGAGCTTTTGGTCTGTGTGGAATGGAGGTCATATATTTGTCCAGAGTAAAAGTAAACTTAGGTAGAGGTAGTCTGGTTGATTGTTCACACTTCCTATTGTTGGAGGAGGAAGAAGAATAGGTGGCCCTCTAGTTTAACAGCATGTAATGCAAGGGATACCAAGGAAGCAAGATAAACTTTTAACTCCTTTCTGACTCCTTATGCTGTTTGACCACTCTATTTTTAGTTGAGAATTAAATGATTTGATCATCCAGTACTTCCATTCAACACTTTGAACCAAGTTGCATTTTTTTAATGTTTCAGATGTGCAAATTCAAGTAACTTGGAACTCTATCCTTAACTGTCTTTCCAGCATTGCCAAGTTACTCAAGCAATATTGAACATGTTGTATGTATTTGAGTTAAATGTAAATTGAACTGTCATTTGGAAAATTCACCTTCATAACTTAGGGGAATAACTTGTGCAAATTAAATGTTTAACCTTATTTAAATAAACTGGTGCATGCCTGTGCTGTATGTATCAAATAGTATATATACTTTGTTTTATCTTGTCACGTTGTACAATATGACATTCTTATGTTTGCTGTGTAATTTTTGAAGTACTAATACAAAGAAAAGAAAACGAAGATTTGATGAAGTATATATCCGAAATAAGAGGCTTCCTTTCATGCCTCTGTCATTTGAAAAATGTAATCCTACTGACAGGTTGGTTCCAAGTAATTTCTACTCATGTATTTAAAGTAATATGGATGTACAATATTGAGGTTTGGCATTTTCTTTTACTTTTGGTTAATATATTTATCAACATTGATGTTAATACCAACAACCAGAACAGTTGCAAGAAATTCTTTAATGATTTTGAGGGAAGGCATCATCCTAGTTCATATTGAAAGTGCATGTTCTAGGGATTAAGTTTGTTTTTGATGATATCAATTCAATCGTTACATTCTTATAAGTATATCACTCAATTTATTTTCTTGAAGTTATCCTTTTAGAGATCTTTATAATGACAACTGATAACTCATAACTTTCAGCTATTGAGTTATATTGACAATCCTATTTTTACACAACCTATATCCTTTCTTCACAAACATCATTTTTAAACTTCTCCCTTCAATGCCTGAAGATATTTGATTAGTTATAGGGATGGAGAGAGGGCCCCCTATGCATGTATATCCAGCACTTCACCCAAATGTGTGTAGTTCTGAGTCTGATGAACAGTGTCAGCAAGTTACCCTGTAAGAAGAATCGCAATTATGACTCATTTTAAGCGCCCATACGAGCATTGTCAAGTTGATGAACATTATTTGCAAGAACTTGGACTGACCTTTTGCTGTCTAACCTGCTGATGAGCTTTTCAACACTCTGTCTGCTGTGATCTTAACCAGACATAGATTATGATATGAAACAGGGTCTTTCCAGGATTGAATTACCTCTATTCACTTGCTTTTGTTTTTGGAAATATTGAAGTAAATATCCTGAAATAAAGCTTTTTGTTTAACACCTATTTAGAAGATCTCAAATAAGAACCAAGTGTCTAAATGGACAGTATGTATTATACTCAGGAGAAAGTGAGGACTGCAGATGCTGGAGATCAGAGCTGAAAATGTGTTGCTGGAAAAGCGCAGCAGGTCAGGCAGCATCCAAGGAGCAGGAGAATCGACATTTCGGGCCTGAAACGTCGATTCTCCTGCTCCTTGCATGTATTATAGTAAGTCAACATATTGCAGGGAGCTGCCGGAACTCTGAAAATGACAATTTCCTCATGCTTTTTTCTTCAGAAAATGTGTTGAATTTTATTTTTGCTTTGTAAGTTGCTACCTATTTGAAATGGCCTATCAAGTAGGAAATGGTACAGGTTTTGTTAGCCTTATGAAAATGAATTGAAGAGGTATTAGCCCATGAAGCATTCATAAGATCATGTAACTGTGATTGTATAACAGGCTACTGATCACATGTGCTTCATGTGCTTGTGACAGGATTTCAAGACCAGATATATGCTGCAATAGTATTATATCACCACTGAAGGAGTTTGCAGTCACAAACATTTCAAAAGGTGTTTTGCAAGTATAAGTTATTCATAATGGCTGTACAGTAGCTGATTATGTTCATACTAAATTCCTCTATCACTGGAAAATAATGATGTGGAAGTGACAGTGTTGGATTGGAGTGGACAAAGTTAAAAATCTCTCACAACTCCAAGTTATAGTCCAACAGGTTTGTTTGGAAGTACAAGCTTTCAGAGCGCTGGTCCTTTGTCAGATAGCCAGTCCTAGCTACCTGATGAAGGAGCAGCACTCCGAAAGCTTGTACTTCCAAATATACCTGTTGGACTATAACCTGGTGTTGTGATTTTTAACTAGAAAATAAACCAGATAATTCTATTTCTTTAAAATAAGAGGGCAGTTTGGTACAAGAACATTTTAAAAATGTTGATCAGATAATGATACAGGTGGATAAATATTCACAAGAACAAAGGCAGAAGTTGCATGGTGGTGGCGCCACCAGCTGCAACTTTCCCTCCAAGCCTCATACTATCTCAACTTGGAACCTTTCCTTCATTGTCACTCATTCAATATGTTGGAACTGCCTTCCTAACAGCACTGTGAGTGTACCTATAGAACATAGAACAATACAGCACAGAACAGGCCCTTCGGCCCACGATGTTGTGCCGAACTTCTATCCTAGATTAAGCACCCATCCATGTACCTATCCAAATGCCGCTTAAAGGTCGCCAATGAATCTGACTCTACCACTCCCTCGAGCAGCGCATTCCATGCCCCCACCACTCTCTGGGTAAAGAACCCACCCCTGACATCTCCCCTATACCTTCCACCCTTCACCTTAAATTTATGTCCCCTTGTAACACTCTGTTGTACCCGGGGAAAAAGTTTCTGACTGTCTACTCTATCTATTCCTCTGATCATCTTATAAACCTCGATCAAGTCACCCCTCATCCTTCGCCGTTCCAACGAGAAAAGGCCGAGAACTCTCAACCTATCCTCGTACGACCTACTCTCCATTCCAGGCAACATCCTGGTAAATCTTCTCTGCACCCTCTCCAAAGCTTCCACATCTTTCCTAATCTGGCCATGGATTGCTGTGGTTCAAATAGGTGGTCACCGTCACCTTCTCAAGGGCATTTGGGACGTTCCTAGATGTTGGACATATATTTTTGATGAACATTCTTCAACCTCTTGCCCTATCCTGATCAGTGGGCTTCACTACTTCTGCTTTTTGCAGAAGGTTCTAAATGCATGGAAACAAGATATAACTGGCAAAGTATACAGAACATCAAAATAAATGACAAACTGTTGCAAGATAGATAAAGCTGCTTGAGGATAATGTTCTTTGCTCTTTGCAGGAAAATCATGAATCTCCAGAAAATTTTTCACTGACTCATTGCAAGTAGTACACAGACCATCATAACTTGAATATTTTTCTTCTCTTGCTTTTCAGAAAAAGCTGGATGAACTTTAGGATCAGGGATTGATTTTAATAAATTTGAACAATATATCTTTTGGAAACTCTTGTGGTTCTCATTAGGCATTTTGATGGGAGCCCCTTGTTTTACATTTTTATCTAGTTTTTTTTAAGGTGTTGTTTAATGAAATGCCGGTAACACGTATACTTCACATTTGCGCTTAGTCTTCCTGCACAAATCAGATCCCAATTAAATAATTCCTTTTTTTGTTATTGTATTGTTTATCTGAACATGTTTGCAAAACTTACATTGACTACCCTAATATAACTTGAGTGGGATGGTAAATTTTCCTGGCTGCCTGTGTTGCCCAGTATTTTGACTCATGGAAGTTCTCTTAAATGTTTTTTCTACTTCGTGTTTAATATCAAATAAAAACAAAAAGCATTGGAGAAACTCAGCAGGTCTGGCATCATCTTTGGAAAGAAAATTTGAGTTGACATTTCGATTTTGATATGACCTTTTTTTTAATCAGAACACAGCAGCAATAAGAGTCATATCAGACTCTCAATGCTAACTCTCTTTCTCTCTTCACAGGTGATTAGATTAGTTTAGATTACTTACAGTGTGGAAACAGGCCCTTTGGCCCAACAAGTCCACACCGCCCCACCGAAGCGCAACCCACCCATACCCCTTATCTAACACTACAGGCAATTTAGCATGGCCAATTCACCTGACCTGCACATTTTTGGACTGTGGGAGGAAACCGGAGCACCCGGAGGAAACCCACGCAGACACAGGGAGTATGTGCAAACTCCACACGGTCAGTCACCTGAGGTGGGAATTGAACCCGGATCTCTGGCACTGTGAGGCAGCAGTGCTAACCACTGTGCCACCATGCCGCCCACAGGTGCTGTCAAACTTGCTGAGTTTTTCCAATACTTTCTGTGCTTTTATTTCAGATTTCTCGCATTCACAGTATTTTGCTTTTATTTGTTTAATTGCTGACTATCGACAGAGTAGACTCCTTTTCTGATTTTACTTCAGCACCACTAGTGTCATTTATCGGAATAGCAAAGCCAGTTTCCATCATTTTAATACAGCCAATTGAAACAAGAGATCCAGTATTATTTTTAATGCCCTACTCCTGATGGTTCAGGCACTGGTGTAGCTAAAATTGTGGTGATGGAGAACTTGGTGTCTTGGCTGCATTCAGCTTTCAAATTATCCTCTGGAGTTCTCACAGACTACCAAGACACTGTCTGAATTGGATAAAAGCTTTATGACTTGGTGCAAATGCAGATTTTATGATGTAGGTAGAACTCTGAAACTATTTTCATGACTAGCTCTGTGTGTTAGTTCAGGATGTTCTGCTCAGTGAAACTTGACTTTACAGTCATTCTGCTTGCTCAGAGCTTCCAAATTCCTTCTAAACGCTTTGAGAGTGTCCTTTTACTTGCTGTCATATTTACAAATTCCAGGATAAAGGTTCGAATGGTCTAATCCTACACCTATTTCCTATGTAAGATTTTGAAATGAATTGTTCTTTCCACCACAGCTGTTGGCTGAGGTATTCCAGCTGCCTGGTAATTTAAAGTTCACAGCTCCCTCCTCCTCCAGCCAATAGCCAAAGTGAGCCTGCCTGAAAGCTTTAGACACTTTGGTCAACAGTGCAAAACTGGATGAATGTCTGAAGCTAATGAATGTGTTTTTAAACATTGCTGTTACTTTAGACATTTATTGTAGAGATCATGTCTGCCCTAGAGGGTAAAAGTGATTCAATTTCTCTTTGTTAGTTCCAACTCCCAGAGCCTGTCCCTTCGCAGCAGCTCAAATGGATTCAGTCTCATTAGTGCTAGCTCAGAACAAGACAATCCCTCAACAAGTGGTTGCAGGTAGGTGCTGGTTATTTTTAAAAACACTTTTTGATTTATTTTTCTGCTTAAAATGAGGAATGTTAGTGAATGTAAACACAACACTTGTCTGTTCGTACTGATTTTTGATGGTGAGACACATCATATGTATGTATAGTAAACTCCCTCTAATCTGCCCACCAATGTACTTTGACTGCAACCTGTTTGACACCTCAATGCACAGATATTTTTCATTTCTGAACAAGGTGTCAATTAATACTGAGTGGGCAGTTCATGTTTGATTCTTGTCTATGGGAATTTTTGAATGGGAAATGGGAATAATTCTGACTCCTGTTGATAAGCCGGTCATCTAGTAAACCTTCTCATTTGAAGTTTTTTGTTTCTCTCCCATCTCAACATTTCGTTAGTAAACAAATGAAACGTGCAAGTATTTTTAATGATCCTCAAATATTTTCTTTGCCAGCTCTCAAATGTTTAAAAGATTTAAATCCCTTCCAAAACTAGTGAAGACAATGCATTGATATGTTACATTTAAAGATATTGTATCAGTTGCAGTTATGCATACTGCACTATTACAGTACAGTTGTCTGGTTCCGAACAACAACAACAACAACAGAAATTGCTGGAGACACTCAGCAGATGTGACAGCATCTGCCAGAAGAAAGCAGAGTTAATGTTTCAAGTCCGGGTTCTCTTTAGCAGAACAGTTCCAGTCCAGTCTGTTTTGCTGCTGTAATTTGCAAGAAATAAAGAATACATGATATTTTCATTTTGCTGCCTGCCCTAATAATCCAGTAGAGTTAGCATGATGACTGCTGTTTTAAAATTTTTCAAATCATCTGAAATAGTAGGTTTGTTCCTTTTGCAAGTTACTTATGGATGTATCAGAGATGGCAGCAGGCCTATGGGGGCATTTTAGGTTGTTTTTCTTCACATCCTTTTTCAGCAAATCTTCTTTCATCACTTGTTAGACATGGTGTTACAACCTCCATTTGTCCAATGAAAGGTCATTCAATTGACTTTTGTTGTGAGCCTTGAGGGAATGCCAACTACATAATCAGGCATGTAGAACTGATGTAGTCACCTGATGACCATATGCACACATTTCTAGTAAGGGTCACTAGATAATGATTAGGATCCTACCACCCAACTTTCATGTGCAGGAGCTGGACTAAGTTGTATCACATCCTGCCTGGCTTCAGATTCTTTAGCATAGACAGGGCAACAAAAGTGGCATGTTATTTTTCTTCTGTAGTGTAACTATTCCAAATAAATTCAGTTACCTTTTTTTTCTATAATATGGCAATATGCCACAGTCAATAGTGAAATCACAGTACATGTCTCACATTTTGCTGTTTAAATTTATTGAATAAAATTAATGAATAAAATGACTCTTGAAGATTAGTGAAAAGTTGTTTCGTTTTTTAGTTGTTTACACTCTTCTATTTAATTTGCATGGTTTATAGCTTATGGCCATAAGTGTTGCCTATAGATATAACTTTTAAAATATGGGGCTAAAGCTATGAGTTTGTATTTGTATTACAGTAGTGATCAATCTGCTAAAGCAAAGACACAGAAAGAGTTGATAAAAGCCCTAAGTGTCTTAAAAAGACACCTTCCATCTGATAAGATGACTAAAGGAAAATCCAGGACACTTTCTACACTGAAGTATGCACTACGATGTGTAAAACAAGTCAGAGGTAGGCTTACTGTACTATACTTTTAAGAGAATGACACTTGTGAGGATGGGCGAGAGAGGTACTCCCATTTGTATCCAACCTGCATTGACTGATAACAGCAGAACGACCTGTACTCTAATATTAAGTGCGTTTCATTTAATATGAGTTCGTTCTAATACGATTGACGAATTGGGGACACTGTTTATAAAGCGCAAACTTTTAAAATGTGTTGGCTGTAACATGATTACATCGCCAACACTTTAAGCAGTGTTTCTAGAGCACGATTTTTCAATAACATGGAGTTGAACAAGAACGCAACAATTGCATATAAAAGAACTGACTGTGTTTATGGAATGAAGAAAGCTGATTTAAATGATATGAAGGGAGATTTTTAAAAGAAAATTTCAAACTTCAGACTTCCTGCTGAGACCTTTGATATTAAAATTTGTACCCAGGCCTCAATGAAATGACAGGAGCCTGTGCTTGTTGGCCGCATTTTCTTGTCACCTGCTTAGTGAAGCGGGTTAAGACAGGTCATGTTCTGGCAGCTTGGGGGTAGATTAGTAACCTGAATGATTTTAACAGCACACTGTTACATATCTGTTGTCCAATGGACAGAAAGGGTTAAAGAGAAAGTATTTATGATATGTCTAGCACTTTTAGGGACCTTTTTGTATTCTGAGTCAGAATGTGAATAATAAATGTTTTGTCTTTCTTTTGGAGATATAATTGGTCTTTTTTAACTGTTTTGAGTATATTTTAATTCAGTGAATATTTAATTATAACTATAGGTTTGTCATTTTATTTTTGTTGCAGCTAATGAAGAATATTACAAGTTTCGAATGAATGATGACTCTGAACCAAGTAGCTTGAGTATAAACTCCTTCACCATTGATGAGGTCGAGAACATCACATCTGAATATACTTTGAAAAATACTGTAAGTACTGAAAAAAACCACGATCGGTCTTTCCTTAACCCAGCTAATACAAAAATAATCAATCAAATGTTATTCCTGTCAGTATTTTCTCTTTCTTCCTTAAGGCAAAGCAAATAACTTCTAGATTGTCCAAATATATGATATATTACAGAGTTAAGATGTACAAGTGGAGTTATGATTCAGATCAGACTGTTCAACCAAAGTGACATTTTATCCTCTACCTTTAGCATATGTAGTAAGGATACCTTTTCATTTTAACACAAAATTTATTACATTTCAGCAGTTAGCGTATTTTTCCTTGTAGTCTTTGAAAAGTATTGGTGGCTGTTGATGGTTTTGAAACACAGAAGAACAAACTGTGCACTCAAGTTAACTAGTTGATCTGCATAGCACTTCCTATTCTAAGTCTTGCTCGCTTTTTCTATGGTGCTATTATAAGGAAAGCTTAAGTATACTGGTTAAAGTGCAAAATTTTATAAAACTTACATTAACTTATCCATACAAAATGGGAAAAAGAAAAAAACCCTCTTGAAATGTTCTTTTCCCAGTGCTATTTTTGTAATAGAATATGCATCCAATGTGCTTCTTCTAATTTTGATTTACTTGATTTCCAAGACACTATTTCAAAATAATGTCAGACTTCTCCTAAATGCATCAAAACTGGCAACAAGTTATCTCCATGTATATGTTGAGCTTGAGAACAGTCTCTGTGTAACATGCCTTCTTAAGAATTATACTGTTGAAACAATTTATAGAATTGTACAAATCATCTGGTTTTCCATTGTTAATGCAATTAATTCATAACCATGATTTGGACTGTATTTGCTCAACAATGCCTCTGAACTGGGAAGTTTTGAAAAATCTTTTGTGGAAATTACCTAAATTTGGGTCAAGCGATATTTCAAGAACTTAATATTCCTAGATCATTGGCCTCACAGCTGCCTTCATTTTAGCTAAACCGTTCTCCAGATGGTGAAGTGTTTACATGATTCACGTTGACTTTATTTTCATTTGGATCCCTTGGTGCTAAGCTTAATGAAATGTTGTTTGGTGTTGTAGAACATGAATTCCCTGATTGGGGCTATTAACCCAGTCCATTCCGAGAGCCCTGGCTGACAGATAAGAACAGGAATGTCAGACATCCTGTTCACTCTGAGAGCTGACTCTGAGGGCGGTAGATCAGTGTCAAGGATATTGCCCTCTGGAATTATTTCAGTGGCGACGAAAGAAAAGCACACACCTGAAGAAATTTGCTTGTAACAGTTGTCTTTGCGTTGGAGTAAGCGTTTTTGGCATCATGCCATTATTTGGGAAGTTTAACTCATTCCATTCCACCATCGAAGATTCGGCCTAGTGTGTGGAAAGAATGCATTAAGTTTTCTAGGCAAAAGACATTGGGGCAGGTGAAAAGCAACAAGTAATTTTCCTAACTGCTTGTGGGCCTCTGGTTTTCCCTGAGGCACCAGATACTAAAACCTTTCAAGAGTTGATGGATTTAGTTAAGGAATATTACAACCCCAAGCCGCCTCTAATTCTGAGATGCTGTCAGTTTTACTCGGCAATTCAAGAGCCAGGGAAATCTGTACTGGAATTTTTGATGAGGTTAACACGACTGGCAGAAATATGTGACTTTGGTTTAATCCTTAATGAGACCATCTCATATGTGAGATTAATGATGTAACCACACAAAAGCGTCTACTAGCTGAAGCCCAGCTGCACTTCAAACAGGCACTACAACTGCTTTATCATGAAAAAATGCGGCAAGTGGAGTATATTAATTGCAGGGTATTCCGATGGAAGTGGATACCCTTGCCAGTCCAACTGCGCTCTGGGAACACCATTTGAACAAAGGCAAATGCATAGCCTCACTCTGGTCATATCTTGAACAGAAAAACTCGAGGTCAGCTCATGCAAAATCCCAAATCAAAGCCAAGTCTTGGCCAAATGGTTAAAATTTTCTTCAGGATTTAGGCTGGCAAACTATTGTGGTTGCTGCTGGACTTTAGACAGCAAATGAGTCCCACTAGGCCTACATTGTAAAGGAGAGCACGTAGGCCAGTATCCAGGAGATTGCATACCTTGGAAAGTCCACGTACATCTGGTTTGGAGCAGTTAAATTGCTCAACAGCATCCAAATCAGAACAAGCAAAATAAACGTTTGAGTAAATGGTCACCCAGTTCTAATGGAGATCAGTACTAGCGCGGCAGTATCAGTGATCACAGAACCCGTTTTTAACAAAATTTGCCATGGACTCCAACTTTCCCAAGCAGAGAGGAATATAGTTGGAATAAACAGATGGAAGGTTGGCTTGTGTGATGACCTAGGCTGTGTTCAGAACTCTCCACAGTTTTTCATGATATTGGAAAGAGAAGTTAACACACCAGGCCAAGTGATGCATCTGGATAGAATGCCTTCCATGGTGCATCTATAAAAGTTGGAAAGAGTCTTTATGGACATGCCAAATTTCCTGAGCCTCCTGAGGAAGTAGAGGCTTGTCATGCTTTCTTGACCTTCGTGTCGATGTGGGTGTACCAGGACAGATTATGGCTGATCATCATTCCCAGGAACTTGACATTCTCGACCATCTCCACCTCTGCACCATTGATGTAGACTGGGGCGTGTCTTCCATCTTGCTTCCTGAAGTCAATGACCAGCTGTTTCATTTTGCTGACATTGAGGGAGAGATTGTTATCTTTATACTATGCCACCAAGCACTTTATCTCTTTACTGTATTCTGTTTCTTCATTGTTTGAGATTCAGCCTACGACGATGGCGTCGTCAGTGAATGTAGATGGAGTTGGAACGGAATTTGGCCACATAGTCATTGTTGTGTAGAGCGTATAGTAAGACGCTGAGTACGCAGCCTTTTGGAGCACTGGTGTTGAGGCTTGCCACGGAGGAAGTGCTGTTTCTTATTCTCACTGATTGCAGTCTGTGGGTCAGGAAGTCAGAGATCCAATTGCAGAGTTTGGTTGGAATTATGGTGAAACTGTAGTCAATAAATAGGAACCTGACGTAAGTATCCTTGTTATCCAGATGTTCCAGCGATGAGTGTAAGGCCTGGGTGGTGGGTTCTGCTATGGACCTGTTATGACAGTAGGCGAATTGCAAGGGCTCAAGGCAGGCTGGGAGACTAGAGTCAATGTGAGCCCTGACTAACCTCTCAAAGTTAAAAATCACACAACACCAGGTTATAGTCCAACATTATTTTTGGAAGCACTAGCTTTCTGAGTGCTGCTCCTTCATCTGGTGGTTGTGGAATATAAGATCGTAAGACACAGAATTTATAGCAAAAGTTTACAGTGTGATGTAACTGATATTACATATTGGAAAAAAAACCTGGATTGTATAAATCTCTCGTCTTTTAGAATGAACATGTTGGTTTCAGTTCTTTCATATGTAAATCACAGAACTTTGTTAAAGTTGCGTTCTCAAGTGAACTTTAGCAATTGGTTCCATGTCGGCCCAGACAATGTATTTAAAGGTGTGAGGTGCCCTGTGTGAGACTGTCTGTGCCACAATGTTTAGACTGATTCTAATCTAAGAAATGGATTTACAGAATCTTACATGGATTCATGCAATTTCTTTTAACTCAGAAACTGCAATTATCCATGTAAGATTCTGTAAATCCATTTCTTAGATTAGATTCAGTCTGAACGTTGTCTGTGCTACTAGATTCAGACTGAACCTAATCTAAAAAACGGATTTACAGAATCTAACAGGCATGGCCATGCATGGGTAAAAGGCATGGTTGACACGAGGTCAGGTCCAATGATGTATAAAGTTTCGGGTGGTCCCGAACAAACATGTGGACCATATGAAAGCTGCAAACGCTCAAACTCTCTGGGAACAAAACATGCCTGGCTCATCGACAGCCTTTCTAAATGTTCCGGAACCTTTTTGGCTTCTCCCGCTCTGTCAAGCCTTGACGATACCTTAGAGTCTGAGGTGGACATGGCAAGTTTCACACCTTGATGCCTTTGTCACCTGAAGAAGAGAATTAATTTTTCCAAGACGCTTTAAAGTGCAAGAGGCAAGCTACTGCGCATTATAAACTGCTCATATCAGAAGCAGAGTTGGAGAAATCTGACCTGGTGCAGGAGTGTTGAATGCCTTTAGGGAGAGTTGAGCATCTTGGGGGATGGAGTGTTTTATTTCCCCTCCAACTCTATTTTGATTTAGTCCCCTCTTAGTCTCCCAAATTGCCACCACACACCCCCCCCCCCCCCATTCTGACTACTAACTATTCCCAAATAAAATGAGATTCTAGTGTTACGTGGTTCCCATAAATACAAGTCCCCACTCATATAACAAAAAAAACTTGCGTCTCAAAATTGCAGCCGGATTACATGTCTTCTGGAATGTTCTGTGCTTTCTCCATCATTCTTCTGTCAGGAATGCCTTTGTTATTGACAATTGGAAACATTTTTGGATATCAGCAAGGATGGCCAAAATAAAAAAGATCCTGTCTTTTGGTCCTGAGAGTAAACTGGCCAGAAGTATTAAAACAGGTTGTAATTAGAGTTTTGAGAAGTAGGTATAAAGGCTGACAGTAGGGAAATGTACATAGGCTGCTTGGAAGTTTAGATTAGATTAGATTCCCAACAGTGTGGAAACAGGCTCTTCGGTCCACACCAATCCTCCAAGAGCAATGCACCCAGACCCATTTCCCTCTGACTAATGCCCCGAACACTATGGGCAATTTAGCACAGCCAATCTACCTGATCTGCACATCTTTTTTTTGGATCATGGGAGGAAAACAAAGCACATAGATGAAACCCAGGCAGACATGGGGAGAATGTGCAAACTCCACACGGTTGCCCGAGGCTGGAATCAAACCCGGGTCCCTGCCGTTGTGAGACTGCAGTGCTAACCATTGAGCCACCATGCCATTTAGACAGGAGAGATTATAATGGGGTTTAAGGAAATGGCAGAAAATTAAACAAATACTTTATTTGTCTTCATGCCAGAAGGTGCAAAACCATCCCAGAAATAAAAGGAACTAAGGATTTTATCAAAGTGAAGAACTTTTACTAATTAATGTTTTTTTTAAAAGCTGAAGAAATTAACTGGACTGAAAGCTGACAGTTACCAGGTCCAAGGATACTGAAAGAGGTGTCTCCAGACACATGGAATGTGCTGCTTGTGATCATCTAAAATTTCTTCAATTGCAGATTTGGTCCCAGCAGCTTGGAATTTGGGGTGGGAGGTGGAAGAAGGAGCAAGCTGTGGGGTAGCAGGAAGGGACAAAGAGGAGCACGAGGCTGTGTGGGAGGGGGAAAGGAACTGGAAGCTGTGGTGAGAGAAGAACGGAGGTGGAGAGGAGCTGGAAGCTGTGGGGAGAGAAGGAGAAGGGAGAGATGGAAATGTGTTGGCACACTCGTTCCCCTATTTCTTCTAAGTCAGAGTTTATTTTCAAGTTGCTAAATACTCTGTGGGCAAATATTTTGGTGGGCACTTCCTTTTCTATCTTCATGGCAACAGGAATTCAGTTTCACATAACTATAGGTTCAGTGAACCTCAAGTGAAATCACATTGGAAATTGGGAGATATTCTGGAGAAGGTAGCCTCTCACAGCTGTTTTAAAACTCTAACAGACACTGCAATACAATTCACCTTTTGTGATGCTTTGGGTTCTTCACAATTTAGGTCTGGTGTGAAATGGTAAATTAAGAACTCACTACATTTACTGTTTCTCTATCGATACTTACTGAACGTAGTAATACTAGCCATTTGCTTCATTTCTGTTTTTCCACAACTCACTAGTTTGGCCCTGTTTTTCAGGATATCTTCGCTGTAACTGTTTCTCTGATTACGGGACAGATTGTATACATCTCTGACCAAGCCTCCTCAATTCTGAATTGCAATAAAGATGTCTTCAAAAATGTCAAGTTCACAGAGCTCCTTGCTCCACAAGATGTTGGAGTTTTCTACAGCTTTACAAAGCCATCTCAGCTGCCTCTGTGGAGTGTGTGCACAGCTGCTGGTGAGTAAGTTTATTATATAAACAGATCCTTTCACCGCTCTTTAGATATAGTTTGTTACATAATGGTTGCCAGCAGTTGGTTGGTACACAGATTGAGAAAACGCAGCTGTCCAGTCATGTAACCAGTAATCAATTTTCCAAATGACCTTAACAACATGAGAGAATGCAAAAACAACAGGCAAGTCAACCCTGATTTTCTTGGATATATAATATTATCCAGTCCATTTTAACCATTTATTCCACTGAGAGAATTCATGTGCAAATTTTCCCTTTGTTGCCAAAAGTTGTTAAGTAGATTTTGAAACTAATTATCATTCTTCACATTTCCATTATTCAGCCCTGGCTGTCTGTCTGCCCTGTATAGACAACACTTATTTCCTACATCTTTTATTCAACTCGCCCCAAATCCTTCCTTCTCCTCTCCAACGCCTTCCCACCCCACCTCTTCTCCATCAACCTGCTGTCCCGACAGTAATCAGTTTTAGGAATGCAGAAATCGCTGTGTCAAATGAAATTTGATACTATCATGTTGTAATCTTGCCAAATGGGCCTATAATTGGCAAATAAACTTCAGTATGGGTTTTACAGGAGCTGGGGCATTTTAGGAGGAAGAACAAAGAGACTACATACTATGAAACTAGCAGTCTTGAATGTGGTTTTGTTAAATTCTGCGGCAAGATTAATAAATTAAGTTTAATGGTGAATTCATCTGATGGGGAGTCGAAGAACACTGAAGTCCAAAATCATTCAGGACAAAGCAGCCTGCTTGATTGGTACACCATGTGCAATCTTCAGACACTCATTCCCCCTCCACTGCTGATGCATAACAGCACCATCCACAAGGTGCACTGCAGTAATGCAACAGCAGCTTCCAAATCAATGATTTCTACCACTTGGGAGGACATGGGAATCAGATGCATGGGAACACCACAGCCTGAAAGCTTCTTTTCAAGCCTTTCACTATGTTCACTTATTACTGTTCCTTCACTGTCGCTGGAGCATAATCACTTCCTTCCTAAACAGCACGGTGTGTGTACCTACATTGTGGAATCCAGTTATCTGAGAAGGTAGCTCACTACAACCTTTTCAAGGGCAGTAATGAATGGGCAGCAAATGCTGGTCTAGCGAATGATGCCTGATGCCATGAATGCATTTTTTTTTATTTTACAAATTCAGAGAGCTTCTTTAATCAATACAGTTAGAATGTGAAGCTTTTTACCACTTCTGAGTTAGGGAGCCCAATAGCAAAAGGAAATCAGATGAGCATCAAGTAGAAAGGAATCAAATACTCTAAATAGGGTTAGATGAAAATTGTGGAAAGAGAATCATGGAACATGGGCCACTTGGACCCCAGGGCTGTACATTCTATTTATTTATTTATCAGTCCTTGTTCTCGTAATCTTCATTAACATCCCCAAGAGACGTTTTATCCAGTTTTTATTGAGAAGTTACTCCTAACGCTGCTAAAGCTGAATTAGGTTCTGCATTTACCTGTATGGGGAGAGGGAGGTTCATCCTAATCCCCTGTCTTCTTTGATTATTTTTAACCCTTGTCTTTTAAATTCTGTTCTGACGCAAGTACATAGGCTGCTTTTGCCTACTTTAGCTATAAACATGCTCTGAATTTCTTTTTAAATAGATCCTAGATTCCACAGTAATTCTAGCTACTCTTTGAATCTTATTAATATGTTCTTAAATATGGGTGCCCAAAATTGTACATGTTTTATTCTAAATGTGATACTTAATTGAGGTAAGTTCATATTGTAGAGATTAGAATCGTGTGTGATTTAAATCATTCGTGCGTCATTCATAAAGATTTACTTAATGCTTTATACTTCAGACCTGAAGTATAATCTGCCTTCTTGTACAAGTATGACCCTTGTGACTGGTTGTAACTGTAGCCAGTTGGACAGAAGATTAGGTGGAATGAGCCTGTCACTCTCACTCGATTTAAGAAGTTTGAGGCCCAAACGTTATCACAATGTAGCCCTATTAATATTGCTCTGGCAACCAGACTGTTGGTTGACATGTCTGTGATAAGTGGATCGTTCCTTGTGGAGCCAGGTCACTGCAGGTTTGTTGGAGGAATTGCCAGCCCACAAAGTTTTTGGTAAAGTTATGTATTCCATCTCTTCTGTGTGACCTGTCGTGTTTGCATTAGAGATGGCTGGTCATTGCCAGTTGTGGTTTGGAGAATTATATGCTGTATGTTCTCTCTCATCCCTTAATTTTTTAAAAAATTAATGATCAATGTCGTTTTATGAAAACTGATTTCTATATCCCAACAAAATCCTGTTTCCATAGAGAGCTTAAGTCCACATTTCAAGGTCCTCACTGTAATGACAGAAACTCCGACGTCAGCAGAATTGAGTGGCACAGACTTAACTGCTGGTTAAATCTCATGACTACTTCATTTACTATCTGTTGGGATAACTTTTCCTCTTCCCTGCAGCAAAACAGGAGGATAATGTTATAAAGGTCATTTTTGATTTTGATGACAAATAACAGACTGTGTGGAACTGTTGTATTCAACTTAACACAAATCATATTCCAAGTCTTGCCTGACTTCCATGTTAAGTAAAATGCAAATCAAAGCTGTTCCACTAACTTTGCCTCTCCTGATTTCTGTAAACTGGGGTAATCCCTGCTCTCTTTCACTTTTGTTTCTTTTATTTTAAAAGATTAGCAACTTTTACTCTTTGTTTCTATGACAAAATTAGCAGGAAAAATAATATTTGAGAAAACTATTGGCCATTTTGATGTTTTTACTTTGATTCTTCTGTACCAAGTCATTTAAACATCAACAGATTTTATTCACCATATGCATGCTGTGCAATTTCAATAAACCAGCAGTTTTACGATGATCTTTCTATCCTGTCTCTCCTTCCAGTAACTTTATCATATTTCTATAAATTGTTATTCTTGCAGATTCATCACCACCGGACTGCATGCAAGAGAAGTCTTTCTTTTGCCGTATTAGGTGAGTACTTGAAAGGCTGGAGTTTTGTTAGGGAGGATTATGTACACGTGAAGAATGGTGAAAAAATTCCATGTGGACAATTATGTAGTCTGAGTGGTGAAGCTCAGCGTGAAAACTCACACCACGACCAGCTGATGGACACTTTTGCCTCGGAATGTGCTAAAGCTTTTGTATGCTGAAATATTTGCATTTATAATACAATGGATGATTTGGAGATGCCGGTGTTGGATTGGGGTGTACAGAGTTAAAAATTGCAATACCAGGTTAAAGTTCAACAGGTTTATTTGAAAGCACTAGCTTTCAGAGCCCTCCTTCATTAGATGATGACAACCACCTGATGAAGGAGCAGCGCTCCGAAAGCTAGTTCTTCCAAATTAACCTGTTCGACTATAACCTGGTGTTATGTGATTTTTAACATAATACAAAAGCACCTTGAACATGCAAGATTATGAATCCCAAGTAAGGTTAGCCTGGCTTTTGCTCTGCATTCCTCCCCTCATAAGGTCTTATGTTGTCCTCCTGTACTGTGAACCACATGCCCCTTTGCAGTTATATCTTCATTGACTAAACTTGTGAACTAAATTTATTTTTGTTTGTTGGGAACGAACGAGACTCGCGGTTGGTGTGTTGCCTTCCAGGTACCAGGGTCCGTGATGTCTCTGATCATATCTTTGGCATCCTGAAGGGAGAGGGTGACCAGCCTCTGGTCGTTGTCTATGTCGGTACCAACGACACAGGTAGAAAGAGGGATAGAGATGTAAGGCAGAATTTCGGGGAACTAGGGTGGAAGCTGAGAGCTAGAACAAAGAGTTGTTATCTCTGGTTTGTTACCTGTGCCACGTGATAGCAAGGTGAGGAATAGGGAGAGATATCAGCTAAACATATGGCTGCAAGGATGGTGCAGGAGGGAGGGTTTCAGGTTTTTGGATAATTGGGGCTCATTCTGGGGAAGGTGGGACTTGTACAAACAGGACGGTCTTCACTTGAACCAGAGGGGTATTAATAGCCTTGGTGGGACATTTGCTGGTGCTATTCGGATGGGTTTAAACTAGCTCAGCAGGGGAATAGGAATCGGAGGTGTATTTGCAGTGCACAGAAGGATGAGAGTAGGAAAGACAGGGACAGGATTTCAGGGTCACAGGAATGTGCTGGCAGACAGCAAACTGGTGTGAAGTGTGTCTACTTCAATGCCAGAAGTATCCGAAATAAGGTAGGTGAGCTTGCAGCATGGATAGGTACCTGGGACTTCGATGTTGTGGCCATTTCAGAGACATGGATAGAGCACGGTGAGGAATGGATATTGCAGGTTCCAGGATTTAGGTCTTCCATTAAAAATAGGCAACGTGGTAAAAGAGGGGGAGGTGTGGCCTTGTCAGTAAAAGATAATATAATGGTGGCTGAGAGAACTTTTGATGAGGACTTGTCCACTGAGGTTGTGTGGGCTGAGGTTAGAAACAGGAGAGGAGAAGTCACACTGCTTGGAATTTTTTATAGCCCTCGCAGAGTTCCAGGGAGGTGGAAGAAAGGATTAGCAAAATTATTCTGAGTAGGAGTGAAAGGAACATGATGGTCACTATGGGGGACTTTAACTTCCCCAACATTGACTGGAAATGTTATAGCTCTAGTATGTCAGATGGACCAGTTTTTGTCCAATATGTACAGCAAGGTTTCCTGACACAGTATGCCGAAGAGCCGACAAGAGGGGAGGCCACACTGGATCTGGTGCTTGGTCATGACCTAGGCCAGGTGTTTGATTTCGTTGTAGGTGAGCACTTTGGGGAGAGTGACCATAGTTTAGTGATGGAAAGGGATAGGTACATGCCACAGGTCAAGAGTTATCGATGGGGCAAGAGCAATTATAATGTGATTAGGCAAGAGTTAGGATGCATGGAATGCAGGGGATGCAGACAATCGAAATGTGGAGCTGGTTTAAGGAACAGATATTGCGTGTCCTTGATAGGTATGTCCCTGTCAGGCAGGGAAGTGGCGATTAAAGTAAGGGAACTGTGGTTTACAGAAATTGCATCTCTCCTTAAGTAGAAGATGGAGGCTTATGTGTTGATGAGGCAATCTGGTACAGATGAGGCGATGGAGAGTTACAGATCAGTTAGGAAGGATTTAAAGAGAGAGTTAAGAAGAGCAAAGAGAGGACACGAGCAGTCTTTAGCAAATAGAATAAAGGAGAACCCTAAAGCTTTCTATAGGTATGTGAGGAATAAAAGGATGATTAGGATAGGAATAGAGCCAGTCAAAGACAGAAGTGGAAAGTTGAGTGTGGACCCTGTAGAGATTGGCGAGGTGCTAAGTGAACGTTTCTCATCGGTGTTCACTCAGGAAATGGAGAATATTGTAGAGAAGAGGTACGAGATATTAGACTAGAAAGAATCGAGGTTAGCTACGCACAGGTGTTATCAATTCTAGAAGGAGTGAAAGTAGAAAAGTCCCTTGAGCCGAATGGGATTTATCGGAGGATTCTCTAGGAAGCTCGAGAGGAGATAGCACAGCCATTGGCTTTGATATTTGAGTCGTCATTGTCTACAGGTTTAGTACCTGAGGACTGGAGGATTGCAAATGTGTCATTGTTTAAGAAGGGCAGCAGAGATGATCCAGGTAATTATAGACCAGTGAGCCTTACTTCTTTTTTAGGAAAGGTTTTGGAAAGGACTATAAGAGATAAGATTTATAATCATCTAGCAAGCAACAGTTTGATTGCAGGTAGTCAACATGGTTTTGTCAAGGGCAGATTGTGTCTCACAAACCTCATTGAGTTTTTTGAGAAGGTAACCAAGCATGTAGATGAGGGTAGGGCAGTTGACGTGGTATACATGGACTTCAGTAAAGCCTTTGATAAGGTTCCACATGGTAGATTGATGGAAAAAATGCAGAGGTGTGGAATTGAGGGTGATTTAGCAGTTTGGATTAGAAACTGGCTTTCTGGAAGAAGGCAGCGAGTGGTGGTTGATGGAAAATATTCAGCCTGGAGTCTGGTTACTAGTGGTGTGCCACAAGGATCTGTTTTGGGACCATTGCTGTTCGTCATTTTTATAAATGACTTAGACGCAGGCATAGGTGGAAGGATTAGTAAATTTGTAGACGACACTAAAATCGCTGGAGTAGTGGACAGTTTGGAAGAATGTTACAGGTTGCAGGGCGACTTGGATAAACTGCAGAATTGGGCTTAGAGGTGTCAAATGGAGCACAATGCAGCTAAATGTGAGGTGATGCACTTTGGGAAGAATAACAGGAAGGCAGAGTATTGGGTCAATGGAAAGATTCTTGGTAGTATGGATGTACAGAGGGATCTTAGAGTCCATGTGCATAGATCCCTGAAAGTTGCCACCCAGGTGGGTGGTGCTGTGAAGAAGGCATACGGTGTGTTAGGTTTCATTGTTGGAGGGATTGAGTTCCGGAACCGCAATATCATGCTGCAACTATACAAAACGTTGGTGCGGCCACACTTGGAATATTGTGTACAGTTCTGGTCGCCCCATTACAGGAAGGATGTGGAAGCTTTGGAAAAGGTGCAGAGGAGATTTACCAGGATGTTGCCTGGTCTGGAGGGAAGGTCTTATGAGGAAAGGCTGAGGGACTTGGGTCTGTTCTCATTGGAAAGAAGAAGGCTAAGAGGGGATTTGATAGAGACATACAAGATGATCAGAGGATTAGACAGGGTAAACAGTGAAATACTTTTTCCTCGGATGATGACGTCAGCTTGTATGAGAGGGCATAACTACAAATTGAGGGGTGATAGATTTAAGACAGATGTCAGAGGAAAGTTCTTTATGCAGAGAGTGGTAAGAGTGTGGAATGCCCTCCCTGCTAATGTAGTCACCTCAGCCACATTAGGGAGATTTAAACAATCCTTAGATAAGAACATGGATGATTTTGGGATAGTGTGGGGGAGCAAGCTGAGAATAGTTCACAGGTCGGCGCAACATCGAGGGCCGAAGGGCCTGTTTTGCACGGCATTGCCCTATGTTCTAGAATAGTTTCAGCCAGTGCCAACCTTGACTCACTTGGTGGTATGGTCATCTTTAAGTCAAAAGGTTGTGGGTGCAAGTCCCATACCAAGGTTTGAGCATCAAAATCTGGGCTGAAACCCCAGTGCTTCCTTGTCAGAGACTTTCAGACAACACAATAAACTGAGGCCTAATCTGTACCTGTAAATGGACATAAGATATTGCTTAACACTTAACATCTCTCATTCCTGACCAATATTCAACCTTCAGTCAACATCATGCAAAAACAATTGGAGTTTTCCTGGCCCTTGAGCAGTGTGGATAAAGTTGAAACATGGTGGGAAAGTGTCTGAAAATCTAATGTCAAGAAATGTCCAATTTTCTTTTTTGAGGTTTTAACAGCAAATTCCGGGTCTCATTAGCAAGTGGTGTCTGTTTCTGTATCTATCTCATTAATAGCTTGTCGCCACATTTGTATGTAATATGTGATTCTTTTACGTACTGCTGACATGGTAGATAGCACCATTTCCTGGTTTGAAAGTCAGTGGATAGCCTATGGATGCAGCTCACTGGTTGCTTCTTTGGGTCTCTGTTTGAAGGTTGATTCACCAGCAGTTCATTGCGTGTTTCATGTTTAGCGATTGCCTTCACCCTTCAAACGCAATAGTCAGCATCACCTAAAAACCAGCCTTCTCACGTAGTCATGGCTGATCTCTGCCTAACTCACGATACTTCTCACCATTACACTTATGAGCTCATGGACCCTTACATTGCAGTGCTACTGTTCAGGGACACACATCCATTTTGTGCATTAGCACAAGATTGTTTCACTTTGCGTTTGCTTGAATACTCCTGACCCAGATGCCAACCCCAACTCTGCAGAGTGGTCCGATCTCATGTAGTCCGAACATTTGAGGCACAACCAGACCGTGAACAAGGCTGATGGAGCATCAGAGGCCACGACCTGTGTCCAGGTCGCCACTAGACGCACCCACATACCTTATGGAAGGGCAGACGATCCACACCGACTTCACGGCCTGATGACAGGCAGCCACTTATCCAAGAAACATGCTGGCCTGCACGTGGGGCTGAAACAATGGAGGTTCAAGTCTCCCCTTCCCAGCTTATGCCTGGCAAAATGTCCAAGCTGTTGAATACAAGCTGGAGGAGTTTGAAGCTAGATTCACCTACGAAAGAGAATTGAGAGACTAATGTGTGTTCTCTTTTACAGAGACATTGCTCACTCCTTCACCTGTCTGCAGCCTTACATCCTAAGAGTTTCTCAATCTGTTGGATGGACCAGAGTGCATCCTTAGGCAAAGCAAAGGGCAGAGGGGTCTGCCTCCCAATCAATGTTTCCTGTTGCTCAGACCTGTCAATCCTGGTGATTTACTGTTCCCCAGACTGAGAATATCTAACAGTGAAATGCTGTACCTACTGCCTGCTGCAGGCGTTCACTTCTGCTATCCTAACAGCAGTTTACATCCCACTCCATTAGGAAGAGTGCACTTGATGAAATATACATTGCCGCAGATAACCTTGAGACAGACTACCCAAGGTCTATGTCACTGTAGTCGGTATCCAGAATGTGCTACCAAGATACCATCAACATATTTCCTGGTCCCACCAGCAACCTAAATACGCTTGACCATTGCTACACAATCATCAAAGACACCTACCACTCCATCTCCTGCCTTCATTTTGGGAAACCGTACTATAAGGCTGTGTTCCTTTTCAAGCAGAAACTGAGCCATGAGAATCTGATACAGAAACTCATACAGTGCTAGTCCAAGGTAACAGATGAGCTCTAATGTGACAGCTTGAAGTCAGTGGACTGGCCTATATTCAACAACACTCAGCAGCCAACCTAAATGAACCTGCCACTACCATCACCTACTTGGTCAGTAAGTATGTAGACGACTGCACTCCAAAGAAGTTAAACCGAGTGTTTCCCAACCAGAAACCATGGATGAACTGGGAGATCCACTCCCTACTGAAGTCCAGATCTGAGGCTATCAAGTTAGTGACTCTACCTAGATTTCCTGTATAGATCAATCTTGACAGGGCCATCAAGGACGCCAGGAGACATGACTCAACTAAATTGGAGTCCTGGACTAACTTCGTGAACACTTGTTGATTGTGGTAAAGCTTACACAATATAATGGGCAACAAAGTGTTATGAAATAGAGTAAACCCCTCTGCTAATTTATACCAGCAAGTGATGTGATCACCAGATTGTGTTCCTGAGTCGAATCTAGAGAGAAAACCCACCCAATCTCTAAGCTTGTTCATCCTTGGAAGGATATGTGACTTGTTTCTACAAGTTGGAGTAAGTTAAACGTGAAGCACTGGCCTCTTTTTGGCTGAATGCAATATGGACAGAGTCTTGGAGAATTTTAAGAATAAGGTAACAATGGTGGTAATGGGAGAATAGCACTGCATTATGAAGCTTTTAAGTGGACTTCTTTGACATGGACAGCTCAGTGACCCACAGGAGTGGTCTCGATCCTCTCCAACCATCTCAAAGATACTCTTGTAGGGAGGGCAAGAGGCCAAATATTGACTACACCAACCCCATTTTTGGCCTTCTCTGCATGGATACGAGACATTTTTCTCCTGGAATGAAATTGGCCACCAGAGAAATATCAGACATACAAGGTGATAGTAAATTTAGAACATGAATGGAGACAAGGCCCTATAGCAAGGTGTTCACATTAACTTTGGCCTCCATGATCTCCTTTTATTTACCTTACCTCATACAAAAGTAGGGATTGAATGAGGAATTGGACGGAAGAGCTGTAACTGGTGGCGCAGGAGCGGCAGAAGTGATGAGACATCCCTGGTATGCGAGTACGAAATGCAGAGGGCAGGTGGGGTTAGTAGTTCAGCTGGGTGAGAGTCATTAAGTGGGGATTTTGCATGCAACGGTGAAAGTCGCAGACTTTTGGTCTAACTTTTAGTGCTTGTTACTGTGCAGTGACAGAGTTAGTGGGTCTGAGGAAACAGAAGATAGTGGCACTTACACTTGTGGAGTGCAACCCTTTTGCCAATCCGCAAGGAAGAAGATGGCCCTCCTCTCCACCATCCTGTCCACTAGCACATCTGGCTCCCTACTTTGAAGCAGAATGCCAATCCCCTTTTCTATGATATCTCGTTGCCAGAATTGGTGGCGCACCAATTCGTGGAGTTCCTGGCTTTCAACATTTGACATGGTGCTCTGCTGGGGTTTAAGTATGGCGCCGGTGGTGAAAGGTTCCGGTAATCCCCAAGTACTCAACCGCTGCCACCACCTGATTGTTTGTTTGAGAAGAGCGTTATCAAGCCCAAAAATAAAATTTAATGAGGATCCCAGCAGAAGAT
Organism: Chiloscyllium punctatum; assembly: GCF_047496795.1. Taxonomy (NCBI): domain Eukaryota; kingdom Metazoa; phylum Chordata; class Chondrichthyes; order Orectolobiformes; family Hemiscylliidae; genus Chiloscyllium; species Chiloscyllium punctatum. The sequence goes on from NC_092744.1 coordinate 66,096,016, forward strand.
TACATGAGTAAAATCACCATGGCGATAAAATCACCATGGCGATAAACCCTCCATGAATCACCCCAAATGAAGACTTGGCAAAAAGAAATTCAGCCTATTATCTCGTCATTATCACAGTATTGCTTGTGGGAGTTTGCACAGCTTTGCTGTTGAATTTCCAACATGACATTACAAAGCCTATTGAGTCACTGTTGCAATGAAGTTGTGGAATACAATATGTAAAGAATTTTCTTTTATTTATATTTCAAGATCAATATGTCCAAAAATCACAGACCCTTTCTGTTTATCGACCAAGCATTTTATTGTTTAGAGGAATATGTGAATCATGAAGCCACATTACTTAATACACATGTTTTTATTGATGTTCAGCAGATGGTATTCAGTCACTGCATTAGTCACCACAGTCCATGTGTATGGTAATAGAGAGAATGGTCAAGTATTGTTACCTAACTACTATGAAAGAGTGGTGATGTAATTCCAAGTAAGGATTGTATGGTTTTGCGGGCAACATTCAGGTGCTGCTGGACAGTCATTCTCCCATTGCCTTGTGGAGTTCAGGTCTTCAAACCATGTTTGGACCAAGGCTGGAAAATGAGGTCTGGGGCTGAGTGACCCTGACAGAATCATATTAATGTATTTGTTGAACAAATGTGTTTTATATCAGATTACACATTCAGTTCCAGTATTGGTGATTGAAAGTAAACAGATGCATTTACCCTGAGCAGATTTGTCCTTTTAGTTTGTAAACAGGGTGTACCTGGGGGATGTTCCACATTGCTGGGTGAATGCCAGTGTTGTAGCTGTCTGTGCAGAAACAATGTTTGGTTAGTGATATGCAATGATGACGAGTAACTAGATGACCATTCAACGTCATTGTAAATTAAGTAAAACTGCTAATTATATTGACTTTTTAGCATTGATATAGTACTATACATACAATAGAGTTGGAATGAAAATTGAAAGAGCAATCTTTTGGAGTTAAGATCACAAACCACTTGGACTTTGTTTGACATATTATTTATTCCCTTGTTATAAATAAATGTATACACAGAAGTTTGTGGGTATAGTTTTGTTCTGGAGCTTTGAGCCCTTTTTTTTTTAAACGTGTCTTACTGATTTGGTAATATTTTGGTTCTGAGCTCGCTGTTGACCAACATGACCCACTCTTTTTTTTTTAAAAAATTGCCCCTTGTCTTAGTCGACAGTAGCTACAGCTAAACAAAATGTTACATCATTGACAAATTTCTTATTTTTTATTACATCTTCTATTGGTTGCCCACTTCATATTTTTACTGGTAAATGTTTCACAGTGGAGATCGACAGCGAGGTCACAGCATCCATTACTATCCCTTTCGTATGACAACTTACCTCACAAAGGTGCGGTTATCTGAAGATGATGATGACCAACTCTGCTATCTGTTGCTTGCTGAAAGAGTGCATTCAGGCTATGAAGGTAAGAACTTTCTGATTCTATATAACATACTGTAAACAGCAGCACATAAAAATAGACAGGTTCCTTCAGCTCACTGAGCCAGATTCCTCCTTCCTAATTAATCATTGATTATTTTAATAGTGAACAGTTTACATTTTGCAACTTATTTTGCTCAACTTGGACCAATTACTTTTCATATGGCATGCGCATAAGTAAGCGCACAAGGCATACATGTCATACTGCATTTGACCATTTGTTTAGCTCTAAGTATATCTACATTCATTAGCATTTCAAACCAGCCATCCAGCTTTTATTTTAAAAATATACTTTATTCATAAAAATTCTTCATATACATAGCCACTAAAGCAGTTCAGTTCTGTGCAGTCTTTGCATATGGAGAACAAACAAACATTTGGAGTTTAAGTTTCCCGACTGTTCTAACAAACACAAAGGCATTTCTAACTTATGCAAGATACTACTTACATATATTTTGAAGCACTAGAAGAGTCCGATAAATAAACACCTCCCCATTGTACTTTGGCCTAAAGATCTTAGATGGTGGCATTTCCCCAATGCGCCTTGGTGGCAGCTGTCCCAAGCTTTAACATGCCCCTCAGCACGTAGTTCTGGACCTTGCCAGTCTGCAACACTGAGGTCAACTCCTTGCTCTGGAAGATCAACAAGTTTCGGGCAGACCAAAGAGTATCTTCCACTAAGTTGATGGCCCTTCAGATGCAATCAATATTTGTCTTGGTGTACGTCCCAGGGAACAGACTGTAGAGCACAGAGTCCTGCGTCATGGATCTGCTCAGGACGAACTTCAACAAGAACAACTGTGTGTCTCTGCAGAGTTCCTACCAGCTATCAAACCAACTGACCTAACCAGTACTGTTCCTAAAATAATAAAAGCAAATTACTGTGGATGCTGGAATCCGAAACCAAGAGAGAAAATGCTGGAAAATCTCAGCAGGTCTGGCAGCATCTGTAAGGAGAGAAAAGAGCTGACGTTTCAATTCTAACTGACCCTTTGTCAAAGCTTTGACAAAGGGTCAGTTAGACTCTAAACATCAGCTCTTTTCTCTCCTTACAGATGCTGCCAGACCTGCTGAGATTTTCCAGCATTTTCTCTTTTGGTTTCAGTACTGTTCCTACACTGGCTGAAATCACCATGAAGGACTCTGCTTCACAGTTGCTCACCTTGTCTGAGGTATGGTGACCGTTGGGTTTAACTACCACCAGGTGTGTCTCTGTAATGATAGAGTGGCCATATCATCTGGTAAAACTTCAGCAAAGGTTTTTTTTACTTTTAAATTCATTAACTTGTTTCTAGCTCTGTACCACATGTTTAATTTGAATATTCATAGCCTTGTTAACAGCATGCAGACCCTGATGGAAAACCATCTCGACTTACATCAAAGTGCATCTACTGTGGTGGCTGTAATATATTAAAGTCCCCAGCAATTCTAATAGTAAATTGAGTTGGGCTAGGTCTCCTACATTCTTATACACCTCATTAGTCCCATATTGATTTTAAAAAGCCTCTTTTAAATGACTCTTACTGGGACCATGACTTTCCTTCTAATGACTCTCTTGACATAGAAGATCCCTGCTAACTGTTCTGACTCCTACGTTGACCATTTCATCAGCAAGTCTGTAAATGCCAGACCAGAAATTAGAGAGTAGCAGCATGGGAAAGGGTTTATGGGGGAAATCCCACAGAACTCTGAGTTGGGTCACTTTTACATCAATTTGCAAATATATGCAGCAATTTGAAATAGTTGGAAGTCCTGTTAGATTCTCCATGAAAATAGAATCGGCTAAGAAGCTGGTCGGCAGAGATGAGTGAAGCAACAAGTATCTTTTTAATTCGTTGAAGTTTTGCTTTGGTATATCTGAGTAAATTCAGTAGTTTTCTTTGTCTAAGGACAGTTAGTATGCAGAGTTTGGCATCCAAAACATTTTCAATGTCACACAGTTTCTTATTAACAAGACTGTATAATGAAAACGTAGTCATATTCTGTCAAATATTGATGTGTAACATTCTGTACTTCATCAATATTGTCAGTTCATTAACTTGCTTGCTCTCTAAAATTATTATTATTATTTTAAATTCAAAGTTGTTTTAGTGAGATCTGATCTAAAATCTTATAAAAGTTGTTTTATATAGATGCTCCATTGATATGTCTGTTAACATGCCTTCCAGATATTTGTGTAAAACCATGGATACGTGAATTACTGGATTAAGTTTTTAAGTAATGTCATTTGGAAGCAGATTACATTCATAGATTTCTGATTCCAGGCTAATTTAGCCAAGTGAACTTTACAAGACAAAAATTATTTTAATATTAGTGACTTTGTTATGTCTGCCAATCTCTCTGAAGAAGTAATTTATTTTCAGCACCAAGAATTCCTCATGATAAGAGAGTTTTTACCACGACACACTCTCCCAGCTGCGTATTCCAGGATGTTGATGAGAGGTATGAGTCCACTACTTTGGTTTTCTAAACAATATACGTGTGAAAATAAGAATGTTTGCAGCAATTTGAGAGCCTGGTGCTTTTTTGTTAAAACTGAAAATTCCAAATTTTTGTAGTCCTACCAGACTGTTTAGAAATGCAGTTCCCAATAAGTAGGTCTCCTGCCAAAACACACTCTGAAAACCTCTGTCTGTGGTTTGAGATGCCCCCTACAGCCCAAATGGTGTATCTGGGGTGTTTGCATTTTTAATAACAATGGTATAAACTTGAGTAATTTAGATATAATTATCCATCATTTCCAAAGAAAAAATTTATTTAATTGTTTCCCCCACATTCCTCTCCTTTTTCTTACCCAAGCAGAGTTGAATACTTCTACTTTAAGTTTTATGACAAAGTGCATCATGAAGGGCAAACAGGTGGTGAATATATTTTGAAGGATGCAAAATGGGGTGTATAGTATCCCAAACAGGGAAGCAAAATATTGGCATGGAAACCAAGTTTGTGTTTCTTTTGTTTCAGTCTACACTTACTATATTCTTGATTACAGTTCTGTGTGTGTGTCTTTTGTACAGCAAAGCATGGACTTCATAGTTTTAAGAATATTGTAGATATGTACATTATTGTGCAGAACATCAGAATCTTCCATTTTTCTATCAAAGGGCTGTTCCTTTGTTGGGTTACTTGCCTCAAGATCTAATTGGAATGCCTGTGCTGATGCATCTGCATCCAGATGATCAACCTTTGATGCTAGGCATTCATAAGAAAAGTAAGTTTGTTGATGCTAACTCTTTATTATAATGACCAATGTGATTTTTCCCTATGCTTTGTTTAACTATCTGCTATGGATGTCAGCTGTGCTTCCAAAGGAACAGATCATAGATGCCTACTGCAGCATGAGCCACATTTTTATTTTATTTTGATCTGGTCAGATGTTGATCTTTTTTCTCGGCGTGAAGAAAAGCTGAAGTAGTACAACCAAAGGAACAAAATGCCAACTTAAACAACCTTGGGGGTAGAGAAACTAGTTTTCACATTCTTCAGATCTCAGCTGAGGGTTCCTAAAAATGGCCAGTGAGCTGCATTGGGTAACCTCTTCTTGTTTTGGAAGGCGTGGTGATGACTTGTTGTTCGTGCTAATGTCATTACAGTTTGTTGCAATCAGAAGCTAGAGGTGTATCACTGCTGGAAGCATCTGTGTCCACAAAGAAGCATGAAAAAAGATTGTTTCATTCTTTCCGATTCCTTTTGATTACTAAGCACCTCCAGCCATTTGCTACCAGCAGAAATGCCAGTCCTCCAAATAATTTCCTCTCACCTGGTTTACTGCATCCGTTGCTCTTGATGTGGTGTCCTCTACATCAGAGAGACTGAATGCAAACACCAGGATCGGTTCAGGGAACATCTGTGGTCCACACATGCCAATCAATCCCACATCCTGGTTGCTAGCCATTTCAACTCCCCCTTCCACTCCCCCAATGACATGTCCATCCTGGGCCTTCTCCAGCGTCACAATAAGGCCACATGTAAACTGGAGGAAGAACACCTCCTCTTTTGCCTGAGGAGCTGACAACCTTATGGCCTTAACGTAGAATTCACCAGCTTCCAAATCTCCCCCATCCCCACCTCATCCGGGTCCAGCCCTCCCTCTCCTGACCTAACCTATCCATCTTACTTCCCATCTATCTGCTCCACAGTTCCCACTGACCAATCCCATTCACCTCCTACCTGCATCCACCTGTCACCGTCCCCCCTACCTTTACCCCGGTCCCACCCCGCCTTTATTTCTTTCAAAGCTCTCTTCCCCATCCCCGGTCTTGATGAAGGGTCCTGCCCAAAGTGTCAACTCTCCTGCTCCTCAGATGCTGCTTGACCTGTTGTGCTTTTTCCAGCTCCATGTTTTATCAATTCCTCTAATTGTGAGAATTGATAACTTGAATTCCATAAGGAGATGAAATATAAGGAAGTAAAATTCCAGTTGATATTTCAGTTCAGATTGTCAGCCATGACCTATTAATGGGTAGAAGAAATTCAGGGAATGGAATGTCCTGCTGTTGTTGCTATTCCCAATCATATGAATGATCATAAATTCAGCATTTTAGAAAAAAGGAATGGGTAGACAGACAAAATTCTCCATTATAGTCGTTACATTTGTGCAGCTTGTACAGAAATTGTTAAATCTTCATTAGCCATTTGTGATTTTTTTTTTAAATGTAAATTTTTAATAATTGTTGAAGGTAGTAGCTTCGCTAAGAATTGACTTGTTAAATTCATGGCGTCTTTAATGCTGCAATAGAATACAATAATTCCATGTTTTGTGCATTATAGTTCATATGTTGATCGGATTGTTGTTATTGAGTTACCAGGTAAAGCTTTTTTTTAAAATTTTAAACATGGCTTTTCTTACATTTCAGTACTGAAACACGCTGGGCAACCATTCGAACATTCACCTCTCCGATTCTGCTCTCAGAATGGTGAATACATCACCATTGATACCAGTTGGTCAAGCTTTGTTAATCCATGGAGCAGAAAAGTGTCCTTCATAATTGGAAGGCACAAAGTCAGAACGTAAGTAATTTTTTTTTGTAAAAATGATTGATTTGATTGGACTTGAAATTTGAGCATGATTTTTTTTAAAAATGTTAAATTTAATCTGAGGATAAGTAAACTAGATTTGACCAGTAATCAGCCACATGAATTATGATGCACAAAGCAACTGTGCCTATTCAAAATGGTGCAGGCAGCATGCAAATATCATGCAACCTGTTAATTTACTTGATCTTGGGCGTAGCCAATACCAAACATGATGTAGAGTTGGTGCATGCCTAAGGAAGGGGTCCAGATGCACATAAAACTAGTTGCACTTAAAGCATCAAATGAGCTTCATCAAGTCAACCTTCGTTAACAGTAAGGTGCATTTCAGCTGGTTTATTTGCTGGAGCTGGTTCATAAAGACTCTGTAAGAATATAGAAGAATTGAAATAGTACAATAGGTTTAGAGCATGTTCCACAGTTCTCTGCAGCATTAGGAGTTAACCAGAGCAGAGATGTCTTCAATCAGCAGGAGATCAGGATACCATCAGGAATGATATTATATGAAAACATTTGGAGTTGACGATGACCATTGTGGTTAATGATAGTAGCTGAGACCTAAATGCATCTTCACATTCCATTTCCCACTCACTGCTCTACAAGCTTATGCATTGCTGCACTCACCACATCCCTGTCACTTATTAACAATGTCTATCAGCCATTCTATCATACCTCATGTTCATAGCTTCAGTGCAGTCAAGCAGACTTGGCACTGCTGAAGATTTCATGTGGATTCTAGATAATCCAAGAGGGAGGAAGGGAAAAATTTCTGGCTGTAACAGCCTACTCCTTTTTTTTGAGGTATTTTAGGTGTTGGAGGTAATTTCCGCGAATTCCAGGAGCAGCAATTACTGTTTTATACGCTGTTGCATTGTTTTGGAACTTTGGAGAAAACAAAGTCAAAACAGCAGCAGTTTAAAAGTGAGAGGAACAGACAAAGGAAGAACATGGTGAGGTCACTGTGAGAGAGAGAGAGAGAAAGAGACAGAAAAAGAAACCCACACTGCTAACTGACATAGCACTGAACCTGCATAGTTACTGCCTTTGCTGTTTGTAGATTTGGATTCTTTCTTGAGTATATGTTATACTGAGATATGTCTCTTGGTTAAACTGAAAAATATAAGCCATAAGTATTAATTTAACTGGAGCAGTGTTTTATAGAGGAATAAGACAATGTTATTTTCTGGGTTTGTAGATTGAAAGAAGCAAAAATGGCCTTTAGTAGAGTGATGTGTTCTTGTTGGATGTGGGAGTTGAGGGAGCGTTTATGTGTTACTGAGACTTATATCTGCAATAAATGCCAGTGGTTGCGAATCGTATCAGATCAAATGGATCGGTTGAAGAAACAGAGGCAATGAGGAATTTACAAGAGTGAGAGTTTGTGATGGCTGGCAGTTGTGGGAAAGGGGGAAATATCGCAGATACAGTCACATAGTCACCAGGAAAGGTAAGAGAGGTGGGCATGTAATGCAGGGGTCTTCTGTGGCTATCCCCATTTCAAACGAGTATACTGTTTTGAAATAGGGTAATTGATTCTCAGGGGAATTAGCATGAACAGCCAACTTTCTAGTATTGAGACTTGCTGTAATGCAACAAGGGGTGCGTTGGGTTCCAAGCGATTGATTGTGTTAAAGGACTCTCTAGTCCGAGGTACAGACAGACGCTTCTGTGGCCAGCAGCGAAAAATCAGAATGGTGTGTTGCTTCCCTGGTGCCAGGATCAAGGATGTCTGAGAGGATGCAGAACATTATCAAGGGGAAGAGGGGCCAGCAGGATGGTCATTGTACACATTGGAATCAATGACAGAGGAAGGGAAAAGATTGAGATTCTAAATAGAGAATAGAGAGAGTTAGGCAGGAATTTAAAAAGGAGGTCCTCGAGAGTAGTAATATCTGGATTAGTCCCAGTGCTATGAGCTAGTGAGGGCAGAAATAGGAGGATAGAGCAGATGAATGCATAGCTGAGAAGCTGGTGTATGGGAGAAGGATTCACATTTTTGGATCATTGGAACTAGAAGTGACCTGTACAAGAAGGATGTATTGCACCTAAATTGGAAGGAGACTAATATACTGGCAGGGAGATTTGCTAGAGATACTCGGCAGGATTTAAACCGGTAAGGTGGGGAGGGGGGTACCCCGGGAGCTAGTGAGGAAAGAGATCAATCTATGACTGTTACAGATGAGAACAGAAGCAAGTCAAACAGTCAGGGCCGGCAGGGACAAAGCAGAGAACAAGGTAGGACTAATAAGTTTAAACTGCATTTATTTCAATGCAAGAGGCCTAACAGGGAAGGCAGATGAACTCAGGACATGGTTAGGAACATGGGACTGGAATATCACAGCAATTACAGAAATGTGGCTCAGGGATGGATAGGATTGGCAGCTTAATGTTCCAGGATATAAATGCTACAGGAAGGATAGAAAGGGAGGCAGGAGAGGAGGGGGAGTGGTGTTTTTGACAAGGGATAGCATTCCAGCTGTAATGCGGGAGGATATTCCCAGAAATACATCAAGGGAGTTATTTGGGTGGAATTGAGAAAAAGGAAAGGGATGATCACCTTTATTGGGATTGTATTATAGACCCCTAATAGTCAGAGAAATTGAGAAACATATTTGCAAGGAGATTTCAGTTGTCTGTAAGAATAATAGGGTGGTTATGGTAGGGGATTTTAACTTTCCAAACATAGACTGGGACTGTCATAGTGTTAAGGGTTTAGATAGAGAGGAATTTAAGTCTGTATAAGAAAATTTTCTGATTCAGTATGTAGATGTACCTACTAGAGAAGGTGCAAAACTTGACCTACTCTTGGGAAATAAGGCAGGGCAGGTGACTGAGGTTTCAGTGGGGGAGCACTTTGGGGCCAGCCACCATAATTCTATTCGTTTTAAAACAGTGATGGAAAAGGATAGACCAGATCTAAAAGTTGAAGTTCTAAATTGGAGAAAAACCAATTTTCACAGCATGAGGCAAGAACTTTCAAAAGCTGAGTGTGGGGCAGATATTCGCTGGAAAATGCGAAGTCTTCAGAAATGAGATATCGAGAGTCCAGGGACAATATATTCCTGTGAGGGGGAAAACAAAGGCTGGTAGGTATAGGGAATGCTGGGTTAATAAAGAAATTGAGGGTTTGGTTAAGAAAAACAAGGAAGCATATGTCAGGTCTACGCAGGATAGATCGAGTGAATCCTTTAGAAGAGTATAATGGCAATAAGTACAAAGGGGACATGAGATAACTTTGGCAAATAGCATTAAGGAGAATCTAGAAGGTTTTTACAAATACATTAAGGACAAAAGGGTAACTAGGGAGAGAATAGGGCCCCTCAAAGATCAGCAAGGCGGCCTTTGTGTGGAGCCACAGAAAATGGGGGAGATACTAAATGAATATTTTGCATCAGTATTTACTGTGGAAAAGAACATGGAGTACAGATTCATAGCTCCTTGAAAGTGGAGTTGCAAGTAGAGAGGATTGTAGTTGAATGAGCACTCGCAGACAGGCTAATTATAAAGGGGATGTGTCAGCTGCTGCTTCTCTTGAGTGTTTTGTGTTATTCCTATTGACCAGAGCTATGCCTACATCATGGCCACATTGTAGAGAATGTAGCAGAACATAGGCTCCAGTGAGCTTCTCCAGAGTCGTCCAGTCAGTGGGGCAGTTACTTTAAAGCCCTGTTCTGTAGAAGGATGATGGGACCCAAAAGATTTACTCTGCTTTCTCTCCCTAGATGCTGACAGATCAGCTAAGTTTTTCCAGCAGTTTTTGTTTTTGCTTTTTTTTCTGATTTCCGGCATCCACAGGTTTTTTTTTCTTTTACTTTCGTGGTTCTGTTTGAATGGCAGCATAGCTTTCCTTTTTATATATGCTGACCATGTGTGGGATAGGTTTTGATGTCAAGTCTTTAGCCATAATTAAAGATTTCCTTTGTTCCCATGAACCACGCTTTGATTTGTGACGGTGACTGAAAGACTGAATGAGAGCATTGTGACTGTTGTCAGCACAGTGAGCATTCCCTTCATAAATGGTTTCATTTAATTGCACATTCAGCACATGATTATGGTTACAGTACTTCTTCATATTTTAGATGTCACACTTATGAGCGTCCTTGGGAAGTCTCATCACCTCTACAAAGTCATGCACACGTTGTTTGCTTTTTGGTATTCAGAGAAAACACAGTGAGCACCCCTTTCCTTGCATAAAGTGCATTTATCACCTTCCTGCAGGAGAGAGGCATTTGAACTACAGGCCATAATCACCTTTTTGTAACAACGTGCCCTGCTCTGATGCTGCAGATTATGTGGGTAATTTCTTCCTGAAGTGTAGATAAGTCAACACTGCTCCAAGTGAAATATTCCTGGAGGACTAATGGTGGGTAAAACCTACTGAGTATTCGTCCACACATCTATTTTGCTGCCTCTTCGTTTTCGCTCTCACATTGTAGCTTAAAGGGAATTGCAACCGTAACATGTTATGAATGGGAGAAAGTGATCTGACCAGAACTGTTACAGTCATAGAAGGTATTCTCCATGTCAGGAACCACTTCTTATTGACTTGACAGGTTGCCAGGGTCGAAGGGTTTGAGTTATAGGGAGAGACTGAATAGGATGGGGCTATTTTCCCTGGAATGTCGGAGCCTAAAGGGTGACCTCATAGAGGTTTATAAAATCATGAGGGGATGGATATGATTAATAGACAAATATATAGAAGGGTACCCAATAAACACAATCCGCCGATTCCTCAGAAACGAACCCAAACTAGCAAACACAACGCAACAAAATCTATAGCCACATTATCTTACATCAAAGGCATATCAGAGATGACTTCCAGACTACTCAGACCCCTTGGCATTATGGTAGCCCACAAACCTACCAACACACTAAAACAGCAACTACTGAACCTAAAGGCTCCATTAGATACTACCAGTTAAACTAATGTCATTTACAAAGTACCATGTGAGAATTGTAAAAAAAAACACTACATCAGACAAACTAGCAGGAAACTTGCCACCAGGATACATGAACACCAACTGGCCACCAAAAGACACGACCCACTATCACTAGTTACCATACATACAGACAAAGAAGGACACCACTTTGACTGGCAACACACACATCCTAGGACAGGCAAAACAAAGACACGCATGAGAATTCTTAGAGACATGACATTCTAACCAGAATTCCATCAATAAACACATCGATTTAGATCCTATCTACCTCCCCTTGAAAACGAGAACTAGAAATGACATTACCCACCTTAAGAAACCAAGATCTATAAATAGAGAGGCGGGACATACCAACAGCGCTTCACCAGAGACTCTCACTGATGATGTTACCTAGCATGGTGACGAAGCATCTGAAAACAAACCTTCAAGCTTAGCGAGCTAATTTACATATTTATCATTAACCTGACCTGCAAATCTTCTCAAAAATCGCTAACAAAGTTTTTTCCCCAGGGAGGGGAAGTCAAAAAGTAGAGGGCATAGGTTTAAGGTGAGAGGAGAAAAGTTTTAAAAGGGACCTAAGGGGCAACTTTAACAAGCAGAGGGTGGTGCGTTTATGCAATGCCAGAGGAAGTGGTAGAGGTTGGTACAATTACAGCAGTTAAAAGGCATCTGGATGGGTCTATGAATAGGAAGGGGTAGAGGGATATGGACCAAATGCTGGCAAGTGGGTCTTTGATTTACTTAGGATATCTGGTCAGCATGGATGAGTTGGACCGAAGAGTCTGTTTCCATGCTGTACATCTCTGTGACTCTAACTTTATCTGATTCTTCAAAGCACCAAGCAGTTCCACGAGCTCAAACTGAGCCAAAAGAAATTCATCAGTGGCTAACTTGATAGTATTGGTAGCACTTTAGACAGCCGTAGTGGGGGAGTCTTTTGTACTCCTGAATAGCTGTTCAACTGACCATGTGTGAGAGAATGTCAGCTGGAATGACAAGCTCAAAATTAGCTGTATTGGTCTATAATCAATGGTACATTAACATCTACCTCATCTGTACCTCGTGGGCAGCTTTTGATTCCCTGACCAATGTAGCATCTCAGCTGCTTTGTTGTTTACAGTTCAGTCATTAGCAATTTGTAACACATACATGTCGGTCACATGCTGCACATTTTGCAGAAATTCTAAACTGTAGATAGGTACAAGGTGAGATGAGACATAGTGAAAGGAAAACTTCATCTATTTCTAGAATGCCTAGAATGAATAATCAACTATTTGAACTGTTAGTTTAAAAAAAACTTTGATAATCTAACTCACTAAAATAAGTGAACTTCTTGGAGTATAGTTTGGATACTTGATTGAGGTTCCGTGCTTTTGGGATTAGGTTAGGGACCAAACTCATCATGATTGCTGTCTCTAAGTCCTGTTACTCTGACCCAAGTTGCCATCAACTATCCATGAGACCAAATTAGCTGTGATGTATCTTTGACTACTTAAAATAAAATGATGATAACTTAACCTATAAAATATTAAATATTCAAAATAACATTAGAAATTTACAGAAGTGATTGTAATCATATAGAAAAGATGTACAAAATTCTCACTTAACCCTCAATCCTTACAGGGGACCGTTGAATGAAGATGTATTTGCTAATCCGGGAATTACTGAAACAAAGACGCTCAGTCCTGAAATCCAGACAATCACTGAGCAAATTCGTCAGCTTTTGTTACAGGTAAAGCTAATTGATATTTTCATTGTGTATTCTAATGTAAATATAATTTGGTTAGCGCATTGCTTATTAAAACTGTTCTATCTTTTCCATTTTAGCCAGTTTACAATAATGGTTCCAGTGGATATGGAAGTTTGGGAAGTAATGGATCCCATGCACAGTTCATGAGTGTAGCCTCTTCCAGTGATAGCAGTGGTAACATTAATGAAGAAAGTCACTGGAACAAGCCTGTAAGTTTGATCTCTATTGTAACTTATTGAATGTAATACAAATTGAAGTTGGGCCATTTCCCCAGTGACATTGAATGTCTATCCCTGTGACTTTAGTTGGGTTTCAATTCAACTTTTAAGTAAGTCCTCATTCTAAATTGCCACATTCAGTGTTGTTCTGACTTAACATTGTGGATGTAATAGAGGCAGTCGACATATTTGGAATCAGGGCTACCGATTCAGCGTTATATGATGCAATTGGTGCCATTTTAGATCTAGTGCGAGGAGTTCTGTTTGAATACTTTTCAAAACATAGTCACTTATTTTTAAAATGCTGTAGCTTTTTTTGTAAGGAATGTCTATTCATTATGCATCCTATATTTGACTTTCGTGAGGCCTGCTCACAATTCCCTTCAATCACTGCTCATCAATTGTCTTGCTTCCTACTTCTCCACCAATTGCGGTTTCCCTCCTCACCACTTTCCTACCCAGCTCTCTCTCTCGTAACTCCACTTACTCCAAATCATTTGAAGCTAATTGAGAGAATGTTACTACCTAGCTGAGATTGCTAATTTAGCTATGGTTTAGGGCTAAATCAGAACTTTGATTTAGAACCATAGAGTCAAAATGTCATACAGCACAAAAACACTCCCTTCAGACCAACTTGTCCATGCCAACCAGTTTTACAAACCTAAACTAGTCCCATCTGCCTCCATTTGGCCCATATCTCTCTAACCTTTCTTATTCATGTACCTGTCCAAATGTCTTTTAAATATTATAACTGTACCTGCGTCTACCACTTCCTCTGGCAATTCATTCCGCATACGAACAACCCTCTGTGTAGAAATTAACTGCCACTCGTTTCCCATTTAAATCTTTCCCATCTCACCTTAAATCTGTGTCCTCTAGTTTTGAATTACCCTATGCTAGGCGAAGACCTTTGCTATTCACCTGATCTGTGCCTCTCATAATTTTATAAACCTCTGTAAGGTCACGCATCAACCTGCCATGCTCCAAGTGAAAAAAACGTCCCAGCCTATCCAGCCTCTCCTTATAACTCAGACCCTCCAGTCCCAGCAATATCCTTGTAAACTTTTTCTGCACCCTTTCAAGATTAACAATGTTCTTCCTGTAGAAAGGTGACCAGAACTGTACATAGTATTCCAAAAGTAGCCTAACCAACATTCTGTACAATATGACTTCCAATCCTTATAATCAATGGTCTGAGCAATGAAGGCAAACATGCCAAATGCCTTCTTTTCCATCCTGTCTACCTGTGATGCAACTTTTAAGGAACTATGCACTTGAACCCCTAAGTCTCTGTTTGACAACATTCCCCAGGGCCCTCCCATTAACTGTGTAAGCCCTACCCTTGCCCATCTTACCAAAATGCAACACCACACATTTATCTAAATTAAACTCCATATGCCACTTCTCGGCCCGTAGGCCCAGTTGATCAATGATCCCTTTGAACTCTTAAATACCCTTCTTCCCTGTATGTTATACCACCAATTTTATGTCTTCTGCAAATTTGTTAACAATGCTTCCTATATTATCATTTATATAAATGACAAACAACAGGGAACCCTGCACCGATCCCTGCAGAACACTGTTGGTCGCAGGCCCCAGACTGGAAAACAATCCTCTACCACCATCCTGTGTCTCTACCATCAAGCCAATTTTGTATCTACTTGGCAAGCTGTCCGTGAATCCCATGTGATCTAACTTGACTAATTAGTCCACCATGCAGAATCTTGTCAAAGGCCTTGCTAAAGTCCATATAGACAACATCTACTGCTCTGCCCTCATCAACATTCTCGGTCTCCTCCTTAAAAACTCAACCAAGTTTGTGAGACACAATCTCCCATGCAATTGTGAACTAGCTAAAGGAGAACTTGTAAGTGAATGCTTGTATCTTATTCCTCACTTACACCACCTGTGCAAATTGGCATCTTCTAATTAGAAGCTGCTATTATTTCTATTTTTGTGGGAACTGACTGGTTACCAACGGATTGCAAATACCTCCAGTCAGTTAAAAAGTTGGTGACATTATCCATCTCCAAGTCTTAAACTTTTGTACTTTAAGCATATAAAACTGAAAACCAGTTAATTAAATGCAGATTAAGTGAACATGGAAATATTTGGATGAAACTCTGAAAAACTGGAAAATGTCTGATTGTGATCAGGATAGCCTTATAAAGAACTTGTGAATCAGCAATGACAATTAAGCACATCCGTAGTACTACCTGTAGAATCCATTTTTGGATTGGAACTGGAACCCACAACCTTCTGGCTGAGTTGAGAATGTTATTGACGAGACAGTAGTTCATTCTTGGCTGCGTTGATCAAATATTGTAGTTAAAAATATTAGCACGTTGAATTCAAATAATATAAAGTAATTAAGTGTGCTTTAATGATTTAATGATTGTGTGCCTTCAAAGTTTCTTTCTTTTGGGTTGTTTGCCGAATTTTGAAAAGCCTTTTGTCTCATTCTGTATTTGGTTTTGTCAAGTCCCAAAACAGATTCTGGCAGCTAGACAAAACAGTCTGTAAAATTTCAGCCTTCAATCATTTGTTTCTTTCAGATGACATTTCAGAAAATTTGTAAGGATGTGCATTTGGTCAAAAATCAAGGACAAGCCATGTTCATTGAGAACAGAGGAAAGAGTGAATCAAAACGCAGACACAAAAGCGGTAATAGGCTTAATTAAATTTCTTTCATTATCTAGACATGAGTGATGAATTGACTTGAAATAATTTTGACTTCCTTGACTTCGTACATGTGTCAAGTTCAAATGCATCTGTTATGAGTTGTAGCTATTCATTTCTAGTAATAATGGTAGTAGCTTACGCAGAGTGACGTTATTCTGCAGAAAGGTTGCAATAGTTTGAGGATCACTTGTTTAGTCACTGTAAAAGCAACAACTTAAAGACTGCAGTTTATTTTTAAATGCTCCAGAAATATAGTTCTACCTCAGTGTAATGTAAATATCTTGTGTATAAACATTCATTTCCTGTTATTTGATTCTGGCTAAGTAAAAACATAAAAGAAGAATGGGAGGAAGGAAGTATAATTGGCAACGTGAGGGACTACATTTTCATGACACATATTTGAAAGGCAGTCATTTTAAAGAGGAAGTCTGAACTTTTATTTTAAAACATGTAAAATGATTTTCGATTTCTCCTCACCTCTCAACATGTTTCCATAACAAAAATATAAAGTTTATTATGCAAGTTCTTAAAATCTGTGAAAATGTGAGTACCATTTCAAAAAAAGGTGCATGTGGTGACTGCTGTGTGCACACTGTTAATAGAATGTTAGCCAGATCTCACATAGTACTTAATTATTTAAAAGCAGAACATTTTCAAATTGTAAACATACATCTTAATCTCTACCACAAGAGATGATAGCATAGTGGTGTAAATGATGGCTTTGCAATAGTGCCAGTTTGCCAGCGGCTAATTTGTTGTGGGTTCAGTTCAAACCTTTGATATTATCTTTTTTTTTGCTTGTCATATGAGGAGCAGGTGAGGACTCTGGGTCTGCACTTGATAGCGTTTAAAAGGCTGAAGGGGGGGTGCTCATTGAAACTTACAGAATACTGAGACCTGGATAGGGGTGGATCTAGAAAAGATTCCACCAGTAGGAGACACTAGGACAAGAGGACACTGCCTTAGAGAAAAGGGATGGCTCTTAGAACTGAGATGAGAGAAATTTCTTCAGCCAGAAGGAGGTGAATCTGTGGGACACATTTCTGTGGAAGGTTGCTGAGGCCAAGTCATTGAGTGCCTTTAAGACGGAGTTAGGTTTTTGATTAGGTTACTAATCAAAAATCAAAGGTTACTGGGAGATCAGGATTGAGAAGCATTCCAGCCATAATCAAATGGCAGAGCAGGTTTTGAACAGCTTGAATCTTTTCCTGTATTTTATGGTCTTGTGATCCGTCCTCCACTATGTGTAATGGTTGAATTATCTGTCTGCCAGTGCTCACTGACTAAGCTGGAGTAATGGTCATTTTTTTTAAGACACTGAAAGATAGGCTTTGATTATCACATTGTTGACTAATACAAGTCGCCATCTATTCTTTGTAACATAAGTTACCATAATTCAAAAGCCTGAATTTGTAAACTAAGTAATTACTTGGCTTTTTGTCATTTTGAAATGATTGTGCTGAGCTATTCACACCTGAAGCATGATTCTTCACAAGAAAGGGAGTCAGAAGGTAAGAGGGTTACCTTAGAAAGTGTATTGAGGTCACAGTCAGATCAACAATAAAATAATTGAATGGTGCAGTTGCTATGGACTAGACCAGACCACTCAAAACATTCTGAAGCAGGCAGCCCAGACCATGACTTTGCAATTTGTTTCAGTAAGTATACAATAATGGGTCCAGTTGATATGGAAGCTTGGGAATTAATGGATCCCATACACAGTTCATGAGTGTAGTCTCTTCCAGTGATAGCAGTGGTAACATTAATGAAGAAAATCACTAGAACAAGCCTGTAAGTTTGACCTCTATTGCAACTTATGGATCATTTCACCCCAGTGGCATTGAATGTCTGTTCCTGTGACTTTAGTTGGATTTTAAATCAACTTTTAAGTAAGTCCTCATTTTAAATTGCCACATTCAGTGTTGTTCTGACTTAACATTGTGGATGTAATGGAGGTTAAAAGAAGTTAAAAAGCTCTGGTGTTTTCATTGTAATAAAGTGGCCCGCACAAAATCAGTGTTGGTGAGCTAGGAGAAAGCTAAGTGTAAGAAAACTGGACAAGCCTGGAAATTTTGTTGGACAAGTAACAAAAAGCACAAGGGAAGTTCGGCAACTGCCTCAGAGTGTACAAGATGATCAGAGATTGATTATGGAGAGAATGCCAGATCTGCTTAAAAAATATACATGCAAGGGTAAAGTTTATTCACATAGGCCAAGAGGAGCAGGTAAAGAGGTTACAATATGAAGGGACACTGAATCCTCTCAGTCTGTAATACTGAGGGATGAGGAGATATGTACTCCTGAGGGACTATTGCCTGAAAAGGTACTGGTAACAGGAATTCATGGTGAGACAAAAAGCACTCAATTATGTAAAGTGAGGCTAGAGAGTCCAGAGAAGAGTGGAGAGTTTGTGGTAGGAGTACTGGACAAACTCTCAGCTCCAGGAATATAATTTGTCCTTGCAAATGATAGAGCTGATTCACCAGCAGGTGTGCTGCCTACTCTAGTTGAAAAGCCAGTGGAGACACAGGCAGCTGAAGAAATGAAGGATGTTTATCCATGAATTTTCCCTGATTGTATGATTGCAAGATCCGAGGCACAAGCTGAAGCAGGAGGGATCAAAAAGCACAAATAAGGAAGCTGACAGAGCTTTATCTGAGACTTTTTTTAGTCAGGTAAGTGGGACAGAGCAGGAGCAAATAGGTAAACATGCAAGTATCTTTAGCTCTGCTAAGCTGATCAAGTTATAGCAGAAAGATGAGAATTTAAAACAGTTGTATCAAAAGGCATATACAGAAGAGGAGAGTGAATGCATCCCTGTGTGTTATTACTTAACAAATGATGTCGTCATGAAGAAATGGAGACCACCACACATTCAAGCCGATGAGAAATGGTCAGAGATTCATCAAATTGTTTTGCCAATAGGATATAGAAATGAGTTGCTGTGAGTGGCGCATGAGCTACCAATTGGAGGTCATTTAGGGGTGAAGGAAACACAGGCTATGATACAAAGACATTTTTACTCTGGCCTGGACTACACAAAGATGAAGTTGAATTTTGCCAGACATGTCACACATCAGTTAATCGGAAAACCACAAAGGCAGTTATAAAACCTGCACGTTTAGTACCTTTCTAGCATTTGAGGAATTGATTGTGAAGGTCTCCTACCTCAAACAAAAAAATGGGAATAAGTATTTATTAACAATAATGGATGTGTCAACTCGATTTCCAGAGGCAATCTCATTACGCACCATCACAGTTAAAGCCTTGTAGAAGAATTGCTTAATTTTTTTTACTAGAGATGGACTACCAATAGAGATACAGTTGGATCAAAGATCAAACTTCACATCCAAACTATTCAAGGAGTTTATGGATCACTTGGGAATAAAGCAATTCAAATCTATTGAGTACCATTCAGAGTCACAGGGAGCGCTAAAGAGATGGCATCGAACACTAAATGCCATGTTGAAGGCTTATGCTCAGGATAATCCAGATGATTGGGATAATGGAGTTCTGTTACACTTTTGTGATTTAGCAATGCACCAAATAAATCGACTAAATTCAATTCATTTGAATTAATGTTTGGGCATGAAATAAGAACATAGAACAATACAGCGCAGAACAGGCTCTTCGGTCCCCAGTGTTGTGCAGACCTGTGAACTAATGTACGCTCATCACCCTACACTATCCCATCATCATCCATATGCTTATCCAAGGACTGTTGAAATGCCCCTAATGTGGCTGAGTTGACTACATTGGCAGGCAGACAATTCCAAGCCCTGACCACTCTGAGTGAAGAATCTGCCTCTAACATCTGTCTTAAATCTATCACCCCTCAATTTGCAACTATGCCCCCTCATAGACGCAGATGTCATCATCCTAGGAAAAAGACTCTCACTGTCCACCCTATCTAATCCTCTGATCATCATGTATGTCTCTATTAAATCGCCTCTTAGCCTTCTTCTGTCCAATGAGAACAGACCCAAGTCCTTCAGCCTTTTCTCATAAGACCTTTGCTTCAGACCAACATCCTGGTAAATCTTCCTTGCACCTTTTCCAATGCTTCCACATCTTTCCTGTAATGGGGCGACCAGAATGGTGCACAATACACCAAGTGAGGCCATTTCTATACCCCACTGGCAAAACAATCTCTGACCATTTCTCATCGGCTTGAATGTGTGATGGTCTCCCTTTCTTCATGAAGATATCATTTGTTAAGTAATAACACACAGGGATGCATTCACTCTCCTCTTTGGTATATGCCTTTTGATACAACTGTTTTAAATTCTCATCTTTCTGCTATAACTCGATCAGTTTAGCAGAGCTAAAGATACTTGCATGTTTACCTATTTGCTCCTGCTCTGTCCCACTTATCTGATCAAAAAAAGTCTCGGATAACACTATGTCAGCTTCGTTATCTGTGTCTTTTGATCTCTGTTGCTTCAAATTGTTGCCTTTGTGATCTTGTGATCACACAATCAGGGAAAATTCATGGATAAACATCCTTCATTTCTTCAGTTGCCTGCATCTTCACTGGCTTTTCCACTAGAGTAAGCAGCACACCTACCAGTGAATCAGCTCTATCACTTGCAAGGACAAATTGTATTCCTGGAGCTGAGAGTTTGTCCAGTACTCCTACCACAAATTCTCCACTCTTCTCTGGACTCTCTAGCTTCACTTTACATAACTGAGTGCTTTTTCTCTCACCATGGATTCCTGTTACCAGTACCTTTTCTGGCAATAGTCCCTCAGGAGTACATATCTCTTCATCTCCCAGCATTACTGACTGAGAGGATCCTGTGTTCCTCAATATTGTAATCTCTTTACCTACTACTCCAGGCCTATGTGAACTTTGCCCTTGCATGTATATTTTTTAAGCAGATCTGGCATTTCCTCCTTAATCATCCCTTGTGTTTTTTGTTACTTGTCCAACAAAACTTCCAGGCTTGTCCAGTTTTCCTATATTTGGCTTCCTCCTTGCACACCGACACTGATTTCATGTGGCCCACTTTATTGTAATGAAAACATCAGAGCTTTTTAACCTCTTTGTTCCCCCTCAAGGGTTTCATTGTTATCCTGTGGTGAGATATCCTTATGATCTTCACTGAGATCTACCTTTCCCTTTCCACATGAGGATTTCTCTTTGCCCCAGTTTCTCTACCTCATGGACTGAAATTGATTCTGGAAACCAAACCGGGTTTTATGGACCAGCTCATTATCATCAGCCACTTCAGCTGCTGACCTTGCCATTTTAACTCTACTCTTCCACATGAGTTCACACTACTTCCTCACTAAGGTTACCTTCAGCCTTTACCTCCAGCCTTTTGAGCCAACTTTCCTTTTTAAATGTCAGTTTCTGAAGTTCAAACACACACTTTTTCTTTCTCTTCTGCTGCTCTTTTTCTCTCTCTTCTGCTTTTAATCATAACTCAGACTGTTTCATTTCTGCTGCCCTTTCCTTATCTCTCACCTCAAACTCAAGCTGCTTTATTTGCAATTGAATTCTTGCCATCTCTATAGATTCTGATGATTTTTCTGGCAAGTTTAAATCTTAAGCTACTGCTGTAATTATCTCTCCTGTCCTCACAGAAGCAGGCATTTCCAATCCCAGTTCATCTGCTATTTCCTGCAACTTGGTCTTATTCACTTTTGCAATCCTTCCAAAGTCACCACATCCACTTCCAGAAAATGTTTGGTAACAGAAAGAGTCATTACTATCCCAAGCTTTGTCTACCCAACTAAACTAGCACCCAAAATAAAGACACTAGCACCTACCACTCGCAGTTTAAAATCATGGGCGAGCCCCCAGTCTGTTACTGAATAGGCCAGACCACTCAAAACATTCTTAAAGCAGGCAGCTCAGACCATAACTTTGTAATTTGTTTTGGTAAGTGTACAGTGAAAATTACTCTGAGTAAGTTAGTGAGGCTGACTACTAGGTTTTAAAGCAGACAAAAATGTATTCTCAAAATTACGCAATGAAACACTAAGAACAGAACAAAGAACGTCTATAGAACTCCGTCTATCCAAACTAGACTTAATTATATTGTTCTGAATATACATAGCAGACCCAATAAGCAAACCCCCTTTTTAAAAAAAATAAAAATAGAACAAATGCTTACAGGTTGAAGTTAGAAGGGCAGAAGGAGAGAGAGAGAGAGAGTGAGTCTATTTCTACACAGCTGAACTCCTAACTAGTTCTGGACTGAATCACTCAGCTTGAGAGCTGACCATACCCCTTTCATTATACAAGTCCCTTCTAATCGTGACCACGTTTTGGCCTGAAGTCTCATCTGTTTGCATATAAACAAAAGGTCTCTCAAAATCCTTTTTCATCTCTGTACCAAACTAGTCATCTCAGAGCCAAGAGATATTTATGACCCTTCTGAAAAAAACTAAAGACACGGAATCCTTGAGAAAAGAAACAGCTTTTTTGCAAAGAAAGGGACCAGCTTTGTATGACAGCAGACGTGAGAGTCAGTGGCCCAGTCCTGCTCCTTATTCTTGTGTTTATACTTGGAAACATCGCAAATGTTTGCATATCACATATCAGCTGTACTGTGAAAGTGCTAGTGAGCATCTTCAAAGACAGTTTAAGTGCACTTTTTAACGTGCAGAAGCATAAAGAGATTTATATCATATTTGTTAACTCATTTATTTAAAACTTCTTAAGTCCCTGGAAAGTGGTGTCACTTTTTTTTCCTTTGAGTATTTTGCTAAAACTAAACCCAGTAATGTTAGAAACTAAACCCAGTTATATTAAGATCCAGTTTCTAGGATGATAATCACTTTTAGGTCAGTGACTGTGTGGCTATTTTAAAATTTATTTTTAAACTGCATGTTGGAAACAGCTTGTTCTAATTCTAAAAGTACATATGTTTTGCAGTAACACAACAAAAAGAAACTTGTGGCCAGAGCAAAGACTTTAAAGCCAGCTCATCCAAGGGTGCTGCACCCAGCAGTGCCGTAAAAAACATGCTGTCGGATGATTCAAGATGCAAGGAGCAGCCAGTGTATTGTTATCAGCAAATAAACTGCTTGGACAGTGTAATAAGGTGAGTGAGATCCTGCTTTTGCTCCCACAGTAATGCAAGTCCTGGCTCCTTTTTGGAGGGCTATTGTAGCTGATTTTTGTGCTTTGAAGAAACACACTGTTAGAAATGGACAAGTCAAACAAACCTATGCTGTGCAAGTTGCAGAGAAATGCAATAACAAACCCTGGATATCATTAAATGATCAATTACATATGATAAAGTCGTCACAAATGTAAGCAAAGTAATTTTATATCATGGAGCATTACTGACAAAAGAATATGTTAAAAAATCTGTTGATGATGTGGTTTAATTTCATTCTAAGCATACTGTCCTCATTCTATATAAAAGTAATGTTTTTTGCTGTAATAATGTGTTATGAGTCAAATTTTCAATGGGTAGGTCTTCTGCTCCCGTGATTGGTTTGGCCATTAGCAAAGAAGTTGACAAAATATGGTGAAAATACAAAATTCAGAACATCAAAATCAAGAAAGGTTTGTCTGATTTTCCCTGTAAATGGCAAAGTCAGAATCTTGGTATTGAATGGTGGCTATATTATTTCCATGCATTTGCAGCTCTTTATTAACTGAACTCTCTCTATTTCTATGCAGCTTCCAATTCTCTTCTTCCCTGAGAAATTTCTTACATGAAAGTCAAAGATACCTGGCAGCAGCAGCAGCTCATCATTTTGCTTCTCAGGACTTCTTCCAACTTTGTCTCCGCCACAATATTGCTGCATACTCCATGAACAGTGTCCTCCAACACCCTCTGTCCACACAAGTTGACATCCTAGCAAACCAGCAGCCACACCATGTTGTCATGGGTGCATTTGGACCAACTCTCACTCCATTTCAACCATTCAGAACTTCACTCCGGGACAACTGTGACTGACTTACACGTTTCTGCTAGGTTGCTCTCTGCAGGGGGCCACGCATTTCATGCATATAAACAAGACGCATTTTAGGACTTGACTTACATTTTTAATACTCTCTTGCTTTGCACTTACTTTGAGGTTCTATGGCTTGCGTGTTTTTCAGCACATAAGCTCTTCAGTGCAAAGTTGCAGGCTGTCA
The DNA here is from genome assembly GCF_047496795.1 of Chiloscyllium punctatum. Lineage (NCBI taxonomy): Eukaryota > Metazoa > Chordata > Chondrichthyes > Orectolobiformes > Hemiscylliidae > Chiloscyllium > Chiloscyllium punctatum. The sequence goes on from NC_092744.1 coordinate 66,120,205, forward strand.
TCTTCTATGGCTTGCGTTGTTTTTTAGTGTGAAGGAAGAGGCCGGCAGCTTATCACAATGTGGAAGACTTAATACTCAAGGGTTGAGCATGCCACTTTGTGGCACCATGCAAATCACACCAGCTGCTTATGCGACAAATACACAGCATATGCTTCAAGCACATGGTAAAAGGGGAGTAGGACCTTGGTCAGTCAGCAAGTGCTTCTACTGATGATCAAGTGTCTTGTACAATTGCAGTCCAGGAAGTTGGCCATTATTGATCAAGTGTTTGATCTACCAGAATCCAGATTTGCATGTAGATCAGTCGTGCAGGCCAAGTGCAGCCAATTGTGGAATTAGAGTTGAGTCATTCAGCTGTTGTGGAGACTTTGGTCTGAGGATTGGATCATGATCAATCCGAGCGTCCTGCCACGTCAGTTGGCAGAAGGCCGAGGGTTCTGAGGATTTGGACTTTAATAGCCAGGATGCTGACCAGAGGGGCAGCCAATGGATTTTTGAGGGAAGTGTGAAGCTCATGTTTTGAGGTGAGGTTCATTCAGCTGGGTTGCTGAGGGACTGAATACATTGAAAGAGAGCAATTCACGATAGACGGGTGTGATTTCATGGAGCCAGGGAGCTCCAGGAGTTGGATGTTTCATGTGTCACAATCATTCTGGACTCTGCTTGAGGAGCATTACAGACAATAAGGGCATGGCAATTCACAAAGCCATGGGCTGGAGGATAAACTGGGAACCTTATCAATTTTATAAAGGGATGATCAGAAAAGTTAAGAGGCTGAAAGGTTATCAGGAATACTAAGATGGCAACAGGAAGGAATTGTGTATCTTAGGTAGAGTTTGGAAATCTCTCACGAGGACACCAAAGTTGAAAGCTTGCTGCCTTCAATCCAGTTAATGGCACAAAAATGAGACCTAAGTGGTACAAATAAGTTACAAGCTACTGTTTCCTCTTCATAAATGGAGTATAATATTCCAAAGCCCTGCTGTAGACAATTTTACTAATCATGTCCCTACTGATTCAGTAGTGCCACCCATCTGGCTTCAAATTACAGTTAACTGGCAAGTAATTCATCTTCCAACAACAAACATAAAAATTATGACCTCAAGCAATCATGACAATGACATCATTCGCACTAATAGACTCCTTTATCATGTCAGATAAGCAAATCTATTCCGATGCTAACTTAAATGTCTCACTTGGGTTTGCCATTTGAGATTCACTTTTCACACCTGACACTGGAAGAAAATACTTTGGAACTTCCACATTTGCACATTGAACTGTAAATATGCAAGGACCTGGACTAAGATGGTCAAAGTTGGCTTTTTGGAGAAGGGGTTATCAGATATCACAGTGGATTTATACCTAAATTTTATTTCCCCCAGTGTTTGTGAACACTTGGGTTCATGACATACATGTGGATAAGGTGACATACTTCAGTGCTCTTACCAAGTCTTGACACTGGCCTCTTTGGAAAACCTCCATGGCGTACTGTGTCAGGGAATAAAATGACACTCCATTGTGATTGATGATGGAGCTCAGAAGTACCATATTAAAATGGTGTTGCCTTTCTCTCAGGAATACCCAATGGCTTCTGCTTTTGAAAGCACCTGTTACCAGCCTACCTGTTACCAGCCTGCAGAGTTTGTCAACAGAAATGGTTTCCAATCCATTAATGTTCAAATTTATCTGTGATCATCGATTCCAGATTTTGGATGTCTGCACTAAGAGTTGCAATGATATATGCATACGGGTGAAATCTTTAGCTTCCTGCCTCCTTCCATGATCCTCGGGCTATTTGTTCTAGGAGACAAAGGCTATCCTGTCCAAATATGCTTGGTGACACCTTCACAAAATCCTGCAACTGATACAGAATGAGGACATAATGCTGCCCACACATTCACTATTTTAGACCAGACCATCCTCAAAATGGAGCTTCGTTGCCAGAACTGTTTTGGCAGAACCTTGCAGTATACCCTAGAAAGGTCCTGCATTATTGTGCCATACTGTTCCCTTCATGACTGGGGATTTAATAAAAAACAAGAGGGGACATACAGGATGCAGTCAAAATAGGGACTCAACAGAAATCTTCAGCTGTTCATCCTTAGGATAAGCAGCAGATTGAAAGCAACCCTGAGGCACTGCCTCTTGACTCTTGCGTCATTGCTTAGCCTTCAATGTTTCAGAATTTGTGTAGCCAACTAAATTGACCTGAAATGTGGGATGGCAATTACCATGAAAGAAGCAGCAGTTTATGCAACTTTTCTCAACAGACATTGTGCTATGAGGGAGTGGCAACGTGTGATCGACGTATTGTATACCTGCCACCCACGAATGAATGATAGCTCCAGAAATGTGCGGAATCATTGCTGATTCCACACATTCACTCAGAAGGTGGGCATTAATGTGGAAAATTTGTGTAGGAGCCAGGCCCAAGCACAATCCCTAAACATTGTTTTAGCCTCACAGTTTTCCGCTTTAAAATGCAATACCTTGGCTGCAGCCAACATTGAGTCATACAGCTTGGAAACAGACCCTTTGGTCCAACTCGTCCCCTCTGATCAGACACCCCAATCTGACTTAGTCCCATTTTCCAGCATTTGGCCCATATCCTTATAAACCCTTCCTATTCATATACCCATCCAGGTCCCTTTCAAATTTTGTAATTGTACCCGTCTCCACCAATTCCTCTGGCAGCTCGTTCATTGATGCACCACCCTCTGCGTGAAAAGTTAACCCTCCGATCCTTTTCAAATCTTTCTCCTCTCACCTTAAAACTATGCTTTCCAGTTTTAGACTCCTCCATCCTAGGAAAAAGACCTTGGCTATTTACCATATCCATGCCCCTAATGATTTTATAAACTTCTTTAAGATAACACCTCAGTCTTTAACTCTCTAAAGGAAAAAGTCCCAGCCTATGCAATCTCTCCTCATAACTCAAGCCCTCCAGTACTGGCAATACCCTTTTAAATCTTGCCTGCACCCTCTCAAGTTTAACATCATCCTTACAATAGAAGGATAACCATAATTGCATACTAAAAATGTACAACCGCAACACAACATTCCAACCATATGCTCAGTGTTCTAACCAATGAAGACAAGGGTGCCAAACATCATCTTCACCACCCAGTCTACCTGCAAATCTACTTTCAAGCACCTATGAGATCTCTTTGGAAACGCTCCCCAGGGCCCTTCCATTAAGTGCATAAGTCCTGCCCTGGTTTGCCTTACCAAAATGTAACACCTCACATTCCTCTAGATTAAAGTCTATCTGCCACTCCTTTGCCCATCTGATCAAGGTCCCATTGTACTCTGAGGTAATGTTCTTCATTGTCCACTACACCACCTATTTAGGTATCATCTGCAAACTTCATAACCATACTTCTATATTCACATCCAACTCATTTATATAAATTGTGAAAAGCAGTGGACCCAGCACTGATCCTAGTGGCACACTGCTGGTCACAGGTCTTCATTCTGAAAGGCAACCCTCAACCACCACGCTGTCTCCTATTTTCAAACCAATTTTGTATCCAATTGGCTAGCTCTCCCTGGATATCATGTGACCTGACCTTACTAACCAGTCTACCGTACAAAACCTTGATGAATGCTGCTGAAGTTCATATAGGCAATGATTACCGCTTTGCCTTCATCAATTTTCATTGAATTTTTTTGACAAGATGACAATCAAGTTAGTCTCTTCACCAGCTTTCCATAAAGATCTGGGAAACACCTAATGAGGTCCTGTGGATTTATACATTTTAGGTGTTCCAGCCCCTCCTATTCTGTAATATGAACTCAAGACATCACTGTTTATTTCTCCAAGTTCCCTAGTTTCCATGTCCTCCTTCACAGTAAATACTGGTGTGACATATTTGTTTGATATCTCGCGTATCTCCTGTGGTTCCACATAGACGGCCACATTGATCTTTATTCTCCGTGTAGTTACACTTTTGCCCATTGGGTATTTAGAGAATCTCTTTGGATTCTCCTTAACTCTATTTGCCAAAGCTATTTCATGTCCCCTTTTTGCCCTCCTGATTTCCTTCTTAAGTATACTCCTACTGCCCGTATACTCCTCTAGGGATTCACCTGATCCCAGCTGTCTACACCGTTTTCTCGATCAGAGCCTCAATGTTTCTCAATGTCCATCATTCCCTACACCTACCAACCTTGCTCTTCACCCTAACAGGAACATACTGTCTCTGAATTCTCATCTCACTTTCATCTCACTTTCGAATTGTCCTTTTACCTGAGAATAGCCTCTCCCAATCAACTTTTGAAAGTTCTTACCTAATACCATCAAAATTGGCCTTATTCCAATTTTGAACTTTAACTTTTTGATCAGTTCTATCCTTTTCCATAACTACTTAAATGAATAGCATTATGATAACTTGTCCCTAGGTGCTCCTCCTCTGACAGCAATGTCACAGTTCAAGAATCGTAAAGTCTAATAGTATCTGCAGTGAAAGACCTTTTAATCCTTAGGATGCCTGAAGGTGCTTTTTCTTTCTTTCCTTCCCACGAGACAGCCCCAGTATCAACAGCTAAAGTGGAAGGGACCAGCTTTGCAGCATGAAAGACTTGTGTAGTTTATGATTTGGAGATGCCAGTGTTGGACTGGGGTGTGCAAAGTTAAAAATCTCACAACACCAGGCTATAGTCCAACAGGTTTAACTGGAAGCACTAGCTTTCAGAGTGTCGCTCCTTCATCAGGTGGTTGTCCACAACCATCTGATGGAGTGTCGCTCCAAAAGCTAGTGCTTCCAGTTAAACCTGTTGGACTATAACCTGGTGTTCTGTGATTTTTAACTTTGTGGTTTATGTCTGCCGGGAGTGCCCTGCCAGACACAGACTCACCCTCCTCAGCATCACAGGCAAGGAGTGATGGAGGGGCTGGGCACCTCTGAGAGCATCCTGAGAGGAAGCTGTATATGGTTCCCCCTCTCAGTGAGTGTCCACTGATACCGTACTGTCTTCCTGAGAGAAAGGGACATCTTCAAGTGAGTTTAAATTCCCCCATCACTCTGTAGCCTTGTCATTGATGCTTAGCACCTATGATTGGAGCGATAGAGTGTAGATCAGTGAGCATATCTGGTAAATGCCAAGTGTGACCCAGAGGGTCTGGATCTCTCTTGCAGTAGGCAGCCAGACACATGCAATCTAGAGTCAGCATGGAACTGAAAGTTGGTAGACTCCTTTGATCCAGTTTACCCAACTGCCGCTGTCCCTATGCCTGTTTATGCATTTTGACAAAGCAGTTAGTGGCCAAGACCACAGTATCATCTTTTCCATAGAGCTGAGGAAGTGCCTATCTCCAGCAATCCTCTTGAGTGTAGGGGACTGGGGTGTTTCTTTCTTAACTAGCAATGGAGACCGGGTCAGTGATGTACTCACCTGATTGTGTTCTATGTAGACTGTCAGTAGGTGGAAACCACTGAGCTGGTACAGGATATAAATGAGTCTTGCTCATGCATCTTCTGGTTGAAGACCTGCCACTTGAGAGGTAAAGGTAGGACTGAGATGTCTGGTGCTGACCTCCCTGGGGCAGAGGTTCACTGCTGCTCGTACTACATAAGAGGATGGAGGGAAATAATTGTGTAAGAGACTACTAAACGTATTCAGTTTAAGAATGAGTGAACTTTGAAGTTAACAAGAAAGTAGTGCAGCACAGCTTACTAAAGCTTACCTGAGGTGTCCATGACTCTACATAAGCAGTTGAGCTCCCCTTTTGCCAAATCCAATATCTTCATGTGGGGTGAGGAGCCTTATGGCCCTGATACCATCTTCCTCATTTCCAAACCCAATCAAGTAGCTACTCCATGTCTCTGATCGAACTGGCTTCTCTCTCTTTCATTTCCTTTGGGATAGTGGACAAGACTACTGTGTGATGTGCTGTGCAGCTGGTGCTTAATAATTGGTGCCAGCGGTGTGGACGTCGCGATGTCCTGGCAGCAGTGAGCACTGACATCTCTCCAGTTATTTTGATTTGTTGGTGTTGGCTGAGGAATAATGGCCTACAAGGACACTGGAAGATTTCTCTGTTCTTTGGAGTTCCATTTAACATTAACACAAAAGTGAATCGCTGCAGGTGGCTGGAAATGTATAATAAGAACACAGAATGCTGGAAGTACTTTCTAAGTCAGGTAGCACCTGTTGGTGTCTTTGTCTCCAATGCTACCTGACCTGCTGAATATTTCCATCATTCTGTACTTCTATTTCTTTTATTATTTCATCTGAAAGACATCATTTCTGACAGTGCTGCATTCTTCAGAGCTAAGCACAGATTATGTTCAAGAGATGGAATCATGCTTGAAAACCTATTAAAATGTAGTTGTTCTTTCATCGATCAAGCAGTTCTATGAAATTTCACAGTAATCATTATATACTTTATTTTGTGGCCAGTTATATGGTATTAACAGATTATTTTAAAGATGAGGTTGTGGAGTCCAATATAAATCAAAATGATCCTTTTTACTTCCTATAGTTTAGTTAATTTCTGCCTCTGGTATTTTGCAGGTATTTGGACAGCTACAATATTCCAAGCACTGTGAAAAGGAAATGTGAATCCTCATCAGCATCTGATGATGATAAAGAAAAAAATAACATGCAGGTTTCTAAAGGTATTTCATGCTATTTTGACTTTGACAAAGGGGACTTTGAAATATTTTTCTGAAAATAACCTGACAAAATAGAGAAGTTGTAGCACAAGTTAATATTTCTGACTGAACAGTAAACAGTTTAATAAGCAAGGATGATTGATTGTACATGAAGTCTCTGTATGCATAATTACTGTAGATACCCAACATTTTCTTTTGCTTTCTGTACGACAAGTCCTTACTTTTATGATTCCTTTCATAACAGTACCATTGTGGAACAAACTCTTTATTTTAATCAGGCACAAGTAAAATATAATTACTTAACCTGAGAAGTAATTTCCTTGAAATTATTAGCTACTGGAAACAACAATGCAAAATGTGCATTCTTAGTTTAAAATTGTAAATAGAAAGATGCACATTTAGAAACTTAAGCTGTTGAATACTTCACCATGGTTTTGTCCTGTAATGTAGATGACAAATAGGAATAAATAACATTATAATGATGAATATGTACATAATGATGTACGTAATGAATTCAGGATTAGAGTAGTGCTGGAAAAGCACAGCAGGTCTGGCAGCATCCGAGGAGCAGGAAAGTTGATGTTTCGGGCAAAATCCCTTCATCAGGAATATAATGAATTCTCTTGTTCATTTGACAGAGGCACCACCATTACCGCAACAGTCTGTCCGAGTTCCTTTTAAAGTTGCAAAGGAGGTCTCCACCGGAACAGTTGTTGGCACTTCCTTAACACCACTCTCCTTACCAAGAAAGGCGGCAAGTGTCACCAGCCAGTGCAGTTACAGCAGTACTATTGTCCACGTGGGAGACAAGAAACTACAAGCAGATGCAGGTATTATACATCAGTAGAATTATAAAATGATTGTTTGGATTATATGCTTCCAAATTAATGTTTAGTTTTTTTATATTTATGTGGAAGAACATTCTGAGCATATGAGGAAGTACATTTGATTTGTGTGACCTCCGATCAGTCAGCATTTATACTTCTGAGTTCAGTGGAATGAAAATCAAGGACTGTTGTATGCTGTGAAGCTCTTGCCTCTTTATCAATCCAAGCCATAATTAACCCCTCTGTGTAGAAAGTTGTCTAATCACGTAATGTTAAAACTGTTTTATTTTTAAACTGTTTGTTCTGAACGTAAAGAATGCCTTCTTCCTTAAACTGAAATGTATAACCTTGTGCATCTATCTGTCAGAATTGCTAAGCACACAATATTAATGCAGCATTATTGGAGACGCATTTAACAACCTATGTCAGATGTTTCATGTTAAATAGCTATGTTAGCTCAGCCTTGCTAGCTCCTACGTGGACTCCGCTCTCCTTACGCTGCAATATACTCCAGCCCAACAGCCCTCTGTGATCTCAGTTTGATCATTTTGTGCATTCCCTTTTGTTTCGTTGCTCCACCATCAGCAGCAAGTTTTTTTAGTTAGTGTGGCCTGAAATTTTAAAATGCCCCAATCCTTCCTTCAAAGTGCAATGTAAAACTTTGATAATGTTTTGGATCATCTGTCTTAATACCCCTACATGACTCAGTATTATATTTTTGTAATATTCTGTGGTTTGCTACATTAATGGCGATACTTAAATGTCAGCTGTTTGCCCCCCCACCCCAATTACCTTAACCACCACCATATTCAGTAAACAAAGTTCAAAAAAATGGAAAAAAGGTGTAACATCCTTTAAACTCTAGAGGTGACAATTTAACTGTACCTAACTGTGAACCTTAATTAAAATATATTACTTCTTTTAAAACAAGGTTCTTTAAAACTGTTTCAACTCTTATCAACTTAAAAAATGCAGCCTCAACTTGTTAAGCATCATCTTTCTAGAAAACATTTTGGTTCTACAGTGTGATACTCTAGCAATCATCAGTTTACAATTTCTTGATTTAATTGATAATCATTTTTTTGAAAAATGTCTTTCTGAATCCTTTACTCTGTTGAAGGTGTTAGGTAAATGTCAGTTTTTATTGTAATATTAAGCTTATTTTTCTTTCATTTGCTTCCCCTTCTAAAAGCACAAATTCTTTCTCAGTGGAAGTTCTACCCATGTTGAAAATTGGGTATACATCATGTAGTACTGAAGCTTTTAGCTATTAAAAGCCACTATAGCTGTGTTGTTACATAATCACGTCCACACTCATGCACAATATGTAACAAAGATGTTTCTTCTTCCTCTGGACCCAGCCCAGCAATGCTGATTTAATTGTTACAATCCTGACTAACAACATCTAACAGAATAGTGAAAACATCACACAAAACCTATGTGAGTTCGCAGCAACCTAGTTTTTGTCCACTGACAGTGATCGAGCTGTCGGGGAGGCAAGAACATAGTGAGCTGTTAGTCCAGAGACCCAGGTAATAATCTGGGGACCTGGATTCAAATCCGCCATGGCAAATGGTGGAATTTGAGTTCAGTAAAAATCTGGAGTTAAGAATCGAGTGATGACCATGAATCCATTGGCGGGAAAAACTTATCAGGTTCACTTAGGGAAGGAAACTACCATTTTTGCTTGGTCAGTCCTACATGTGACTCCAGATCCACAACAATGTGGTTGACTCTTAACTGCCCTCTGGGCAATTCGGGATGGGCAATAATGTTGACGTAGGCAGCAACATCTTCATCCCATGAATGAATTTTATAAATCTATTTTTGATGCATTTAATGGCCTAAAATGTTGTGCTTTCTTAAAACTACAACTGTAAATTTGATAGAAATCCTGTTGGAGGATGGGCTTGGTACTACTGACTCTGCGGAGAACATGGCATCTACTACACTGGTCACCGTTGTGCCTTCTGTGAGCCAGGAAAAGGAACCATACAAGAAACTTGGCCTCACCAAAGAGGTTTTGGCTGCTCACACTCAAAAAGAAGAACAGATATTTTTGAGCAAGTTCAAGGAGCTGAGCAAACTAAAAACAATAGAGACTTCCTGCAAATCCTACTTAGAAGATCAGTACAAAGGATGTTCAGGAGATTGTGGTAAGAACCTACAAACGTTTAACTTACCCCCTCAGTTGCAAGAGCCAAATTGTGATATGGTATAAGATCTATTGCATATGACATGACACGTGAGATGGGAAAGAATGCGGATTGATGTCTCGTTACATTTTTACTTGCTAAAATGCAGTATATTGTTAAATACAAAATACACCTTTCATTTACACATCAACTTTTGAGGATGCAATGAATGTAACAAACAGCAGAATATGGATTAATGGGTGGAAATTGCCCTGTAGTCAATGGCAGCTTATATTGTAATGTCATATTTGGTATTCCAGAATGAAAAAACAGTAAAACCTGCAATGACACATAAGTTCGAGGAGCAGGAGTAGGCCATCTGGCCCTTCGAGCCTGCTCCTCCATTCAATAAGATACTTTCGTGGACTCAGCTCCACTCACCCGCCCTCTCACCATAGGCCTTAATACCTTTACTGTTCAAAAAATTATTTATCATAGCTTTAAAAACATTTACTGAGGAAGTCTCAACCACTTCACTGGGTAGGGAATTCCATAGATTCACAACCTCTGGGTGAAGAAGTTCCTTCTCAACCCAGTCCTAAATGAACCAACTAGTATAGTTAAAAATGGAAGTTCAGTTTGCCCTGTATTATTGTTTTATTTACTGCTTTCTTTTCTCCATGAAACTGTTATGCAGTTTGAGTTGAATGGATTGGTACCTCAGGCTCCCAGGTCACTAAAGATGGAAACAATTGCTAATTTTTTTTTAAAACTTTCATTAGCCTGTTCAGCAATGTTATTACATACCTTTGAAGGAAGTGGGATTTGAACCTGGGCCTTCTGGGAAACAAAAAAAAAGGTGCTAATTGTGTGCTTTGATAATAAGATACACCTGTATAAAAGTCTGGTCTTAGCATTCAATTTTGGGGACCCAGAGGCTGTTCTGCTGGAGTGGTAGTTTCCCTACCTCTGAGGCTGGAGGCCTGGTTTTAAGTCCCACCTGCTCGACAAGTGTGCCATAACATCTCTTAAAGAGGATGATTAAAAATAACAATTTTGGCGGGGGGAGGGGGAATCCAAGATGGCAGCAATTTAAAAAGATCACTTTGGAGAGTTCTGCGCCGCATTGCAAGCGGGACAAGGTCCTAGCCTGCTCTACCCGGACCACCGTGATATCCTGGGACTCTGGAAAGGTCATGCGGTCCCAGGAAACTGTCAGAGAGCATCTTACCTTGGTTTTCGCCATCCAGGGATGCCAAAGAGGTGAGGAGGTATGTCCAAGGCAGGGCCCACGGCACAGGCTGAAGGATCCTGTGACTCGATTTCTTACCAGGCCTGGGTGAAGGAACTTGTGAAATTTCACGAGATGTTGGGCAAGCAGATAGAGGAGAAGCTGGCCCCGATCTCTATCATGCTGCAGAAGCATGAACAGCAGCTGAGAGAGCTGGAAAATAGGACAGATGAGGTAGAACCTAGAGTCACAGTGGTGGAAGCTGATGCTGGTTCCTCCAAGGATAGGATCCAGGCCCTGGAGAAACAGGTGCGAAATTTGCTTGACCAGGTTGAATATCTCCAGGACTGGGGCAAGAGAAAAAATATTTGGATCGTCCCTCTGCCAGAGGGTAAGGAAGCTAAGTGGAATTTATTGAGGACTGGTTGCCAAAATTCCTTAACTTGGAGGCTGCAATGAGAGGCTTGAAGATTGAGAGGGCTCACCAGGTCATGGCGCAGAGGTCAGGTCTGGACCAACATCATCATGCTATCTTGGTGTGGTTTCATCACTATAGAGATGAGGAGGAAATCATGGAAGCTTCCAGAGTCCTGGGGAAGGATCCAAAGACCCTAGTTTATGAGAGCACTAAGATCATGTTCTTCCAGGACTTCTCAGTAGCGGTGATCCAGAACAGAAAATCCTATGACAGCGTCTAGGGATGACTGAGGGAGCTCAGGATCCAGTACCCTGAGGTATCCGGTGGTGAATCGCATCACCTTAGATGGATCTGTACATCTGTTTGACACGTTGGAGAAGGAAAGAGATTTTGTGGACAAATTAATTTAATCTGAACAATTTAATATGTACAAATAGTAGTGTTGTTTGGGTATGTCTGTGTTTCTTTTTTTTAAAAAAGTGCAAGTCTGGTCAGGACTTTCTTTCTTTTATTGGTAATAATCTGGCCTAAACTATGGTCGGGGACGGTTGGGATGTGCACTTTCAATTTCTAAGTAATACCAAAGGAAGCATGGGGCACTTACCTTTTTTTCCCAAATATTCTTTGTTCAGATTGTTACTTCAAGGTGTATTTTCTTTCTTTTCTGCTTGTGTTTGCGGTGCGGCTCTAGCTAGGAGGAGAGAAACTGGTTGGGATGGCTAGATGCTTACCTATGGGCAATTTGTGCCTGGTTCAGGTATTTAAATGCCCTGGCTGCAGTATTGGCAGCGGTATGAGAAATTGGGTTCTGGGATGTCAGTTTTCACTTGGATCCATGCTTTACAGTAGAAGATTCTCCACAGGGTCCACTCGGCTCTGGATAGTTTGTCAAAATTTGACCAGGGGTATCTTCAACACGTCCCAGGTGTAAGGTTGGTACAGGCACTCTTACCCATTGTCTCTGGTCCTGTGATAGGCTTCAAACATACTTGAGCACTGTGGCAGGTGCAGTGGAGGCATTTTGGGTGTTAGGATGGAGAAGGGCCCAACTTCTCTTCTTCTTGGCCTGCCCAGTATATTCCCTGTAGATGCACATAAGAAAACAACTTTTCAACATCCTCACTTTCTGCACAAGAAAGAATGTGTTGTTAGGTTGAGTATCCAAAAACACACCCCCACCACCCCCCAGGCTGTCGGGTTGGCGGCATATTCCCTTGGATTTTCTCACCAGTATGGTACACCTCAAAACTGAGAATTTCTACAAGACATGGCAGCCCTTTTTGGAATATCTGGACACAGATTTGTCTGCCACACTAATACAGGCTTTTATTTAGCATTATAAAGCACAATAACAATTGTGCTTTAAAAGTCCAATATCCAGAGATGGGGACCTGCAAACGTATGAATAGGTGAAAATTAATGTTCGTGATATTCGAGAGCTAGTGTTTTGTTTGGCTGAGTTGTATTATTGTTATTTATTAGTTCGTTGTTAGTTATTATTTATTTAGTTAAGTATCTGGGGTTTTTATATTTATACATTTGTACATGAGGGCAGTTTGGGATTTTTACATTTGTATTGTTTTGAATTCTATTATTTTGTATTTGTTGTAATATTTAAAAATCAATTTTTTTCGTAAAAAATATATTTTAAAAAGCAGCAATTTTGGACCCAATTGCTGATTATCATAATTCAACCTTGTGGAGCATTAGGTTCAGCTGTTTGGCTTAGATCCTGTCTTTCACTAAATGTTGTCAGAGGCTTTTCTTTCATCTTGCGATCCCATCTTGACCTTTTCATGCCTGACATATCTGGAGACAATTTTTTTTAACCAATTTTTGTCAGAATCTCATCCTTTGAGCAAAATATTGAACATTTAAGTAACAATTCCAGTAGTCAAAATGAGTAACCAGAAAGAAAGTATATTTGTATGGATGGTACCATTTGCTTTTGTAAGACGGAATTTGACAAGTTATTTTCCTTTTATTAAAACCTTCCAATAAAGATATAATGCCTTATCTGTATCATCTGTCAGGGCAAATCTTCCAATAAAGTGTAGCACGATACACTGACAAAATAGCTACTGAGATCTGTCAGACTCCTATCTCTGACAATTTTAACTAACTTTTTAAGGAAAGAGTTATGGGGTTGTTTTTTTGAAATTACCATTGTCATCAGTTATACAATCAATATGTGCTTCAATCCTTTGGTCCTACCTCAATTGCTTATTTTCGACTGTAAGAATATTTGTTTCAAAACCATAATTTAAAAGTGAGCGCATGTGACCTGTTTGTAACTGTTCCCTCTTTGTACAGGCTCTCAAGGATTCAAACCTGGATGGAATCGTGCTGAACCTGTGTACAAAAAAGGCGGAAAGAATAAGAAGCTGAAATTGAAACGCATCAAGCAGCAGGAATTGTCTGACAGTGCTCCGTCTCACACCAACCATCATACACCATCTTCCTGGTCCCCGTCCACTGTCTCTCAGAGTAGATATTCAGCTTTACCATTTACAACAGTTTTGCCACCCATTCAACTGCCAGTATTTTCTCCCCATGGAGGAATGCCTCCTACCACTGACCCTTCTCTGTCCAATTTTGAAAATGCCCAGGGTATTCACTGTACCACACAGCCTCCAGCATACTCTGCACCCCTGGTAACCCCTATGGTAGCATTTGTGCTTCCTAATTACATGCTGCCTCAGATGAATGACAGTGTGCACCAGCCCTTCTTTGCAAGTCAGGCACCATTCCCTTCACAATCTGCCTTTTTACCACAGACGCCGTTTCCTGCACAGACTCCATTCCAGTCTCAGCCACAGTTTGCATCACAACGTTATGATCCACCAGGAGAAAGTGAGAAGGCAGCTGCACCAGAATCTCGAGGTGCCCCATCGTGCTGCTGTACTCCACAGTCAGTAGGCCCTCAAGGCCACACTTCCCCTCCATTATTCCAGTCCAGGTGCAGTTCGCCTTTACAGCTAAATCTGCTGCAGCTGGAAGAAATGCCCAAATCATCAGAAGGAATTGCAGTTGTTGGACTTGTAGGTGGAAGTGGATCAATGGTTGATGGAGGAGGGATGAACAATACTCCCAATATTGAGAATGTGGACATTGTAAAAGATGAAGCAAAACTGGTAAATGACTTATAAGTTGAAAACATATAAGATATTTCATTAACAATGTGGATTTTTGAGAGTTTTGTTTTAAAGACTTAAGTATCTCAAAACGTTTTTCTTCTTGTTGATATCAATATTTTGCAGTGTGAGTTCCAAATTTTAAAGGAAATGCTGAATACATTAAACAGTCAGCCAAACCTAATGTGCAAAATTCTTACCAGTGGCAGAATTTTTATTTAAAGTAGAATAGAGGAGGCAAGAAAAATAGAAACTGGTTCAATCAGCCAAAGGTCACATTGACCCAAAGATATCTGTTGCCTTTGGATGAGAGAAAATAAAAAGGTGAAAAATGCTCTGAATCTTAAAGTCTCAGTCAGAGTTTTGTTTTTCTAAAATGCTGATTCTGAAAACTGGAAAGGATATGGCAATGTATGATCAGATAATTCTTTGGGTTTTTTCAATCCAATTCTTAAATGGTTTACAGAAATTCAAAGAAAAATGAAAGTATCATGTGAAATGTTTGTATTTGACAATCCCCACAGGAAGCTTTGGATACACCCTCTTCTATTCAATAGTCCTGAGTGTAGACTAAGTATTTGTTATTAATAAACACATTCCTTCAGCTTTGACTTTTCCTTCAATTCAGTCCTGTTACCATGCTTGTCTTAATGTAATCCAACATTCTGGAACTTCCTGGCAATGTCATTGTCATTCCCTGTTTAAATATAAATCATCTAAAATAGTCAGTGGGAACAAATGTGAGCAAATAAATTGCAAAGTTTCATTTAAAAATGCTTAGAAAGATTTACAATTTCGTAATGACAAAATTTATGTTTTACACTTTACCTCACCTGGAAGTGCAGGTTTTTCTACTTTGGTTTGATATGAAATGTAAAATATGAAAGTTTTTTTAAAATGGCAACGAAGCTAACTCTAAAATGTCAAGAGGCAAATCTGTTTCTTCCCCTACCTCACATCCCTTACCATAACCAAAGCCACTGTTGTAATTTAGAGATAAAAAAACAAAAGTGAGGTAGGGGAAGAAACAGATTTGCCTCTTGACATTTTAGAGTTAGCTTTGTTGCCATTTTTAAAAAACTTTCATATTTTACATTTCATATCAAACCAAAGTAGAAAAACCTGCACTTCCAAACTTTGAAATTTTGCTTTCCTCTGTTTGTCCACTCACTTAATTTGCCACAGTGCACTGTGCCTCCTAACGTTGTGTCATCTGCAAACTTAGAAGCCTTTTCTTTAACAAAGACGCTGATTTTATTTGATAGCAATCTGAGGTCTTAGTCTAGGTCTCTGGTGAACACCAATCATTACGTCCTGCCTATTGGTATTTTTTCCTTTAACAACTGCATTCAACTTTCTCTATCACCGCATTGCAAACCTTGCAAACTTGAGAGGCTTGGAAAAATGAGGACTTTTTTCACTGTTGCAGAACTCCTGAGGGAGGGAAACTTAGAAACTGTTAGACATTGAGATGACAATTTGGGTTTAAATTAATATCCTAATGTCTATTGAGATGGATAAATATAAAGTTAAAATTAGTACTAAAAGTGGAAAGGAAGAAGTTAACTCTTTCCAAGGGAACATTAATTTTATCAATGCATAGGATGCTTTGCAAGTGACGATTGAGATTGCGTTGATGATGAGATTAAGAAGGAATTGAGACAGCACCAGTTGGGTGCAAGGAACTATTCTATAAAATACCCCATGTGTGCTGAGTTGCAATGTTACATTGGACATTTTGGGGACAAGAAGAGTGCAGTGACTTTCATTACTATATACAAATTGGTGAAGAATCTTATGTTTTATTTGATTAATGGTTAGTTGTTTTGGGGTTTTTTCATGATGTTACTGTCCTTTTAAAATTAATCATTTTGCTCCTTAAATTGGAAAGAAGTGAAGAATGTACTCTTCCTGAAAAACACTATATTCCTGAAATATGCAAAGGAGGGGAGTGTATTCCAATTCTATAGCATTGCAGTAGTCTTTGCAGCTGCTACTGGATCTGAAAGTACAACAGTATTTGCCCTGTATGCTAGCATTGGTCACAGATCTGAACACGTCCAAGCATTTTTGTGTATTCGGGTCTTGACTAAAACTTTTCTATTCCTTTGGTTTTGGGGAAATGCCAGTCTTTTGAGTTGGCTAAGTCTAGACCTCTGTGAACACTGTGTTCAGGGCTAATAACTTACAAGATAGCAAAACCAGATTGCAGAATTTAAAATGTGAGTTTTTAAATGTATGCACATTTGCCCATTTTTGTAGTGTAAGCATGTGGGTCACATGCTGTACAATAGTATGCATTCAGTGTGAAATATGTTCCGCTGAATACTGTGGCTGTTGCTGCGGTTTGAAATGTTATTCATAAAATGAATGGCTCCAAGAGGCTCAATATTTATGAATGAATTTGTTGTGTTTTGTTTTCTGAAGGCTGTATCACCTGATGAACCTCAGAACAGTGATGCTCACTCCACTTCCACTGACCTATTGGATCTATTACTTCAGGATTCACTATCAGGCACTGGATCTGCAGGCTCAGGGAGTGCCAGATCAACAGCCTCAGGCTCTTCAGGCTCTCCTTCGAATGGATGTGGAATGTCAGGAACTGACACAGGTATTAAAGAAGTAATTGTTTCTACTTCTAGCAGAGTTTTTACATTTGTTTTGTTCAATCAAAGCTTAGGAATAACTACCGACAGTGTTCCTTCCTAATCTGCCTTACTAAAAGTCAAAAATAATACAAGCATGTGTCAATTCACTAGTACATTTAATTTGATGCACTAAATTACAATAGTAGACAGGCAGGAGGCTGGAAGAACACAGCAGGCTGGGCAGCATCAGGATATGGAGAAGTCGATGTTTCTGGTGTAACCCTTCTTTAGAACTGAAGAAGGGTTACATCCGAAAAATTGCCTTCTCCACCTCCTGATGCTGCTTCGCTTGCTGTGTTCTTCCAGCCTCCTGCTTGTCTATCTTAGATTCTAGTTAAAATCCACACATCACCAGGTTATAGTCCAACAGGTTTAATTAGAAGCACACAAGCCTTCAGAGAATCGCTCCTTCATCAGGTGGTAGTGGAGGGCTCAATCCTAACACACAGAATTTATAGCAAAAATTTACAGTGTGATGTAACTGAAATTATACATTGAGAAATAGATTCCAGTATTTGCCGATTTTGTTTTTTATCTTTAAATTACAACAGTGGCTTTGGTTATGGTAAGGGATGTGAGGTAGTATGGCTCCCCTCTTTTCCAACACCTCGTTCGACTATAACTTTTAAATTCAAAAGGTTTGGTTTGGCAGTTCACTGAGTATCAGTGTGCTGTGACACAGAAACATTATGTTTAATTTTTTAAAAGTAAAATCATCATATATGTGTATTTACCAGGTTGAAGGTACGTGCACCCTTGAAGTTTAAACCACCCAAATTTGGAATGGGAGGATAGATTAAACATGTTAAAGTCTTGTCAGTTTAACGAAATCCAGCTATTGAAGTTTGATGTCTTGTCTCGCTGCAGACTTGATTATCTTTCTGGGTTTGACATTGGTGTGGTCTATTTAGCTGTTCTACAGGTGTCAGTAGTTGCTGGGTTGAGTTCTTTTATATGCCACAGGCTTGCAAGTTGGATGTAGAGAGAGAGAGAAGGACCCATGTAAGGCAACCAGAAAATGCTGGAGAAACTCAGCAGGTCTGACAGCATCTGTGGAGAGAAAAGCAGAATTAACATTATTTATTTTGCTTTCTTCACAGATGCTGCCAGACCTGCTGAGTTTCTCCAGCATTTTCTGTGCTTGCTTTAGCTTTTTAGCATCCACAGTATTTTGCTTTTATTTGACCCACACAGGGATCTTTCATCTTTACTGCTTTATTTGTTTGTGCTGTACTTAGAGGGTTAAGTGGCTTTATATTTATACTTCTTCCTCCAACTGACCAAATTATCCCAAATATGGTTGTAGTGTAGTGGATTTCATTTGCACAGTTTACATGGTTAGATGATGTCTGGAGAAATTCCTTTCACAGCTGAGTCCTGGTTTCTAAGTGATATATGACCTATTTAATTCTCTACCTTGTTCATTTGCTGCCCTCTCTGTTTTTGGAATATTCACTGTTTCAATAAAGTTCATCATTAGTTGCATCAAGTTGATTATGCAAGTGATTATCTGGATGTTTTCCTAATGGAATAGGAGATAGCCCCATTCATACTTCTTCTTCAAGGTAACCGTTCTTAGTTAGGCTTTAATGACAGGGTGTCTCCATTTGGTGGCTTTGGAATTTGAAAGCACAGTGTGGCAAATGTTTGACCCAGGTTGTGATGTCAAATTGTTTGAAGGTGGGTTTATGCTTTTTAAAAACTCAACCAGTAAATTCATAATAATTTTTTATAAAGCATAATCCAAGATTTCAAAGACACCTCAAAGCTGTAATATATTTTGGGCTTTCCTGTAGTTTAAAACGTTTACATAGATATGCAAGTTTTCTTTTAAACTTATGGGTGAAAAGAGTGATGTTTATTCTGTTATAGAGAAACTTGGACATAACTGTTGAAACGTTTTTGTGTGAAAACCTCAGTCTGGGCATTCAGGGTGACTGCCTGGATAGATTCTGGGAATCCTGCTTCCATTCCAGAGCCTCCAGTTTTCACCAGGGTGGGTCAAGAATACAGAATGTGATTCTGCAAAGTGCAAGAAGTGCAGCATTTGTCTTTTTGATTTTGATCTCATCACCGTTCATTGTGCTAGATCTGCTTGACAAGTGAAACTAGGACTTGTATGCAGTTTTCTTTCAATTTGGTATATTCACCACTGACAATGTGGCCTGCTTTACATTTGGGGAGATAAAATTGGGCGACCACTTTGTGAACCATCTCTGCTCAATCTGCAAACGTCGACTCGAGTATCCACTGACCTGTTTAATTCTCTACCTTGTTCATTTGCTGCCCTCTCTGTTTTTGGAATATTCACTGTTTCAATGAAGTTCATCATTAGTTTGACTCATCAGTTCAGTTAGGCACTCCACAGACTTCTGGACTGTATGTTGAATTCACCAATTTCAAATCAACTCTTGTCTCTCTTTCATTGCATAGTGCAATCTAAATCTTGCTTTTCCTTCTTGTTCATTTCATCTGCTATTCACATCTTCTCTGAATGCTTTTTTTTGTTTATTTACTTGTCTTTTGGCTATAGACAACTAACATTTTTGTCATTTAATGTCTCCCATCTTTCACCCTATCACAGACATCCCCCTTTTGTCCCCTGTCTCCTGTTTCACTTGTGTAGAAGACCGATTGCATTTCTAACATGTCTCTTTCCACAGATGTTGAATTGCTGAATATTTCTGGTATTTTCAGTTTTTATCTCAGATTTCTACCATGTTTCTATTTGTTTAGTTTAACCTCTGACTATTTTCCTTCACTAAATTGAGACTTTTTTAAAAAATCATTATTAGGAAGCAGTCATCTAAGTAACACCAGTAAATATTTTGGAAGCATTGATTCCTCGGAGAATGACCACAAGTCAAAACTCGGAAACTCCAAGAAGACTGACCACCTCACTAATTGTGTACTCCAGGACCCAGTCTGGCTCTCAATGTCAAATATAGATGAAAGAACAATGATGACCTACCAACTTCCATCCAGGTGAGTACTGAAACTCCAGCAGGAGAATTTTTTGTCGATTAAAGACCCTAAGAAATAGGAACAGGAGTAGGCCTTTCAGCCTGTCAAGCCTGCTCCACCATTCAGTAGGCCCATGGCTGATCCAACATTCCTCATATCCACTTGCCCGCGTTTTGCCCATAACTCTCAATTTCACTGACTGACCAAGAATCTATGGATCTCAGCTTTAAAGATACACAAGGACTCCGCTTCACAGTTCTCAATGAGAAGGAATTCCAAAACTACTCAATCCACTGAGAAATAAATTAATGCCACTTTAAACTATATTCCTAATCAACCCTGTTCAAATATGTTATTACACACCCTTGGGACTTGAACCCAGGTCTTCTTGTTCAGGGGTAAGGACACTATTATTGTGCCACAGAAGAGCACTTCTGACATTTCTTTATTCTGAGCCTTTTTCTTATAGCTCTCTACTTTCTCATGGGAGGAAGCACCCTCCCAGCATTTATCCTGTGAGGTCCCTTATGAATCATATGTTTTACTGAGTTCAACTCTCATTCTTCTAAGCTCTAGTGAGTGGAGTCACACCTGTTTAACCTTTGCTCATAAGCTAATCCCTCTGTGTCAGGGATCATCCTTGTTAACCTTCTCTGAACTGCTTCCAATGAAATGATATCTTTCCTTAAGTAAGGGGACCAAAACTGTTCGCACAACTTCGGAGGTGGTCTCACCAGCACCTTGTACAGTTGCAGTAAGACTTCCACACTCTCATATTCCAGCCCCCTTGAAATAAGGACCAGAATTCCATTAGCCTTCCTGATTACAGGCTGCACCTACGTGCTAGGTTTTTTTCTAAACGTACAAATACCCCCAAGACCCTTTGTGTTGCAGCTTTTCTCCATTTAAATAATATTCTCTTCTTTTGTTCTCCCTTCCAAAATGAACCAATTCACGTTTTCCCACATTTTACTCCATTTGCCAACTTTTTGTCCACTAACTTAACCTATCACAATCTCTCTGTAAGCCATATATGTCCATCTTGCAATCTGCCATTCCAGCTATTTTTGTGTCATATGCAAATTTGGCAACCGTATATAGCCTCCTTTCTCCATGTCATTAATATATATTGTAAACAGTTGTGGTCCCAGCGTTGATCCCTGTGGAATCCCACCAGCCACAGGTCACCAACCTGAAAAAGCACCCCTTATCTCCACTCATTGTTTTTTGCCCATGTGCCAATTCTCTACCATGCCAATTTGGTATTTCTGACATCTTGGGTTCTTATGACTTAACCTTTGTGAGATATTTTGTAGAACACCTTCTGGAAATTCAAATAAAAAACATCTACTGGTTCCTCTCTATCCACTCTGGTTGAGTCTTCCTCAAAAAACTTCTAATAAGTTAGTCATACATGATTTCCCTTTCATAAAACCATGATGATTCTGCTTGATTGGATTATGATTGTTGTTACACTAATCCATATGTTTTCAATGTTACTGTATCTTGTGACTTTAATTCTGTTTGGCCACTCCCTTGCATCAGATTGAATGATATTGGCTGGTATCAAAATTCTGCTCTGATCATCACAAAGTCTGTGCATTGACACACTGAGAGGAATAATGGCTTCTGTGCAATATTCTACTTAATTAAACTACATCAGAAGTGATTCCACTTGTTTATTAACAAGCTGCCTTTGGCCAGTAGCTTGTTAAGAAACATAGCTAAGGAATAAATAAAGAACTCCTGTTTATAACCAATTAGCATATTGACCATTCATTGGCATACAGTTGACCAATTATCTTGGTTAATACTTCCTGCCTCTAGCCTGTAAAGATGAACCTTTTTTTTGAAAGGCTGCATTTGCAAGCACGCAGCAGTATTCAGAGTAACAACAAAATCTCTGGAATAAAATAGTAATAAAGAATGTTAAACATCCAACAGACGCCTAAAAGCTCAAAACTATTCATGACAATGTATATCTGTGAAGAGGGCAAAACTTAAAAGTTGAATTTTTACACATCAACCGTATATTGCACATGTGTAATATGTCAGCACACATTTCCTTTGTGAAAGGCACACACCTGCATTGGAGCTGCAAGGAATAAGGTAATTTCTGAAACTTATAAACAGAAATCAGAACCTGAAGCAGCTGTACTCTGTTGCAGAGAACATTAACAAGAAGGCTAATTCCTGTACTGAAAGCATAAGAAATGGATTAACCTAACACATGTTTGATTCCGCTTTCTTTTGCATGGTTGAGGTAGATTTACAACATAAGATCTGAAAAGACTGCTAACGAATTTTCAGTGCTTCAGAGAAACACCCTGTGCTTATTACACTTGACTTCCTTAAAATGAAAATCAGGTGGTCTCCATAACAGGCAGCTAGTTCACGAGGCCAGCTTCACACTGGGCTGACAAATTGAAAGTCTGGCCATTGTCTCTTGACTGTAACAGGATCACCTTAGTGTTTCAAAGCATTACCATATTGGAAGGAAAAGTGTCAGTGAAATCCATTTTCGTCCTTAGGGTGTAAAAAGTTGGAATTGCCCGTGTATGCTGGATGGGATTTTTTTATAATGTGGTCTCCATAATACAACACTAAGCAATGTAGTTTATATTCCTGCGCTTTCTCTTAAATTTCTCTTTTTCATTGTTGGTGGGGACTCATGCAGCTGTTTAAGTCACAGTTTAATTTGTTAATAGTGGTGACATCAGACACAAGTGATCTCATCACTCAACATGTCTACATGTCAGACTCCCCACATCGAAATTAGGAGCTGATTTTTAAAAAAAATATATATTTTCCCCTCTCACCATTCCAAGCCTTTAGCTGGTGAACTCTTTTTCTGGTGCTCCAATCTTTGGGTGAGATAACAGATTCTGTACTAGGGATTAAATCAGTATTAATCTGCTAGGGCAGTGTGTTCCTGGCAATGGTTAAATAATTGTTTCCTGAATGCATTTCTCCAAAGAATAAAAGTTACCTGGTGGTAAGTGTGAGACAGTACAATAGTCTAATTTTGGGCTTCAGGTTATATCGAAGAGGCAGCACCACATTGAGTATTTTATAACTCTCTGAACTCCCTCTGCGACAAGAGAGTAATTTTCCAATCATTCCCTGCTATCAGTAAAATAAATGTTTTATATACAAAGGGTTGCTGATTTATGATCTGCTTTGTGCCTACATAAGTGGTTAGAGTTGTACTGTTGATTTGTCCTCCATGTTATCAAATAATTCTTGTACATAAAGGTAAGGACGTTGCTAATTATGCCAGGTGTTGTGGAGATAATCATATTGAATATAGGTACGTTCTGTTTTAGTATATACTTTTTTAAAATAGTGTGCCTTATTTATATTGCTAACTTGAGAGAGCAACCTAGCAACAAAGTTTTATTCTGAATTTAGGGTCTGAAATTTAGCTAAGGAAGATGAGACTTCAAATGGCAAGTTGGGCATGTTAGGTAAGGAAAATACATGAAAGGACTGTCAATGACTAGTGTTTAAATGTAGGACATAGGAGCAGGAGTAGGCCATTCAGTCCTTACAGCCTGCTCAACCGTTCAGAATGATCATGGCTGATCATCCAACTTAGTACTCTGTTCCTGCTTCTTCCCCATAAAGGCCTGCAATAGATGTACATTTCTCTCCGGCACAAACACCCAAAGGGAAAGAGGATTCAAACAAAAAGTTAAAGATTGCATTAGATCAAAGCAAGTGGTTTATAGGAATGCCAGAAATAGTAGTAAACACTGCCCAATGCACCATAATCACTTCACTAACCTACCAATCGTCTATAAAAATCAACCCATAAAATACATGTATAGTTTCACCTCCCCCTCGGTTGCTTCAGGTATTGGGAAGTAAATAACAAAGTACAACATCAAAGCTTCATGGATGTGTTCAGGTACGCTTACAGAAAATGCTTCAGTATTGCAACACTGATTAGTATTATTAGTTCATGTAAAGTTAATGTTCCCATCTAAATTTTTTTTGTCTTTGGAGCAAAAACTTATATCAACTGAAAGGCTGGGTTATAAACTAATAAGTGAAGCATCACTTATGAGGATTGAATATGGCAATTAAAGCAATGGATTGTGACTTCCGCTTCCCCTCTGTTGACATATGCAAATTTCTATTGGTCATCTTGTTGAGAGTGCTTTGATTTGTGTGTTAAGTATAATTGTCTCTAATGGGTTTACTTTCAGTACTTTTTTATGCAGTTTTATTCAGAAATGCAATTAGCATGCTAATCATAATTGTTCCAACTTTAGGGACATTGAAACTGTTTTAAAAGAAGACCGAGAAAAGCTGAAAATGATGCAGAGAAATCAACCAAAATTCACAGAGGATCAAAAAAAGGAACTCTACGAGGTTTTCCCTTGGTTTAAGACAAATATACTGCTAAAAACCTTTGATAACACAGTAAGTATTGCACAGTTTTCCAAGTTTTCCAAATCCAAATTTCCTCTCCTGGCACCAGGAGTAAATTATGTCCTCATCCATTTTCTTACCTGTCCGTAGTCTCAGATAAAGCATAGTATGCCATCATTTCAGTATGATTCCCTCTTTCCTGTCCCAATTATATATTTTAAATCCAAACACACAAGATCCAATCATTCACTACATTATTAAGCTACCTTACTATTGAAACAATTAGCAAGTTTTGAGAAGATTTGTAGCTCAGGTTGAAGTTTTGGACGTAGGTTTGAAACAATTGTTAGATTCTGGAGGGAGATTCTTGGTTTTAGGGCTAAATTTAAATGCAGAAGTAAAATATATCCAAAAGAAAAACAAAGGTTACAAAACGCAGCTTCATAACTCTGCAAGCATCTTGCAGCCGGAGGCCCTGAAAATGGCAGGTGCAGCACTTCTAGCTCCTTCCAGCATGGTGCCCAGTGCTAGAACGGTGCTCATGTGGATGCCATTTGTGTACCAGAAACTTTCACAGTGCCGGTTGTGACAATAAGCAACGGATTTGAAAATTGCTTCACCTGAACAGGTTTGAGAGACCTGTGACACATTTTCAAAAGTTCCATTGAAAATATGATTGCAGCAGTTGTAACGATTTCATTTAATATCAAATTGAGTGCTGTAGAAAATGATTAGATTACTTACAGTATGGAAAGAGGCCCTTCGGCCCAACAAGTCCACACCGACCCGCTGAAGCGCAACCCACCCAGACCCATTCCCTACATTTACGCCTTCACCTAAAACTACGGGCAATTTAGCATGGCCAATTCACCTAACCTGCACATTTTTGGACAGTGGGAGGAAACCGGAGAATCCGGACGAAACCCACGCAGACTTGGGGAGAATGTGCAAGCTCAACACAGACAGTTGCCTGAGGCAGGAATTGAACCCTGGTCTCTGGCACTGTGAGGCAGCAGTGCTAACCACTGAGCCACCGTGCCACCCTCCTAAAATGCCTACAAGTCTACTTGTACTTTCTTTAATGGACACATTTTATGACAGTGCTCCAGTTTGGTAGCTGTACTTGAGTTTGTGGACAAATATGTTTGAAATTCAGTTGTTAATAAAGCTTCCCTTCTAGGTCTTGCCAAGCTGAAGGTTAGCCTTTGAAGTACAAGCCTTTAATCTAAAATGCTGTTTCATCACCAAAAACATTGAGCCTTGAATAGAGTATAAACATTCTTTCTTTCAAGTTATTTTTAACAAAGTATAATCTGAAGTTTCCAAGCACTGACTGGTAGTTTCTGCCACTTGGTTACTGATTCAGATTAAAATTTGCCATCTTTTGCGACTTCCTTTTTTGAAAAGAAAGCACCAGTGAAAAGTAATAACAGATCACCTAACAGACTATATGTGACTGAAAGGATTCAGAATAATTCTAGTTGAGATTTAATGTTGAAAATAAAGATCAGTTTTTAAAATTTAAAGTTGTTGCACGATATGACTTAGTTATACAACATTGAAACAGACCCTTTAGTCCCATCCACCAGCATTTGGCCCATACCCTTCCAGGCCCTTCGTGTTAATGTGTCCATCAAGATGCCTTTTAAATGTTGTAATTGAGCCCTCCTCTACCACTTTTTGTGTGAAGACAAAACAAACAACAGCTTATTATCCTTGTATGTTGATATGTGGAGTATGTAGTGCCAGTTCCTTAATTGCCTTATCACTGTTCATTTTCAGGAGTTTCAAAATTTACATCTGTAGCAGATGCTGTCATTATTGCCTGGCCTTCCTTCGGGCAATATAAGCATTTCATTGCATGATAGGGAAATGTCCACAACCATAAAAACCAAATACTGTGGAGGTGGGAAAGTTCTTCCAAAGATAATAATGAAAGGATACAGCAACAACCAACTATGTTTTTTTTTAATATGATTTAGCCCATTATATGTGCTGAAAAGATTTCTGAAAGTGCTTCACTGCAGTGTTATCAGACAAGACAGATTAGAACAGGTAATCAGAAGCTTGGCCCAAGTGGCAGCCTTCAGGAGGTGACATCGTGGCAGAAGAGAAAATGGAACTGCAATGAGGGGAATTTCTACATAGAGCTGAGACAGTGGCCACCAGTCACTACATCTTGGTTGTGAGCACAAGTGGAGCTGGGCATCACTTGCATACTGGAAAGAAATGGGCTCCAACCTCTGCCTGATGCCCTGTGCTGTGTTGGAGGTATTTTCCATCTTCCTTGCCCTTGACATGAAGCTATCCATCAGGCTTCTCGTAAACAAAGGATTTCTGCAAGCATGCCCATCAGCGTTCTGTATGCTACCCCTAAAAGTCTTTATCTGGGTTTACACTCACTTAAAAATTATTATAGCTCCTCTTCCTGTCTGATTTTTTTTTATATATCATCAACCTGAGAAGTTTCTCTCTCCACAAATCCTCATCTGCCAAATGTTTTCAGTGTTTGCTTTTTAAAATAAAAAATAAATAAAATATTTTGCTTGGTTCCAGAACATACCAAATTATAACTGGATAAAAAGTGTCCCAATATTATATGGGTACCTGGGTGTGATTCTGTGAAATCTTCAATCTGATATGCTTGACCTAAAATTTAAAACTTAAAGTTATAATGTCTAACCAGAGATTTGACACCAGTATCACAATCTGTTTTACTTTGGTATGTGCAAAATTCACCATTTTATACAAAAATTATGGCCATCTTCATTGATAAAGATGCTGCAGGCCTAGCTCTACTTTTGTGTGGTAGGATTTCAGCAACATTCAGATTTCTTTTATGTAAGAAAGATCTTAAAAGGCCTTACCTTTTTCAAAAGAATTTAAGATTTTATAGGATTATTTATGAATCCTTCTTCATTGTCGCTGGACCAAGTCCTTGAAGACCCTCATTAACCACACTTTGAGATTATTTTCACCATGTGGGCTACAGCAGTTAAAGAAAGTGTCTGGCCATCAGCTTCTGAATGGGAAATTAAGGAAGCAGGAAATGCTGATTTAGCCATTGTAAACCCAGATCCTGTGAATAAATAAATAAAAAGATAGGTCTAAAGTAAATCCTCCATTTTGTTTTTATAGGAAATTCAATCAAAAATGCAATAAAGTTATAGTTTCACCCAATTTATTTTAGAGTGCAATTGGTCATATTTCAAAAATGACTTCACTTTCAGGATTAGATCTGCTTCTGATAGAAATCAAGGGGAGGAAATGTGTATTGATAATTAAAGTAGATTGACTGATTCTAAAACCAACTGTGTTGGATGTTGACAAATAATGGAATATCAGAATACTAAAGAGGTTATTTTACCTATCTACGGAAAAAGAATGGTGCTGATCGAATAGAACTTCATGTGGTTCAGACAGACATAGGATTTTACTACATTGTTTGAGATAAAGCCATCCACTTTTCCTGTTGAATCCTTTTAGCATTTAGCTGTGAGATTCAGTCTAACACCACACAGCTGGTAAGTATAAACAACCAGCTCTCCAGCTTTTGAAAATAGACAAGAAAATGAATTATCAGCAAGGCCATAAAGGGTTCATTTTCAAACTGGCTGTAAACTTGGTGTCAACAGGCATTTTGGAATCCTGATTATGGAACTAATTTGGGATTTCGTTTTTTAAAAAAAACTGCCAGATCTCGTCAAATTTTAGAAAGCGTGTTCTCTTTGAGCATTAGAAAATGAGCAATGACTGGGAGTACCCAGTGGGAGGAGGGGCAAAGAAGACAAAGCATTTTGAAGGGATTTGCTGGTAATCTATTATTCCTTCATATGCTTTAGGTTGGTGTTGGAGGTTGCAGAATATGGAATTGCACCAGTCTGATTTTGGTTTTACATTGATTCTAACTCTTGTTAATTTAGGATTTGGCTTGCTGGGAGAAAAATGCATCACAAAGCAACTCAACAATATTCGATGCAGAAATCCATAATCTAGAATTGAATGGGTTGATGGAACCAAACCACAATGTTGGCTATCCACCCTTGAACTTTACAACTGAAGAGCAAAAACGTGCAGAAATAGCAACTTCTAATCTGGAAGTAGCAACAACCACATTTGGAAACTCTGCAAGTTGAAAGTGTTTTGACTTTGTAAACGAACTTCTACTGAATAGGTATGAATGCATAGAAATCCTTTTTGGAGTTTTCAAGAAACTGCATCTCACCTTCAATGAGATGTTGAAGCTTAAGAAATATGAAGGATTTTATGGAACTATTTTTTAAATGGGTGTATTTAATATCATAAATTGTCGCTTCAAGCTGATTTCTAAATGTATCTGCACTTTTTAACATGTATTCATGGAGTCTGGTTTTGTTGTACTTGATAGACCTTTCAATATGTGTATTGTTAATATGACATTAGGATTTCTGAATGTATCCAGTTTTTTGCTGTTCTAATCATAAATCTGATTTGACAGTCAGTTGTACTTTATGTACTAATTTCATCATGGATAAATATCTTTGTGGAATTTTGTAATCCCTTTTACAAACATGCTATCTAGCTGTATAAATTTTATAGTGGTATGCAAGGAGCTTTGTTCTATGAATTCAAATATTTTAACAATATTCCAGTGATTGGAAACACTACAAAGACTAGTAACTTGGTGATGACCTATAGAGTAATTGTAGTCTCTGTTAGTATTCAAACAGATCTGTGGACATGGATGTTCAACTGTAGCCTTAAATGGAGTCATCCTAATTTCTGAATGTTGATTGGAATATGCAGCAAGGTGGTATTTTTGATATTGAGCCTCATTGAAATGGACTATCAAAGTATACAACAATTATTTGGAGAAGTGAAACTACAGCAGCATATTCCAACTCTGGACCAAAGAATTAAACAATGTGCTCAAGAAAGGCTGAAGTAAACCACATTGAAATGTATATGTAACTTATCCAGTCTTTGAAACGATATAACGTGGGACAAACCAGTGCTTCATTAAATTCTCTCCTCAGTACCGTGTTGTAGCTGTTGTGAAAGACTAACAATTTTCTTGAGGTATGTTTTTGAGGATGTGTGATATAGGATTTACTCAGCAGTGTCACATACAAGAGGTAGACAACATTTCACCAATTTATAAACTTTTAAACTTTTTTTGAAGAAGTCCTGTTTTCATAAAACATGCTAATTGTCAGCTTTCCTTATGGAAATTTAAACTTTATGCACAAGTTATCCATTGATGCTAGATATTTTAAAGGTTCTCTCAAATAATGTTTAATGTGATGTAAAGTGTGATAATTTTAGGATAGTGTCTACTATTTGCCTTATTTGACACTGGGTAGCAAATTAAGATATTGGTTTCAAATTTATATACTCCTTATTGGGGTTTCCAGGTAGGAATGCGGATATAAGGTAGAATTCCACAGAGTAGTGATCTGTCGGATTTCTGGTGTCCAATAAAGCTAGAAGTTTTACTGTCGTGTGGGCATTATCTCTTGGTCACATAACCAAAACACAGGAATGTGAATTACGCACTACCACTATTTTATTAGCTGCTATAATCCTTGTGGCCGGTTTACTGACTTCACTTTTCTCCCCTGCCTTCCGTGTGAATTTTTTTTCATTTGAGAAACTGATTTTGCCCAGAATTCTCAAGTTAAAAGTTCCTCTTATTTTCAGTGGCCCCACAAAAAAATAATGGTGGGCCTGTGATGCAAAAGATGACAATAAGTTTAATTCTGCAGAGTGATATTTAGAGGCATTGGCAAAGCATGGCTCACCAGTCAAATTGTTTCATGAAATAAATCTCAGCTCCACTTGTACATTTTCTACTGTATAAATTGGCTGAACTAAATTAAACAAAGTATATATTTTTCCCCATTTCCTTTCTCTCTTTGTCTATCTGTAAAGGAGAAAGATAATAATACTGTGAAGGAGCATGTTGTGCAGCAAGTGTAAGATTTGGGAATACAAGTCATTCTTATTTTCTTCCTACAGAATGTTTTGGTTTTGAAACCTTATAGCTACATGATGTCCCACAATCCAAACAAGCAACTTTGCCTGTTAGAATACCATTGATTTTGTTTCGTATGCCACATGTTGCTCAATAATTGATATGGTTGAAACATCTTTCCCGGACTAAAAGCTGTTTCCCAGCTTTGCAAATGTTGATCAATAAAAAGCTGCAATTTGGCTTTCTCTTCTGTATCTGTCAGAGTTCATAGCTTGCCTGTTATGTAGCAGTGCCTTATTTCTGTCTGAAGTCTCTCCTGAGCTTTTAATGATCAGAAGCGTATACAGGTGTTGAGAATCATAGCCATAAACCTAGGTCCAACACATTACAGTATCACATGTGATTGATTTCAAGCATCATTGGTCTGTCCACAAGTTTCTGAAATACAAAAATGAATTTGCTTATTAAAAATTTACTCTATTTTAAAGATTTGTTAGCGCAACTTAATTGAAGGTTTCATATTGTGATGTTAACGCTGTGCCACCTTCCTATTAATGGCTAACAGTGACCAGATTTCTTTGGGCTTGTGAAAAAACAGTAACCTAATCTTATCAATATCAGTTGTGTAACAGATCCTTCTGCAAGAGCCCAGTTTGATTTTTAAAATGCTCGATTTTTCTATTTCTATGTGGGATGTCACCTGCACATGAATTGTTATTGCTGAATAAATGATTGCAGAGTGTGTGCCGATGGCTTTATTGTAATGTTGGCTGAACTCGACAATACAAAATAGCTTTGACATCATGAGGGTTGGCCATTCACCCAAGAGTTATCATCAACAATGTAAATAGTCCATGGCATAGCTGGACTTGATAACTCGTCCAAGTCAATAAATAAAAGTTCCCATAGAGTATAACCAGCCCACTGTTTAACATAAGGTACTCATAAGATATCGCAAGTATGTTTTATAATTAATTTGCTTCTCTTTAAGTAAGGAAGAAGGCTTAATATTATAACTTGGACATGAATGCATCTTCAACTAAATTCTACAGTAAACTTGTTTCTTTTTGAAGGAGATAGATCAGAATTTTTTAATTTACACTGTTGTTACCCTTAATCTTTGGGATCTCAGAAATGAATCAGATAATTTCCTAGTAGCATTCTTTAATTCTGGTACTGGTTTCCTTTTCTGTTGGGATCTTTAAAATTTATAGCTCTTCACATAAAATGGAGGGTGATTTTTTTAAAAAAAACAATAAACAACTCTTAAATCCGTGAAAATTGACCGACTGCATTGGTTACTGCCATCCAAACCTGTAGCACCAAGCCCCTCAATCTTGAAGAATTCAATGAAAAATTGAAAAAGTATATATTTGATCGCGTTTTAATACACTAACAGCTACAATTTGTGTTGCACCCTCGTGTTTGTGCTTTTATGTTGAAAACACTTGACTGAGATTTTTTTAAACAAATAAACTATTCCAGTTCAATTTTAAACTGCTGTATTTTTATTTTAATGTATGATAGTGTCGAAATATCATTTGGAATGCCTACAAACATGAAAAAAATTGTACATGTAAACTAGACAGCTTTCAGCAGGTCTTGCACAGTGATTTCCTAGCAACTAAATAATTTAACAAGCTGTGTCTTGTCATTAATTTAATAGTTGTGTCTTTCAACCCATCTCATTATCCTTGTCTGTTTTTATTTTTTAACAATTAGTAAATGTTCATCATATTGTTAACACACTTCAGAGTTCAAGATGTCAACAGTAGTTGATAGTAGTTATTTTGTTTGATGAAGCTTTAGGAAAGCTGTGAAAGGAAACCTGTTCTTTGATCAAAGGCCTGTGATCAATATCATTTACATCTTCATTGAATGTTCTATGCTGAGCCCAAAACTGCAGTGAAAAGTATTATTAATTCTTCTGCACACAGTGTTCTTTTACAATGGAACATTATTCCCAAATACTCAGTGACTATTCTGTACAATTCTTTTTAATTTATCTCCAAAGAAACCACCTAAAGTCAATGTAACTTTTTCCTTGAGGCATATTCCTTGAGTTGAGACTTTTAGCAAAATAAAAGCCCTATTATCATATAGATTAAGATTAAAAGGTAAAAATTTCAGTAATGAAGACATCAAAAGCAATAATTTGTGCACCTTTTGTAATGCTTTTAATGTAGTTGGGGTGGATAGCATTGCTGCCTCACAATACCAGGGTCCTAGGTTCAATTCCAGCCTTTGGTGACTGTCTGTGTGGAGTTTGCACATTCTCCCCGTGTCTGCGTGGGTTTCCTCCGGGTGCTCCGGTTTCCTCCCACAGTCCAAAGATGTACAGGTTAGGTGAATTGGCCTTGTTAACTTGCCCATAGTGTTAGGTGCATTAGTCAGAGGGAGGTGGGTTGTTCTTTGTAGGGTCGGTGTGGACTTGTTGGGCTAAAGGGCCTTTTTTCACACTGTAGGGAATCGAATCTAATCTAAAAAATCTATGATTTGGAGATGCTGGTGTTGGACTGGGTTGTACAAAGTTAAAAATCACACAACACCAGGTTATAGTCCAACAGGTTTAATTGGAAGCACACTCTTGTCTAAAAAATCTCATCTTGGCTGCCTTTCTTGTATAGTTTCCACTTACCAACTACTTTTGTAGCTCTATAAATTGTAAAACAAAATTGAGAAAACAAGCCTGTAAGGACTAGTTATGGACACAATTCTGCATTGTGACACAGTTGGAGTATTTAAAAACTGAATGTACTGAACTTACAACTTAATATTCAGATTGAAAACAATTTTTTATCAGATGGTTCCATGAATGTCTATGGTAGCAACTGTTCATTATTTCAAAATGGCTTTAGGAAATACTTCAATCCATGGTTCAGTCATTACTTTTGTTATCTGAAGAAAGCACTCCATGGTAAGAGATTATCTCATTTTCAGCTGGCAAGATTAATCATTGGTTATATTTGCTATATGGTCCACTTTATTAACAGTCACATAAATCAGTGACCCAGTTCTAGTCCTCATGTATGTAATATAATTCTATTCACGAAGCACTTTGTACCAATTATGAAGATATCATAAGAGCAAACAAGCTATATTGCAAGACTATGAACAGTTGTACTTACGACTTCCCGGGTCTTTCTGCATCATGCCGTTTCAGAAATATTGCAGATGCCACAAGTCAATGCCTAAATCTTTAAATATTTTCTACCAATAGTTGGCAAACACTATTGAAAATAACGTGTCTTCAATTATCCATACCATTCCAAGACCTCACATGCATGGGTTCATGTTCCCTTCCATTATTTGGGAATTATTGAGCCTTTGTTTATAGCAATTGCACCTTTCTCATCCTCATTGTTACTATCTAATCCATCTTATTTCATCGCACTTCCAGTAATGTCTTCTGATTTAAGCTACTGATTTTAAGCATAAACCTCTCATTTTCTTTGCCTTTCAAAACCTTACCCTTACACTTTCCTCCTTTCAGATGTACAAGGATTGCAATTTGTCCAGTCACTAGAGGAGCAGCAAAAAGTAAGGATAATGACACATGATCATTCAATTTGCACCAGCAAGCATCGGCCCAGAGCCACATGCTTTACACAGAAGGAAGCATTGACATGGGATGTGGGAAGTGGTGAGACACTGGCCAAAGAGTGTGTTCCAGTCAAGGCAGGAAACAAGGATAACACCTTTGTCCTCTCAACTGTTTTCCAAATATCTGGTGACAGGTACTGTGCCCTCAGGTCTACCATGCAACAAGCTACCATGAAGTTTGACATAATCTCTGCTAAATATTGTAGGATTCTTCCAGAGTAGTCCAGGCAGCTGAAGTGCTTCTTCTACAGCAATCATCTGTTATATCATACTTTGTATGGTAGCATGGCTTGGAGTGCCTGCACCACTATGGAAGGTTTCTGTAATACTAGCAGAAATGATGTCAAGATTAGTAATAATTTGTTGCATGGTGGACATGAGGGTCTGATACTTGAAAACACGGTTTTTCTATATGTGCATGACATGCAGTTGTGTGTGAGTTGCATGGTTGAATTTTGTGCTTTGTCAACAAAAGATAGGCCTTGTCACCCAGTTGGCACTCTTCATTTTAGCTGTGCTGGTCCAAGTGCATTTGACACAGCAGAATGTTGGCAGCATGACTACAACCAAAGCAGCAAGTGCGAACATGCCTCATTTGCTGTCTGTACTCACTTGGATGAATTGGAGCAGGAGTCAGCCAAATAGACTGTCAAGTATGCTCAGCTACTTAATAAAGGTGAACCTTGGCCTCAATACCAGTTCCACATTAAAGCTCCATTTTTCCTAGTACCCCTAGGGTTCAGCAATCTATTGATTCCAGCCTAACCAAGCATCCATAACTCAATGCGATAAAGAATTCCAAAAAATTAGGCAACCGCATATTCAAGGATTTTAGTAAAGAAGGGGAGGCTGTTGTTGGGGCCATAGTTTGCAAAGACAGAGGAGTCACAAGTTGTTTCATTAACAAGCGCCACTGACAGATTGAAAGGGGAAGTGTCAGTACCTGACCTAAGGATACTGTTGACAATGTCAGCTAACATGGGCCAAATAGAGAAGTTGGATAGTTAGCAACCTCATTGAAATTGGATCAAGGAAGTAGAAATATGACCCTTGTGGATAAGGTGATAAGAAACAAGCAGATAGAGAGTCTGGAGAAAGGTGCAAGTGCAGAACTAAGATGGGGGACCCTTAGAGAAAATTTGTTGTGATGAACTCGAGAAAAAAGCAGCCTCGATTCCTGCAACAAAGCAGTCTTGCAGGAGTTGATGAGAACCACCCAATAAACTGTAATGACCCTGGACAAAGTATTCAGTTAAGACTCAATGCCTCTCAGCGTCATCACAACTTTTATGAGTCTTCATTAGATTTATTTCTGTTTTATGACATCTCATTTCCTTAGGCAATGCTGACTTTCCTCCAAAACAAGTTCCACTGACCATGATAAACAGTGTTAATTTGGATCACAGGTATAGCACTGGTTTTTAATTCAGTCTGAAAAATTATAGGGTTAAATTTCCATATGGTTTTATACATAATTTCACATTGTAGATAAATTCAATTATTATCATGGTAGATCATAATGATAGACAATTATGTAGTCCGTAGTTTAATAATATAACAGAATTTGAATAACCTTACATATACTGAAGCTGTTTTTGTTTGTTTTGATTCATTACATAATTAATTTTGATCTTCAAGAAAACATGAATAAATGATTTTCCACTTAGTTTTAGTATTATACCCATCCCTATCAATACAGCTTGATGGCACTGAGCACTAAGCATTTGACTGGATAATAAGCTTGGCTGTGTGTGCAGACTCCCATAAATTTTTATAACAGACTTCTTTAGTCTGATTTCAGTGTGAATAGGGCCTCTTTCTCCTGGTACTTCTTTTCTGATTAATGTGGCAATTAGCCAAACGATCAAGTTTTTCCCATTAGGCTGGTGTCAGCATCTTTGTCACCCGCTCTTCAGAACTGTCATGGGTCAATAGAGTCAAAAGCCTTCAAATGTTCAGCATGTCACTGACCATATATACAGAATAGAATGGTCTTTGTGGGCTGCTTTTAGGTTTCTAAAAATTAGTGTATTCTTTGAAGGAATTTATTTTTCAGTAGATAACATATTCAAAATGATATAATTTCTCATGAATATGATTGATGGAATGATATTAAGAATGCATTTTTGTACATTGTGTTATAGTATTTCAATGAATGTAACAAATGCAAACATCAATTTCACAGAGGAAAGCAGCTTTAAGGGATATATACTTTATTTAACAAGGAGCACTTGCTGTAATGCTGGAGTATAAAGTTAATATGTTGTGTCTTTTATAGCATTTTTAAACATGAAATTGGAAACAAAATGGGATCCATGAACTCTGCTTTTATAGCTGTTTTACAGATTGCTGCATTTTGCGATGCTGGTGTATTTTACTTGAGTTAATCTGAATTTCAGAATGTAGCACCCCCCAATTGTGGTGCATTAATAGCTTTTGAATTGGATTTTATACTTTAACACACATACAAGTAATAAGCTGATTATTCAACACAAATCAATAATAAAGAGTCCATATAAATACTCTACAAAAGAATTGGTGGTGTTGTTTGGCTCCGCATGATTAACACCATCAGCCTGGGGTTCAATCCCTGTTCTGGCTGACATGGACTCAGGTCTGCCTTCTTACCTCACCCTATCTTTGGTTTATAAACAACCATAGTACTCAACTGTGTTTCAGCAAATAATTACCACTGGGAGAGAACTGAAAAAGGTGTCTTTTACATATTGTGTAAGAGTAATCCATGCTGTAATACAAACATAGGGAAAAGTCATGCAACAGCACAAATCACAATTTCCACATAGGGCAACTCGTATATTTGTGACAATATAATTTTACCCACAATATTTAAAACATATTGCAATCTCACAGAATTGTAATTATTTAACCTGCATTCTAACGAAGTATTAACTGGATTAATCATTAAATAGATCAACAACATACCTGAACTGCAGTAGATACTGGTACAAAATTAGGGTTTTATCAGCCAGGCATTTTATTATCTGTAGCAAATGTAATTTTAACAAACGTTGTGTTACAATTAGCAGTTTAAAAAGTTTATCTTTTGAAAAAAATGTTTCTTCAAAGGCTTCCAAGACCTTTTATTTAGATAAGAACCGTCGAGTATCTTTAACAGTCTTATGAATTAATTCACTTTGCCTCTTATGAAATTTTCACCTTTTCCAGTTCTTTGAGAGAAAGTGAGACTCCTGACACAGGTGGTGAAGAAACAATCGCTTGATTCGACAGGAAAATGTTAAATCCTGGTTATTAACAAAATAGCAATGAGGAGGCGTAAACATGTCTGTAAAGATGGGATCTTTTGAAATAAATGTTCTAAATAGCTGAACAGGGCAAGCAATACTCTCAGCTTTCATGTTTGAAAGCATACTGTATCATTATTTTTCCAACAAAGGAGCCAGCCAAGACAAAACTACTGTAAGTATCCCTGACAGCTCAAACTCCTACCTCAAGTGACCCAGAATGAAATAGTTGGCCAAGAGGATAGATGAACTGAGAATTCTAATGCTCTTACAATTAAAGAATAATATATCTTATTAATATCTGGTCTTTGAATTTAAGCAACATGATTTCAATCTGATCTTTAGTCTTCGTGTATTGTTTTCTTGTTTGGGATAATAAGATCACTCTTCAGGGATTTACTCACATTCTCCAGTGTAAACAGTACTTATGGTGCTTTTCCAAGTTTTGTACAGCTCTTCTACCAGAGCTAAGATGGACATCCCAAAGCTGAATTTACTCAGGCATTCTCCTAATCATAATCAATAACTTTTAGCTAAAGAGCTTCGCAAATGATACTGTGCTCCATTTCCAGTGGTCCATCTGTCATCTGAAGTTTTACAATGGATAATTAGGAGAATCTTTGTTCACCACCATGAAAGTGAGAGGACGTTTGTATTCATTGTTTTCAGATTATCACTTAACTATCTTTTAAAGGAAGATATCAACAGGATTTTCTTGGAGATAGGGTTGGTTTTGAGGCAATATACCTGGTGACAGGAGATCAGAGCTAATTACATGCCTTTCTTGGCAATCAGACAGTTGGTCCCCAGGCAGGTTGATAATATTTAAATTCATCAGCAAATATGACTCACAAGGAAAATCAAGATATGGAGATGCCGATGTTGGACTGGGGTGTACAAAGTTAAAAATCACACAACACCAGGTTATAGTCCAGCAGGTTTAATTGGAAGCACTAGCTTTTGGAGTGCTGCTCCTTCATCAGGTGGTTATGGAATATAAGACTGCAAGACACAGAATTTATAGCAAAAGTTTGCAGTGTGATGTAACTGAAATTAAGTATATGTGTGAGTGTATGAGAGAGGGTCTGAGTGTGTGTGTGTCTGTGTGTGTGTGTGTGTATGGTGCCAATCTCCAAGCACCGTCCTACAACTCATCCGCTTTATCCTCCAACACAACGTCTTCGCCTTTGACAACCAGATCTTTATCCAGATACATTGAACAGCAATGGGGACCAAATTTGCACCCCAATATGCCAACATTTTCATGCACAGGTTCAAACAAGACGTCTTCTCTACACAGAACTTCCAACCAACACTACACACCAGGTGTATTGATGACATTTTCTTCCTCTGGACCCATGGAGAGGAGTCACTGAAACAACTACACAGTGATATTAACATGTTTCATCCCACCATCAAACTCACCATGGACTACTCTTTACTATCTGTCTCATTCTTGGACAGGCACACCCCCATCAAGGATGGACACCTCAGCACCTTACTCTACTGCAAACCCACAGATAACCTCATGATGCTACACTCCTCCAGCTTCCACCCGAAACATATTAAAACAGCCATCCCCTATGGACAAGCCCGACACAGACACAGGATCTGTTCAGATGAGGAGGAACGTGATGGGCACTTGGAAGTACTCAGGGATGCCCTCATAAGAACAGGCTATGATGCTCAACTCATCGACTGCCAGTTCCGACGTGCCACAGCAAGGAACCGTAATGACCTCCTCAGGAGACAGACAAGAGCTACCGACAGGGTACCCTTCGTTGTTCAGTACTTCCCAGGAGCCAAGAAACTATGCCATGTTCTTTGCAGTCTGCAACACATTATCAATGAGGATGAGCACCTCACCAAAACCTTCCCCACACCTCCACATCTCACCTTTAAACAACCACCAAACCTCAAAAGATCATTGTTCATAGCAAACTGCCCGGCTTTCAGGACAATACTATACAATCTTGTCATAGCAGAGACTGCAAGACGTGTCAGAATGTCGACACGGATACCAGCATTTTACGTGGAGACACCTCCCACCACGTACTTGGCAAGTACTCATGCGACTCAGCCAATGTTGTCTATCTCAAACGCTGCAGGCAAGGAGGCCCTGAGACATGGTACACTGGCGAGACCAGGCAGAGGCTACGGCAATGGATGAATGGACACCGCAGAACAATCAACAGACAGGAGTGTTCCCTCCCAGTCAGAGAACACTTCAACGGTCTGGGACATTCGACCTCAGGCGTTCGGGTGACCGTCCTCCAAGGCGGACTTCGGGGCAGGCAACAACGAAAAGTGGCTGAGCAGACACTGATAGTTTGGTACCCATGAGGATGGCCTCAACTGGGACCTTGGGTTCATATCACATTACAGGTGACCCTATTGCACCATACACACACAGACACACACACACACAAACACACTCAGACCCTCTCTCATACACTTAAACATACACTCCCACACACACCCTGTCACAGACTTAAACCACTTTACACTCACGCTCACACACATACACAGACACTTTCACAGGCACTCATAATCACCCCCCCCCCCCCACCCCCCGCCCCGCACACAAACCCACATGCACACCTATACATATAAGTTTTTGGGGTGAATTTGTACTTGCAGAATTACATTTTACTTTGTTCAAAAACTGCATGAATACATGTAAGATTATGCAAATCTATTTTTTAGATTAGAATCAGTCTGACACAGACAGCCTCACTGGGAGTTAACACCTTT
This sequence comes from Chiloscyllium punctatum, assembly GCF_047496795.1. NCBI lineage: Eukaryota > Metazoa > Chordata > Chondrichthyes > Orectolobiformes > Hemiscylliidae > Chiloscyllium > Chiloscyllium punctatum. The sequence goes on from NC_092744.1 coordinate 66,160,129, forward strand.
ATTACCTTATCGGGGTCGACATGACACCATGGTAAAATATTTAAATGGTGTCTGGCTGGTATATTAAAATATCATTGAAAGCAAATATTTTTACACCTCTGTTGACTTACTTTGTCTCATCTCCTAAAAGTGGGCAATCCTTGTTAAGGTCCTTCCAATTGCCATCAATTATCAGCCACCCATAACCAAAGACAAGTGTATTCATATTCTCACCAACCTAATCCCCAAGAAAGACTTTACTAGCAGTTGCTGAACAGTAACCAGCAGCTAGAACCCTCTCTGAGGGGTCAAGGCACCAACTGTGGAGCTTCAGCCACAGTCTCAGTTGATGTCTGGTGATTCAACACAAATGGAGATTGTACCTGAAACACACTGCATAAACTCCCTATGCCAATAGCAGTGAACTTTAATCCATTTTGGAATCCTATTAATTAATTATGTTTACATTTTCCCATCCAGTTATAAGTTCAACAGCACCATGAAATTAATTTGCCATCTAATTACTCGACCTCAACTGAGGTTTGGAGGGATATGGGCCAAGCGCAGACAAATGGGACTAGTTTAGTTTGAGAAATCTGGTTGCCATGGATGAGTTGGACAAAGGATCTGTTTCCATGACACTATGACTCTACGCTCTTTGATCACTCAACAGTGATGATTTCACAGATCAATAATCCTGTCTGAATTTCAGCACAACAAGGAAAAGGATGACACAGATAGTAAGATCTTGACTTTCAATCCCCACATGGACCAGAAAGTAATGTCACCAGACATGAGGAATCACATTGTCGGTCTGTGTGCTGTTTTCCTGGCTCTATCCTCCCTGCAAGCCATATTTTGTGTAGCCAATTAAACCATTTTGTGTTGTATTATGGCTGACTGGAATTTTCCAGCATCAGCATAGGGGGCCAGAAATCTACACTGGCTTATAGGCCTTCCTGTTGATCTGGGTTTAGCAGCAGCTGGTGGCAGCCATATAAATAATCTCTCCCATCACAGCGGTAACCTGGTTGCAAATGCTACTTTTTAATTATAAATTTAAATAAACATTGGAGGGAAGGCACTTTCCTGAACTAAGCCTACACTCTCATGTGGGAAAATTGCATTGAGTCAATTCCTTCACACAATATGTCCTTCCAACTTACATTTAAGCCTGACTACAATAGAACATATCATGAATACTAATAGATACTTATGATCTAATGTTTTAGAAAATTATAATGATCTGAGTTCTTTTGTGGTTTACAGTTTCTGATGTGTAATGGTTTGGAGTTTTTTATTCCATTGTCATCTTGTCTGGATTAGTATTTTGAAAGTGACAGTAACAGAAAGATGATGAATTGTGTATTTACTACAATTTTATGCTTTTATTCCTGTCAATATGTTCAATGTAATTTGATTGAGAAAAATTTCACCAGATAAATCAGAGGTAGGATCCAAAAACAAATGAACATTGACAAAAAGAAAATATGTAAAAGTGAGGGGTAGAAAAATAATATAATATAAATAAATGGATGCTGAGCCATGCTGTGAGAGTTGAAATAGATAACTGAAAGGTTGGGTTTTTAAAAAGTTTGTAAAGATGGAAAATGAAATTGAGGTAAAAGGGAACAGGGACTAACATTTCATCCACTAATGGTGTGGGAAAGGGAGAATAAAATGTGGAAAAGGCAAGAGTTAGCATATCAAGGGTTTTGGAGAGTAGAGATAAATATGCCTGGTTAACATTTTAGAAATATGATTAGACAAAGGTTTGGTAAACCATGAACACACAACCTAATATAATCAAATAGCGTGAAGCAACATTAATATATTAAACTGAGATTTTTTTTAACCAATAAATGCTTTGTGGAAGATATAGTCAGCAGTTCCACACAATTATTTAGTGGCCTTGCAAATTGCACAGTCAGGCACAAGGTTTTTGATGATTTGATATCAATGTGAAAAGTTTCAAAAAGACACAATTGGGTTGCGTGGTTGTAAGAGACAATCATTTTGGGGTTTCACATCTGACTGCTAGACAATGCATTTTGAAGGAAGCTGCTGTTGGTGAACATGTCTGCTGTTTTTCAGAATGATAGAGTTGAGAACTTACTTCTCCCAAAGAGTCATGAATCTGTGGAATTTACTACTACAGGGTGTGGTGGTTGCTAATACATTGTCGAAATTTGATTAGGAGGTAGACAGATTTTTAATTAGTGTTATGGGGAGCAGTCAGCCTTGAGACTAACCATGATCATATCAAATGGCAGAGCAGAATTGAGGAGCTAAATTGTCTTTTCTGCTCCCAGTTCTTATGTTCTTATCATGAAAATATAGACTAGGGTGGGATCCAAAATGGCGGTGATCTGAAAGGTCTGCTTTGCTGCACTCTGCACCACAGCACAAGCAAAGAAGTGTTTTACCCACCCCACTCAAACCATTTCACTAAATTTCAACGCTGAAAAAGCTATAGAATCTCTATTAATCCCCGCTTTTGCCGAGTGGAAATGACAAAACACAGAAAAGGATAGAGTAAGTCCCAACACCTAGGGCACCCGCTGGAGGTGCCTAGTTCATCCGTGGCCACAACCATTGTCCGCCCCACCTCCACCTCCATCGGACAAATGGAACCGATTACTTATCACACACTTGTCGCAGAGCTCGCAAAGTTGCACAAAAAGCTTTAAGATAAGATCAAAGAAAAGTTTAACAATAAGTTGAATCCACTCTATGCCATAATTCAAAAGCATGATCAGCAGCTTGAAAACTGCAGATGGGGTCGAGCTGGGGAAGAGAGCAGATGGGGTCGAGTGCGCACCACAGTGGCAGAGATTCCGATTGATTCATGTAAAGATCGGATCCAAGCCCTTGAAAAGCAAGTCTGTAATTTAATTGATCAAGCTGACAATCTCAAGATTAGGGGCAGGAGGAAAAATGTCCTTATTGTTGGTCTGTTGAAGGGGATAGAGGGCAGTTGGCCAGTGAAATTTTTCAAAAACTGGCTGCCATGATTCCTTAAAATCGAAAGGGGGCAGGTGAAAATTGAAAGAGCTCACCGGGTTATGGCACAAAGGTCAGGTTTGGACCAGCGTCCCCACCCTGTCCTCATGGGTTTCATAGTTAAGAGGACAAGCAAAGAGTCATGGAAGCCTCCAGAACCAAGAAGAAAGATCCAAAAGCCTTAGTTCATGAGGGCTCCGGGATCATGTGTTTTTTCAGGACTTCTCAGTGGCGGTGATCCAGAAAAGAAAATCTTTTGATGATATCAAGAAAAGACTATGGGATTCCAGGATCCAGTACTTTTTAAGCTTCAGTTTGCTTTCAATGGATCTGCACACTCATTTGACACTCCAGAGAAAGCAGAAAACTTTGTGGACACTTTAAATTAGATTGGATGATTTAATAGATACAGATAATGATTTTTTTTGTTTTCAAAGAAAGCCTTGTTGGTTTTTTTTGCGCTACTAACCAGCACTACACTATACTCACTTTTAACTCGTTTGTTAACGTGATTATTTTTTCTGTTTGTACTTGTGTCTGTGGTGCAGCTCTAGCTGGAAGGAGTTAGGAAGGTGTTTGTGATGGCTAGATGCCTATCTAAGGTCAGTTCAAGCCCGGTTTTTGTATTCAATTTCCCTGGTTGCCATATTGGCAATGGGGCAGAAGACAAAAGTTTGGGATGTGTAAGTGCCCCCTTTCGGCCGGTGGCGGGGGGGGGGGTTTAAGTTACCCTATTCAGCGCAATTGCCGCTTTGTATTTTTTGTTTTTTTGGTTCTTGTTGTTCATAGTTATTGAAAGCTTTGAAGATTTGTTAGTTGTAGTTGTTTGAGTTTGTGCTATTTTTATGTTTTGTGGATTTGCTTTCATCGAGGCTCAGTGATTTGTGATTCAGATTCTTCCTCTCTGGAGTCCAAATGTTGCTGCAGATTGTTATGGCTAATGACATGCTTAAATGGTGTACCTGGAACATTAAGGGGAGCCGCTCGCCAGTCAAGAGAAGAAATGTACTTTCCAGTTTTAAAAGGGATATGGTGGATATGGTGGATATCCCCAACTGCAGGGGATGCACCTCTATAATGGGGAGTATTTGAAATGACAACAGAGTGGGGTTGATTGAGTTTACTTCTCATCTTTTAATACTAGGAGTAGGGGAGTGGCCATACTTGTTAGGAAGAACCTTCCACTTAAATTACTGGATTGTATTAAAGACATGAACAAGGGGTTCATAATCCTCAAAGCCACAATATATTGAGAAGAATACAGTATTTTAAATGTTTACTGTCCCCCAACCCACTCCCTTAAATTTCTGGTAGATGCATTTTCCAAAGTGATTAATCTTTTGTTGCAGTACATTATTATAGAGGGAAATTTTAGCTGTCTTATGGATCCCACAGTAGACAGAATGCCCAAAAACTCCTCCAATACCTTCTTTACAATCAAAACAATTAGTGAATCTATGTGCAGAACTAGGACTGGAGAATGTCTGGAGGCGTATCAACCCCACAGGCAGGGATGTTATGTTCTTCTCCAAAGCACCCAGGTGCCACACCAGCATTGATCTCTTCTAACCCCCGCTGCACTCCTGGATTCAGTGGCATCCTGTACAATTGGGAATATTACCATCTCTGATCACGCAGCAGTATACTTATTAGTTAAGATTAAGGGCAAAATAACAGGTTCGGGACACTGGCGAGTGGATCCCTTCATTCTTAAGGATAGAGGTTCATTAAGTATTTCTCCAATGAATTCAGAGCTTTCCTAGACATTAATTCAGACTCGGCCAGTAACCCATCCATCCTCTGGAAAACTGTTAAAGCTTATGCCAGGGGGTAATTATTTCCTACTGGTCCAGTAAAAGGCAAAAGAAGGGAGAGCAGCAATGCTTGCATGAAACACAGTTGAAGGCATACTTTAATAGACACTCGGTGGCTAAGCTACGGAGGGTCACAGCACTTTGGTCTAGACTGAAGCCCATGCTCACACAGACAGCCAAGAAGGAATTCCCTTTTGCAAAACAATGGTTGTTTGATGAAGGGCTTTTGCCCGAAATGTCGATTTCGAAGCTACTTGGATGCTACCTGAACTGCTGTGCTCTTCCAGCATCACTAATCCAGAATCTGGTTTCCAGCATCTGCAGTCATTGTTTTTACCTCAATGGTTGTTTGAGCATAGTGATAAACTAGGTCAGTGCTTAGTGTATCTTGCCAGGAGAAAAGCATGCCCCCCCCCCCCCCCCCCCAAGCCATTATATCAATTAGGAAAGGGACTGGAACCCTTAGCTGCGATTCTAAAAAGATTAATGCAGTGTTTCAGAGACTTTACTCCATATTTTATCAGGCTGAATGATGTGAGGATGGGCAGGTTAAGATGGAGGTTTTTTTTCAAGAACCTGGATCTTCCAGGTATAATCCCCAAACAAGAGTCTTTCCTTAATGCCCCTTTATCAGTACAGGAGGCTGTGAAGCAGCTTCAGAGTGGAAAGGCACCCAGTCCTGATGGACTTCCCAGTGAATTTTATAAAGAATTTATAAACGTACTGTCAGAACTGATGCTTAACATGTTCAATCACTCATACAGTCATGACCACCTCCCCACCATCTTTAAGAGAGGCTAACATCTCTCTTATTCTTAAGAAAGGGAAGATTCCAGAAGACTGTGAGACCTATAGGTCCACCTCACTTTTAAATGTTGATTTCAAAATCCTTTCTAAGACTCTTGCACTAAGGTTGGAAAGTGTGCTGCCTTCTATTGTCAAAGAGGACCAGACAGGCTTTATAAAGGGCCACCGATCTTCCAACAATGTTAAGAGATCTACTCAACATGATCCAAGCATGCCAACAAGCTGTACAGGGATTAGTGATCTCTCTAGATGCAGTGAAGGCATCGGTTGAGAGGCCATACCTCTTCTATACTCTAGAACCGTTTGGCTTAGGCAAAGCCTTTGTGAGATGAGTAAAGGACCTTTATGGCTATCCTCTGGCCGCAGTTCTCACAGTGGTGTGCGATCAAGTAATTTTAGTATCCACAGGGGCAGTCGACTAGGCTGTCCTCTCTCACCATTGCTTTTTACATTGGCGATTGAGCAGCTGGCAAAGGCCATTCTTTGGGACCCCAACATATTTCCCTTGGAAAGAGAAAGTTATAAGAGATAGGATTTATAATCATTGAGAGAGGAATAGGTTGATTAGGGATAGTCAACACAGTTTTGTGAAGGGTAGGTCATGCCTCACAAACCTTATTGAGTTCATTGAGAAGGTGACCAAATAGGTGAATGAGGGTAAAGCAGTTGATGTGGTGTATATGGATTTCAGAAAGACATTCGATAAGGTTCCCCATGGTAGGCTATTGCATAAAATACGGAGACATGGGATTGAGGGTGATTTAGCGGTTTGGATCAGAACTTAGCGAGCTGAAAGAAGACAGAGAGTGGTGGTTCATGGAAAATATTCATCTTGGAGTTCAGTTACCAGTGTGGTACTACAAGGATCTGTTTTGGGTCCACTGTTGTTTGTCATTTTTATAAGCGACCTGGATGAGGGCACATTTGCGGATGACACTAAGGTGAGTGGAGTTGTGGATAGTGACGAAGGATGTTGTCGGTTATAGGGAGACATAGATAAGCTGCAGAGCTTGGCTGAGAGGTGGCAAATGGAGTTTAATGCAGAAAAGTGTGAGATGATTCACTTTGGAAGGAGTAACAGGAATACAGAGTGCTGGACAAACGGTAAGATTCTTGGTAGTGTAGATGAGCAGAGAGATCTCAGTGTCCAAGTACATAGATCCTTGAAAGTTGCCACCCAGATTGATAGGGTTGTTAAGAAGGCATACGGTGTGTTAGCCTTTATTGGTAGAGGGATTGAGTTTCAGAGCCACGAGGTCATGCTGCATCTGTACAAAACTCTGGTGGAACCACATTTGGACTATTGCGTACAGTTCTGGTCACCACATTATAGGAAGGATGTGGAAACTTTGGAAAAGATTCAGAGGAGATTTACTAGGATGTTGCCTGGTATGGAGGGAAGGTCTTACGAGGAAAGACTGAGGGGCTTGAGGCTGTTTTCGTTAGAGAGAAGAAGGTTGAGAGGTGACTTAATTGAGACATATAAGATAACCAGAGGGTTAGATAGGTTGGACAGTGAGCGCCGTTTTCCTCGGATGGCGATGGCTAGCATGAGGAGACATAGCTTTAAATTGAGGGGTGGTAGATATAGGGCAGATATCAGAGGTGGTTTCTTTACTCAGAGAGTAGCAGCGGTGTGGAATGCACTGCCTGCAACAGTGATAGACTCACCAACTTTAAGGGCATTTAAATGGTCACTGGATAGGCATATGGATGAGAATGGAATAGTGTAGGTTAGATAGGCTTCAGATTGGTTCCACATGTCGGCACAACATCGAGGACCGAAGGGCCTGTACTGTGCTGTAATGTTCAATGTTCTATGTTCCATATCTGCCCCAGAAGTGGAATTAAAATCATGCAAGATCACGTTGTCCTTATCTTTCTGTCAAACCCAATAGTTTCGTTATCTTATCTGATACAAGTAATTAATTCATTTGGCGCCTTTTTGGGCTACAAGATCAATTTTACAAAATTGGAGATAATGCCCATGAGGGATCTCCGAAAAATACTTGATGTCAAGGGCAAATTTTGATTTCCTTTTAAGTGGTCACGGGAGGGTTTCCTTTACAGTATTTAGGTATATTTATCACTCCCATCTCTGATCAGTTATTTAAGGCTAACTTCGCCCACTTATTTGACAAAATCAAACAGGACCTGCGAAGATGGGAGGTGCTTATACATATCTTGGCTAGGCCGGATAGCCCTTATTAAAATGAATATCCTCCCTCGCCTCTTATACCTTATGGAGTGCTTCCTTTGATCTTCACTAGACAAACATTCAGGAAACTGAATGGTTTTTAGATTAGATTAGATTAGATTACTTACAGTGTGGAAACAGGCCCTTCGGCCCAACAAGTCCACACCGACCCGCCGAAGCGTATACCACCCAGACCCATACTCCTACATTCACCCCTTCACCTAACACTAGGGACAATTTAGCATGGTCAATTCACCTAACCTGCACATTTTTTTTGGATTGTGGGAGGAAACCGGAGCACCCGGAGGAAACCCACGCCGACAAGGGGAGAATGTGCAAACTCCACACAGAGAGTCGCCTGAGGCGGGAATTGAACCCGGGTCTCTGGCGCTGTGAGGCAGCAGTGCTAACCACTGTGCCACCGTGCCGCCCACAATGGTTGGTTCAGCTCTTTCATCTGGCACCGTAAATGACCCCTTATCAAATCGACCAAATTGCAACTGCCCCACAGACTGGGGGGAGTGGACCTCCCAGATAGTAAAAATTATCAATTAAGCTCTCTCTTATCTTATGTGAGTGATTGGACCTGTGGGCACTCTGCTTCAATATGGTTGGACACTGAAAGTTTGCAGACAAAGTGTCCCCTCATTAGTCTACTGTTCCTAGACAAAATGAGGACAGTTAAGGAATATTGCCATAATTCAATAATTATCAATACCATTAAAGCATGGAGGGCAATGCGGAAGAACGAGGGCAATGTAGCCAAAACATCATTTCTTACCCCCATACAGTAACTGGTATACCAGGTTTCCAACTGGGTGTAATGGAGTTTGGGTTGAAACTCTGAGCACCTAGGGGTGTGTCTTTCCTGGGTGACTTATTTGAGGAGGAAACGATGATATCCTTTGATCAATTGACTCAGGAGTATGGACTACTTAGCAGAGGCCTCTTCTGTTTTTTTACCAAATCAGGGATTTCATTCAAAAAAGAACTACACTTCTAACCAACCCTTATAGATGTGACACAGAGAAGAGTGTGATTAGTGCGAAGACCAAACTGTCTGTCAGCACCATTTAACACCTGCTGGGGTATGGCCCTTCGCACAAGGTCAAGCAGCTTTATAAGGTCTGGGAGAGAGAGCTGGGAGTTGAGATCTCCTCTGAGACATGGGAGGATATTTGGGAAAACACTAAAAAGATTTCAGTTTGTAACAGGACCCAGCTGAAGATTCTCCAGAGGATCCATCTTTCCCCAGATCGTCTCTCAAAATTGGGAGTATCCTCAACATGTCCCAAATGCAAAACGAGTGCAGGCACTGTCACTCATTGCCTTTGGTCCTGCTGTAGGCTCTGGACATACTGGAGCACTGTGGTAAATGCAAAAGAGAGGGTCTTGGGGACAGAATTGGAGATGGACCCAATCTCTCTTCTCCTTGGCCTGCCCAGTGTACTTCTTTCAGCTGCATATAGGAAAAACGTTTCAATATCATTTTTTTTGCGCAAGGAGAAACAATTTGCTATGTTGGGTGTCTGAAAACCCCCGTGGGTCTGTCAGGTTGGCGTAAGTTAGACATGGAGCATATCCCTCTGGATTTTCTCACAAGTATGGTACACCAAAAAACTGAGAATTTTTATAAGACATAGCAGGCCTTTTTGGATTACCTGGATGCAGATTTATCTACCATGCTACTAAGGGCTTTTATATAGCCATGACAGTCGCGCCTCATGAATCTAACACACTGAGAGGAAGAATTATGAACATATGAATATGTGCAAATTAGCGCTCTCAATGGTCAAGAGTTATTGTTTTTTCCCGCTGAGCTGCATGTATTATTTATTTATTTATTTATCTAGTTTTTTTTAATATACATATATGTACATGAGTGTAGATCTGTTCTTTTTGTATTGTTGTGATTTGTATTGTTTTTGGTTTTATGTAATATTTTAAAATCTCTTTCAATAAAAATATCTTGATAAAAAAGACTGGGGTCTCAATCCTATGCTTTTTGGCTCAGTAGGAGTTAAATTGAGTTTTTTGGAGAGTTTCTCACTGTGTGACCTTGTGCAATTTCTCACTGTATCATACCACTCGGAGATAGTGAAGATTGCAGATGTGGGAAAGTCAGACTCGATAAAATGTGGAGCTGGAAAAAGGACAGCAGGCCAAGCAGCACCAGAAGAGCAGGAGAGTTGGTGTTTGAGGAAGGATGCTTCATTCTGAGGAAGAGTCCTGCATGAAACGTCGATTCTCCTGCTTTTCTGATGCAGCTTGATCTGCTGTGCTTTTGCCAACTCCACGTTTTATCCATTATATATTATCAAGCTTATCCCATTAACTGGTTACACCTTCCTCACATCCACCACTCCCCATTGGTGTTCCTCGTGTCTAATTCCATCCCAGTCTTACCACGTAATACTCATGGAACAACTTGCCCCTTATCATATCCGCTAAAGACAGAAATCTCTTGCATTTCACACAACTTATGAAAGGCTAGTGAGCAACTCAGCAAGCATTGGCAATCTAGCCTTGCATGTCACTGGCAAATAACAGCAGACACAAAGCCACACTGCCCGTGGTGCATAGTCAGCATAGCTGACACTCCCTTCCCAATACAATGCTATTCTCTCAGCCTACTCATTGTTTAACTAGCAAGCCACACTGTTTTCCTATCCTTAGCTAACCCCCATCCCAACTGAATGCCCTTTGGAGGTCACTGCTACTCAGTTTCCTATGCCCACTTGAGGCCAACACCTTGTCATTATTCAGCAGGGGAGCATCACATACAAGAAACAATTACACAATTCCAAGAACGAGCTTTTATTTGCAGACACCAAAAACAAAATGAATGGAGGCTGCAGGTCATCTCCCACAATTCAAACTAAATTCTGGCACATCGACCAATGGCAATTTTACATTCCACAATGGTCTGCTGCACCCAGCTCTTATTGACAGCAACGGCTTTGTCAATCAGGTCCAGTTTGCTCTGTAGTGCTGGAAGGTGTTGTCATGCAGAATGAGAGCTTCCTTCTCCCAATGGAAGAGCAGAGTCCCTCATTTTGACATTGTTTTTCTTTCTGGAAGCTTGGCGATTATCACAGAAAATGTTTTTGTCTCTCTGGCTTTGCCATCTGGGTGTGATGGATGAATGAGATCATACAAGGGGTACGAAATATAATGAAAGGAGAAGACATAAAATGTGATCAAAATATTGGGTCACTGCCTCCTGAAACTTCTCTATAAGTAATTGCTGTAATTATAATTTGCAAGAAACCCCTCTTCATTAAAGATTCTTCCCTGTATAAGTCTGAATAAACTTTGATACTCTTGACATCTCAAACTCTGGAATCCTGCTTAAAATCCCCAAAACAATCAGCATACCTTGGAGGATCTCCAGGTTCGGAACAAGGGACACACTAATGATGAATGGTGGACAGATTAGTATGTTTATATATCACCCTCTGAATAGGAATAGAGTAACTGGGAACATCCAGAACAATGAAGAAGCTACGACTGAAGACTCAAAGTGAAAATATAGGACCCAGCCCAGGCAGGGATGATGTAGTATTCCTGAAATTGTTGAAAGAGGGCATCAGTGGGACTCATCAAGACCGGGATGGGACCATTTGCCGCCGCCGATTAGCCACTGCCCTTTCACCGCCGAGGTCGCTTTGCCACCGCCCATTGGCTGCTGAGGACAATTCGTCACCGCAAGTGTTTGTAACTCATTTTTATGTATAAACCAATAAAATGATATTTATTTCACCTTTTTTTATCGATATGTACTATGTTGTTGTATAAATAAAGGGGACTGATAAGTATGAAAGAACAGGCGGCAGGTAAAACAACATATATATATTTCTGGTGGCGAATAGTCTCCAGAGGTCAAACAACCCCATTGGAGAAACGCTGGTGGCGAACCGGCAATGGCTAATTGGCGGCAGCGAATGTGCCATGGCAAATCGTCACCAACCCCATCAAGACATTTCGGAAATGGATAACACCCAGGCAGATGAGCCGAGACTGGAGCAACATAAGAAGGGGAACAAATCAGAAATAAGGCAGTGCCAAGGTGGAATACTAGAATTGTGGAGATGAGGACACATTAAGGAACAATATTATGTGAAGGGAGATGTGAGAGGCAGGCCCTCAGTCAACAGTAGGAGGCACATTCATCAATGCTCTCCTTCACCAATCTCACCTCTGAACAAATCCTGATGGTAATCAAACTAGTGTCAAGAATCAAACTAGTGTCCAGACCAGAAAAATTAGTCACCTAGGACTCCTCAGATAATATAGGAGAACTCTATACAAAGACAACAGCACTGCTGTGGGACCACCTGCACAGAATGTTATAGACGCTGGAACTTCTGAATTGATAACTAACCAATGATTACCCATGACCAAAGAAACATTGTATACACCTGGGTGGGCAGTAGAACCTTCAAAGCTTGGAGGAGTGAATCACAGCTAGGAAAATATTACTAACAGTGTGTGTCTGAATAATGAGGGAACAATGTTGAGAAAAGATATATTAAGGGAAATAAGTGCAGTCATTGACTCTAAGTTTGTGAAATGATTTGGCACTCAAACTGAGGTGCAGTGAAGTGCAACTATGGTCCAAAAGAAAAGCATGTTACTCTGCTTCAGTATTATAGCTACACACATGAAGTAAGAATGGAAAGCTGAGGTAGTATGTGGGCTTTAAATAAAAACAGAGAATGCTGGAAAAACTCAGCAGGTCTGGTAGATTCTGTGGAAAGAAGAAGAGAGGTAAAATTTGACTCTATTCATTGATGCTACTTGACCTGTTTCTGCAGTGCTTCCTATTTTTATTTCAGATCTCCTGAATCCGCAATACTTTGCTTTTATTGAAATGTATAGTCTATTTGCTCATAATTGCCTGTTGTATGGTTGATGACGCAGGTATGAATTCACACATGTAAGAGCAGGATATTTTAAATGTTTAGTACTGTTAAATGGAACATGAAAAATAGTTTGGATGCTTAACAACCCACATCTTTTAAGTTCAAATTACTTTTTAAATAAAAGAGCATTTGACAAAGGAATCTAAAAACAGAGCTTGGAATTTTTAAACATCATCAGAGAAATACATTCTGAATATTTGAAATGTACCTGTTGATTTAAATTGATTAATAAAATTAAATGAATTTAAGCTAGTATTCTTATTGGTCAGTGCAGTGAATACAGGAGTTGATACATCATGTTGCAACCGTACAAGACATTGATTGGACTACTTTTGGAATACAGCATTCAGTTCTGGTCTCCCTGTTATAGGAAAGGTGTTGTGAACCTGACTTGCGTGGGCATGCAACTTTTAAAAGCTGACTTCTACAGAATTTCTCGAGACGACGCCTTAATTTTCGAGGCTCACATTTAATCATTCCGAGCCGCAGTTGGACGGTTTGAGGCGGTAACTGAGCAGATGCTGGACCCTTATCGTTACAGCATTTAGTGTATTTCTGGATTTTTTATGGTCTGGCCGGTCCCAACTATATCAAGCCGAAAGACCGAATGCTAATTTCTCCATGTCCTTTGGATGTGTTTTGGGTGGGTGCAATCTCTCGGTGATCTTGTATTCATGTGTTTTCATTTTCAACATTTAGTTTGGTCAACGTTGGATAGTCAATTGGATCTAATCCTGATTAATTGAATACCTTTGAAAATGGGAATTAATGCTGTCAAATACAATTGGTTATAACATAAGATTTTTTTAAAAAAAGACAGGGGTTTAATGTTGCAAAGTCTTAAATCAGCGTAAATGACATGAAAATCAATGCAACATTGTAAAGTCAAAGTTCGCGTTGGGAATAAATGAACATATTAGCAGATTGCTAGGAATTACCGAAATCTCTACAATTTTGAGAAATGTTATAGATGAGCCATCATGTAGTAACTTGACTCTGCCCGCTACTCCAGCAAACAGAAGACTAACGTGTTTTACCTCATACTGCCCCTTCAAGCCCAAGTCACCCTTCCCAGTGGCTTCAGCCACACCAATGCTGAAAACTCTTGACACCATTGTATAAAGTATAAAGTATTCTGTTTAATCCGTAGTGCTGTCACTGAGCTGGATAGCCACCTCCTCTACCACTGTGCACTACAACAACTTGTCAATTTTTCGTGCCTCCCAGCCTCAGATCTCTATCACTGAGAAGAATACCATTGTGATCTGATTATGTTCCCTCAGTGCCACTTTGTTAAAATTCTGAAAAGTCCTACCCAACCTTAATATAGGGCCACTATCAGTACAGAGAGTACAGTAGTTAATTCAAGGATAAGGACCAATGCCCTCTCCTCAGGATAAGAAGGAACAAGCATTAAATAAAACTCAGTGGCATCCACAACCTCAGAGCAAAGTCATTAAAATAGATGTAATATCAAGTTGTAGAAATTGGCCTCTCCTTGCTCCCCCCAAAAATGTTGATAATCAAACTACATCTATTGACTTGCAACAGAATACAAAGGTTAAAACAGTTTTGCTCATTTTTGTTTATTTGTTCATGGGAAGCATGCATTACTGGCTAAACTAGCATTTATTGTCTTCCCTAATTGCCTAGACAACAGTTAAGAGTCAATCACATCACTATGGGTCTGCAGTCACATAAACATCAGATCGGGTAAGGATTGCAGATTTCCCTGAAGGATATATATTACTGTTTAATGATATTAATGAAAGGGAATAACATCAGCATGTTTGCCTATCCGTTAGTTATCTGCTCACAGAATTACATTGGTTGCTGGTCATTGTCAACTGAATGTCTTGACTTAAAATTCATATCCTTGTTCCTAAGTGCCTCCATAGCTCCACATCTCCCTGACTCTAATATTTTTCAGCCCAACAACCCTGTGAGATCTGAGCTTTCCTCCAATTCTGGTGTCTTAAGCACTGCTGATTTTCAGCACTCCACCACTGGCAGCTGAGTCTCATGAAAGAAAGAAGACTTGCATTTATGTAGACCTTACCACAACTCTAGATGTCTCAAAGTGTCTTTCAGCAGTAAAGTTTTTTTTGTTGAGTAGAAAGATGGTAGTCAATTTTCCCCATTGCCTAATTCTTAATTGCTGGAATTACTTACCAAAACTTCTCTTTCCCTCTTGCTTCTTTTAGAATACACATTAAATTTACCTTTTTGATGAAATGTTTGGTTTAATCATCTTTCATAGTATCTCTTGTGTGTCTCTATTTTTATTTTATTTTATAACATTCCTTGAAAGTAGAGTGTAACATTTTATTTTAAGGAGCTACTGAAATGCCTGTTGTCATATCTAGAATTTCACAATAGGTTACAACTTACTTAAAAAGCTTTATTTGTGCAACTTATGTTTTCAGCTGTTATTTACATATAAGGTTTGCAGATATCGATATTTTATTTACCAATAGCTATGAAATTATGGAAAAACACAGATATATATGACTGCTCTTTATAAAAGGCTATGTAAGAAAATGTTTGACAACAGCAGCTTGACAACAATAATACATGTCAGCCATATTTTATCGAGGATAAGGGAAAGAAGAACTATTGCCTACTCATATTTGACATTCATATAGAACTAGGTGAAAATTAATAACATCAATTTTGATCATCGAACAAGATTTTTTTTTAGTTTGCAATGACTAACTTACAGATTTAACTACATATTTAGTAATTAGGCCTTCATCATTTCTCTTGTAAAGAAAAAGCTTTTTGAAAATAACATGATAATACTGACACAACTGTTAAAGGTAACAGCTGGTTAAGTCTACATGAAAATGCTAAATCCTGGTCATTAGAAATAGAAACTTTAAAGAGTTCTTTCCTTAGAGGAACCTCTTGCTGTGGTTCTTTCAGCACTTTAAATCATTCGTCACAATTATTTATTAACTAGTCAACCTCCTGTGGTACTACATATCAGGCTAGTATGCAGAAGATAATTGGATCAGGGCATGAAGATGTAATTCAATCCCACTTTAAAATCCACCATATTTTCCTTTTACAAATTTCTACATAGATTCTTCTAATTTTAATAGTATTGCATTATATCACAGAATTCTTACAACACAGGCCATTCAGCCCATTGTGCCTGCATCAGCTCTTCAAACAAGCATTATGACCTTGTGTCAACATCCTGCATTTTGCATACTATTTTTATCCAGAAATTATTTAGTGCATCATGAATTCTTAAAATAAACCTGCTTCCACATTTCAGGCAGTCCATTCCATGTGATTCATTTTTCTCACATCACCCTTTCTTCTTTTGCATATCATTTTAAATCTAGGCTCTCTTGTTTTTGTTCCTTTTATGAGGCGTATTTTCCAATTCTTGCCATTGATGGGGTTGCATCAGTTGCCATGGGAAAACTGATAAAAATATTATCAGAGATTAAGTTTTCAATATGTATATTTATCTATTAATATAATAAAATGTGCCGGTTGTAAGAATATGATAAATCATGTACTGAAGAAAAGCCCAGTCGTCCCGTTAAACTCATGCATAGTATGCACATTCTGCCCTTTGGTAGACTATAGTAGAAATAATTTGAAGTATCTCCCTGCAGCAGAGGTAAATTAATTAAAACTCCAGAACAGGTATGTGGTTCTGCAGTACTCAGCTTTATTTCCCTTGCTTACAACAAAAGCTTCCACTAAAATAAATGGAAAGAACCACGACAGATCAGGTGACACTAAGTGCATATTTGTTACTTAATTGAAGATCAGCTTTATTATATATTTTGTGTTGATACAAAGTGGTTTTACCTTCACATTCATGCAATATGTGTAGTATCATTCAATCGCTGGATTCAAACTTATCAAGTAGTAAAGACCAACTCAAGGACTAACTTGACCTTTCCTAACGGTACAACAGGTTTGCCTAAACTACAAGGACAATAAAGGTTCAAAAAGCTGACTCACCACAATCTTCTCAAGGATGGTTAACAAACGCTGGTCTAGTCAGCCAAAATTGCCCACATCTTATGAAGATTATTTCTTTTAAAACGAGCTTAGTTTTGTGTATCATCGTCAAAGGTTGAGGAGTTTTTATCCTTTATCTTTAATCATTTTAGTGTAAGCAGAATGTTGACTATCATGTGGACTATTTATTATCATTGAAATTTAACCACTTTTAGATTGAGAGAAATTCTGTTTTAGCTGGTCTGAGAATTATTAAGAGGTAGCAGTACAATTCAGATCTGCCTTAATTCTCTAAGCAGATGCCAATCTCAAATTTGAAACTGTAGTACAACTTCTTTATTCATTTATACTTTGAATTATGTCACAAAATCCAACATATAAAAGATATACAGTTATAAGTTGCATCCATATCTGTTAACTCCGCTCATCTCTTTGAAATTGTAATTACAAAGTGTCCATCTACCAAAAAAGTCAGTTATTTATGAAGTGTGTTGTGTGAGCAGTAGGCCAGCCATTAAGTATCAATTGTAAATGATGGGAGGTCAGTTTAAAAAGAGATCTGGGAAAATCTATACTTTTAAGTTCTATTACTTGGTAGTTGAAAAACAGCAGGTGTAGCTATTCATTTTCTCTAAACATAGAATTATTTTTCAAATGAAACCAAGTATTTCAGCAAACCAAAAATAAATTCTCCACAGTTATGTTCAAATCAGTGTGAATAACCTCTTGATACTAAATCTTATATTTCTTAATTTTACTCAACTCAGCAGTGAGATTAGAATCTAGCGTCTGATATCAGTCAGAGGGTCCTGGGTTTGAAGAGATTGCATATATAGAGTGAGGCCATGGAGAGATTTGAAAACAAGGACAAAGAATTTAGAGGCAAGTTTTGCTTTACGAAGAGCCAATGTAAGTCAGAAAGCAGGGAGTCAATATGGGAATGGTGATGCAAAAGCAATAGAATCATAATGACTTCATGTTTATGGAGAGTAATGGATTATAGGCCAACTGGTATGCTTAAAAATAATCAGGTGTAAAGGGGGAATGTGGATTTCAGCACTCGAGTCGAGACAGGGTGAAGTTGGGGAATATTATAGGTGGAAATAGGTGTTCTTAGTGATGGCTTGAATTTGAGATCTAAAGATCATCTCATGATCAAGGGATGAGAGCAAACTATTTCATCTCAGCTATTGTGAGGGAAGGATGTGGTTGATAACTAGGGAATAGAGTTTGGAGTAGCTACTAAAAACAATGTCTTCAGATTTCCCACACTTAATTAGAATAAATTTCTGCAGGATGTTAGATAAATTATCTGGTAATTAGCAACTGTGGAACAGACAAGAGAGGCATTCGAAGCCTTAGCATGGGAGTTGAAAGTGCCAACACATGGTGAAGCCTAACACAATACACACTCCCATTTGGATAAACCCGATTAGATTTGTTTCACAGAGCCACCTAAATCATATTGAATTTAAATGAAATGTTTTTGCACTTTACTAACTTAAATCATTTAAGTAGTCGTATTATTTCACAATTTGGATTCCATCCCTTACATAAACATTGTTTAGTTCTTGAGAAATGTTAGTGAGCTCTTCAGACCGAGCCATTAAGTAATGCATCATTATTAAATTCTGCCTTAATTTACATGGCATTGTATTTAGCAAATAACATTAAATTTGACTCTTAGTTGGAAAATGTATATTATGTTAATTGCACCTCAGCTCTAAAACAGGCATACATTTACATCCTGGTATCTAAAAGTCATTCTAATTTGGTGCTTGGCTTGAGCATAGCATGACAAATGCAAGACTGCTTTTAAATAATAACTTTGTGCAATATCAAATCCAAATAATTGCATTGGTAGAGTTCATCATATAACAAGCTAAGTGCCATTGCATCTGTACTTCGTTTAATGGCATAAAAAGTTGTGTACTTATAGGTTAGTAAATAATCATTCTTTAACAAGTGGTAAAAGTTTATTTAAACGACAAAACATAACAAAATTCCACTTACATGACAGACATATATACGTACAATTAAAAAAAGGTTAATGTGCTAGCATAACATTGCCAATGTAACGGGGCTCAAATGCACAGGGATCAGGTATACAAGTTTCCTAAAGGCATTTCCCTAGGATTAATAAGAACATTTACATCTAACCTTTATGTCTTGCACAAATCTAATTCAGTCTGTCTTCCTTCACTGAAGGGAGGAACTGTGGACCCTGTTACCAATAATTCTAGCTCCGAATTAATCCCTTTAAGGGAATATTAAACTTTGTTTTACCACTAAAAGTAGAGTGTTTTACATGTTCATTCATGTGTGCACGAGCATATTTGCACTTCAAAAATGTAAAAAAAAATTTAAACGTCGTGCTTTATCGAAGCGCTTTCATTTTTCTGTTCCTAAGAATTCTTGATCTGGAGGCGCTAATTCCATTAGAAATGCATGACAGTACCTAAAATAGCTAACCTTCAATCTAGGATATCGGCCAATTGTTTTGTGATATTCCCAGTGCTAGTTTTCGTTCAGTTTCTTTCATTGTATTTATTTCCCTATTAAACATAATTGCTGTACTTGTTACACACTCAGTATTGCTCATTGAAGGTAGTGATGACTTGCTACTGGCTTTTAAAACGGGAGAACCGATGTCCCATTCAAACTAGGTAGCTCTGTTATTTGACTTGGATCCATTCCGTTACCACGGCCTCCAGACCGATTTCGAATACATTACAGGAGACATGCTCTCTGTCCTAGAGTTATCGACCTTTTCTTGCAGCAAAGGACTCTGTCCGGCAGCAGGCGAGTCCCCTTCATCCAGATCGGAGCACAGGTCATCGCTGGAAGCAGTGGATGAGGGAGACAGTGCTGAGGGACTGCTCTGGATGCCACCTCCGGGGGACGCCAATAAATGGCACACATCATCAGGCCCAGGCCAAACGCCGGAGGAGCCAGTCTCGGCCATTAACTCGCCCAGTAAATCCTGAAAGTGGTCTTCGCTCAATGGCATAGACTCCAAAAGGTGGTTCAGTAACTCGGCGGCCACTGCAGAGTCGATCCCGGGGCAGTTTGAGACGAAAGTGTGCACCTCATGCATGCACTGGATGTAGCCAGCTGCAAACCTCTCGTTCGCTTCCTGGTTAAACCTGTCTGTTTCTGCCAAGTAGGAAGAAAGGGGAGAAAAGAAAGAGGTCACTTCCCATCGCCACAACTTTACCACGGAAATGTAATGCTCGCCTGGATGGGGCTGTGTAGCAGCAGCGTTTGTCCAAGGTGCACTCCCCTTCTTACAAACGGATATTCCACACAGTACTCACCTACATTTCTGTTGCGAAGTATGTTTTGCACACGTTTCACGGTCATCTCCAGGACCTCCGCATTCTCCATTTTCGACTGCAGCTGGAGAATATTTAGCACATTTTAGATTTTGAAATCATTTACTGAAATCTGAAGGACTTTTTTTTTGTTTCTCCCCCATCAGTACAACTTAAAACTCACTTCCGTATCCGCCAGGATCAGTCTCAGTTCTTGCAAGCTTTCGTTAATGCGGGCTCTTCTCTTTTTCTCGATCAGTGGCTTGCGAGTCTGAAATCGGGAGGGGCAAGGGAAAAGCGCGGGGTGAGAACGGTATTTATTGCAAACCACGCACATTGCAAGACCCGGCGACTTAATACCACACACTTCCCTCCCGCTCAGTAACTGCACCGACTTACCTTCCGATCTTCTTTCACCGTGTAATAGTCCCCTTCATCCCTGAGAGAATCAGGTTTGCTGGGTTTGCACGATGGAGCCATGTTGTTTCGGGTAACAACAGCCTTCCCAAATTTTTTTTAATGAACACAAAAGAAAAAGGGGAAATCCTCCCACCCGCAAGCACGTTTTTTTTCTGCTAGCAGCTGGTACGCGTACAATCTCCTTTTTATTCAGTCTCGCCTGCTGTTGGCAATCTCTCTATTTATACCCTGCCGTTTGCATTTGAATGAGTGGAGAGCGGCGGGTCCCGGGGACGCCTAGAGGTCATTAGCTTACCCAATGGCAGTGCAAGGCTTTGTGTCAGGTTCTGAGCTGTACTCTGCCTGCTGTCAGCCTCCGGCTGGCCACGTGAGAAAATGGGACTTTTAAAGTTATTTGTTATGCAACTGCACCCTAACAAAACTGGACATTTTTTTTTTCTTTCCCTCTATTTAAAACATAACGCCACGCCGCCCTCACGTTTTCACAGCGTTGACTATCAATTCCATACCAGGCGACGCAAAATTAAACAAAATAGGCTCGACTCTGTAAAAATGGCCAGTGCTGCAGTCTCGAAAGCATTTATTATTCCTTTATGCGCTTCTAGGCAGAAGTGTCAGGGTAAGGAAGCGCCCTGCAGACAAACAGGTACAACTGCACTGGGTAACAAAAATAAGACTAAAAATACCCGAAGCAATATCATTACCGACAATGTTGATATCTGAGGTTTAAAGTTAACCACCTGCTTAATTTTGTATTTGAAATCAGGCAGGGAGGGAGTCTAGTATTGAATATCTTTTCATTCTTTACTGTTCAGCCCTACGCTAGGACAAAATTCTGGGTTTGTAGGTGAAATGTAACATGATGCTGAGAGCAGCTGCAGCCTCCCGCCAGAGTGAATCCAGTAAGAGCATTAGTCGTTCCCTAAAGAGCAAGCGACAGGTGTTAGCTCTTGCTTCATTTGTTTTCCTCTTTCACTGCTGGTAGCGTATATCTGTCATATTTGTTATATTTCAAAGTAAATCTATCCATCCCTCCGCCCCCACACTGACACACCCCACCCAACCATGCACTAGTTTCTGCAAAAGTGGTTTGCTCGGTACAAAATCAGCATAAGTCATGTGTTCCCTATTTTAAAAGCTCTTGTCAGATCAATTATGTAAATCGTACCCCTTTTAACTTGCAGCTATTTTGTTTTACTAGAATAATAAACGCACACAATATTGTTCAGCATATTTTTCAGACTGGAAAAGGATAATGAGTATTTTCCATCCTTTAGAAATAGCCTCGAACTGTTTGCAGTTTGTATGGGAATGTTTTACTGGAATACAATAGAAATGTCTTTACATTGGCTCAGAGGCTGCCCGCTCGCCCATGCTGTACTTTTATCACTCAGTCTCTCTAACACTGCAGTTTAAATCCTCTAGTGGGGGCTATTTGATGTGAATCATTGCGGGGCGGGGCGGGATGGGGTAGGGGAGGGCCCAAACGAACCAGCAATGGTTTCGGCTACAGTTCTTTCAAACATATTTGAATCCTGAGCTGAATGCCCCCAGTGATGTGATGTCTTACCGCTTTGAGTTCATGTGCATTTTGCACGTTTTGGCGTCTCACTGTATTATCGATGACATGTGAGTGCAATGTAAATATGTTTGGTCTCTATATTGGAGGGAACAAACAGCAAAAAATGAAGCCGGCACATCATTGTACGTGCTTTTAAATGTTCAACAAATGATGTTAGTCCACCGCCCAATACCAAGTGAATTAATGTGACTAAAGCATTGACGTATTTACTTGATTTATTTATTTATTGGATATAGCAAGTTATTTACTACTGAAAAACAAAGCCTAGGAACCGAGGCTGTAAAACGCCTCGAGTGGTAATTAATTTTATGGACTTTTCAGTTGATAATTCAAGAAGTTGGTGCAGAGATTAAATAAATTCCGCAATGAGCATCAAGGTTACAATTTGAAAGTTTTTTTCCCCTGTTGTGTTGGCTGCTTGCCACGAACGTAATTGGGTGCAGTCATTATGCAACCTGGCCAGTGAATCGTGCAGCTGTCGCTGAAATCTTTTGTTTAGACCAAACAGGCGTACCCGATTCTGGCTTTCAACATATATCATCAGTATTCAAGGATGGTTGGCTTGAGAAATCATTCTGATAATAGAGCGAACTGTGTGCCTCCCACCAAATAAATTACGAGGAGTGCCTGCTAAATTGCCGCTGCGAGATTGAACTATTTTCTTCTCTGCTGTCCAGCACATGAAAAACATGCCAGTGGGATCATAGCGGAATGATTCTCTGTGCTAACATTGGTCAGTTTATATGTAGCATTCTGTTCATTCCTTCTGTTGTGAATTTTTAAATTGCGTTGAGACATTATTCGAGGAAGTGTTGCCCTATGACCCTTGCCAGGGACGGGGGTGCAAATCTAATGGGTGAACAGAAAATTGTGTTACCCATAGACAATTGCAGGAACACTCCGACAGCAAAATATCCATAAATAACGTACTGATTAATTCAGCCTTAAAATTCTGAAACGGGGAAGTGCTGTTCGCGAGCATATTGAATTGTTCTCGACGTTATCAGAAGTGGCCCGATAACAGTGTGAAGAGAGACCAGTGTTTCCCCATTTGGGAACTTTCCTCTCCAGCCTTCTATATTGCGTGAATGTGAGCCAGTCTCCCAGAACCGGGAAGGGCGGGGCAAGGCCAAGGCCACTTGTTCTTCTCCGATTACACCCCCACCCACGCACCCCCGGCCATCCACCACCACCCCAACCCGTCTCTTTCTCTCTATCACTCACCACGCGTCCTGTCTGGAATCAGGGTCAAAAAGTTCCAGGAGATTTCACCCGCCTGTGCGGACTTTGTTCTCGTTCTGTTCATATCACGGAACATTATATCTCTTGAAGAAAGTAGAAGTATCTCGGTTAATTGAAAAGAAAGAAGTCCGTGATGCTATTTACAATTCAATTACGTTTTAGAACGACCAAAAATGTTCTTCCTCTACAAAATCTACTGCCCAACGAGACTGCTAAATTTAGTGAAAAGAGCTGATTCCTATGCATTTTACAGTGAATCCAGATTCCAAATCGGCAGAGTATTATCATCACAATACACGCGAAGCCTTCCAATTCACACCATGCTCTATAACGGTGTATGTATCAGTGCTATAGAACATGGAACTTTTCAGTCTACTTTTCGAAATAAACGTGTTATACATCGGTCTTAATGGAGATTTGAGTCGCAATCGTTTGTCATTCACAGTAAAACATTGGCCAGATCAATGGTGTCGAATACACTTAACCTGATTATGACACTCGCTTCTTCGAATAAAGAAAAAGCCATGAACCGAGTTCGGTATTCTCATTTTAAAGATGCAGCCTGAATGGCGAGAGAAAGTGTCTATAGTTTGTACGCGAATATTACACCAGAATACAATAGTAAAATTGTTGCTTTCAATTATACTTTGCTCCACATTTACTGCATTTTAAAATCCATTACTTCCATGTAAATGTAATTATTGTCTTTTTTGTTCTTCTTAACAAGGGGTTTGCTGGAGATTGAATGCAGTATTAACAAAAGAACTGAACGTGTTACTTTCTGTTCATATTTTTAATAGCTCATTGTTTTCTATAGCAATGCATTTTTCAATTATGTCATGATATGGCGGTGCCTGTCGGACTGGGGTGTACAAAGTTAAAAATCACACAACACCAGGTTATAGTCCAACAGCTTTATTTGGATGCATTACTTTTCGGAGCGCTTGGAAAGCTAGTGTCTCCAAATAAACCTGTTGGACTATAAACTGGTGTGTGATTTTTTTTAACCTGTCCGGTGTGGGGAGCCATAGATGGAGATGTCTCATAGGAGTTTGGTATGCTTGCTTTTAATGGTCAGTACATTGAGTACAGGAGTTGGGACTCATTTTGCGGTTGTATAGGACATTGATTCGACCACTTTTGGAATTCTACGTTCAATTCTGGTCTCCCTGCTATAGGAAAACTGTTGTGAAACTTGAAAGGGTTCAAAAAAGACTTACAAAGAGGTTGCCGCGGTTGGAGAGTGCGAGCTATAGGGAGAAGCTGATAGGCTGGGGCTGCTTTCCTGGAGCGTCGGAGGCTGAGGGATGGCCTTTTAGAGGTTTATAAAATCATGTGGGGCATGGATAAGGTGAATAACCAAGGGTAGCGGAGTCCAAAACTAGAAGGTATAGGCTTAAAATGAGAGGACAAATATTTAAAAGGGACCTAAGGGACAACTTTTTCACGCAGAGGATGTTGCATATAAGGAATCAACTGCCAAAGAAAGTGAAGGAGGCTGGTACAATTACAACATTTAAAAGGCATCTGGATGGTATATGAATAGGAAGGTTTAGACGCATTTGGGCCAAGTTCTGGCAAATGGGACGAGATTCGGTTAGGATATATGGTCGGCAAGGACGTGTTGGACTGAAGGGTCTATTTCAGTGCGGTACATCTCTACTACTATCTAAATAATCAATACACAAAACTCATTTTGGTTTTGACGACGAGGATGAGGGGAAGCATTTTTTTTGCTAATTCTCAATTTGCCTGTCGTGATACTCGGTACGGTTCTGTTCTGGGAAAAACTCAGTTCGTCAGCATCGGTAGAGAGCATAAACTTTACTAGTTCTGGTCTGTGACAGAATTTTCCACGATTTTCTGTTTTAAGACTACCAGCATCTGCTGCATTCTGCTGTTACAGAACCGATTTAACAGTAATATATACCCAGATACTAGATCCCATCTTTATAACTAGATTTCCAAATGTCTCTATATAGTTCCCTTGTTCATATAAATTTAAGTGAATAGTATTGTATGTATATGTACTTTATCTGTTGAACACCTCGTGAAAACAACAATCACTGAGACATTTGTTTTCAAGATACTTTAATGTGGAAACCCCAGAACTTTAAAAAAGTACACATAGCACCTCATGGATTTTAAACTTCACATTAAAACAAACAAACGGCTTGGCCTTTAAGTGGTTTCAGAGAAGAGCATGCATCTAAAAAGACTATGTTCAATACGTTTCTCACCCTATAAAATTTGAATTATTAAACATCACGGAGTCGTGTCTGTAGTTGTTGTTTCTCCCACTGTCACTGAGCTACGGTTCCCACATGAAGCTCATTGTCTCTAGTGCTCTTTGCACTTCGATGTGTTTATAATTATTAAAAAGCATTGTGCCGAGCCTATTGCGCAGTGCCAAATAGTTTCAGTCATTGGCCACCATTGAGGTACTTGGTACGGGGCAGATGGGCACTGAACATTATGTAAAATGCACGGGGTTTTGTTTTAGTAACTGATTAGTTTGGTCTTTCTCTAGGGCCTGAATCACAAACGAGGGTCACTGAAATGGTAGGCAAAATGGGACTTGCAATCTTAAATACAATGTTTTGTGCCTGGATTGTTCGCCGCTTTACGACCGTGGGAACATTCCTTCCCAAATTTCCAGGTCATAGCCCAGTCGGCCAGGCTCGACTGTTAAAAAGCGACAGCTTTCACTCTCCAAAGATCACAGCGAAACAGACATTAACATGACGATCGGAGAAACTTCGGAAGTGTAGCACTTGTGTGATGTTTGTTTACGAGCAGCGCAACAGCTATCCTTTGCAGTGTTCACTGAACGGTTCACTGCTTGAATTCAATTCTCTCACGCCTCCTCCGTTTTATGAACGGAATTCGACACTTTGTTGTTTAAAATGACTCCTCGTTAAACTTCTTAACACAGGCTGACTAAAGTATCACCATCCCCTGCAGTTCTGGGTTTGGGCATGGTGTCTTTGAAGTCGTTGTTTGGTTGGGTATAAACTTGTTTCAAAATAACGAATATCTATTTAGGAAATAGTGGGGCAGATTTAAAAGGCGATATGTCCTGAAATGTTTGTGACCTCAGCCACTTTGAAAATAAATGATTATGTGATAAATATAGATCACGTTTTGTAACTTATTCAGAACCATTCAGCATGGGAGTTCTTGCGGGTGCAGTGGGCAGTGTACCTGCAGATGATCCGTTTCAAGTTCGGTGCGTCCGAACAACAAATATATTTTATAAAGAAAAAGGTTTAGCTGCAATGACAATGCGAAAGAAGAAATAGATTTCTTTTGTAAAACTCTTGCGTAAGGTCTTGTGATAGTGATGTTCATATTACTATCAACATGAAACAGTATGAAAAGGTTGAATGCTTTAAAGGCAGTGAAAAGGTTAATTTGCTCAGCGATGTAACCGATGATCAGGACAGAGTGAGCACTTACATTGCCTATTACAGAATGAGACACAAACCAATTTTCAAAGTTTATTATTAAATCGTTAATTGCAATATAACAAAACATGGGGGGGGGGGAGTAAAAAGCCCGCAAGCAACTCTATCCAATAAATTAGATGTATTTCATTGAATACAACATTGTAAATGCCTTCTACAATACAGGCTACGAATAAGCACCCTTCAGCGTGAAGTACCCTGATTTTTGCACACATAAAGGACAAGATTTGCCCGGAAGTGTTTCGAAAAGCATATCTATGAGATACATAAGGAGAGTCTAGTGATTAGAGAAGTCGTCAGTCCCTTCACCAGGGTCTCCACACATCAGCACATGCTACAGACGGATGGTGCATTAAGGCCAAGTCTTCTTGGAGCTGTTGGGTAGCAGAGCTGGCGGGCTGCTGAAGGTTTGCTGTAGGACTTGGGAATTGTTCCAAGTTTTTCCCGCACGTTTTAAACCCGGGATTGCAGGTCTGATCGGGCGAGGAGCGGGGAAATGAATCCAGGGTTCCGGAGGAAGCGGCGTTGATTGAAGGCATGTGCCCGCGGCTCACAGGGGAGAGAGGGGTCTGAGCAGCTTGCAGGTTCACTGGAGGATTCTTCAGTCTGGCCTGACGCGAATCTTCGCTGGATCGAGGCAGTGACTTGAGTAGGTGGTTCAACAAACGCGCCCCAACGGTTTTGTCCATCCAGTCGCAAGTTAACAGCAGGTTATGAACTTCGTGCATACACTGGATGTAGCCGGCACTGTACCTCTGCTGAGCTTCAAGTCCAATATTTGTATCGGCTGAAACAAAACCGGGAACCGTGGTAAGTAAAAGATTCACCACCTGCTTGCTTTTAAATTCCCAAATGCAGTCTTGTATATGTACAAGCAACCCAAGTTTTAAAAAATGAATGTATGTAAGACAATTTTATAAGTTATCATTTGAAATCATTTTACCCTCGCCCACGTTCTTTATTATGCTGTACCATTACATATAACATACGTGCAACACTGTCTGCCCAGTTTCATAAACACTCCATAACGTTGTTACACTTTAATCCGAATGTCAACGAAACCATCAAACAGTGCAGTCAGACTCACCAATCATCCTGCTGTTTTGAACATTCTGAAGGTGTTTTACTGTCATCTCGAGGATGTCTGCCTTTTCTAGTTTGGATTGCTGTAAGAAAATTAACACACGTGTGTTATCTTGTGCCTCCCAACATTTGGGATAAACAGGGACAGTCTGCGCAGAAAAGCAGCGAGAACAGAGAGCAAACACGACACTTACATCCAAACGAAAGGCGCCAACGACTGTTTCTTTCAGTTGATCCAGGCAGTTGTTGATTCGTTCTCGTCTTTTTCTTTCAATGAGAGGTTTTCTTAACTGCAGAATATAGTTAAACGAGATAAGTATTTTAAAAATGCCGGAATCGGAGTCTCAATAAACGCCACTTTCCAAAAGTAACTTGGTTGGCAACGCACTTTTCTTACCTTCCGTTCCTCCTTGGCGTTGGAGAGTTTTTCCACATTGTTGCTATATGTTGTGGCCGTCATTTTCCCACCGATCTGCAGTCTGGAGGAAAGATTTGCTACACGCTGCTAGCTAGTTTCAGGCTGGCTGAAGCTGTGATGCCTTCTCGCTCTCTGCTGAACTCCTATTTATATCCACGAATTAGCATGTGAATGCGTGAGTTCCTGCGCTCAGCCACTTTCCCACACTTGGGGTCGCGGCCAGAGGCGAGTGTCCATCAATCAGCAGTGACAGCTCACTGCTCACATTCAATGGCCAGCCTGCCCGCCCAAAGAGCGACAGATGGCGGAGGCCAGGAATCTCTTCCAGCCCAATCTTATCTTTCCTTCAGCACTCCGAGCAGTTCGCATGACTCTTCAAATCACCTCTCCCTACATTCCCATGGATTTGATTCGTAGTGAGAAACTAGACGGTGTTACTCCTGTTACACCTGAGAACTCCGTCCCCTTTCACTGGAATGAATGGTGTCAATTTTGTAACGGCTGAAACACGAAATGTATCCTCTCCTTTCCATTCACAGCTGTTCTTGTTTCGGCTTGTATCATTTTCCTGGGTGCATTGTCAGTGCTCTCTCTGCTCATTACAGAGAACTTGTATTCTTTATGCATTTTTTCAACGTTACTGTATCAGGCCTTCATTTCAACAATGCTGTGTCAGACCCATCGAGAAAGTAAGGCACTACCATTGCTGAACTGCTGATATGTTATTGACCAAATTCCGCTCTTAGATAGCTGTCAAACTTGAAAGTTTTGCTTTACTAGGTTTACTAGGTTACTACAATGTGGTTATCGGTTCAAAACAAAAGTCCTGTATTTTGAATTCCCTGCAAACGAGGTCAATCTGACTGCTAGTCTTCATATGTGACTTCCTGAAGGACTATTGGGATGAACCCACACACCACATTAGCCGTGCTGTCAATGCTATTAATTATAGGGATGCTAAATATTTTCTGCCATTCCGTTTCTTTAGAATCGGCAACACTTTGGTGGGAACTTCCTCTTTTTCAGATTCCATCCAGCTCTTTGTCTTCCTATGAGCTGGAGGATGTAGGGTTTTGATGATATTTATTTGCGGACAGACCACGCTCTGGTTAACGGGCAGCCTCGGCTATGCTGTACTTCACGCTGCTTCTTTTCGGAGACTGCTTCCGGGACTATATCATGGGGCCGCGCTCTTTCCATCTGCGCATTTTTCATTCCCGGGCCCTGCAATTCTGACAATGAACTGGTTAGACCAGGCAGGGGTGAAATGTTAAACAAGACGCCATGTAACTCTCAATTAAAGAATGCTTTCACGCACAAAATACCCATGTCCTCACTTTGATTTTGGTTGGTTGAATTTTCTTGTCAAGATTGTTGAGGACTGGAACGTTTCTTTTTAGGTGCCTCTTGGATTGAATGGGCGATGGACCTATAGAAAGAAAAGCATACATTGGATTGATTTGGGATTTTCCTTTTAGTTATGTATTTTGATTTATGTGGGAAAGCCCAGTTCGTTGTGTGAATGCATCCAAAATATTCATTCATTTCAAACACAGCTCCTGCCCAATGCCTATCCTTCCAATCGTCTGTTATATTTTAGTAAGTGTGAAAGAGCAGTTCTGCCAAAGCACAATATTATCTGCAGAAATTCTAAACGATAGATGTTTGGGATGCTGTACTCTCCTTGTGATGATCTGAAAACACGATTTTAAGAAAGAACAGACACACAGCAATGTGGCTGATTCTTAACTACCTTCTGGGCAAGCAGGGATAGGAAATAAATGCTGGCCTAGTCAATGTTACCCACATGTCATGTTTTTTTTAAAGATTGTATGAACTGAACAGGTCAACTAAATGACTAATATCTTTAAACCTTTTTCTTCTCATTACATATGCCAACCATGGACCTGATGTCGAACTCTGAAACAACAAACTGTACTAAAATATTGAACGCAAAATTTCATCGCCAACGTCTCGGTTTCATTTAACAGGTGCAGTTCCTTAGAACAGAAGGTGAACTCTGAAGATTAGCATCAGTGGGTAAATCACTCCCGCCTGTGAGCATGTGTTATTTTAAAAGCACAGCTCCTAAAAATGCCCATCACACCCTAAAATGGTTGGGAGTGTTTTGTGAAGGAGTTCGGGCTGTGAACCAGATACTGAGGCAGATGTCCACTCATTCACTGCAGAGTTTTCTCGCTCTTTTTCTCTCTCTGAAACCCTTCGCACCGGCCGTGCTTGCCTTAAGACACGCGACTGCCAGGCGCATGAACGAACGTGGGAAATTCTTCTGAACAATGTCCTTTCAAAATATTTCCTAACAGCCATCCAGATTAACTGGGGAGACAGTGCTGTGCAGCGAGTGGATGTGGACCAGAAGGTGAATCCTTCCAGATGGCGTGACACCAGTTTAATCACCATGGCAACCGTTACACACTTGCATCACTTCAGTAGCGTTCAACAACTGCACTTTCATATTTACTCAACCCGATCAATTTTTTTTTAACATTTTCTGGATGTTTTGTATTCTAATTAATTCACGAGAGATCACTAATAGTTACCCCTATGTCACATGTTCCAGAATATTGAACCACACCTCTATTTGTCTGAATATTGTAAGGATACCACATTGTAAAATTGACTTGTTTCTTCAACCTCTGACAAACTCAGCCCATGTAGCCTGCTGTTCCTCGCGCCCTCTCTCCACCTTGGTTGATCTGCTTCCCAGGCTCCATTTACCTAACTAATAGTAACAATCTGTTAGTCTTATATCTCCGAGTATCCACCGTCTCGCGGAGATAGAGATGGAGAGTTCCAGACAGCCAGATTAAATAGCTTCCCTGCCTTGCCTTCCCAATAATCTGGTTCTCCTTCTGAAAGGCTGCCGCTCCAACAAACGTTATTTTTGTTGTTCATGCAATCTGACGTTTGTGACACAGCTGTAAGAAAAAAAAAGATCTTCTAGGCTCTTCTGAATTCAACTCCAACCTCACCCACCCCTTCACCCCCCTTTCCCTCGTCCAAGTATCTGGGGCTTGTTTGCAGTTAACGTATTTAAATAAACCACCTCTCGTCCATCTGTCGCAACAGATTCCCATGTGTGCTACTCCAGTGCTTGTGGTGCCGAGCGAGGCGCGTCCCATTTAGACAGCAGGGCTGTGTGATAGGATACCTCATGACCTAGCATTGTTCAAACTCCTTCCCACGCCCGGGAGCTGGAGGGTTACATTGTAGGCCTTTTCGCTCCTTTTTTTTCTGTGAATTGATCTTCATTCTTCTTACTTTCGTTCCCCCACCCACGACTGAACACTACGATTAAAGACGGAACGCTGTCACCTTTATGATGAATTTGTTCATTCCGTCTGATCGGGGCTGTTCAACACGTGCCCAGAGACTTCGTCCTGTTAAATGCCACAACAAGTTTTAAAGAAAATGGACCATGTTAAAAATCACACAACGCCACCTGATGAAGGAGCAGTGCTCTGAAAGCTAGTACTTCCAAATAAACCTGTTGGACTATAACCTGGTGTTATGTGATTTTTAACTTTGTCCACCGTAGTCCAACACAGGCATCTCCAAATCATTAGTGGACCATATTACCATAATGCACACGGCGGAATTAAAACGAGAGATCCTGTGTCATGATAATCTGGATTCAATATTTTTAATTAAGTTTAACTCGTTTTTATTAAATGAATCCAATCGTCACGATTTTAATGTCTTAGTGGCCTAGAAATTGTCAAGAGTTTCTGTGGTCATTCTTCCTGGGAGTCTTCAGCATGTGCATAGCGAATCTCAGTTGCTGGGAAACCAATGGAGAAAGTAGGAAATACGCTGCAGGTCAGTCAGTATTCTGTAAAGTGAGGTTCTGGCGTGTGATTCCCACTGGTTTTTCCATACCCCGGTCTTGCTTCACTTTTCTGAATGCAGATCCCCGCCCCACGGCCCTATGACCTTATGGCTTCATCATGTTACAATGACTGATATCAAAAGGTTGAAACGAACAGCTGAATACCCCTTTAACGCAGCAGCCCGGGGTCTGCCGACGGGGAGCAGTACGGAAAACCGACCGCAGCATTAATATTCTTGGTTGTATTTCGCGTAATTTAGCAAGAATTTTGCAACTTGCTTCTGTGAAGCACTAACTTTTAAACTGTGTTCTGTAAATACTTATACAAGCCGGGACTCCTCCAAGCATTGTCACTTTACAGAGAACAAGAATGGTGTTGTGGATCTTCCAATTCAACAACAGCTTATATTTTTAATAGTATCTTCAACTTAATACGGCCTCCTTAGGTAGGCTCACTGGTTAGCACTGCTGACTCACAGCGCCAGGGACAAGGAGTTGGCACATTCTCCCTGTGTCTGCGTGGGTTTCCTCCGGGTGCTCCGCTTTCCTCACACAATCACAAAGATGTGTAAGTTAGGTAAATTGGCCATGTTAAATTGCCCATAGTGTTAGGTGCATTGCTCAGGGGTGTACGTAGGGAAATTGGTCTGGGTGGGTTTTGAAGAACAAAACGCACTGATTATAAAACTGCCTGATTCCGATGGAATGACATTTTCTGTAGTTGATTATACACACTGCCAATTTTATAACAAGTAAACGAGTGAAAATCTTCGACAGTATCAACCATCCAGAATTTGAATGAGTGAATCCATCATTTTAATACAGACATTGTATTTTATTAGCAAGAAGAAACAAAGATGATACGAGTGATTCAAAAAATACAGTACACACTACTGATGACCATTGAATTGTCAAGATTTTTATTGTCCATTTGTATATATCATTCATCTGTATTATTTTTGTCAGTTTTGTACAGCAACCCACAGAGACAACTTAATAAATGCTTAACAGCTACTTATCCTGTCTATAAACAAACATTCCACCACATTCTATTAGCTGTCAATTTGTTAGTACAATTAGAATGGAGAGTGAATTTAATCGCTGTGGAGAGCTACATGTGTAAGTATATGTGGGTCTTCAACTAAAATAAGCTTCCAAATATTGAGTTATCAAGAAGGTACACTGAAATTCTAACCAAGATGGGCAACAGGGAATTTCAAACTTGTAATTTAGTTTTGACACATGCTTGCAAGTTGCCTGAATTTTCATCTTTTGATATGACTTGACATTATTTGTGAGCAGTCAAAATGATAGCTTTCCTACTGATTTAGAGTCAGAGAGTAATAGAGATGTATAGCACAGAATCAGACCTTTTGGTCCAACTCATCCATGCCAACCTGATATCCCAAATCAATCTTAGCCCTTTTGCCCACATCACTCTAAACCCTTCCTTTTCATATACCCATCCAGATGCCTTTTAAATATTGTAATTATACCAGCATTCACCACTTCATCTGGCAACCCATTCCATACATGCACCCACCCTCTGCATGAAAAAAGTTACCCCTTAGGTCCCTTTTAAATCTTTTCCCTCTTACCTTAATCCTATGCCATCTAGTTTTGAACTGCCCCACCCTGGAGAAATGACCTTGTCTATTTGCCCTATCCATGCCCCTCATGATTTTATAAACCTCTATAAGGTCACCTCTCAACCTCCGACACTCCAGGGAAAACAGTTCAAGCCTATTCAGCCTCTCCCTATAGCTCAAACCCTCTGATCCTGGCAACAACCTTATAAATCTTTTCTGAACCCTTTCAAGTTTCACAGCATCCTTCTGATAGGAAGGAGAACAGAACTGCACACAATATTCCAACAGTGGCCTAACCAGTGTCCTGTACAGCTGCAACATGACCTCCCAACTCCTGTACTCAATGCTCTAACCAATAAAGGCAAGCATACCAAATACCTTTGTCACCAGCCTGCCCACCTGTGATCCCACTTTGAAGGAACTATGAACCTGCACTCCAAGGTCTCTTTGTTCAGCAACACTCCCCAGACCTTACCATGAAGTGTATATCTTCTGCCCTGATTTGCCTTTCCAAAATGCATTTATCTAAATTCAACTTCACTTGCCACCCCTCGGCCCATTGGCCCATCTGATCAAGATCCAAATAACGTAACCTTCTTCACTGTCCACTACACCTGTAACTTTAGTGTCATCTGCAAACTTAGTAACCATACCTCCTATGTTCACATCTAAATCATTTATATAAATGACAAAAAACAGTGGACCCAGCACCAATCCTTATTGCACACCAGTGGGTACAGGCCCAAATCTAAAAAGCAACCCTCCTCCACCACCCTCTGTGTCCTATCTTTGAGCCAGTTCTGTATGCAAATGGCTAGTTCTCCCTGTATTGCATTACTAACAAGTCTACTATGAAGAACCTTGTCAAATGCATTACTGAAATCCTATCGATCACATCCACTGCTCTGCCCTCATCAATCCTCTTTGTTAATTCAACATTTGTAAAATTCAGAGCAACTGTCTATAAATTAAAATGCAAAGATGGGTCACTTATATGAATTCTTCCTACATATAGTAATACATTATGGTAGGAGGTGTTATGGTCTCCATTCTGATGAAACTTTTTCCCTCCATAATCTTAATGGCCCGATT
Organism: Chiloscyllium punctatum; assembly: GCF_047496795.1. NCBI lineage: Eukaryota > Metazoa > Chordata > Chondrichthyes > Orectolobiformes > Hemiscylliidae > Chiloscyllium > Chiloscyllium punctatum. The sequence goes on from NC_092744.1 coordinate 66,194,898, forward strand.
GTTCCATGGAAGGGAGGCTTGAAGTCTCAACTGTAAACTCGGAAGAATTCCTGAAGAAATTACATTGTTGGCAATGCACCGTCTTTCTAGGAGAAAGGGTGTTGTTGGGTTGAATCAATACCACAATGGAAAACCCCTGTGAGAGTTCCAAGAGAGTTTGCTTAAAATACCAGTTCTACTATGTAGTTTTATCAGCATTAAGTAGTCTCAATCTGTCATTGTGATTGTGCTGTTTAATTTGGGTGTGAAATGACCAGAAGTGCATTCAACCAAGTGGTGCAAGACCATCTCCAGGAGGTAATCTCACATTGCTGTTATTCACAGCTCTAGCAATTAAACCACAATCTGTGTGAAGCCAAGTTTAAAAGGTTCTCAGGCAGTATACTGGGCAGACTGAGGACATTCCTAATGATTTTAGTGTGTTTAAATGCTAGTAGACAAATTTAATTAAATCTCCCATCTAAATAGCATTCAGACAGATACGTGTATGTGTGTGTTTAATAAGCTAGTATTGGGCTCAGCAGTAATGTTACTGGCCTAATAATCATGAAGGTATAGCTTAATGTGCTGGGGACATTGCTTCAATTTCCATCAGCACAGTTTCTAGGAACTCTATTATTTCATCTGAAATTTAAAATAGAAAACCTCAGTTCAAGTGGGCAATAAACATTGGCTTTGCCAATGATGCCCACATCTTATGAAAATAAAAGAAAAATTATGGAGTTGGTGAACCTAGTGTTGTAAATAATACTTAAACAAATTGGACAACTCCCAGTGGACAATCACCAAAAACAAAAATTAGTCAATGAAAACCGACAAAAATGTAACAGATACTATCAAAATTAAATCAAAATATTGTTATCTGGTGTACTACTGCATCCCAGCCCATTGGTCAACATTGCCTGAGTTGACACCACATTTTTCCAATCAGTAGCCATTTAGCATGGAGGTAACCATGGAAGAGGGAAGGGCTTTTCCCCGAAATGTCGATTTCGAAGCTACTTGGATGCTGCCTGAACTGCTATGCTCTTCCAGCACCACTAATCCAGAATCTGGTTTCCAGCATCTGCAGTCATTGTTTTTACCAAGAGGGGCAGATAGACAGACTATGAGGCCCTTTGCCTGGACCTGTTTATGGCCTCTTTGGCCCTCAAATGTGCCCATCTCCCTTCTGCACAGGGTGGGCATAGATCAGGAGCACGGTGCAACCAATAATTTTAAAAGTACCCCTTTAGAAAACACAATGTGTACTTCAAACTAAAACATTCCAAACAAAAACAAAACTACTGGTGGCTTTACACTCAGTGAATCTACTTGAACTTTTATTGCATGGGACTGCTGAGTCAACATTCTCCATACCAGAACCCTGATGAAAAGAGGAAAGATCCCCTTATACAGGGCCCTCCACTGGGGATCTCTGCTGCCAGAAGGTGGGACATCGCACCAAGGCCTATCTGAGGAGTGGACAAGGCTGAGGAAGTGGAGACTATGCAGCAGCAGCCCATACGGGAAGCTCCTTCATGGAGTTTAAAGAATTGGTAGTTTTACACAAGAGAACCACAAGTGTAGAAAGCAATGTTTTATAATATCCAGACTGTTCAGAAGATTTCAAGAAAAATATATTGAGGGAGTGCTGAGCAAATGGGGGGATCTTGAGATTTGTAAATAGAGGCATTGAATACAGAAACAGAGAAGATATACTGAACCTTCACAAAACTCTGGTCAGGCTCCAACTAAATTATTGCTTCTTGTTCTGGTCATTGCACTTTAGGAAGGATATAAGGGTCATTGAGAGTGACCAGAGGACCTTTACCAAAATGTTTCCAGGGATGGAGGATTTTGATTGCAAGGTTAGTTTGGAAAGATTGGAATAAATACAAAAATAAAACATGAACTGTGGCTGCTAGAGATCTGAAGCAAACAAAAGCAAATCGTATGTCTGGGACCATCTATGAAGAGAAAGCAGGGTTAACCTTTTTGAATTCAGTAACCTTCTCCAGAACTGATAGCAGCTAGGAAAGGAAGATATTTATGATGATAACAAGGGTTGGCGGAGGTAGTTGGACATGTGTGGATAGGTGGGGACAGAGCCTGGGGAGTGAAAGGGAAATAAAGGGCAAGCAAACAAAGGGATTGTTTATTAAGTCAGGGAAGAAGAGAAGCTAAACATATGATAATGGAGTCTGAATAGTTGAAAGTGGATTGACTATGTTGAAACTGATTTCATGGCAGGACATGTGGTGGGGGGTGATAGACATGGAAGGAGGTGTTCATGCTTTAAAATTGTTAAATTCGAGGTTGAGCTTTGAAGGCTGTAAGGTCCCCAGTTGGAAAAGGTATTATTCCACGAGCTTGCATTGAACCATGCTAGAGCACTGCAACATGCCTGAGTCAGAAAGGCCTGGAAGAACAGGCCTTTTTAAAAGACAATGTAGGTGCTTTGCAAAATGGTCACCCAGTCTTTGTTTCCTCTCCTCAGTATAGAGGGAAGTAATGAATACAGTAGAATAAATTAAATGAAGTGCAGGTAATTCACCCTGTGGAACACCTACATTCCAAACTACCTCCTGACTGGACCTGACTATCCACTTACTTTAGAGTGTAACATCATTCTTCATTTTGAACATGAAACACGAACTGTGCTTCTCCCTCTATGGATGCTACTGGACCTTCTGAGTTTCTCCAGCACTTTCTGTGTTTGTTTCAGTTTTCCAGCATGTGCAGTATTTTGCTTTTGTTAAACTAGGAGCCATTATGTATTCCATAGGTGGGGAGAAAATCTGGAAATGGAATCACTACTGATCTCTACCTAACAATGACTACATTTTCAAAATGATTTGACTTCTTTTGGTCCTTCTCTCGAGAATCTTTATCCATTCTCTCCTCTTCAGTGCCTCCTTTCTGATCAAAATACAACAGACTGAGGCTTTCGCTGGTAAAGAGAAAATTTGGTAGTTTTGCCATGTTCAAGTGAGAAGTCATATTTTTAAAGAGAGCAGAATTTGCCCCTCACTTGCAATTACATCACGATCAAGCTGTCAGACTATTATGTTATTATTGTCCTTTTGTTTGCTGTCAGCTTGTCTATTTTCTAAATTCTATTTCTATTCTGCCTATTACTTTGTTCATTGTCATGAGCACTATCAGCAGTTTGTACTCCATGAAATTATGGAACAGAAAGCTACAAGCTATAGAGTCATAGAGATGTACAGCATGGAAGCAGACCCTTCGGTCCAACTTGCCCTTGCCAACCAGATATCCCAACCCAATCTAGCCCCACCTGCCAACACCCAGGCCACATCCCATCCAAACCCTTCCTATTCATATACCCATCCAAATACCTCTTAAATGTTGCAATTGTACCAGCCTCCACCACTTCCTCCAGCAGCTCATTCCATACACATACCACCCTCTGTGTGAAAAAGTTGCCCCTTCGGTCCCTTTTGTATCTTTCCCCTCTCACCCTAAACCTATGCCCTCTAGTTCTGGACTCCTCCACCCAGGAAAAAGACTTTGTCTATTTATCTTATCCATGCCCCTCATAATTTTGTAAACTCTATAAGGTCACCCCTCAGCCTCTGTTGCTCCAGGGAAATCAACCCCAGCCTGTTCAGCATCTCCCCATAGATCAAATCCTCCCACCCTGGCAGATCCTTGTAAATCTTTTCTGAACTCTTTCAAGTTTCACAACATTTTTCCAACAGGAAGGAGACCAGAATTGCATGCAATATTTCAACACTGGCCTAACCAATGTCCTGTACAACCGCAATAATGACCTCCCAACTCCTGTACTCAATACTCTGATCAATAAAGGAAAGCATACCAAACACCCTCTTCACTATCCTATCTACCTGCAACTCCACTTTCAAGGAGCTATGAACCTGCACTCCAAGGTCTCTTTATTCAGCAACACTCTCTGGGACCTTACTATTAAGTGTTTCAGTTCTGCTAAGATTTGCTTTCCCAAAATACAGCACCTCACATTTATCTGAATTAAACCCCATCTGCCAATTCTCAGCCCATTGGCCCAACTGAGCAAGATCCTGTTGTAATCTGAGGTAACCTTCTTTGCTGTCAACTACACCACCAATTTTGGTGTCATCTGCAAACTTACTAACTGGTCCTCTTATGCTCACATCCAAATCATTTATGTAAATGACAAAAAGTCTAGGACCCAGCACCAATCCTTGTGGCACTCCACTGGTCACAGGCCTCTAGTCTGAAAACCAACCCTCCACCACAACCCCCCTCTGTCTTTTACCTTTGAGCCAGTTCTGTATCCAAATGGCTAGTTCTCCCTGTATTCCGTGAGATCTAACCTTGCTAATCAGTCTCCCATGGGGAACCTTGTCGAACGCCTTACTGAAGTCAATATAGATCTCATCTACCACCCTGCCCTCATCAATGAAGTTCAAATGCTTAACTTCCTGAAATATATTTCTTGCTGATAAAACTTTACTCTGCTGTATTTGTGCAATGCTGTGTTCTATTCCATTGGCCTTGGATTATAAAAAATTGACAATTCTGTCCCCAAATCTCAAATTACAGTTTCTTACTCCTCTTCTGTCTTTGCATTCAACTTTGACTACAAAATATCAGTTATGGTTCTGCTATCTTCTAAGGACAAAAAGAAGTGGTTAGCACTGCTGCCTCAATTCCCATCTCAGTCTGTGTGGAGTTTGCACATTCTCCCCGTGTCTGCGTGGGTTTCCTCCGGGTGCTCCAGTTTCCTCTCACAGTCCAAAACAATGTGCAGGATAGGTGAATTGGCCATGCTAAGTTGCCCATAGGGTTAGGTGAAGGAGTAAATGTAGGGAAATGGGTCTGGAAGGGTTGTGCTTCGGCGGGTCGGTGTGTGCTTGTTGGGCCGAAGGGCCTGTTTCCACACTGTAAGTAATCTAATCTAATCTAATCTAATTCAGTTGGCTGCATAAAACAGATTCCCAGAAATTAATTGGGAAAGCAACCATTCAGAGCTGTTGCCACTCACCACTGACTGGACCCAGTATAGGCTGATGTGGCACATACTTGCTGCTGCCCATTTTCCACAGAGGGGGGTGTAGCATTTGAAAATATTACATGAACAAACAAGAGGCTCCTGCATCTTACGGTCTATTGGAGGCATAGCCTAAGGAAAAGCTTGAAGATTGTTGTCATTTAGCAGTCTGACAGATATTGAAACTTGAAAAATTATTGCATTTCTATAATAATTCAGAATGAGCATTGGCAAACAAAATAGAGCAATTTTGAGACTGAGAGCCCAACAACAGCAATCCTGAACAATTGCCTTTTATAACTTTTTGACTATTGATATTGGAAAGGTTTGAAGGGATATAGGCCAAGAACTAGGTGGGACTGGTTTAGTTTAGGATTATGTATGCTCATTGTAGATTGATTGGACTGAAGGGTCTGTACCTGTGTTGTATGACTCTAAATAAAAATGTAGCATTTCTATCAAAACCATACAATCGAAAAGTGATACATTTACAGCATTGGCATTAACATAACACAAATGCATTGTAATCTGTTAAGTATGCTAATGATTTTAAATTTCATATTTCCTGAGTCACTTGTATTACTGAACATTGTCAATATTTTTGAATTCTGCTCACCTGCAATTGGATGCAACCATGGTATATGATGAGAAAAATCAGCTGCAAAATTCAGATGATAAACTTTAGTAACTATTTATCAAACAACGAGTGCATTATTGCCGTTTAATCATTGGATGTATTTGATTTATAGTGTGCAATATCAATTTGGAGAAAGTGAGGATTGCAGATGCTGGAGATCAGAGTCCAGAGTGTGGTACTGGAAAAGCACAGCAGGTCAGACAGCATCCGAGGAGCAGGAGAATTGACGTTGCGGGCATAAGCCCTTCATCAGCATTCCTGTGCTTTTCCAGCACCACACTCTGGACCGCAATGTCAACTTGCGATGTTCATGGATACAATGCTGACTGTTATTTTTTTAATTTTTTTTTCTTTTTTTCTCCCACCTTTCCCTGAAAATCTCAAAGGTGTTGGTGACACTCCTGTTCTTTTTTCTAACGCTGACTGTTATTGCAGATTACTCTTCTGTCCCATTGGATATCATCTAATTTCAATCTGGCATTCCCTGACAGTTACACAGTTGAATTTGTAAATTAGGGATGTGTATCTGGACACCATCGTTCATTATCACACAACGTTGTCATTCCATCATGTTAAAGTATTTAATTTGGTTTTGTGCTAGCTTATTACTAATGATTATTTTGTACCAATATCTACCGTGCATTGCAATATATGGCATCCACTCTGCCTGTTCTCAGTACATACAAAAATCCGTTCATCATCAATTTAACGTGCAATCTGAGCATCAAAATTGATTTTTACAACAGTTTCTTGCCCTAATGCTATTGGACTAGGTTGCCGTTAGACTCTGGTTTACAATTTTCTCTTACAATCTCACAGCCAAATGCCTGCTTCTGACCTCCTGTCTCTTCGTGGTCTTGCAGTTCCTCATCGCCCAGCTCCACCTAATCAGCTGGCTCTCCTCACCCTCCTGACACAGAATACTCAAAGTAACTGACAAAAACTCTAAGCATTCCCGTAACCAGGGTTGGGAAATATTACTGCAATGTGCAAGCGTAAACAATCCGTTTCCATGGTTTCGCGACTTATTAAAGATGAGTCACACGTGTTTGTGAAGTTGTCCTTCCGAAGTGGAAATTCGCATGGCAGCTCCAGACTGGCACAGTATCAGATTGAAGTATGATCTGCTCCAGGAGATTGTGAAAAAAAAGTACTTCTAGGTCGAGATTACATTGTTCAGACACCCGTAAGTGCTTCACCTGTTGGGTGTCCGCAGGCCGACTCCTGGCACAGGGGCAGGTTTACTGAAATGCCAGGGGTAGCCCTCAGAGGCGATTAGTTCGGGAGGGTAATGCTGGGCGGGAGAGGGGTGTGAGTTGGCGTGGATCGGGAGCAGATGATCGCAGAAAGGGGACGGGAAGTGTAGGGGGCGATTACCAGGAGGGGAAAGGGCAGCGGTGCGGATAGGTTCAGGGCACGTTGGCCAGAGTAAGTCGCCGGTGTGTTTTTGACAATGGGGGAGCACTCCCAATTCTCAAAGTGTCACACTGATGGGTGTGGCTGCTTGCAGCCTGCAGTGGCTCATTTAAAGGTGATCACCTCCTCCACAGCCTCGGTTTCCCTAAGTGGCGGGAATAGAGCTTCAGACAGGTTTTGAGGGGACCTAATTGTACATGCAAGTCGGCTTAATGGTCGATGGACTTCCAACATCATTTTATTGGTGGTATAATAATACGGTACTTTGGTCTCGGGATGGTCATTTGCTTCCTCGCTGTCACAGTGAAGACGAACGATCTTGAAAAATTGCTCCTGAATAGCCGACCCTCCAGGTTTACGATAGATCACGCTGTATAGAAAACTGCTAGACAGCGAAATTGGATGCCAAAATTGTTAAGAGAAAGTATTTTGAAAATCCTGGGCCCTGTCCAGGTTCTATCCTTTCTTAGTTTTCTCAGAACGCTAACAAGCTCGACAAGTTATCCCAATAAAGCCTATTCTTAGCAGAAAGGTATACATTTGTTCCTGCTCAGTACCCACTAAGAGTTAGACACCGATAAACATTGTAACAGAAACGGGTTGCAATTCACATGATTAGATATTGCAACAGGCTGCAATAGGTTGACAAACTGTGTCTGGTACATGTATTTGATGTTTTAAAGTAGCATTGAACCATCTGGACACGCGACTGAATTGCATCAGCTGGAGCGTGGGAAATATCGGCAGACAAAGGGCCTTTGATAAACAAGCCATTTATCCCTTTCTACTCTCCGGCCCTACTCTTAATTGAGGTGAATTTAGATTGCAATCTTTAACTCACTTTATCTCACCATCTGGGATTGTAAACAAAAGGCCCCACATTTTGATTGTAAAGTTCAATGGAGCGTTATCGATGCTTATTTTAATAAAATATTTGTCTTCGGAATGAATTTTTTCACGGAATTAGGTCAATAAAAAAATTTCTTGTCTTACACTTAAGCGTTTCCATTATACTACCATCATTATTTATGATTCAGAAAGTGTCAACACAACAATAATGTCATGTGGCTTCAGACTTGGAACTAAAATTATTTTGTTTTGGTGGTAAAAAGGTTCTTTGATACCATCAGATTATTTTCTCATCTTTCAAAAACGTAGATAACTAAATTCAATCATGATTTCCACCCCAAGTCAGCTAATTCAATTGTATGTGCATAGCAGAGAATGGGAGTGGATTTGATAAAGTCTTGGGTAGTTTAATAGGCGGGCTACAGTCCCTAGTGAGACTAATCCATCGCAGCGATCAAAGAGGAGAGTAGGTGATCCTTGTGCATCCTTATTTCTTCAACAATCTGTGTTTGGAGAAAAGTGGCTAAATTTAGGGGAAGGGTTGTTAAAATGATTGGAATGTTTTTTAAAATATAAAACAGCTACTACAAATGACTGCAATGTGGCTCCATGTATTAATGATTTGATCGCTACCGCCGCTGTACCTGCCTTTACAGCAGTAACTACCATCATTGCAGATCGCCTATGTTCCCACGCTACCAATAGCGCTCAGTGTCGTTCACTGCTGGGAGTGCGGGGTGAGGTGTATGCAACCACATTTGTCATTAATAAATTTAACAGCCAGTCTTCATCATAGAAATGTCATATTTGTCGGTATATGACTCATGCGCTTAGAGGGAGCGTGGCAGAGCAAGTTGTCGAATCTAAAGAGGGAGCATTGCTGGTTTTGTTGGTACCTTTGAGTGATTATCCTTCCCACACTGTTCATGCTCTGTCCCCATGCTGAGTCAACGCATCTGGTCTGCGTTCCTCAAATAAAAGCAAAATACTGCGGCGCTGGAGAACTGAAATAAAAACAGAAAGGGCTGGAGGTCTGGCAGCAGTTGGCGAGAGAGAAACAGAGCTCATTGTCTCTCTCAACTGAAGCTGCCAGATCTATTGGTTTCTGGTCTTTGATTATGATCGAAGAAACTAGAAATACCAGTTCCACGTTCACGATTTGGAGATGCCGGTGTTGGACTGGGGTGTTCAAAGTTAAAAATCACACAACACCAGGTTTGTTTGGAAGCACACTAGCTTTCGGAGCGCTGCTCCGCCATCTGACGGTTGTTCCACCTTCATTTGAGATAAAATGTGTGTTTGAGGTAGATGAAGACACTGGTAGATATTTCTTGGATGGTCATCAGTGTCCACCATTGTTAAGTGCATGAAGCAACTTGCATCATGGACCGCAAAGCCCCGCCCTCTTCACCGCTCCCATCACCTCCCCCTCCCCTATTGTCTCCCCCCCCGATCTCTCCCTCAACTTTGGTGTCATTGCCCTGCCCTTAATGGGCTCTGTACGTAAGTTAAGCAATTAAACAAAAGGGTGGTTTTCTGGTGGAGATTAATTGATGAAAAAAAGCATTTGATTTGGTGATGGGGAAAAGCCCGTCAACTGTGTGTAAGAGCAATTCTTCATGTAAAAGAAAAACCGAGCATTTTCAGGGGAAGTTGAAATAACTCAGTTGGGAGTGCATTGGACTGAAAAGATTAAAGGCCTGGTTCAAATCTTGAGATGCAATGACAGTGCCTCTGCCTTTGAGCTAGAAGGCCCATGTTCAAGTCCCATCTGCTCCAGAAGTGCACATTAATAACTCTGAACAGGTTGGTTAGAATATATTTTGAAGAGGAATTCAGTAGGATTCTTTTAGCGCAGTAGTAGTATTCCTACCTCTGAGGTCCGAGATTCAAATTCAAGTCCCACCCGCTCTAGTGTTGTGTAATAACATTCCCAAACAGATCGATTAAAAAAGGACTATAAGATATGCTGCATTAAGTTGCTCTACTGGGTCCCAGCCATATGACACTAGTGATAATATTTCATTCCCCACCAAAGCCATTCTGTGACTTTTTTTGATTGAAGCAACAAAATTCATCATTTTCTGGTTAAAAAAAGACTGACCTAGGTATAGAACTGATTAGGAAGTAAGAGATAGTAAATAGAGATATACTTCAGATGGCAGGGTGTGATGCATCATATCCTTTAGCAACCTCTATAGATTGCTTAACTTTTCACAATATTTAGAAATGACTTAGATTAAGAAATACAGAACTGTATATTCACATTTGCTGCTGACTCCAAAGTGGAGCATGCAGTAAGTAATGCAGTAGTGAGTGGTAAAGAGCAGAACGATGACAGATTAAGATCAATGTGGGGAAAGATCAGGTTATCAATTTTAGACACCCTAGATAGATAAATCTTCTAAATGATGAGAATTAGGAACTGTAGTTAAGTAATAGTTTTTACAGGTTCAGAAATCACTAAAGATAGTGCTATGATTCATGAAGGAGAGGTGAACTGGTTTTATATACATTCTTTTTAGTCATAATTAGTCATAGAGATATACAAGAATGGAAACAGACCCTTTGGTCCAACTTGTCCACGCTGACCAGATATCATAAATTAATCTAGTCCCTTTTGCCAATATTTTGCCCACATCCCTCTAAATTCTTCTTATTCATATACCCATCCAGATGCCTTTTAAATGTTGTAATTGTGCCAGCCTCCACTACTTCCTCTACAGCTCGTTTCACAGTTGCACCACCTTCTGTGGGGAAAATGTTGCCTCTTTGGTCCCTTTTAAAACTTTCTTCTCTCACTTTAAACCTATGCCATCTAGTTTTGGACTCCCCTATCTGGGGAAAAGACCTTGTCTATTCACCCTATACAGGCTCCTCATGATTTTGGAACTGGAACACAAAAAAAAAGACTTGAGAGAAAAAAAAATGCAATTTTATACTGAATGACAAGAGGATATTGATTATCAGACCAGGCATTGAGCTTCTGGTAAAGGCATCAAAGAGTATGACAATAGACAATAGGTGCAGGAGTAGGCCATTCTGCCCTTCGAGCCTGCACCAACTGAGCATGTCAGAAACAAATCAGTCAAGCTCCTTAACGAATAACTAAATACAAAACAAACAAACAAATATTTTATTGCAAACAATATTTACACAATCAAAGATATGGGATTATTTATAAAAGTCTAAACTTTTGTGCAAACGTATACGATTACCACTCTTGAAAACTAATATGTACACACGTACCATTCAAATTTGGAGAAAAGAACTCAGCAAATTGTTATCTTAAATGCATTTTGGCCAAATAAATGTAGTTAAATTCAGAATAAATAGTTATTATAGTATGTCCAAATGTCGATTCTTAGCTGAAATAGCTTTGCAAACAGGTTTTTGGAACTAGTGTGTCATTCTGAATTAGTTATGACTGGCTGAATTCAATTCTTTGGTGACGATGGTGTCGACTTTGAAGTTTTGTTTAGGAATCCTCCACATGTGGTAATGAGGTCTTCCGCTGGGTTTTGAACTCACAATGTTTGATGAGAGGAATTTCAGAGAAACAGAGAGAGGGCAAAGGCTGTAGTTCCTACCAAGTTCTCTGTATTCAAATTCAATTGCTTTATACCATCCATAAACTGATCATGCATTTGTTTTTGAAAGTACTGTAAAATCAGTGACAGTGACTGCATCCTTTATAAATACGATATTTTTCCTTGTTGCAGCCAGTTCCATTTGCTTTGCAGTGTTCTTTCCAAGATGTCAATTACATTATAAATGAATATTTTAACAGCAGTGCAAAATAATTAAAAGGGCTAAAGGGGTTTGGCTTTTATCTCAAATGAGCTTGAATGCAAAGAATGGAAGCTTGTTAGTTATATGAAACTCTGGTTAGATTAATTTGACCTCGGTGGCCATGGTTTTCAAAGTCAGCCTGTGTCAGGCCCCAACCATGGGGCCCTTTGTAAGTTCTAACCATTGAACTTGGAGAAAGTGCAGCACAGATTCAACATTATGGCACCAAAACTTTATGAGGACATTTTTGAGAAAGGAGTTGAACTCAGAGTATCAGGTCAAGAAATAGAATCAGTCTGCGTGGAAATTAGGAATATGAAGATAAAAAAATGTAGTTGGGAGTAGTGTCACAATGATATAAATTATGGACTTCTAATTTTTTAAAAATCCCATCATCCAATTTAATACCTGGGACTGCATTGACTGAAATGTTTTTTAAACAAGTGCTAAAAGCCCTGCCCTAAAATGCTCACAGACATCTCCTGACTGCACAGGTTGTAGAGTTTAAGAAGAATTCCTGAAAAAGGGCTTCTCCCGAAACGTCGATTCTCCTGTTCCTTTGTTGCTGCCTGACCTGCTGCGCTTTTCCAGCAACACATTTTGAAGCTCTGATCTCCAGCATCTGCAGTCCTCACTTTCTCCTAGTAAAGTTTAAGAAACCAATTCACTTCAAAACTGAAACAGATGGTCTAATGTTAACATTTAATCTAAGCAGAACAAAACTAGTCAAAAAACACCCGTTTTCCCCCTCAAAAAAACTGGGGAGATGTGAAAAGGCACATCTCCTATTTTGATTTGCTCCCTTACTATATAGTTCACCTGTTGGAAATAGAACCTCACCTACAAAAAATAAACCTAAAACATCACTTCTGCAGAGATGGAATACATGAACAAGCTGTCTTTCAAGGAGCTGCTTTTGGCAACAAAGAAAAATTGATTGTCTGTTAAGCTTTTCATCTGTTAGAATACAGTGATACAATCAATTTTTCAATGTATAATTTCAGTTACATCACACTGTAAATTTTTGCTATAAATTCTGTGTTAGGATTGAGCCCTCCACTATCACCTGATGAAGGATCGTCGCTCCAAAAGCTAGTGTGCTTCCTATTAAACCTGTTGGACTATAACCTGGTGTTGTGTGATTTTTAACCCAGAAATTAATTAACTAACCAACCATGTCCCAAGGGCACCCAAAGGACTCTAAACTGTACATTGTTTCATTTTCAATTTTGTACTGGACTTTAAATTGTGTGTGTATGTGTGTTTCTGTTTGTCTGTGTGGTCCCCTGAAAGGTCAGTCGGGGACATGGGCCAACTATTCCTGTGATATGACAGTGAGTGGGATTCAGTCTGATCCACAAGCAGGAGACATGGTGAGGTGTCCCTACTGAGTCAGTAAGAAGCAAGGAGGGCTTTTTTTGAGGATAAGATGGATGAGAGTGAAAAGAAGATGTGTCCATTACTCTTGCGGAGTGCAAATCACTGATCATTCCTGCACCATGAGATGTTCAGCTTCACCCAGGACACTTCATTGATTCAGGGCTGTAGATTGTGTCCAGGCTGGTTGTTCTTGGTAACTCAGTTGGTGGACCTCAGTGGAAAATGCTCACCTCCCCACCACAATGACCAGCAACATCTCCAGGTCTCCGTCTGTGAACCAGGGTGCAAGCTTTCCTTTCCTCTGGGCCAAGTGTATAGTAATAACTCCCAACAACCACAGTGTGAGGGCCAGGTTCAGGCTTGCAACAAGCATATCACACTGAATCCCACCCTTTGTCCCATTGCAGGAACAAATGGCCCATTCCTCAACTAGCCTGTCAAGAGAGTACCATGTACATGCACATACATTCTCACATAAACACATAAATCCGCACACACAAAGTTAGGGAGTGATAATGTCTAAGAGCAAAATTGAAAACAAAACAACATACAGTTTCGAGTCCTTTGGGTACCCTTGCGGCATGGGTGGGAGAGACCAAACATTTGAGACAGAGCTGAGGAGAAATTTCTTTATGTAAAGAGTTATGATTTGTTCAAATGCTCTAACCTGAAGAGTTGTGAAACACCGTCATTGAACGTATTTAAGGTTGGAAAGGACAGATGTAGAATATCTTGCAGGCCCACTGGTCAGTATGGTCTCATTCTGCTCCCATTCTGTATGTTTTTGTTTGATTCAGGTACTGAATTTAGTGATTGATATTAAGCCAAATTAAATTATATTTGAAAATAGTGTACAAATTTTGTATGATTAAGCAATCACATGGATGGTGTAAGCGTTTGATTGCCATGTGACTGAAGATAGCATGACTAAATCTCCAGGAACAGCCCAAACCAAGCTTGGCAATACTTTGAGCACAATTGTCTATAATCAGCTTTTTCAATAATATTTTATAGCAGTCTTAATTTTCTTAAACTACTCACAGTACTTGTCCTAATCTTCCTGGTTATTAGGAACTTTTAATCTACATAACATAAACTAATGTGTATTATTTGTCTTGTAAATGACTAATTAGTCATTTTGGTTTCTTCTGACTATTGTTAAAATCAGGTGAGAAAGGGTGAATTTGCCCTCCTCTTCAAAATCTCCTTATTTGGACACAACAAATATTTAATATTCTTTTAACATGCATCTATATTAGAGGAGACAATTATAAGGTTGTAAGAAATAGAAGAAAGAGGGATTCCTTTACTTATTAACCCCAAGTAAAACAACAAAATATGACATTAGATACACACACAAATGTGGGTATGAAGTTTACAAAAGGGAGACTGTCGATTACAAAAAAGATCAGGACTAGGCAGTTAAAAGCTCTTGAGAGTTCTTGAGGTGTTAAGTTTTCACCTGAGATCACAGTTGTTTAATTGACGTCTTGTATTCTCAGCAGTGGTGAAATTATTCGATATCCTGGAGTTCCTTGTGAATGCATGCTTCTCCAATTTGCTTCACCATCAGTCATTGCATTTTGAGAGGCTGAGAGAAAAAGAGAGAGATACAGAAAGCCAAGTTTCTAGTTCTGCTGTTACAAATAATTTTTTAAAATCTTTCTCTCTCCTGAAATATGTTGCCTCGAATAAAGTTTCTTTGTCTATTCCCCCATCTGGCTTCACTGATATTTTTTTCAAGCTGGATAGTCTACTGACAACTTTCATCCCAATATGTGAAACTTCTGGAAAGGCATAAGTCAAACAGAATACAGATCTGAATGTCTGGGGCGGCATGGTGGCACAGTGGTTAGCACTGCTGCCTCACAGCGCCAGAGACCCGGGACTCAGGCGATTGACATTGTGGAGTTTACACGTTCGCCCCGTGTCTGTGTGGGTTTCCTCCGGGTGCTCTGGTTTCCTCCCACAGTCCAAAGATGTGCAGGTCAGGTGAATTGGCCATGTTAAATTGCCCGTAGTGTTAGGTTAGGGGTATGGGTGGCGGGGCGGTGTGGACTTGTTGGGCCGAAGGGCCTGTTTCCACACTGTAAGTAATCTAATCTTAAAAAAAAGTCTGATTTCAGTGATTTTGGAAGCATGTTAATTTCATGTCAGACTGTATCTTGAAAATTGATGGTTTTATGAACTGGCTCAACTGTGGTCAGTTGAGACCATCTTAAGACAGCATTTTCCTTTTGCTAAACTATTTTAATCCATGAGAGGTTCCAGGTATAAAAGTCAAATGATGACAATCAGAAATTGACAATTCATTTTAATCACGAGCAGAGCACCATGCGCACTACTTTGAATATCAAATGGTATGTAACATTTATATTTCTGAATTCAGTTTTAATTGATGCTGTTTATATTTAGCATCAGTTGCTTTTCCAGCCCTAAAGTTGACACCTTTGCCAAATCCTCTGCCATCTAATTAAAGTTAACCTAAAACCTGGCATTAGTTGCAGATTTTCATTACTAATCAATTGAGCCAGTTTCTCAAGTACTCTTTCATATGAAAAATAGATACCAAGTTAAATTCACAACTAAGCATTACATTTAGCACATGATTCATCTTCCAACTGAGTTTTCTGTCCAAAGGCAGGTCCATAGTGATTATTTGCCGAATCATTGCAAAATACTTTTTTTTTCTACTACAGGTAACAGAAAGAGACAGAAGCCAAGTCTGTTTATACCAGAACAGGGATCAAAACCCATGCTGATTAATCTGATCCACATGATTGCTGCCCAGCCAAGATATTCCCCCACACCACCTTGGTAAATGATACTTCTGGTTGCTCTTTTCACATGTTAAGAAACAGTCTTAAATGTGAGCAACGTGCTTCCTGTTGCATGTACTATAATGCCTTCTACAGGTAGAATAATGTCAGTGCACACATTTAGATTTTGCTTCCATAAACCTCTGCAGACTTTCTGCACATTGCTTCAGATGCAATACTTTCCTAACTATTCTTCAAGTGCGTCTTGCTCAAATTTTCATCATTGATTTTCTCTATTTATTTTCTTGCCTCTCATTTTTAACTTAAAATACAATTTCACAGAATGGGTTCGCATGACAGCCAGTCTACACTAATTTTCCCTAATTTTCCCCTCCTGATAGATTTAACTAAAGTTGTGATTATTTTCTTACTTTGAAATATTGTCTGTGGATGCATTTGTCAGTAGGCTACTGTGAGAGAGCTGAGAATATATAAAGGACAGGAATGCAGCCTCTATAGCACTCTCTGTTCTTGATTTTCGATGTGATTAGTTAGATATTTATTAGTGATTCATAATACCATTACAAATTTCTAAATTTCTAGAAAAACTGCAGTAAATCTCTGTGAAATTATATATGTTGATCATAAGTTCTCAGTTATTTCAAGCAAGGAATAAAGATGAAGATCTATATGCTTGAGGGAAATCGGAAAGCATAAGTCCCACATAAAAGCAAATATTGCATTTACTGATATTAATACCTTATTTATATAACATCTTTATAGTAATAAATTGTCCCAAAATGCTTCAAAGGAATGTGATCAAACAAAATGTGATACTGAATGATATACAGAAATACTTTTCCTTCTAATCAATCTGATCAAGTATGTTATTACATACTTTTGGAGTAGGTGGGACAAGAATCCAGGCCTCCTGGTCCAGGAATAGGGACACCACTACTACACCACTAGAGGGCCCAGTAAAAGTTTGGTCAATGTGGTAGGTTGAAGGAGAAGAGAAATAAGAGAATTGTTCTGAAAGGGTTGATGTTGAAAACTGTTAGTCTCTATCAGTTTGCTGATAGCAGACAGTCTAAGTTTGCTCAAGATCCCAAAGTGACATCCCTGGCTTCTGATAGACTTGGTAATTATGAATAACCAGCCAATGCAACTCTACACTTATTGCTATCATGCAATAAATTCTATCTTGTTGTTAAGAGAAGAGACCCTTCATTGGTTCTACAAGAAATGTGACATGCAAAGGTGAAGGCATCTAGGGGGAAATCCAGATCTTGGGGCTTCTACCCCTTACAACAAAGTGGCTTAAAACTAATTGAAAGAATTTGAGGGTGAACAGGATGCCAGAATTGGAAGTGAACCAAGATCTCATTAGGTTATGGATCAGAAGGAGCTTAAAGAGATAGGTGAAGAGACAAAATTCCCCTTTGAATATATGCTACCACCACCAAGATCTGCACTATGGCTGTTCCAATCTCACAGTCACTCCTAGGTGCCATGGTATAAGCACACAATGGAGTGAGGGATTGGGAATCTTCTCAGGGTGTGTTAATTCAACAGTCAAGTTGTGCATTTTTGCATCCATGCCCGCCATCCTGCTGTCTGCATCAATCAACACATTTTTTTTTGGATCTGCTGAGTATTTGTACTAGGAGCTGTAATCTGATGCTTTATTCATTATACCTCCCCTCTAGATAGTACAACTCTGAACGTTGCTCTAAGCCTGCAAGTCAGACTGATTACCTACTTAGAGGTTAGAAATTAGATTAATTTCATTCCTCCACAAAAATGCTGATCATTTCGTTTACCACATCAAACAATGTGAGGATAAGCAACAGTGTCTTGGGGATTTTTGGAGGGAGCCAGGAACCAAGTTGTCCAATCAGTTTTTTGCTTCTGAGATCTGGTCATGAACATTTTTGTACATTAGGCAAAAGGCCAAATCAGCTTCCTAATTGAAGGAATGTTAATCATTATACATTTTCATATTTATCCTCCGTGTTACGTTATTTTTCTTCCCACATTGGGAAGCATGGGCTTCAGCCCATTTCTCAGAATTACCAAGAAGATAAGCAAGTCAACTTTATTCTCTGATTTTCCCATCATGAGAAGTATCTCAACTGTGGAGAAAGCGAGGACTGCAGATGCTGGAGGTCAGAGCCAAGAGTGAGGTGCTGAAAAAGCACAGCAGGTCAGGCAGCATCCGAGGAGCAGGAGCGTCGCTGTTTTGGACAAGAGCCCTTCATCAGGAATTAGGAAGTATCTCACTGTGTCTAATTCAAAGACTTGCAGAAAGGTGGACCTGACCAGGAATAACCATCAGTGCCAATTTCTTTTCCTGTTCCTTTTCGATAAAATCCTTTTCTTAATTACAATTTTCATCATTCATAGCCGTCTGTTCTTCCAAAGATCAGAAAATAGTGTTCAAGTTATTAAACCTTAACTATTTTCCCTAGTTCAGAGAAGAATCATGATTTTGATCCTGAGCCGCAGAGTGTATTTTCTGAGAAATGACTGGAGAAGCTTTTGAGAAGAGTGAGTGATATAAACAAAGTAAGTCCAGATCATCACTGAACACAAACTATTGCAGGGAAACAGGAGTGCATGGGCTTAACCAACAAAAAAAAAATCCATTTTGTTTGCTGTCAGTAAGTTTTTCAAGCAAAGTATAATAATGTACGTTCAAGGCAGTTAAGCATCATTGAAGAAGCAGTTTGCTGTGACTTACCTATTGTAGATTCCTCCTGGATTGAATGTTGGGAATGGGCTAAACGGCCTTTATATCAAAGAATCATTGGATGATGCAGCAGAGGAGAAGGTGATCTTGAACTATTGTGCTTTACCTAGTTCTTGAGCGGAGCTATCCAATTAGTCTCATCTCCATGCTTTATCACAATAACCCTTCAAGAGCTTGTTAAAAGATTTCAGTTACTGATTCAAAGCATTGAGGAAGCATCAATCCCTCTGATTTGTAACTTCTTTCCCTTCCAACTTGGTGTTAAAGACCATGCATTAACACAAGCTGAGAACAGCAGGATTAATGTATGAAGAGAGACTGGATCAGTTAGGACTATATTCACAAGAGTTTAGAAGAATGAGTGTGGATCTCATAGAAACTTATACAATTCTAACATGCCCACAGATGGTAAACATAGGAAGAATGTTGCCAATCACTGGGAATCCAGAAGCAGGGTTGACAGTCTGAAGATCTGGGAAAGGCCACTTGGGACTGCAATGAGGAAAGATTTCTTCACCCAGAAAATCCTGAGCCTGTGGAATTCTCTGCAACAGAACACAGTTGAAGCCAAAACATTGAATGTTTTCAAGAGGAGGTAGATATAGTTCTTAGCTCTAAGGGAATCAAGGGATATGAAGAGAAAGCAGGAACAGGGTACCGAGTTGGATGATCAGCCGTGATCAAATTAAAAGGACAGCAGACTTGAAGGACTGAATGGTCTACGCCTGCTCCTATTTTCTATGCTTCTATGAGAATGAGTGATCAGGTAACCTTTCTTTAGACCACTCTGACCCGAGGCTGAGTGAGATAGTGATGTGGTAACCGGTAGGTGTGATTTGTTCATTTGTTAATGATTTCACCAGTGATTCTTTTTCTCTTGTACTATGGAAGTGTCCAACTCTGATTGAGGCACCACTTGCCAGCAATGACGGGCTAAGGGCCAAAACCTTTCTGCCCCTCTTTTCTCAGATAGGATAATCTTTGAAACCAATACTTATGACCAAGCTTTTGCCATTTACCCTAACATCATCTTAATGTGGCTCAACATCTACTTGTTTTGATTATGCTACTGTGAAGTGCCTTGGTAAATTTTACAATATTAAAAGTTTCACTTAAATACCAGTAGTTATTTGTTGTTGTATTTTTGTTATTTTACAATGCAATTCAGTGGATGATTGTAGGTGCAAATTTTCATTACACCACTATGTGGCAGTATATATCACTACCTATACCTCTATTGTTCCTTTTTGTATGAATACTGCATTATTGAATATTACAAACAATGTTTTTTCTTGTGCTAAACATTACATTATTCCACATTTAGTATGGAATACCATTTAGTATATCCTTATAATTCTCTATTTACTAGCAAATTCCTTAAAAACATGTACTATTCCTGGGATGATAAAGGAGAAAGTGAGGACTGCAGATGTTGGAGATCAGAGTCAAAAAGTGTGGCACTGGAAATGTACAGCAGGTCAGGCAGCATCTGAGGAGCAGGAGAGTTGACATTTCGGGCATTAGCCCTTCATCAGGAATGTTCAGATGAAGGGCTTATGCCCGAAATGTCGACTCTCCTGCTCCTCTGATGCTGCCTGACCTGATATGCTTTTCCAGTGCCACACTTTTCAACTTAGTCCTGATAAAGGTGTACATAACATTATTATCATTTGAATTTTGCATTTTAATGTAGATGCAAATGGATTTTTGGTTTCAGTTTCAAAAAGGAATTGAATTTTGTAAGATACCAAAAAATCTTTTGGAAAAATGAACCAAAAATATAACTTTCAAAGAAGTATGTGATATAAGTTGAGTCTTTGACAAAAAAAATCTGTGGAGTTAACTGATGAATTGTTTACAAAGTCAAACTTTCAAGACATCCAAAAAATCAGACCCTGGGCCACTGAAGGTTTGAGTTCAGAAGGCTTTTTTTTTGTTCAGAAGAACAATTAAACAGCAGCAGCAGAAGACAAGGTTAGTTTGTTAAGTTTCTGAACTGAGAGCTTGAATATAGAAGCTATTTAGCATCAGAATTGAAAGGAACTAAATGGAACCAAGTCTCTAGGCTATTAAAGTTGGGAAGAGTCAGTTATTTAAGGAATTTCAGAGTTAAGAAAGGAATGACATTTGCCATGATTGAGTATCTGCAAAGGATATTGCTGAGAAATAGGTCATTGATCTTTGGATCTTTGTTTTTGCTGTTTATGGCAAAAGCCTTCTAAATTGTCATATATGTAGCTTTTCTTTTCCTTTTGAAGAATAAATGTATTCCTTTGATACTTCTTCTATTTATAATACAACAGGTTAGCCTTCTTTATGTAATATATGGCATTTTAATTACAGGTCATTCTGTTATAACATGCATTTTGTTAATGTGAATTGGCTACAATGCGATTGATGAATTGGGGGACACAGTCTCTATAGTACAAACTTTTAAAGCATGTATTGGTTATAATGCAATTCCAGACCCATTAGTTTAAATTGTGTTGCTATTATGCAATTTTCTTATAACATGGGATTGCACAAAAATGGAACTACTGCATTATAGCAGAACTGACTATACACAAATCACGACATCAACCTTACATCTAGATTTTATATGGCAAATATATTACCATTCCTTCAATGCTGATGGATCAAAATCTCTCCTTAATTGTATCGTGGTTCTACTTACAGCACATGGACTGCAATAGTTCAAGAAGGCAGCTCACCACCTCCTTCACAAGAGCAACTAGGGATGGCAATAATTGCTGGCCCAGCCAGTGGCACCCACATCCCATGAGTGAATAAAAGAAAATCTGATTTTTTAAATGGCAAAATCCCAACTTGCGACAATATCTTTAGCTAGCTCTGGGTTTTTAGAGCAATCCCGAAACCACATCAAATGCATCATTAGCTGGCATTGCCTATGATTTTGAAGAAGAGCCTCACTCCTAACTTTCACTCTTGCAAGTAGCCCCAAGTCAAAATTATAAGTTGTGACCAATGAGAAAGGTGTTTGTAGGTCTCTACAATAACCTGATGCTTGACAACTTCCATTGAGCTCTTCAGATACTTTTAACTCCTGATCACAGTCTGTTTCTAAACAGTGTGCCAAGAAACATCTGCAGCTCTGACCCATTTCTGACCTTACCTTCAGTTTTTCTTTCTCTTGAAACCATATTTCCATATCTGACACATAAAGAGACAAGCAATTCTGAGACTTCTCATCATTAAAATTATGCATCGCACAATTTGATAATTTTAAGCCTTATTAATTACACTAATTGGATGTGAACAGCATTTTTTACAATCACTTGTTCATCAGTTATGGGATGAGAAATATTTGGCTGCAAGATCTGTGTTGATGTATGAATTTTGTTTCGGCAATGTTCAAAGACAGTCCAAGTTTCTTTTTGCATTATTAAAGAAATCAAGAGTGCCTTGCAATATGAGATGCAGAGCTGGCTATGATATTGCAGTTATTCACAAATCATGGCTCAGTGGTTGTCAGTTTGAGTTTGGCATAGAAGTGACTGAAGTTGAAAAGTTTTCCATCTTGGCAGTACTTCTTACTGATATCATAGGGTAATTGCTGTTTGATGAGGTGAATAGCCACAGGTAGGTAGATTTTGAATAGAATGACTGGTATCACACAGCCTTTATTGCCTCCAGCCATGGAGTTTGAAGGTGTCTCTGGTCAGATTTTCCGTTCAAGATAATTACGGTTGAATCATCTTGGATTAATATTAAGATTATAATGAGGTTTCTTGGACAAGCATTGTTTACTTTTGGAAGGTCAATTCCCCAACACAGTCATGTCCCTTTAATTTCTATCACTACCAACATGATCAACAATGTAAGAATGGACTTTTCTTATAATCCACTTTTTTAAAAAGTCGATTGGTTTGTTAGTGCAACTTCTATTTCTTAGAACATACGCGGTTTTAGCATGGACCAAGGAACTATTGAGTATCTGAGCACCTTACAAGCAGCATTTTTAACTGGTTTTGATAATAAAGAAAAATGGCCTTTGGATCAAGCTGTCAGTTCAGACATCAGATCTGGTAGAAAGATTCAAGGGGAGAAGAATCTCAATGGCTCTGGGAAAGACAGAGGAATGAGCAGGGAAAGTGGAGGGGCCTGCCTATCTGTGTGGGGTGCAATATTGGAGGAGGGGGAATCCTATGACGCTACCCTCTGTTTCTGCAATCTCAACTGAGATCTGACCTCACAATTTGGGAAAGGCTTCTCTATAGGCACAATTCAGATGTTCTGAACCCAGCTGATGTTATGAATTAGAATGTCAGATCCCAGCCTGAAATCTAGCATGATAGATCATATGCTCCTTTATTTGATGTGGTCTTTCACTGAAACACAAGCATGTAATATTATAAGTTGGTTTTAACAATAGAATATAAGTTTATTATGTGAAAGATAAAATAGAATGAACCAAACTATTTACATAATACACAAGTTAAAAGTAAAAAATAGACTCCATCTATCCCCACTCCAATAATTTATGATACTCAGGTACTAGTGAGAGTTGCATTGCTATGACTTCTATAGGTTTAACATCACTTTCAATTCCTACTCTTGAATGTTTGACAGCTTTTCCTTGATAGTTGCACAACTAAGCTTAGATTTTCTCAGTTTCAAATAAATCCTTCAGTGTTCTAACAAAATATGCCTGATTCAGAACTTTCACACTGAACTCTTACATTGAGGTAACCTAGTTCCTAACTTTTCTGAACTAACTCCTTTATCTAAGAGAAATTGTTTCATATAGAACATAGAACATTACAGCGCAGTACAGGCCCTTTGGCCCTCGATGTTGCACCGCCCTGTCATACTAATCTGAAGCCCATCCCACCTACACTATTCCACGTACATCCATATGCCCGTCCAATGACGACTTAAATGCACTTAAGCTTGGCAAATCTACTACCGATTCAGGCAAAGCACTCCATACCCTTACTACTCTCTGAGCAAAGAAACTACCTCTGACATCTGTCTTATACCTATCTCCCCTCCCTTTAAAGGTGTGTCCCCTAGTGTTTGCCATCCCTATACTTGGAAAAAGGCTCTCCCTGTCCATCCTATCTAACTCTCTGATTATCTTGTATGTCTCTATTAAGCCACCTCTCAACCTTCTTCTCTCTAACGAGAACAGCCTCAAGGCCTTCAGCCTTTCCTCGTAAGACATTCCTTCCATACCAGGCAACATCCTAGTAAATCTCCTCCGCACCCTTTTCAAAGCTTCCACATCCTTCTTATAATGCGGTGACCAGAACTGTACACAATACTCCAAGTGTGGCCATACCAGAGCTTTGTACAGCTGCAGCATAACCTCCTGGTTCCAGAACACAATCCCTCTATTAATAAAGGCCAAAACACTGTATGCCTTCTTAACAACCCTGTCAATCTGGGTGGCATCTTTCAGGGATCTGTGTACATGGACACCGAGATCTCTCTGCTCATCTGCACTCCCAAGAATCTTACCATTAGCCCAGTACTTTGAATTCCGATTACTCTGTCCAAAGTGTATCACCTCACACTTGTCCACATTAAATTCCATTTGCCACCTCTCAGCCCAGCTCTGCATCCTATCTATGTCTCTCTGCAACCTACTACATCCTTTGTCACTATCCACAACTCCACTGACCTTAGCGTTGTCCGCAAATTTACTAACCCACCCTTCTAAGCCCTCATCCAGGTCATTTATAAAAATGATGAACAGCAGTGGAACCAACACCGACCCTTGCAGTACACCGCTTGTAACTGGACACCAAGATGAACATGTTCCATCAACTACAACCCTCTGTTTTCTTTCAGCAAGCCAATTACTGATCCAAACTGCTATGTCTCCCACAATCCCATTCCTCCGCATTTTGTATAATAGCCAACTG
Organism: Chiloscyllium punctatum; assembly: GCF_047496795.1. Lineage (NCBI taxonomy): Eukaryota > Metazoa > Chordata > Chondrichthyes > Orectolobiformes > Hemiscylliidae > Chiloscyllium > Chiloscyllium punctatum. Next base: position 66,219,367 of record NC_092744.1, read on the forward strand.
TGGGGAATGTGTTGCTGGAAAAGCGCAGGTCAGGCAGCATCCAAGGAGCAGGAGAATCGACGTTTCAGGCATGAGCCCTTCTTCAGGAATGAGGAAAGTGACTTTCCTCATTCCTGAAGAAGGGCTCATGCCCGAAACGTTGATTCTCCTGCTCCTTGGATGCTGCCTGACCTGCTGCGCTTTTCCAGCAACACATTTTCAGCTCTGATCTCCAGCATCGGCAGTCCTGACTTTCTCCTACTGTGGGGAACCTTATTGAACGCCTTGCTGAAATCCATATACACCACATCAACCGGTTTACCTGTTTGGTCACTTTGTCAAAAAACTCAATAAGATTCGTTAGGCACGACCTACCCTTCGTATAACTTTTTTCATATATATTTAACTTCAACCAGCACATCTGCAAACAAAGTCAGAAACTTTCCGAGCTATGGATTTTTCCCCAAGAATGGAACAAAGAACTATTCCAATCCTTTTAAATTGAAAGAAAGTTAATGCTTTTCAATGTTTCCTCTGCCTGTTCATTAAACTCTTCCAATGCAAACACATTTCCATTATCTTCTCAGTGGCTCCCACTTTTGTAGTGGTTCAAAAAAAAACTCATGCCTTCAGAAATACCAACAAGTCAATCACTAAAAACCCTCATGGATAAAGATCAAAACCCACAAGCTACTAGTTCAAAATCCAAAGCCGAAAAAAAATAAACTATGCATAAATCACACACCTAATATCACATCCCCTTCCAAAAAACAAACTAAAATGTATCTTTAAGAAGCATTTTCACTGTCCATGAAACAGTATTTCTATGTCACAGTAACAATAGTAACATATTGATATTATACATACAATGAATTACACAGCAATGATACTTTACATACATTGATGGGCACCACAATTCATGGTGTGTTTCATAGATGCTCACGATAAAACATCTGCTATATTTTACTTTCCAAACAGATTAATGATTTTCAAACTATACAGTTAGAGAAAAATGCTGCACAAAAATTATTGCATATTCTTGTTCCAACTTCTTTTCAAGAAAATCAAAGAATTGCAATCTATATAAACAATATTATCTTTCACATCATTGGTGATGTATTTTTCAAAGTGATGCAGAGCCAATAGAGACACAATGACTCCTTGTCAAATGTTGAAAACTTTTGCTGAAATACTGTCAGTTGCTTTGAAAGATAACTGACAGGCCATTTGATCACCATTTTGTTACTTCAGCAGTAAAATAGCTCCTATGCTTTAGTTGCTGGCATAAACAGCCAATGGTTTCTCATAATTTGGTTTGGCTAAAATCAATGTGGTTGTAAGCACAGCTTTCAAGTTTCTAATAGTCCTCTGATGCCATTGACCATTCAAATTTTCTGCCTTTCTTGGACAAATGCACGGAAGTTGCAATGACTATGCTGAAGTTTGGGATAAGCTTGTGATAGCATTCACACACTCATTCACTTAAGGTAACAAAAAATTTCACATTTTATCCTATGCATGTGAAAATCCACAATAGGCCTTACTTTCATTTCTCCGGTGTTACTTGGCCTAATTAAATCACATTAGCTTTAATGAAATCACTCTTGGCCAAAAGTATAATGAATATATAATGGATTTGCATTGCTGATCAAACAATCCAACAAATGGTACAAATGTTCTGTTCATGTTTGGCTAAAAACAACAAATTGTTGATGTAAACAACATAGTTACATAAAAACACAAAGTGCTGGAGAAACTCAGCAGGTCTGACAGCACGTGTGAAGACAGAAACAGGATTAACATTTCAAGTCCAGTATCACTCCTCTGCACAACTGAAAGGCGTTGGAAAATTGTGTTTTTTTTTAATACTGTGGACAAAGCGGCAGGAGAAGCTAGTGGCTCAGATGGTAAGGGTGAGCAATACCAAAGACAGAGGGGTTGCTAATGATAGTGAAGGTAAGATAGGGATGAAAAAGGGCATTAATAAGGATGTAAAAAGGAGAAAATGGGTCCACTCAACACATCACAAACAAGATATAGCTGACCAACCATGGCTTAATCCCTTCAGCAACCCAAACAGACAGCCACGGATGAGAAGTGCCCAGACGCCTGACTGATGCCTACATATCTGCCTGACTGTGTTAGCCTTATCCCCTGGACTGGCCACTGTGAAACCATGGGACAGTCCATAACCCATTCCCCAGACAACAGAGGCTCACAACGGTTAATCAAGACTCCCTGACTAGATGCCTGACTTTGACCAATCCCCTGGGCTGATATTGCAGGCTGTACTTGACTGATTGACAGATACCACTATGGACTTTGGTGGGCTACTTCCCTAAATCATTGACCCATGGCTGGTTGCTTTCTGAGTTTGCTGAGTAAGCTACTGGCCCATGGTCACTGTGAGATTGACCATGGTGCTACATAGGAAGATGTTCACCCCCTTGACCGAGGACTGCTGACTAGCAATCATGTAACTCGTCATGTCACTGTATTAATTGGGATGGTAAGGCAAAATAAAGCAGGGGTACAGTGAGCATCCAGGTAGGCGTTAAGTGAGCAAGCACTAAGAGAGCAAGCAAGCAGTTCTGAGATGCAGCCTAGTTTGGGATGTGAGCTGGATGTCTGTCCCTGCATGAAAAATGTTCTAATAGCAGTCTTTCAATACCAGATACTAATGGGTCCTGAAAGGTAGGACTATACTTCAGAAATGCCCTGTGAAATGGGAGAGAGGCCGTAACGTTTCTTAAGAGTTGGTAATTCGCAGACCATGGTTGGTCAGCTATGTCTGTGGATGAGGGGCATATCAGGATGGTGCCTATTGATTGTGGCCTGAGATGCTGTTGTATGGTTACTAACATGGAGGCTGAGCCACGAGGTACCCTCTCTGACTTCCACGTCAAGAGGTCTTGGCATGTAGATTGCTTGTGGCAGATTGTACATTGGTACATTGGATATTAATGAGATGAGATGCACAGTCAAAAAGATTGTTAACAATTAATAATCCTACATAATAGGGAACTCACCACTGCCCAACAGAAACTTCACCTTGACACCTGGACTTGCTTAAAAAAAAATGCAATGCTTTCTCCCCCACATTGGAAATAGGCCTTGCAGAAATTATTGCACGATTTACCACATTTCTTGCTATAGCCCATTTGTTCTGGTCCAGCAAGATTGTGTACTAAGTTTCCATAAAAAGTCTTCATCACATCTCCCTGTATTTGATAAAGTTCTTCAGTGGGCGGCACGATGGCACTGCTGCCTCACAGCGCCAGAGACCCGGGTTCAATTCCCGCCTCAGGCGACTGTCTGTGTGGAGTTTGCACATTCTCCCCGTGTCTGTGTGGGTTTCCTCTGGGTGCTCCGGTTTCCTCCCACAGTCCAAAAATGTGCAGGTTAAGTGAATTGGCCATGCTAAATTGCCCGTAGTGTTAGGTGAAGGAGTAAATGTAGGGGAATAGGTATGGGTGGATTGCGCTTCAGCGAGTCGGTATGGACTTGTTGAGCTGAAGGGCCTGTTTCCACACTGTAAGTAATCTAAGAATCTAAAAAAAATGATTACCCAACATTTAGAATTAAGAGGAGGCAAACTTGAAATTAATGTTTCATTTTAGAATTAACTAAGATTCAGTTAGATACAACCATGTGAATGAGAGAAAAATAGTGGAAAAGAAAATTGCAAAATTTTGAATTGAAAGCAAAAAAACACAATCAAAAAATGGAAAGTGTACAGAATGAAAAAGATTGAAAAATGGAAATAAAGCTCGAATTGACAGTTGGGGAGAAAGCACAGAATTGGAGAGAGGAGAAAGAAAATGAAAGTAATGGAAAGGGAAATGGAATTTCAAAAAGCTACAGCTCCAAAGAGAGAAAAACCAAAAAAGGCATGACTCAGCTACAGAATGGAAGAAGGAGGAGCTAATTGTTCAGAGGATGATTGTCATTCTAATGAAGATGTAAATAAATTATAAATCTTTTGTTAGTGCCTAAAGCTAACAAGGATGTCCTGACAGGTATGAATGTGTACTCAAGTTTGTCAGAAGAGCAATCTGCAGACTATGAAGCTGTTAAAAGGGCAATACTCTATGAACTTATTCTTGAAGCTTATCAATTAAAATTTAGGAGTATAAGAAAAAACTAATTAGAAGTTGTATAACTTGCCAGAGAAAAGGAAATGTTGTGAAATCAATGGTCTTGATCGCTGCATTCAGATAAAAGAATTGAAAATGCTAAGGAAATTATGACTATGGAAGAAATCCAAAATGGTATTTTGGTAACCCTTCAGACTTATTTGGATCAGTATTTGTATATTGTCTTTCAAACTTCTTCCTACCAAAGCATCACTTTACATCTGTCAGTATTGAAACTCATCAGCCATGTATTGGCCCACTCCAACAACTTGTCTATGTTGTTCTGGAGCTCCACACACTCCTCTCCACAATTTAAAATTCCCCCAAGTTTTTGGGTCATTCTGCAAGCTTTGAAATTGGCTCCCACACACCGATATCGAGATCATTGACAGTAAAAGTGTGTACAAATTGCCCAACCAAGTCCAAAACATGTGGAAGAATTGAAATCTAAATTTTTCTTTGGGTACTTTAATTTTTAATGAATACAATCAGGTAGACAGAATAACCATTTAACTATATTCTTATCCTTTTAATCTTTGGCTGTACATTTTGCAGCCAGATCTGTTGTAATTTTCATTTGCTCTCACTGAATTCATGCAGTAATTATTTTTAATCAACCTATTTAGACAAGTTGTGACATGTCTGATACAGATGGGACTTGAACCAGGATCTTCTGACCCAGACACAGTGACATGACTACTGTGCCACAAAACCCTCTCTAATGCAATATGCCATCAGTGATGTTTGAGAAGATTTGAGAAGAATGTCATTTACAAGATACCATGTGAGAATTGTAAAAAATACTACATCGGACAAACTAGTAGGAAACTTGCCACCAGGCTACATGAACACCAAAAGACACTATCACTAGTTTCTATAGATACAGACAAAGAAGGATACCACTTTGACTGGGACAACACACACATCTTAGGACAGGCAAAACAAAGAAACACACGAGAATTCTTAGAAGCATGGCATTCTAACCAGAACTCCATCAATAAACACATTGATTTAGATCCTATCTGCCTCCCTCTCCTCAACTGGAAATTACATCACCCACTTTAAGAGGTTATTTTTCAGACTGGAGGCCTGTGACCAGTGGAGTCGCACAAGGATCGGTGCTGAGTCCACTACTTTTCATCATTTATATAAATAATTTGGATGTGAGCATTAGAGGTACAGTTAGTAAGTTTGCAGATGACACCAAAATTGGAGGTGTAGTGGACAGTGAAGAGTGTGACCTCAGATTACAATAAGATCTTGATCAGATGGGTCAATGGGCTGAGAAGTGGCAGATGGAGTTTAATTCAGATAAATGTAAGGTACTGCATTTTGGGAAAGCAAATCTTAGCGGGACTTATACCAGGTAAGGTCCTTGGAAGTGTTGCTGAACAGAGACCTTAGAGTGCAGGTTCATAGCTCCTTGAAAATGGAGTTGCAGTAGATAGGATAGTGAAGAAGGCATTTGGTATGCTTTCCTTTATTGGTCAGAGTATTGAGTACAGGAGTTAGGAGGTCATGTTGCGGCTGTACAGGACATTGATTAGGCCGCTGTTGGAATACTGCGTGCAATTCTGGTCTCCTTCCTATTGGAAAGATGTTGTGAAACTTGAAAGGGTTCAGAAAAGATTTACACAGATGTTGCTAGGGTTGGAGGATTTGACCTGTAGGGAGAGTCTGAACAGGCTGGGGCTGTTTTCCCTGGAGCATCGGAGGCTGAGGGGAGACCTTATAGAGGTTTACAAAATCATGAGGGGCATGGATAGGATAAATAGACAAAGTCTTTTCCCTGGGGTGGGGGAGTCCAGAACTAGAGGGCATAGGTTTAGGGTGAGAGGGGAAAAATACAAAAGAGACCTAAAGAGCAACATTTTCATGTAGAGGGTGGTACGTGTATGGAATGACCTGCCGGATGAAGTGGTGGAGGCTGGTACAATTGCAATATTTAAGAGGCATTTGGATGGGTATATGAATAGGAAGGGTTTGGAGAATATGGGCCGGGTGCTGGCAGGTGGGACTAGATTGGGTTGGGATATCTGGTCGACATGAATGGGTTGGACTGAAGGGTCTGTTTTCGTGCTGTACATCTCTATTACTCTAAACCAAAACCTATAAGTAGAGAAGCGGGACATAGAACCAGTGCTTCACCAGAGACTCTCACTGATGATGTTACCTCCTATGCTGATGAAATGTCTGAAAACAAACCTTCAAGCTCAGCGAACTAACTTGCATACTTAGCAATATGCTATCCTTAATGCCTAATCTAATCATTAAAAAACATTATTATCATACCAGCAAATTAAGTTTTTCCTTATAAAAAGCCCACACATTTATAAAGTAAGTATCTAAAATTCACACTACTACAAAACATAAAGTCCTGTTGTTTGAAAGGGTTACATTCCTCAAAACCTTGCAAACTGTGATTTTCACAAACAGTGGACGTGGCAGATTTTGCATGTGCACAGTGTATCTCTCCCGTTCTTTTCTTTAAAATGGCATTTCATGAAGATTGGACTTGCAGTGTGTGAAAAGGTGTACATTTGCATGGATAAGCAAATTCATGAAAGGTGGGCACACTGACATGTGACTTAATTCTGTCTAAAAACCCGTTTATCTTTCAGAAGCCCTATTGCTCACATTATAGATATTTTGATGCTGCATTGGTACAGGTGACCAGTATAAAAAAAACTTCTTTCTTTTGATGGTGCAAGTTTATTAGAGCATGTTTCCAGGAATCAGTGAGTAGGAATGGTAGTCAGGATTTGGTATAATACTAAAACACTTTGAAAGATCTGCCTTAAACTGCTAAGTTAGCATCTGACTTGCATCCTTCTTTCTTCTTAGCCAGCACTTATAACCATAGCATTTACAAGCCTTTGTTTTCCTGTTTCATATTAGTCACCTCCAACCAAATAAATCCACCTTCGTCTAACCTTGGATTTCCTTATTGTTGTACCGTCTTCGATTTATTGGTAACATTTTATCTACATCTTCACAATCTGTTATGGGCCTAGCCACTAACCCACTTCCTGTTTTGTTGAATTATGAACTCTAATAAAGCAGGAGTGAGAAAGTAAGGTTACCATCCAGCCATTTTAAAAAATATTTCTTTTGGAGATGTCATTTTTGCCAGCTGAAGATTTACAAGGATGTTGACAGGATTGGAGGGTTTGAGCTATAGGGAGAGGTTGAATAGGCTGGGGCTATTTTCCCTGGAGCGTCAGAGACTGAGGCATGACTTTATAGAAATTTATAAAGTCATGAGGGCCTTAGGTGGGGTAAATAGCTAAGACCTTTTCCGCAGGGTAGCAGAATCCAAAACTAGAGGGCGTAGGCTTAAGGTGAGAGGGGAGAAACTTTAAAGGGACCTAAGGGGTACTTCTTCACACAGAGGGTGGTGTGTGTATGAGCTGCCAGAGGAAGTGGTGGAAGCAGGTACAATTAGAACATTTAAAGGACATCTGGAGGGGTGTATGAATAGGAAAGGTTTAGACGGATATGGGCCAAATGCTGGCAAATGGGACTAGCTTAATTTAGGATATTTGGTTGGCAAGGACAAGATGGAACCAAGGGTCTGTTTTCATGCTGTACATCTCTATGATTCGAGCCCAGCATTTATTGCCCCTGCCTAATTACCCCAGAGAAGATGGTGGTGAGTTGTCTTCCTGAACCATTACATTCCATCTGTAGGTAAACCACACTGCTATTAGAAAGGGAGTTCGAGGAATATTGACCCAGCAACAGTGAGGAATAATTACTTCGTTCCAAGTCAATATTGAGACTGGCTTGGAGAGGCACCTGCAGGCTGTTCCCACAAATCTGTTGCCATTGCCCTTTTTTAGTTGTTAGAGGTTACAAGATTTGAAAGTCTACCTCCTATTGGAAGAGATTGCCCTGGTCAAGGACTCATCAGGAGAGTTGTGGCTGGAGAAATTGCCCTGCAGGGTATTTGTCTCACGTAATCTTTTTTCTCTCATCTCACTGAAATCTCCCCTTATAAATACTCTTCATGACAAAGAAGAGCTGACATTGCTATGTCTGTGTTGACGGCCCTTGTATGCTTTGTCTGTCCATGCACAGCAGAAGGAAAGTGTCTTCAGGAGTCAAAAAAGAAACAGCTTTCTAAAGCACATACCATCATTCAGCCTTAGTTTTACTGGCACCAGCTCAGAAACTGATACACCACACCCCATGCACTGTTAAGAACTGAGGATTCTTGTGTTGGAAGATTCACTGAGAACATACTGAAAACAACAAGCAGGGAAACTGGTTGATCCAGGAATCAGTTCATTGATGGGCAAGCCCACAACCTGGCCTTTTGCAGAAGATAAAAGTGCTGACTTCAAGGGACACCCAGCATGTAAAAGAATCTCTAAGGCTATGTAACTACTCAGTGCATTGGATTGTCTGTCAGTGAGTCAGCATACAGTGTCTAAGATGATGGCGGAGACAAGTTTAAACTCGAATAAAAAGTGTCTAAAAAGCATAGATATGACTTGGAGGTGCCAGTGTTGGACAGGGGTGGACAAAGTAAAAAATCACAAAGAATCAGGTCATAGTCCTACAGTTTTACTTGGAAGCACTAGCTTTCGAGCACCGCTCCTTCATCAGGTGGTTATGGAGGTGAGGATCATGCTCACAGAATTTATCGCCAAAGCAGTCCAGTGTCATGGAGATGCATTACAGTAAACAATCTTAGATTAAACCTTCCATCTTTTATAATGGGATACGCTGGTTTCTGATCTTTGATATGTAAATCCCAGAACTTATTTTACATTACATTCTCAAGAAAGCTCAGCTTTTTAAACAATAGCTGTGAAGTATGTATGTGTCCCAAGCTACGTCAGACTGACAAGCCTTCTGTATAGTCTTACATGGATTCATGTAAAACTCTGTAAAACTGGACTCCTTCGGCTATAAATTCTGTGAGCATGATCTTAACTTCCACAATCACCTGATGAAGAGTGGTGCTCCGAAAGCTAGTGCTTCCAAATAAACCTGTTGCCAATACCTGGTTCTGTGTAATTTTTAAGCATAGATATGTACCAGTCAACCATGGAGAAGGGTTACCTTGTAAACATTGCAGAAGAATCCACTTTGATGGTGCCTTTGTGATGATGCAAGTTCAGACTGTTGCAAGTTTAAAAACTGACAGAACTGCAGATGCTGTAAATCACAACCAAAAACAGAAATTGCTGGAAAAGCTCAGTAGGCCTGGCAGCACCTGTGGCGAGGAATCAGAGTTAATGTTTCAGGTCAAATGACCCTTCCTCAGAACTGTTCTTGGAATCTGGGAAAATGTCTGTAGAAACACTGAAAATAAATATGGCTGACACAGATATACTGAACTTATTCCCTCAGAGACACCAAGCTTCTGGACATTTTCCTCCTGACAAATTTCGAGTTTTGTCATTATGTTGCAGATAATCTGGGTGCTGCAACTCCTCCAGCACATTCTTGTGTTAGTCATTCCACATCACAGCAGAAAGAGGTGAGATGTGTTAGGATGTAAAGCCTGGGATTTGAGATGTTTGTGCAATTAGGAAGGCTGCAATGAATAGCAATTTAACTTTTTTTCTTGTGTATCTGTTTATCTTGTTGATTGCAAAATTTACCAGTAAAAGAAATGGAAACGACTGCTTAGAATTTCGAAGCATGCACTCATTCACAACCCAGTTCTCAGTCAGTCACTAACAGCACAGCTGTTGCTACACAATGTGACACACTGCTGGCTCAACCACTCTCTCCTTCCTCTCTTTCTCAGATCTCTTATTCAATCTCAGCTCTCTCTCCCACTCATGCCTTACCCTACTCACAACTCTCTCCCACCTATTCACATCTCTCTCTCTCAGCTTTTTTCACAATCACTAACTCAGAGCGGTTTACCTCTCAGTTGTTCATCGATATTTTGTCTCACAAACGCACCCTCACACTTCTACTGCGACATCTCAGTGACCGAGAAGTCTACTCATTAACTCAACTATTTCTCTCTCTCTTTCACAGACCTACATCTCCCCTCACCATAACTTTTCACAAAGGCACCATCAAAGTGGATTCTTCTGAAATATTTTATAAGGTGACGCCACTCCATAGTTGACTGCCCCATATCTATGCTTTCTTGACACTTTTTAATCGAGTTGAAACTTGACTCCTCCATCATCTCACTGTATGCTGACTCATCAATGAACCAGTTTCCCTGCTTGTTGTTTTCAGTATGTTCTCAACAAGTAGCCATTCTTGGGGAATGGGGAATCAGTTTCTAAGATGGCATCTGTAAAACTAAGGAAATTGCTGGAGAAGCTCATTAGGTCATAGAGTGATAGAGATGTACAGCACGGAAACAGACCCTTCGGTCCAACCCGTCCAAGCCGACCAGATATCCCAACCCAATCTAGTCCCACCTACCAGCACCCGGCCCATATTCTCCAAATGCTTCCTATTCATATACCCATCCAAATGCCTCTTAAATATTGCAATTGTACCAGCCTCCACCACTTCATCCGGCAGCTCATCCCATACAGGTACCAACCTCTACATGAAAAAGTTGCTCTTTAGGTCTCTTTTATATCTTTCCCCTCTCACCCTAAACCTATGCCCTCTAGTTCTGGACTCCTCCACCCCAGGGAAAAGACTTTGTCTATTTATCCTATCTATGCCCCTCATGATTTTGTAAACCTCTATAAGGTCTCCCCTCAGCCTCCGATGCTCCAGGGAAAATAGCCCCAGCCTGTTCAGACTCTCCCTACAGGTCAAATCCTCCAACCCTGGCAACATCCGTGTAAATCTTTTCTGAACCCTTTCAAGTTTCACAACATCTTTCCAATAGGAAGGAGACTAGAATTGCACGCAATATTCCAATAGTGGCCTAACCAATGTCTTGTACAGCCGCAACATGACCTCCCAACCCCTGCACTCAATACTCTGACCAATAAAGGAAAGCATACCAAATGCCTTCTTCACTATCGTATCTACTGTAACTCCACTTTCAAGGAGCTATGAACCTGCACTCTAAGGTGTCTGGTCAGCAACACTCCCAAGGACATTACCATTAACTGTATAAGTCCTGCTAAGATTTGCTTTCCCAAAATGCAGCACCTCGCATTTATCTGAATTAAACTTCATCAGCCATTTCTCAGCCCATTGGCCCATTTGATCAAGATCCCATTGTAATCTGAGGTAAATGTCTTCGCTGTTCACTACACCTCCAATTTTAGTGTCATCTGCACACTTACTAACTATTCCTCTTATGCTCACATCCAAATCATTTAAATAAATGATGAAAAGTAGAGGGCCCAGCACCGATCCTTGTGGCACTCCACTGGTCACAGACTCCAGTCTGAAAAACAACCTTCCACCACCACCCTCTGTCTTCTATCTTTGAGCCATGTCTGTATCCAAATGGCTAGTTCCCCCTGTATTCCGTGAGATCTAACCTTGCTAACCAGTCTCCCATGGGGAACCTTGTCGAACGCCTTACTGAAGTCAATATAGATCACATCTACCGCTCTACCCTCATCAATCCTTTTTGTTACTTTTTCAAAAAACTCAATCAAGCTTGTGAGACATGATTCCCCACGCACAAAGCCATGTTGACTATCCCTAATCAGTCCTTGCCTTTCCAAATACATGTCCATCCTGTCCCTCAGGATTCCCTCCAACAACTTGCCCACCACTGACGTCAGGCTCACTGGTCTATAGTTTGCTGGCTTGTCCTTACTACCTTTCATAAACAGTGACACCACGGTAGTGAACCTCCAGTCTTCTGACACCTCACCTGTGACTATCGATGACACAAATATTTCAGTAAGAGACCTGCATTCACTTCCCTAGCTGATCAGGTCCTGGGGAATTATCCACTTTTATGCATTTCAAGACATCCAGCACTTCCTCCTCTGTAATATGGACATTTTTCAAAGAGTTACCATCTATTTCCCTACATTCTATATCTTCCATATCCTTTTCCACAGTAACTATTGATGCAAAAGTATTGATGCTTAGTATTTCATCCATCTCCTGTGGCTCCACACAAAGGCCGCCTTGCTGATCTTTGAGGGGCCCTATTCTCTCCCTAGTTACCCTTTTGTCCTTAATGTTATTTGTAAAAACCCTTTGGATTCTCCTTAACTCTATTTGCCAAAGCTAGCTCATGTCCTCTTTTTGCCCTCCTGATTTCCCTCTGAAGTATATACCTACTACCTTTATATTCTTCCAAGGATTCACTCGATCCATCCTGTGTATACCTTACATATGCTCCCTTTTTTTTCTTAACCAAACCCTCAATTTCTTTAGTCATCCAGCATTCCCTATACCTACCAGCCTTTCCTTTCACCCAAATAGGAATATGCTGTCTCTAGACTCTCGTTATCTCATTTCTGAAGGCTTCCCATTTTCCAGTCATCCATTTACCTGCGAACATTTGCCCCCAATCAACTTTTGAAAGTTCTTACCTAATACTATCAAAATAGACCTTTCTCAAACTTAGAACTTCAACTTTTAGATCTGGTCTATTATTTTCCATCACTGTTTTAAAACTAATAGAATTATGGTGGCTGGCCCCAAAGTGCTCCCCCACTGACACCTTAGTCACCTGCCCTGCCTTATTTCCCAAGAATAGGTCAAGTTTTGCACCTTCTCTAGTAGGTACATCCACATACTGAATCAGAAAATTGTCTTGTACACACTTAACACTTTCCTCTCCATTCTAAACCGTTAACACTAAGGCAGTCCCAGTCTATGTTTGGAAATTTAAAATCCCTCTACCATAGCCACCCGATTATTCTTACAGATAACTGAGATCTCCTTACAAATTTGTTTCTCAATTTCCTATCTGGCAGCATCTGTGGAGCGGAATCAGAGTTAATGTTTCAGGTCAAGTGACCCTTCCTCAGAACTGTTCTTGGAATCTGGGAAAATGTCTGTAGAAACACTGAAAATAAATATGGCTGACACAGATATACTGAACTTATTCCCTCGGAGACACCAAGCTTCTGGACATTTTCCTCCTGAGAAATCTCGAGTTTGGTCATTATGTTGCAGATAATCTGAGCGCTGCAAATCCTCCAACACCCTCTTGTGTTAGTCCTTTCAGATCACAGCAGGAAGAGGTGAGATGTGTTCGGATTTAAAGCCTGGAATTTAGGGTCAGTCAGTCAGTCACTAACAGCACAGCTGTTGATATACAATGTGATACACTGCTGCTCAATCACTCTCCCCTTCCTCTCTTTCTCAGATCTCTTATTCAATCTCAGCTCTCTCTCCCATTCATGTCTTCCCCTACTCACAACTCTCTCCCACCTATTCACATCTCTCTCTCTCTCTCTCAGTTTTTTTCACAATCATTTACTCATAGCAGTTTACCTTTCAGTTGTTCATCTATATTTTTTCTCTCAAAGATACCTGCACACATCTTCTGTGACTGTGATATCTCACAGACCGGGAAGTCTAGTCACTAACTCATTGACTCAATTATTTCCCTCTCTTTCACAGACACACTTCCCTCCCTCACCACAGTGCACACAGCACCCTCACTCGCCCTCCCATTCCCTCATCACCATTGCCCCCTCTCCTCCGATCACACCTTCTCCTACCATGTCCATTCCTTCCATCCTCCCTCTCTCTACCATCCTTCCCTCTCCCTCCCTTTCCTTTCCTCTCATATTTCTTTCCATTCCCACTTCTTCCCTCTCCCATCTTCCATTTTCCTTCCCTTCCCCACCCGCTCTTCCCCTTTCTTTCAATCCCTCCCCCTTTCTCTCTTTTCCCTCCCCCAATTTCTTTCACTCCTCACTCCATCCATCATCCTCCAGCCGTCTTTTTTGCCTCCTCTTACCTACCCTTCACTTTTCCTCCCCCCTTTCCCCTTTTTCCCTCCCGCCACCCCACTTTCCCCTTCATGTCCCTCCCTTCTTCCTTCTCTCCCTGTCTCCTCTTGTCCTCGCCACCATTTTCCCCTCCCTCCATCTTTCCCATTTTCCCTTCCCTCTTTCTCTGTCCCTCATTTTTCCTATGTACCTCCAGATTCTCTCTTCTTCTCACCCCCTTTTCCTTCCATCCTGTCTCTGCTGCTCTCTAACCCTTCCTCTTTCCCTCCACCCTATCCAGCCCATCTTTCCCTTCTCCTTCGCTCGTTCCCCTTCCCCTTACTTCCCCTCCCTCTCCCAGTATGCACCTTTTTTCCTTACCACTCTCCCTTCTTCAACCCGCTTCCATTTCCTCTCCCCACCTCCCGCTGCTCCTTCCCGTTTTTCCCTTCCCCACCCTCTTTGCCTCTGTCTCCCTTCCCTCCCACCTCAAGCCACTCCCTCCTTCCTTTCTCTGCTCTTCCTTCCCCCTCCCTGCTTCACTTCACTCCCTCTTGCCCCACCCCTTCCCTCCTCTAGCCCCCTCCATCCCCTCCACTTATTCCCCTCCCTGCACTTCTCCCCCTTTTCTCCTTTCTTTATTCCCTCATTTCCACTTCCCCTTCAACCCCCCAATCTTTTACCCCCAGTCTCAGACCACCCTTCCCTCCTTTTACCCCTCCACTCTCTCCCACTCCCCTTCTCCACTCTCCCCATTGTCTCCATTCTTCCCCTCACCCTTCTCCTCCACTTTCCCTGCCTTTCCCATCCACTCAGCACCCACCTTCTCCCCACCAATCCTCCACTCTCCACCTCTCTTCCACTCTTCCCCCTTCACTCCACTCTCCTCCCTTTTCCCTCTACTCTCTCCCTCCCCCACCACTCCCCCCTTCTCCCCGCCCACCATTCCATTTTCCCACCCGCCACCTTCTCCCCAACTTCCCCTCCACTCTCCTCCTCCATGCTGCTCTACACTCCCCATTATTTCTCTTTCCCCCATTTCTCCGCTCACATTTCCCCCATCACCCTCTCCTATTCCTCCCCTTTCCCCCATCACCCTCTGCCATTAACCCTCCATCACCCTATCCCATTAGCCCCTCCCCCATTATCCCCTCTCATTAATTCCCATTACCACCCATCAACCACTCCCATTTCCCCCATTACCTTCTGCCATTAAACTGCCATCGTCCTATCCAATTCATCCCCTTTCCTCCATCATCCTTTCCCCGATCACTCTCTGCCATTAACCCTCCACCGCACTATCCCAATAATTCCCATCACCCCCTCCCACTTTCCCCATCACACTCTGCCATTACCCCATCACCCTATCCCAATAATCCCCTTCACCCATCACCCTCTCCCATTACACCCCCTTCCCTCATCACCCTATCCCATCAGCTCCTCATCACCCTCTCCCATTCCTCCCCTTTCCTGATCACCCTCTCCCATTCCGTCCCTTTCCCCCATCACCCTCTCCCATTCCTCCTCTTTCCCCATCACCCACTCCCATTGCTTCCCTTTCTCCATTACCCTCTCCCATTTCTCCCCTTTCCCCATCACCCTCTCCCATTCCTTCCCTTTCCCCATCACCCTCTCCCATTCCTCCCCACTCCCCATCACCCGCTCCTATCACCCTCTCCCATTCCTTCCCTTTCCCCCATCACCCTCTCCCATTCCTCCCTATTCCCCCATCACCCTCTCTCATTCCTCCCCTTTCTCCCATTACTGTCTCCCATTCCACGCCATTCCCCATCACCCTCTCCCATTGCTCCCCTTTCCCCATCACCCTCTCCCATTCCTCCCCTTTCCCCATCACCCTCTCCTATTCCACGTCACCCTCTCCCATTCCTCCCTTTTCCCCATCACCCTCTCCCATTGCTCCCCTTTCCCTATCACCCTCTCCCATTCCTCCCCATTCCCCATCACCCTCTCCCATTCCTCCCCTTTCCCCCTTCACCCTCTCCCATTGCTCCCCTTTCCCCTTCACCCTCTCCCATTGCTCCCCTTTCCCCATCACCCTCTCCCATTGCTCCCCTTTCCCCATCACCCTCTCCCATTCCTCCCCTTTCCCCATCACCCTCTCCTATTCCCCATCACCCTCTCCCATTCCTCCCATTTCACCATCACCCTCTCCCATTCCTCCCCTTTCCCCATCACCCTCTCCTATTCCCCATCACCCTCTCCCATTCCTCCCCTTTCCCCATCACCCTCTCCCATTCCTCCCTATTCTCCCATCACCCTCTCCCATTCCTCCCTATTCCCCCATCACCCTCTCCCATTCCTCCCTATTCCCCATCACCCTCTCCCATTCCTCCCTATTCCACCATCACCCTCTCCCATTCCTCCCCTTTGCCCCTTCACCGTCTCCCATTCCACCCCGTTCCCCATCACCCTCTCCCATTGCTCCCCTTTCCCCATCACCCTCTCCCATTCCTCCCCTTTCCCCATCACCCTCTCCTATTCCACGTCACCCTCTCCCATTCCTCCCTTTTCCCCATCACCCTCTCCCATTTCTCCCCTTTCCACCCATCACCCTCTCCCATTCCGCCCCTTTCCCCCTCACCCTCTCCCATTCCTTCCCATTCCACATCACCCTCTCCCATTCCTCCCCTTTCCCCATCACCCTTTCCCATTCCTCCCCTTTCCCCATCACCCTCTCCCATTTCTCCCCTTTCCCTATCACCCTCTCCCATTCCCCATCACCCTCTCCCATTCCTCCCCTTCCCCATCACCCTCTCCCATTCCACCCCGTTCCCCATCACCCTCTCCCATTGCTCCCCTTTCCCTATCACCCTCTCCCATTCCGCCCCATTCCCCCATCACCCTCTCCCATTGCTACCCTCTCCCATTGCTCCTCTTTCCCCATCACCCTCTCCCATTGCTCCCCTTTCCCCATCACCCTCTCCCATTCCTCCCCTTTCCCCATCACCCTCTCCTATTCCCCATCACCCTCTCCCATTCCTCCCTTTCCACCCATCACCCTCTCCCATTCCGCCTTTCCCCACCACCTTCTCCCATTCCCCATCACCCTCTCCCATTTCTCCCCTTTCCCCCATCACCCACTCCCATTTCTCCCCTTTCCCCTCACCCTCTCCCATTCCTTCCCATTCCACATCACCCTCTCCCATTCCTCCCCTATCCCCATCGCCCTTTCCCATTCCTCCCCTTTCCCCATCACCCTTTCCCATTCCTCCCCTTTCCCCATCACCCTCTCCATTCTTCCCCTTTCCCCATCACCCTCTCCCATTCCCCATCACCCTCTCCCATTCCTCCCCTTTCCCCCATCACCCTCTCCCATTCCTCCCCTTCCCCATCACCCACTCCCATTCCCCATCACCCTCTCCCATTTCTCCCCTTTCCCCATCACCCTCTCCCATTCCGCATCACCCTCTCCCATTCCTCCCCTTACCCCCATCACCCCCCTCCCATTCCTCCCCATTCCCCATCACCCTCTCCCCTTCCCCATCATCCTCACCCATTCCTCCCCTTTCCCCATCACCCTTCCCCATTTCTCCCCTTTCCCCCATCACCCTCTCCCATTCCTCCTCTTTTCCCATTACCCTCTCCCATTCCCCATCAACCTCTCCCATTCCTCCCCTTTCCCCATCACCCTCTCCCATTCCTCCCATTTTCCCATCACCCACCCCCATTCCCAATCACCCTTTCCATTTCTCCCCTTTCCCCATCACCCTTTCCCATTTCTCCGCTTTCCCCCATCCCCCTCTCCCATTCCTCCCCTTTCCCCATCACCCTCTCCCATTCCTCCCCATTCCCCATCACCCTCTCCCATTCCTAAGATTCCCCATCACCCTCGCCCATTCCTCCCCTTTCCCCCTCACACTCTCCCATTCCTCCCCATTCCCCCTCACCTTCTCCCATTCCTCCCCTTTCCCCATCACCCTCTCCCATTCCTGCCTTTTCCCCCATCACCCTCTCCCATTCCTCCCTATTCCCCATCACTCTCTCCCATTCCCCAACACCCTCTCCCATTCCCCATCACCCTCTCCCAGTCCTCCCCTTTCCCCATCACCCTCTCCCATTCCTCCGCTTTCCCCCATCCCCCTCTCCCATTCCTCCCCTTTCCCCATCACCCTCTCCCATTCCCCATCACCCTCTCCCATTCCTAAGATTCCCCATCACCCTCGCCCATTCCTCCCCTTTCCCCCTCACACTCTCCCATTCCTCCCCATTCCCCCTCACCTTCTCCCATTCCTCCCCTTTCCCCATCACCCTCTCCCATTCCTGCCTTTTCCCCCATCACCCTCTCCCATTCCTCCCTATTCCCCATCACTCTCTCCCATTCCCCAACACCCTCTCCCATTCCCCATCACCCTCTCCCAGTCCTCCCCTTTCCCCATCACCCTCTCCCATTCCTCCCCTTTCCTCATCACCCTCTCCCATTCCTCCCCTTTCCCATCACCCTCTCCATTCCTCCCCTTTCCCCCATCACCCTCTCCCATTCCTCCCCATTCCCCATCACCCTCTCCCATTCCTACCATTCCCCATCACCCTCGCCCATTCCTCCCCTTTCCCCCTCACCCTCTCCCATTCCTCCCCATTCCCCCTCACCTTCTCCCATTCCTCCCCATTCCCCATCACCCTCTACTATTCCTCCCCTTTCCCCATCACCCTCTCCCATTCCTGCCTTTTCCCCCATCACCCTCTCCCATTCCTCCCTATTCCCCATCACTCCCTCCCATTCCCCAACACCCTCTCCCATTCCCCATCACCCTCTCCCATTCCTCCCCTTTCCCCATCACCCTCTCCCATTCCTCCCCTTTCCTCATCACCCTCTCCCATTCCTCCCCTTTCCCCATCACCCTCTCTCATTCCTCCCCTTTCCCCCATCACCCTCTCCCATTCCTCCCCTTTCCCCCATCACCCTCTCCCATTCCCCCATCACCCTCTCCCATTCCTCCCCTTTCCCCATCACCCTTTCCCATTACTCCCCTTTCCCCCATCACCCTTTCCCATTCCTCCCCTTTCCCCATCACCCTCTCCCTTTCCCCATCACCCTCTCCCATTCCTCCCCTTTCCCCATCACCCTATCCCATTCCCCATCACCCTCTCCCATTCCTCCCCGTTCCCCATCACCCCTCCCATTCCTCCCCATTCCCCATCACCCTCTCCCATTCCTCCCTATTCCCCATCACCCTCTCCCATTCCTCCCCATTCCCCATCACCCCTACCATTCCTCCCCATTCCCCATCACCCCTCTCATTCCTCCCCATTCCCCATCGCCCTCTCCCATTCCTCCCCATTTCCCATCACCCTCTCCCATTCCTCCCCATTCCCCATCACCCTCTCCCATTCCTCCCCTATCCCATTCCTCCCCTTTCCCCCATCACCCTCTCCCATTCCTCCCCATTCCCCATCACCCTCTCCCATTCCTCCCCATTCCCCATCACCCTCTCCCATTTCTCGCTTTTCCCCCATCACCAAACTCCCATTTCGCCCCTTTCCCCCATCACCCTCTCCCATTCCTCCCCTATCCCATTCCTCCCCTTTCCCCCATCACCCTCTCCCAATTCTCCCCTTTCCCCCTCACCCTCTCCCATTCCTCCCCATTCCACATCACCCTCTCCCATTCCTACCATTCCCCATCACCCTCGCCCATTCCTCCCCTTTCCCCCTCACCCTCTCCCATTCCTCCCCTTTCCCCATCACCCTCTCCCATTCCCCATCACCCTCTCCCATTCCTCCCCTTTCCCCCATCACTCTCTCCCATTCCTCCCCTTTCCCCATCACCCACTCCATTCCCCATCACCCTCTCCCATTTCTCCCCTTTCCCCATCACCCTCTCCCATTCCTCCCCTTTCCCCATCACCCTTTCCCATTTCTCCCCTTTCCCCCATCACCCTCTCCCATTCCTCCTCTTTTCCCATTACCCTCTCCCATTCCCCATCAACCTCTCCCATTCCTCCCCATTCCCCATCACCCTCTCCCATTCCCCATCATCCTCACCCATTCCTCCCCTTTCCCCATCACCCTTCCCCATTTCTCCCCTTTCCACCATCACCCTCTCCCATTCCTCCTCTTTTCCCATTACCCTCTCCCATTCCCCATCAACCTCTCCCATTCCTCCCCTTTCCCCATCACCCTTTCCCATTCATCCCATTTTCCCATCACCCGCCCCCATTCCCAATCACCCTTTCCCATTTCTCCCCTTTCCCCATCACCCTTTCCCATTTCTCCCCTTTCCCCCATCCCCCTCTCCCATTCCTCCCCTTTCCCCATCACCCTCTCCCATTCCTCCCCATTCCCATCACCCTCTCCCATTCCTACCATTCCCCATCACCCTCGCCCATTCCTCCCCTTTCCCCCTCACCCTCTCCCATTCCCCATCACCCTCTCCTATTCCTCCCCTTTCCCCATCACCCTCTCCCATTCCTGCCTTTTCCCCCATCACCCTCTCCCATTCCTCCCTATTCCCCATCACCCTCTCCCATTCCACCACTTTCCCCATCACTCTCTCCCATTCCCCATTACCCTCTCCCATTCCTCCCCTTTCCCCATCACCCTCTCCCATTCCTCCCCTTTCCTCATCACCCTCTCCCATTCCTCCCCTTTCCCCATCACCCTCTCCCATTCCTCCCCTTTCGCCCATCACCCTCTCCCATTCCTCCCCTTTCCCCATCACCCTCTCCCATTCCTCCCCTTTCCCCCATCACCCTCTCCCATTCCTCCCCTTTCCCCCATCACCCTCTCCCATTCCTACCATTCCCCATCACCCTCGCCCATTCCTCCCCTTTCCCCCATCACCCTCTCCCATTCCTCCCCTTTCCCCCATCACCCTCTCCCATTCCTCCCCTTTCCCCCATCGCCGTCTCCCATTCCCCATCACCATCTCCCATTCCTCCCATTTCCAAATCACCCTCTCCCATTCCTCCCCTTTCCCCATCACCCTTTCCCATTACTCCCCTTTCCCCCATCACCCTTTCCCATTCCTCCCTTTACCCCATCACCCTCTACCTTTCCCCATCACCCTCTCCCATTCCTCCCCTTTCCCCATCACCCTATCCCATTCCCCATCACCCTCTCCCATTCCTCCCCTTTCCCCATCACACTCGCCCATTCCTCCCCATTCCCCATCACCCCTCCCATTCCTCCACATTCCCCATCACCCTCTCCCATTCCTCCCTATTCCCCATCACCCTCTCCCATTCCTCCCCATTCCCCATCACCCCTACCATTCCTCCCCATTCCCCATCACCCCTCCTATTCCCCATCACACTCTCCCATTCCTCCCCATTCCCCCTCACCTTCTCCCATTCCTCCCCATTCCCCATCACCCTCTCCTATTCCTCCCCTTTCACCATCACCCTCTCCCATTCCTGCCTTTTCCCCCATCACCCTGTCCCATTCCTCCCTATTCCCCATCACCCTCTCCCATTTCTCCCCTTTCCTCCATCACCCTTTCCCATTTCTCCCCTTTCCCCCATCACCCTCTCCCATTTCTCCCATTTTCCCCATCTCCTTCTACCATTCCTCCCCTTTACCCATCACCCCTCCCCATTCCTCCTCATTCCCCATAACCCTCTCCCATTCCTCCCCTTTACCCATCACCCCTCCCATTCCTCCCCATAACCCTCTCCCATCCCTCCCCTTTCCCCATCACCCCTCCCATCCCTCCCCTTTCCCCATCACCCCTCCCATCCCTCCCCTTTCCCCATCACCCCTCCCATCCCTCCCCTTTCCCCATCACCCCCTCCCATTCCTCCCCATTCCCCATCACCCTCTCCCATTCCTCCCCATTCCCCATCACCCTCTCCCATTTCTCCCCTTTCCCCCATCACCCACTCCCATTTCGCCACTTTCCCCCATCACCCACTCCCATTTCTCCCCTTTCCCCCTCACCCTCTCCCATTCCTCCCCATTCCACATCACCCTCTCCCATTCCTACCATTCCCCATCACCCTCGCCCATTCCTCCCCTTTCCCCCTCACCCTCTCCCATTCCTCCCCTTTCCCCATCACCCTCTCCCATTCCTCCCCTTTCCCCCATCACTCTCTCCCATTCCTCCCCTTTCCCCATCACCCACTCCCATTCCCCATCACCCTCTCCCATTTCTCCCCTTTCCCCATCACCCTCTCCCATTCCTCCCCTTTCCCCATCACCCTTTCCCATTTCTCCCCTTTCCCCCATCACCCTCTCCCATTCCTCCCCATTCCCCATCACCCTCTCCCCTTCCCATCATCCTCACCCATTCCTCCCCTTTCCCCATCACCCTTCCCCATTTCTCCCCTTTCCCCCATCACCCTCTCCCATTCCTCCTCTTTTCCCATTCCCCATCAGCCTCTCCCATTCCTCCCCTTTCCCCCATCACCCTTTCCCATTCCTCCCATTTTCCCATCACCTGCCCCCATTCCCAATCACCCTTTCCCATTTCTCCCCTTTCCCCATCACCCTTTCCCATTTCTCCCCTTTCCCCCATCCCCCTCTCCCATTCCTCCCCTTTCCCCATCACCCGCTCCCATTCCTCCCCATTCCCTATCACCCTCTCCCATTCCTACCATTCCCCATCACCCTCGCCCATTCCTCCCCTTTCCCCCTCACCCCTCTCCCATTCCTCCCCATTCCCCCTCACCTTCTCCCATTCCCCATCACCCTCTCCTATTCCTCCCCTTTCCCCATCACCCTCTCCCATTCCTGCCTTTTCCCCCATCACCCTCTCTCATTCCTCCCTATTCCCCATCACCCTCTCCCATTCCACCCCTTTCCCCATCACTCTCTCCCATTCCCCAACACCCTCTCCCATTCCCCATCACCCTCTACCATTCCTCCCTTTTCCCCATCACCCTCTCCCATTCCTCCACTTTCCTCATCACCCTCTCCCATTCCTCCCCTTTCCCAATCACCCTCTCCCATTCCTCCCCTTTCGCCCATCACCCTCTCCCATTCCTCCCCTTTCCCCCATCACCCTCGCCCATTCCTCCCCTTTCCCCCTCACCCTCTCCCATTCCTCCCATTCCCCCTCACCTTCTCCCATTCCCCATCACCCTCTCCTATTCCTCCCCTTTCCCCATCACCCTCTCCCATTCCTGCCTTTTCCCCCCATCACCCTCTCCCATTCCTCCCTATTCCCCATCACCCTCTCCCATTCCACCCCTTTCCCCATCACTCTCTCCCATTCCCCAACACCCTCTCCCATTCCCCATCACCCTCTCCCATTCCTCCCCTTTCCCCATCACCCTGTCCCATTCCTCCCCTTTCCTCATCACCCTCTCCCATTCCTCCCCTTTCCCCATCACCCTCTCCCATTCCTCCCCTTTCGCCCATCACCCTCTCCCATTCCTCCCCTTTCCCCCATCACCCTCTCCCATTCCTCACCTTTCCCCCATCGCCATCTCCCATTCCCCATCACCATCTCCCATTCCTCCAATTTCCAAATCACCCTCTCCCATTCCCCATCACCCTCTCCCATTCCTCCCCTTTCCCCATCACCCTTTCCCATTACTCCCCTTTCCCCCATCACCCTTTCCCATTCCTCCCTTTACCCCATCACCCTCTGCCTTTCCCCATCACCCTCTCCCATTCCTCCCCTTTCCCCATCACCCTATCCCATTCCCCATCACCCTCTCCCATTCCTCCCCTTTCCCCATCACACTCGCCCATTCCTCCCCATTCCCCATCACCCCTCCCATTCCTCCCCTTTCCCCATCACCCTCTCCCATTCATCCCCTTTCCCAATCACCCTATCCCATTCCCCATCACCCTCTCCCATTCCTCCCCATTCCCCATCACCCTCTCCCATTCCTCCCCATTCCCCATCACTCTCTCCCATTCCTCCCCATTCCCCATCACCCTCTCCCATTCCTCCCCTTTCCCCATCACCCTCTCCCATTCCTCCCCTTTCCCCCATCACCCTCTCCCATTCCTCCCCATTCCCCATCACCCTCTCCCATTTCTCCCCTTTCCCCCATCACCCACTCACATTTCTCCCCTTTCCCCCATCACCCACTCCATTTCTCCCCATTCCCCCTCACCCTCTCCCATTTCTCCCTTTTCCCCATCAACCTTTCCCATTCCTCCCCTTTCCCCATCACCCTCTCCCATTCCTCCCCTTTCCCCATCACCCTCTCCCATTCCCCATCACCCTCTCCCATTCCTCCCCTTTCCCCCATCACCCTCTCCCATTCCTCCCCTTTCCCCATCACCCACTCCCATTCCCCATCACCCTCTCCCATTTCTCCCCTTTCCCCATCACCCTCTCCCATTTCTCCCCTTTCCCCCATCACCCTCTCCCGTTCCTCCCCATTCCCCATCACCCACTCCCATTCCCCATCACCCTCTCCCATTCCTCCCCTTTCCCATCACCCTTTCCCATTTCTCCCCTTTCCCCCATCACCCTCTCCCGTTCCTCCCCATGTCCCCATCACCCTCTCCCATTCCCCATCACCCTCTCCCATTCCTCCCCTTTCCCCCATCACCCTCTCCCATTCCTCCCCTTTCCCCATCACCCACTCCCATTCCCCATCACCCTCTCCCATTCCTCCCCTTTCCCCATCACCCTTTCCCATTTCTCCCCTTTCCCCCATCACCCTCTCCCGTTCCTCCCCATTCCCCATCACCCTCTCCCCTTCCCCATCATCCTCTACCATTCCTCCCCTTTCCCCATCACCCTTCCCCATTTCTCCCCTTTCCCCCATCACCCTCTCCCATTCCTCCTCTTTTCCCATTACCCTCTCCCATTCCCTATCAACCTCTCCCATTCCTCCCCTTTCCCCATCATCCTCTCCCATTCCTCCCCTTTCCCCATCACCCTTCCCCATTTCTCCCCTTTCCCCCATCACCCTCTCCCATTCCTCCTCTTTTCCCATTACCCTCTCCCATTCCCCATCAACCTCTCCCATTCCTCCCCTTTCCCCATCACCCTCTCCTATTCCTCCCCTTTCCCCATCACCCTTTCCCATTTCTCCCCTTTCCCCTATCCCCCTCTCCCATTCCTCCCCTTTCCCCATCACCCTCTCCCATTCCTCCCCATTCCCCATCACCCTCTCCCATTCCTACCATTCCCCATCACCCTCGCCCATTCCTCCCCATTCCCCCTCACCTTCTCCCATTCCTCCCCATTCCCCATCACCCTCTCCTATTCCTCCCCTTCCACCATCACCCTCTCCCATTCCTGCCTTTTCCCCCATCACCCTGTCCCATTCCTCCCTATTCCCCATCACCCTCTCCCATTTCTCCCCTTTCCTCCATCACCCTTTCCCATTTCTGCCCTTTCCCCCATCACCCTCTCCCATTTCTCCCATTTTCCCCCATCACCCTCTCCCATTCCTCCCCTTTACCCATCACCCCTCCCAT